>NC_092087.1:67488204-68088204 GCF_045679555.1 Salvelinus alpinus | reverse complement strand
CACACACACACACACACACACACACACACACACACACACACACACACACACACACACACACACACACACACACACACACACACACACACACACACACACACACACACACACACACACACACACACACACACACGTGGGGAGAACAAGTATCTGATAACCTGCAAAATCGGCAGTGTTTCCTACTTACAAAGCATGTAGAGGTCGGTCATTTTTATCATAGGTACACTTCAACTGTGAGAGACGGAATCTAAAACAAAAATCCAGAAAATCACATTGTAAAAACGTACTGTAGTTTATTCCCATTAGTAGGCTACACCAGGACTAATCTCTTGGCACTAGTGGAGAGCGTCGGACAGATCCCCGGTGAGTGCGCATATTCACTGCATATTCACTGTCTTCATTGGGCGAGTCAGTGCCACTGGAAAGTTTAGGACGATACTTTCCTCCTCCTGTCTAGATGGATGTCATGTTGTACAATGTGTCTCCCCTTTTCGTAGGCCCAGATTAGATTACAATAAATGTATTCTAGTTCGGGTTGAGCTGCTACCCCAAACATGAAACTCACGCGCCTCCTATGATGTGTATTTAATCATGTTTGTTTACTGTCGAACTTGGAAGGTCAGCTTGTTTTGTCAGCGGTGTTGTTGCATGCGGGTTTTAACTTGTGCTGCCTACTTGGCTTGTTTGACAAGGGGAATTTGTAGTGTTTCTTGGACACATTTATCACGTGTTGTGTGTTAAATGATGCAATTGCACTAATTCTCACTTACTATGTCGGGATGATTTTTCTGGAAATTGTTTGCCCAGCTCCAGTCACTTTTACTCGTCCCCAGACACAGCAAAGGACAGACAGGGGCACACACTCCATCATTTGCAAACGCAGTATTTGTGTTTATTGAGTCCGCCAAATCAGAGGCAGTAGCGATGGCAACGTGTTATATTGATAGGTACGTGAATTGGACCATATTGCTTTCCTACCTGAGCATTTGAAATTAAACAAGTACTTTTTGTTTCAGGGAAAATATGGGAGTAAAAAGTAGGGGAGAGTGAGGTAAGTCACATGGATAAGTTGTCAAACTGTTCATACCTCCAACACTAGAGGTGCTATCTCAAAAACCAAATAGCTACTTTGAGTGACTACATGTTCAACTTCCTGTTCACATGTGGTCAAGGTCACTCTAATCTGAGGTGAGCACAAGTTTCTCATTGTTCCCCTTCAAAAGTAAAACAATGGCACTTTACATTTTATGCAATACAACTTTCTTTAGGTATAAATGTTCAAAATGATAATTTTGCACTGAGTAGAGGAGACAATAACATGCCTTTGGATACTTTAGCTGCAGTCCTATGTTGAGCTAACCTTGAGTTTTAGTCAACATTAGCACACATGTCAGTTTGGGGCAAGTTGTCTCAATGACCTTGGGTCAGGTCTTCACATGTGACAACTTGCTCCGGTATCCATAGGCACATAGCACATGCTCAAAAAACATTGTGATACTGTGTAATCAGCTCTGATAATAGTATTAAATGTTACTGTAAATGGATTAGTATATATAGGTATAGTTTAGAGCAGCAGACATATCCCTGGACTACACCAGACAGGCTCTGGCATGTGTGTGTGTGTGTCTACTAAAACATGACATGCCTACTGTATGAGACAGTATATCCACACACACTACTTCATACAGTGTCATGAATTTAGTGTGGTGTTATGATTTGCCTTGTGGCAACAAGGATAGTAGACAGGGAGGTGGGCGTAATACGCCTGTAATGAATATGTAATTGCAATGAGGAAATGTGTTTTTGAAGGAAGGAAGGAAGGAAGGAAGGAAGGAAGGAAGGAAGGATGGTTAGAAATGATAAAAGAAAGAAGGTACCGTACACCACCTAGCATGATGTTAAAGGCAGTGAGGCAGGTGAAGTTGCAGAACAAATCAAATCAGGAGTACAGCTAAGGATTTTGACATAAATGACCGTACTCTGACTCGGTATTGTCAAAAGGTTACCAGAGAAGAAGTTGAAAGTCAGAGCCACTCCAACAACAGCGGGTGGCTATATAAAGCCACGGCAGGTTTTTTCACCTGATTTGGAGATGCAGCTTGTTCAGTATACTACTGGGTCAGCTGACATTTATTTTGGTCTGTCGCCAAGTGAGGTCAGAAGACTTGCCTACCAGTTTGCTGTGGCACACCAGCTGAAGTTCACGCCAATGTGGGCAGAAAAAGAAAAGGCCAGCTCGGAGTGGTTTACAGGCTTCTTAAAGCGGCACCCAACGCTATCGCTGACAAAACCAGAGGCAACTAGCCTTGCCATGGCAAGTAGCTTCAACAGAGAAAATGTTAATGCCTTCTTCGACAATGTATCAGAAGTGCTACAGAGATATCAATTTGGACCAGGAGACATATGGAATGTTGATGAAACTGGGGTGACCACTGACAAACCTGACAAAGTGGTGGGCAGACGTGGAGTCAAACAAGTAGGGTCACTGACCTCCGCTGAAAGGGGAACCCTCGTCACACTGGCCTGTGCTGTCTCAGCCACAGGGAATAGTATACCTCCATAGGGGAAAATCCCTCTGGGTGGATGAAAGATGTGCACTTTGTTGACTTCCTGAAACATTTTGTACAGCATACGAAGTGCTCAAAGGAGAAGCCCTGTTTACTCCTTTTGGACAAAACCACGAGTCTCATCTGTCCATTGATGGACTCAATTATGCCTAAGAAAATGGCATAATTATGCTGTCATTCCCACCCAATTGCTCTCATCGGCTTCAACTCTTAGATAGGTCTTTCTACGGGCCGCTAAAGAGGCACATCAACACCGCGTGTGATGCCTGGATGAGGAACAATAACGGGAAGACAATGTCAATTTTTGACATTCCTGGGATTGTGGCAATCGCCTATCCTCTGGCTGCAAACCTCTTGAACATTCAGGCTGGTTTTAGGGTGGCTTGGGTACAACCTTACAACAGGGATGTATTTCTGAAAACCGAGTTTACGCCATCCTACGTTACAGATCGCCTCATTCAGAACCCAACCCTATCAGGCCCCAGCACCAACCCTGCCCTGCCAGGCCCCAGCAACCTTCCAGCCCTGCCAGGCCCCAGCACCAACCTGCCAGGCCTCAGCACAATTCCAGCCCTGCCAGGCCCCCAGCACCATTCCAGCCCAGCCTAGCACAAGCTCAGACCTGCCCAGTTCTTATGCTAGCACCAGCTCACCCTTGCCCAACAATGCCATTGCTGACAGCGGACTACCAACTCCAGAGGACATCCGGCCATATCCAAAAGCTGGACCCCGAAAACCAGCTTGCAAAGGAAGAAAACGGCACAAAACTAAAGGACACACCAGTGAAGCAGGCACTAAAAATGGAAAAGAATAAGGCACAATCTAGCAAAAAGCTGTTTCCGAAGAAAGAGAAGGAAGGGGGGAGGCAAAATCTGGATCTGCACAGAACAAGAAGGCAGCTGAAAAAAGAAAAATCGTAGAAGAGTCATCATCAGATGAAGAGGAGTGCTTCTGCCTAGTCTGTGTGGAGCCATTTTCAAACAGCCTTCCAAAGGAGACTTGGATGAAGTGTGTGAGATGCAACAAATGGGCCCATGATGCTTGCACCTCAGGCCAGACAATTTATGTGTGCCAGAACTGTGACTCTGAAGATGAGTCTGATTAGTCAGATAATCAGCCTATAACGTCGTATAGGCTGTTACAAAACAGTGCATTAGTGTGTTTAAACACCACGTCTGTTTTGTTAAGACTTTAAACATTTGAGCAAGTTGTCTGGAGCATTACCTTCTATTCTGTCCACGCCAGAGAACGTTCGATTTCAAAGTATTGCCAGCATTATTGTTTTGATTGAAAGGCACGATTTGCCAGATTCTCGAGGCATGATTGTTTTTATTTTGAGTTCTTTAATGAAGTTGAATTTAGTTTTGAATTTGAAATTAAAATCAATATTCACAATGAATTAGTTGCGTTCTTTTTTTGTTGATAATCCAATGTGACAACTTACCCGACGTAGCGTGACAATTTACTCGCTGATGGGGCACGCTCTCTATTTAACGGTCTACAACTCCGTACTGAAATAATGTATGAAGATGTAATGATACAAAATATGTGCCCAAGACTTCCTTCTTTCATTAAGTGTGACATTTATACCATTGTGACGTATTGTGCTCAGTAAATGTTAGACAACGTGAAAAGTGTGACAACATACCTTGCTTTCCCCTACATCTTTTCTGTAGGAATGTAGTGGGTAAAAGTATGTAAGACCTTCAAGTATTATTACTTTTAGGGACATTGTTGAAGCTCACGACCATGTATTGTCAATCTGATATGTTCCTGAGTTTGGCACAGAGTCAGTAATGGCAGTAATGGTAATACCTCTGAGTCTGGTCCCTTGAGGGGACGTCAAAGCCACTCTCAGGCCTACAGCGAGACAGCTGCTGTTTACAAACAAATTTAGTCCTTATAAATAGTTTACAGATACATAGAAACTCGGACCAAGCAGTTTGAGGATAGTAACAACACAAATCCTTTTAAAACAGCATCCACTAATTGCCATAGCATGGACATGAGAGGTCAGTACACCAATGCAGTTGTAAATGAACTGGTGAAAATGGTAGGTCCTAGACTTACTCCGTCACCGCACATATATATAGTTCACTGAGATGTTTGCCAAATAAAGTGCGTTGAATAAATTACGGTAAGTATCGGGAGATAAAAATCATTTATGTGACTAAGTCCCTTATCATGGCATTTACACATTCCCACCCACTCGGATGTAACCCGATAAAAACAGCCTGACATCTTGAATCACTGCACACATTTATAGCAGCAGACCCCCCCCACCACTCCCATACCCCACCATGGCAGTCAGTTTGGTCATCAACTTTCCTGATCCACCTTAACAGCTGTAGTCTGAGGCACACAGGCCCCCCTCAGTTGACACAGTCAGAGAAGGGAGAGGGCCGTGAAAACTAGGGCACAGCAAAACTGACCCCTTTCCCTCAAACTAGAGGCACAAATCCAACAGAGAGAGAGACAAAGAGTGATAGGGTGTAGGCTGTTCAGGAGTGAAGGCCGCGAAAATCCACCATCGAAACCTCCAGAAGTCTGACGTCCCCACAGGACCTCGGTGCTACTCATTTCTTCTTCTTTGGACATCTTCTTGTCAGTGTTTCCACGTACAAAACTGCACCATGCACAAACGTACGAAGGTGAAGATCACGTTCTTTGTGATCCTGGTGGGTATGGCGTCCATGTTCACGGCGGTGGTGACGGACCATTGGGCCGTGCTGAGCCCGCGGGTGGAGCAGGTGAACGCGACGTGTGAAGCGGCCCACTTTGGCCTCTGGAGGCTGTGTAAGAAGGTCATCTACATCAGTGAGGCGGACTACAATGGAAAGGGTTGTGGCCCCATCAGCTTACCTGGAGGTAAGACGAGATACACGGAGGCGGCTTATAGCTTGGACCGGAAAATCTGCACCGTCTGTGTCCATCCTAACCCTGAAACTCTCTGTCCAATGTCTGAGGCTACCTAATGTAACACTGACCAATTTGGCACTTTTAAAACATTCTCAGTGTCTATAACTATTGTTAAAGAGGATACACTAACTGCTGATCAAGAAATATGTGCCATCACACAGTATAAAAAACAGTATTTGGATTGTTGTAGAGATTGGGTTTGGTGGAAGGGGGTCAGTTAACTCTTGTTCAGGGCATGGTTCAACACTTAACCATTGACATCAAGCACCAGTCATCTTTGCAATGTTGCCAGCTAATGTTCCTCTTAACCACAAGGCTTCCTGGTGTGGAAAACTGCTTGTCAAGACAATTATTGAATTGAGATATTGGGGCTTCAGAAGCCGGGAAACAAGGCGTAACTACCCAACAGTGCGAGGATTAGCCTATGCTACAATACATAGCACAACAATAAGATAAACTAAGCTAAGTCAAGCAATTTCAGACTGACCACAACACTTTCAGACTAATCTTGACCTTTAAAGTCCCAATCCAGCTACTTCCCCACAGTAATTAAATGACGAGGTGTCTCTCCCCCAGCTCTTAGCAACTAAGACCTCTTGCAGCTGCAGTATCCTCTGAGTGCCAGCTATTACAAGTCTAGCTCCAATGCCTTAAAATACACTCTATAATGACCGCAGTTGTCATTTACTCCAATCAAAACAGGACCCAGGGCAGGATTCAATCTGGACCACGGATGATCCGTTTTGTAGCGCGGTTGACATTTAAAAGGGTAATTTCCAATTTAGCCGACATCTGCAGCGTTTACTTTGAATGCGATCTCTGCGACTGTGGTAACATTGCCTTTTTAAATGGTGCATAGCCAAAAAGGGCCGATCGGATTCAATCCCGGCTTTAACCGACCTTTGAATGACAACTAATGCTTTGATCCCGCCTTACTAACTTGTGATGACTCACACTAAATGTTGTGAGTCAATATCACATTGAGTGAGAAATAAACGCATAGACAGGAAGGGGACGAATTGAGTGGAGCTTGTAAAAGCAATACAACACATTGCTTTAGTAATGGTCTGATACAAAGCAGAAGGAAGGAAACACACTTTCTGATAACTTATGATACATTCTGCACTGCGTTTCTGGAGGTCTTTCTGACTGCTCCGCCATTTGAACACCTCAATCGCCAAAGGTCCCAATGCCCGAACATACACACCTTTACAACAATCTTGGATAGATTCACTAAAGCAAATGTGCCCCCCTCCATAGTTAGCTCAGCTATGGGCTTCTGGGAATTTCATATGTCGACTGGTACAGGCACGTTCATGAACAGATGGAAATGCCTGGTTGAGGCTCATTTTGTAAACATTCTTGGCTGACCCCTCCTAGTTATAAAGAATCAAGGGATTTATAATGTTAAGCTTGGGGCATTCCCGAACCAACAGCACAGTCAGATAGTGGTAATGTAAGGAAGAGTGTTGGGAAGGCTATTTAGAGATACCCAAACTTGCAATGTCTTATTAGATACATGGTGTTATGTACCATCAGACGTAGGCCTATCGTGGATACATTTGGTGGCCAGTGTGGGTGAGATGCTCTTGGCATCTCTCGACGTAGGGCTGGCTTTTACATTTTTGAATGATAACTCATTGGCGAAACTACAGACAACACACTCCTTCACTCTGATCACAAATGAAAAAGCCTAAACTTCTTTTCAAATGGTCTTTATGGGAAAAACTCAATGAATATCATGTTACTAAAACTCCCTTGTAGCTAATAAAATGTGACTACATTGCTAATGCCACACACGCAGTGAGTAATGGCATTGCGTGTGAGAAGTAATGCAGTGGATAGGCGCCAAGATGAATATAACCTTTCTAGTATGTACAAAGCTAGACACCAGGGTTTCATTTGGTATCGCTAGCTCTATTTGAGAATGAATAGCAATATTTATTATAGCCCCACATTTTAATGAGAGAAATGCCAACCACTCTCGTCTCTAAGATGATGACACTGTCGAAGTGACCCTCCATGAGTTTTGCCATCCGAGTTGCAATAAAAAATGTATATATATATATATTATAGCTGGTAGTCTACAAAGATCAAGTTCTGTGAGGAGAAATGGAGATCTCTGTATATATGTACATATAGGTTGCTTCCCACTTGTTTCTCATCTTGTTTGCCTTCCTAAATAATCATAACAGATGGTTAGAAAATAAGAATTACTGTGAAACAGGATATTGAGATAATTGACTTCATATGAATACTATCCAGAACAGCAAACATACAATCTAGGTTAGGGATGTGACGAGATGTTCAGCCAAAGCCAATATAGCAACTGTTACAGAAACAAAGATATCGGTGGGATCTTCTGTTGTGCGCAGCACTATGCAGCCGGCCAATGAAGGATAAATATAGGCCGTGTAAATACCCAGCTGTCCCGGGGTAAGAGCCGTGAGGGAGTCAAGTGTGTGCACACCTTCAGAGCCCTACTGAGTGACAAGGCCACCTGCACAAGCCAGGCATAGCCCTTCAACCCCTAACCCCCTCCCTGGCGCTGCCCTGCTGCCCATCGTTCAAAATGATTTCCCGTCCCCTGGGGGTGGGCTACAAGGGTCCTGGGGTGGGCTAGTCAAAGCCCTGGCATGTAGGCAACCGGGAACTTCAACCACATACCAGTCCTGGGAGAGGCAACCCGGCTGTGGAAGTGCCAATGGTGACTTGTTCGCAATGTTGCATGTTGGTCTTTCTGGCTTGCCTTTCTGTATAGAACGATCTCAATGGGTTGACTATCTAATGGTGGGTTATATTTCCTTATTTCGATTTTAGGCGTGAGCTGAAATGTTTGTATTTAACTTGTGTCTCGTATTCACCCTAGCTGGCAGCATCGGATACAAGCTAGAGTGGTCAGGGGGGATTTTTCTGGGTGGGTCATTTTCGTCTACAACACAACACATGCTGCTAGCTATAGCCTGTGCAACAGGCAAAGAGAATGAAAACACGGGCTCAGAGAAATGCCTTACACAGCACCTTATGTTGATGAAATGGCTGTTAATACACAGTCAGACACACTCACTGTGAAGCACCTCAGTGCAACAAGAGTGGAGGCTTATTCTGATCTCCTCACCGTCAAGACAGGTGTCGGATTGTTTAGTAGTGCGTAGAGTTTCTGTTTTGAGCAAGTCGGCTAATTGATACGCTGTTGAGTTCCATCGGGTGCTATTACTTAACGTCTCCTTGAGATGTTGACGTCGACGAAGTGGCCTCCTGGTTAGCGTGCGGTTTGGACTCCTTACATTCGCACTGACATATATATACCCTGTTGGTGTGGAGAGGCCTTGGGTGTCACTGGGATGTTACACGGTGGGACAACACCGGCATTACAAATCCACTCACTGATAGACAGAGCATTGTCTGGACATGTGCCAAGTGATAAGGTTCCAGGGTGGAATTAATACAACACAAAGAGAGCCATGGCATCTGGTAGTGTGGGGCTATATTCATGGATGTGGATAGACATGGGGGGAGCCTTACAAGTCCTTACAGAGACCTGGGTTTGAATTCCAAGCACATATAATGTAAGACAGTTCCTGGAAGGCCTGAGTCTTTTCTACCCACCATTAGACTTTTTGAGTGTCCTCCAATGCCATTAGAGAGCACAGCGGCACAGACCGTGTGTGGGTCCAAGCGAGCGTGCATGTGTGCTTGCCTGCGTTCATATTGTGTCTGTGTGTCTGTGTCTGTGTCTGTGTCTGTCTGTGTGTGTGTGTGTGTGTGTGTGTGTGTGTGTGTGTGTGTGTGTGTGTGTGTGTGTGTGTGTGTGTGTGTCTCTCTAAAGGTGAGGATGGGAGTGCGTAATGAGGACATCAAAAACTAATGAGGCGAGCAACGCCTCCGCATAATTGGCATAATCCCTGGATTTAGTGTTTCAATTAACAAACACAGAAAGACAACGACACAGCCCCAATGTCTGTTTAAGTATCTCATAATGCAGCGTGGGCTATCTCTCCTCTCAGCGCAATGAAAGGGCACTTGGTCTTCAGCATGATGACAAGAATCACTTCTGGTCCATTATGGTCATTAACAAAGGAGTTTGTGGTGCGGAGAGATACTACCGAAGCTAGAGCCGAGGCTTTTGTTTAAGGGGTGAACGACTTAAAATGGCTGGGTTGAGCTGAGGTGACTCGGCAATTTACCTTTTAAGGACCGAATGCACTCTGACTCTTCTATAAACTCTCTCTCTCTCTCGCCAAACCAAAACATTGAATTCTGCCTCCTTTTCATTCCCCTACCCGCCTTACTCAATAAAAAGAGCAGACAAGCCAGTTGCTAGGTAACCACCTCTGTGTTTTCCCTTGATGGCCAGTCTCTGTCCTCATTCACAAAAACATCCTCTATGTGTGAGAGTCAAAACATTAAAACATTTAGATCCCTTTTCATGGTCCTTTACCTTACCAAAACCAAGGTTTTTCCCAGCGGGCAATACTGGTTACAACTAAGTTTTTATGACATCATTGTCAGGTTGTATACTAGTTGTATAAGATTGTTTTGTGAACAGCCTTTAAGTAACCAAAAAAATACATCTTTATCTGGTGGAAATCTGGTGATTTGACTAGAGAACAACCTAAATGTGACATATTTAACTTCAGGTTTTCATTCTGTCCTGAAAAAGACATCTTTACCTGGCTGTAACACAGACCAGTTGGTTGTACTCTGATTTATATGATGTCTTCTCAACCAGAAAACCAGTTTACTCCGAGAAAATTAAGTCATTAAAACATGTTCCAAATTTGGTCTGCTGGGTTCTACTCAATAAAGAATGCTTTGCTGGTGCCATGTATGGGCGCCAAATCCAGGTATTTGAACTTGCACATACTTTGTGTATCTTTCTTTATTAGCCTTCTCTGAGTAATGCATCCAAACTGGCAACCCCACCCACCACTAACTCTATCTTCCTGGGTGTCCTGGGAGGAATTATCTCCAGCCCATGTGTATGTGTGGATATGAGGAACGCTGGAGCCGATGTGATAACATGCTTAGCTCACATAATTCGACATGAAAGCCTGTCACTTACTCACCCGTGGTCCCTGTAGTTGGCCCAGCACATTAGATGCCACGTATCTGATGCAGAGCAGGCCTCTCCGGTGACAGAACAGAGTTGAGCGACTCTGAAGTGTCCCCTAACGTCTGAGAGACGAGACACACAGCGGTCGACCGCCGCCGTTTACAAATATAGTTTCCCTGGCGAATGGATGTTTTGACGTTCTGGCTTAGCATCAAAGCGTAGGGCGATACTCCTAGCCCTCTGCAATCGCTGTGATCGTATTCTGTGGATCAGCTTTTACTTGTGCTTAGCACGGATCCCTGGTGGTTAGCACATTGGGCCCGAGTGAATGGGATGCCCCTATAGGCTGTTGCAAGTTAGGGGAAGCTAAAAAATTATAAAGAATTGCATGCATCTATCTATTTGCGGACTAACGTAAAATAGCCTTCTATTCGTAATATGATGAGTAGATTGGATAGTCATAAACTAGGCTAATAATATAACTAACTCACTGTTCTCAAAAAAAATACCGTTCTGCTTTTCTTTTCCTTTCTTTGCACACGTCCAGAGCCTGGCCCCAGCTAGATGTTCATTTGAATGAGGATCCTAAAAAATCTGAAGAAAATTGGCCTTTTATAAACACATTTCATGCAATTCTACGACACCTTCGTCTCCATAACTGGAGACTAGCAGAATCTTTAACGCCACAAAAATGACAGGCTACTCTGACAAACTCAGATCAATAAAAACGTCTTGACTGCAACCATCTAATCGAGGCCTATGAAAAGGGGAGACACAGGCTATGACTTTCAACTAGCCTGGAGGATGAAATTATTGTCCCTACAGGAGCAGGGACCCAATGAATAAGACACTGAATATGCGCGCTCACCGGGTATATGGCCGATGGTCTCCGCTATAGAGTGCCAATAAAATAGGCTACTGTTCGCTCAATAGCCTACTGTGAGTTGAGCATTTTGATAGCCTAACTTCACTGACAGCCGTAAATCAACAATCAGCTATTTGAAATGCTGCGCAGCCTGCCCAAATTGCGCGCTTCCCAACTGTAGGTTATGCCCTGTCCTTGTGATTTAAAACAATCCACAGCTATTTAAAAAAAAATAAGCGAATCATCCTCTGTGGCTAAATCATACTCTCTGGTGTAGTGTTTTGAAGGAATGTATTTATTTTTGTATACACAGGAGTAATTATATCATTTTGGCAAGTTCAATTAAATGTACTTCCAATTGGATGCGCCGCTTATGGATGCCCAACATAACCTACACTAACAAAAAATCTGACACTGTCAATCAACATGGCGCAGAGAGAGAAGGGTTTTATGTAAACTCAGCGCACACCATAAAATAAAAGTTGCGCGCCTAAATGTTGATCCGTGTTGATTAACAACTGTTACACCGCAACTACAGAATGCTTATTCATCGGTACCATATAAAAGTAGTTTAAAGGTAGTCCAGGTAAAAAGCATCAAAATCCTTTTATCTTTTTTTTATAAAGTTAGCGTCTTTACATTTGCGGAAGATCCGTGAAACAGTTCTTGGTAAACACATTGGTCTATTGTGCTACTGTATTTCCGAAGTGTTGTGCATCTATTATGAAGTAAATATAGCTATTTTCACGATTGTTTAGTAACGTCTGTGATGTTCCGCGTATTGTTGAGAAACTGCACATTGTCTGAAGTGCTACAATCTGAACCTCCAGCTGACTGTGTTTTCATGTCTCCCACAGCGGAGAACTGCACCTACTTCAAACACTTCACTCCAGGGGACGAGTCTGAGATTTTTGAAGTCAAAACACAGAAAGGTAAGGTTTCTTTTGTGCCTCGTCCATACACAAGTTAATAATGGCCTAACAAACACACCATGATTCGGTTTTGTAACTTTCATGTACACTGAGTGTACAAAACATTAGGAACACCTTCCTACTATTGCGTTGCACCACCTTTCGCCCTCAGAACAGCCTCAATTCGTCGGGGCATGGACTCTACAAGGTATCGACAGCGTTCCACAGGGAAGCTGGCCCATGGTGACTCCAATGCTTCCCACAGTTGTGTTAAGTTGCTTGGATGACCTTTGGGTGATGGACCATTCTTGATACACATGGGAAACTTTTGAGTGTGAAAAACCCAGCAGCATTGCAGTTCTTGACACACTCAAATCAGTGCGCCTGTCACCTTCTACCATACCCCGTTCAAATGGCACACATACACAATTTATGTCTCACTTGTCTCAAGGCTTAAAAAGCCTTTAACCTGTCTCCTCCCCTTCATCTACACTGATTGAAGGAGATTTAACAGGTGATAAGGGATCATAGCTTTCACCTGGATTCCGCTGTTCAGTCTACGTCATGGAAAGAGCAGGTGTTCCTAATGTTTTGTACACTTGGTTATACACTATAAATACAAAAGTATGTGGACACCCCTTCAAATTAGTGGAATAGGCTATTTCAACCACACCTGTTGCTGACAGGTGTATATAATCAAGCACACAGCCATTCAATCTCCATAGACAAACTTTGGCAGTAGAATGGCCTTACTGAAGAGCTCAGTTACCTTCAACGTGGCACCGTTATAGGATGCTACCTTTCCAACAAGTCAGTTCGTAAAATGTCTGCCCTGCTAGAGCTGCCCCGGTCAACTGTAAGTGCTGTTATAGTGAAGTGGAAATGTCTAGAAGCAATAACGGCTCAGCCTCAAAGTGGTAGGCCACAAATGCTCACAGAACGGGACCGCTGAGTGCTGAAGCGTGTGGCGTGTAACAATCATCTCTCCTCAGTCGCAACACTCACTACCGAGTTCCAAACTGCCTCTGGAAGCAACATTAACACAAGAACTGTTCGTCGGGAGCTTCATGAAATGGGTTTCCATGTCCGAGCAGCCACACACAAGCCTAAGATCACCATGCACAATGCCAAGCGTCAGCTGGAGTGGTGTAAAGCTCGCCGCCATTGGACTCTGGAGCAGTGGAAACCTGTCTCTGGAGTGATGAATCACGCTTCACCGTCTGGCAGTCCGATGGACGAATCTGGGTTTGCCGGATTCCAGGAGAACGCTACCTGCCCCAATGCATAGTGCCAACTGTAAAGTTTGGTGCAAGAGGAATAATGTTCTGGGGCTATTTTTCATGGTTCGGCTAGGCCCCTTAGTTCCAGTGAAGGGAAATCGTAACACTACAGCATACAATTACATTTTAGAAGATTCTGCGCTTCCAGCTTTGTGGCAACAGTTTAGGGAAGGCCCTTTCCTGTTTCAGCATGACAATGCCCCCTGTGCACAAAGCAAGGTCCATACAGAACACCATTGAACACCTTTGGGATGAATTGGAACGCCGGCTAATGGAAAGCCTTTTCCAGAACAGTGGATGTTGTTATAGCAGGAAAGGGGGGACCAACTCCATATTAATGCCCATGATTTTGGAACGAGATGAGCAGGTGTCCAAATACTTTTGGTCATGCAGTGTATCTTCAAGAACAGAAGAAGTGTATTCTTTGATGTCCTTCTGGCAGAATGTTTCATAAGAGAAGATTCAAAGGGAACAGTCATACAAAAAATAGGCAACTCGGGACATGAAACATGGGTGGTGAATAATACAAGCCAAATTGGATACATCTCAACTCAAACAGTCCATGGTAGGCGCAAGGCAGTTCTGCCCGTTCTCTCCTAAGTTTCATGGACAAATGCTTATAAAAACAAACGCACAAAGAACCAGACATACTGCTTCATTCTAAGCTTTGCACACAGAACCAATGGTGATTTGGTCATTCTTAGAATGTGTCCATCAGCCTTGAATTTCAAAACAAGCAGAAATGTTTAAGTATATAGATTTTTCCCAGGATACCAAGTTAACTGAGTGGATGTAAGCTCCGACAGGTAGCGTCAATGGAACTCCATGTGACAGAGCTAATCCCTGTCACCACCCATTCCCTTCTCTCCTGGATAGTTTCCTTCTCCCATCACCCCTCTAGCCCCCTTGGTGACCCTGCCAGTACTGTGCACATGCTTGGCCCATTAGAGACATGTACTCTCACATATGACAGGACTTCCATGTGATGCACGTAAGGGCGCCAAGCACATGCAGGGCCTTGTCAGACCCAATCAGTAGGGTGTAAATCAGAATAGATTTACGCACGCACGCACGCACGCACGCACACACACAGCTATGTCTTACTATACTTGTGAAGACTTTTTGGGGTCCAACAATTGATTCCCATTCAAAATCCTATTTTCCCTAGCCTCTAAATGAATCTTAAACCTAACCCTAATTCTAACCCTAAACCCTGAGCCTAAAATAGCCTTTTTTACAACCTCCCGGGTGGCGCAGTGGTCTAGTGCACTGCATCGCAGTGCTAGCTGCGCCACCAGAGTCTCTGGGTTCGCGCCCAGGCTGGGCTGGGTTCGCGCCCAGGCTCTGTCGCAGCCGGCCGCAACCGGGAGGTCCGTGGGGCGACGCACAATTGGCATAGCGTCGTCCGGGTTAGGGAGGGTTTGGCCAGTAGGGATATCCTTGTCTCAGTATGTAAAATGTATGCACTCTACTGTAAGTCGCTCTGGATAAGAGCGTCTGCTAAATGACTAAAATGTAAATGTAAGTAAGGACCGGCAAAATGTCCTCACATTTGGTACTTTTGGACTTTTGGTACTCAAGTATATTAAAACATGTACACACACACCTTTTAAGCCCCTTATGGTCCTTTGAGAACCCTCTTTCAAAGTCACTGAGATCTCTTCTAGCCATAGTAGCCAAAATAATGGGCAACTGGGCATTTTTATACATGAACCCTAAGCATGGTGGAATGTTTGAATTGCTTAATTAACTCAGGAACCACACCTGTGTGGTAACACTTGCTTTTAATATACTTTATATCCTTCATTTACACAAGTGTTTCCTTTATTTTGGCAGTTACCTGTATATTGGTTTATACTCTTCAAGAACAAAATATGTGTATTCTTTGAAGTCCTTTTAACAAATGTTTCATAAGAGAAGATTCAAAGGGAGAGTCATAAAAACAAATAAGCAACCTGGGATATGGGTGGTGAATAGTACAAGCCAAATTGGATACATCTCAACTCCATGCTAGGCGCAAGGCAGGGCTGCCCATTGTCTCCTAAGTTTTATGGACAAATGCTAACAAAGACCAAAGCACAAAGAGCCAGACTTTGCACACCTTTGAACACATAACCAATGGTGCCTTGGGGCTGGATTCAATCCGCATCGGCAAAGTTTAGCGCTACAGTGCGATTGAAATTTGAACGTAATTTCCGATTGAGCCGATTTATGGGGAGTCCTAGCTGTCAATGCAGTCTCCGCTGATGCGGGAAGATTGCCTTTACTTTCCTAATGCGCTGTAGTGCATCTCTTCAGCACTACGGGCTGAATGGGGCCCTTGGTCTTTGTTAGCATTTGTCCATCAGCCTTGGTTTCAACACAAGCAGAAACATATGGAGTTTTCCCAGCATACCAAGGGACGAGGCCAAGTCAACTGAATGGATAGCCAGCTAGCACATTTGGTTCCTAGGAAATTGTGGAAATGTACATTTTTGATTTCCCATTGGTTCTGCGAACGAAGCCATATGTTTCCTGACCGGTAGAACAGATTTTTTTTTAAATGTTCTGAAAATGCAATGATACATTTTTGATTTCCCATTGGTTCTGCGAACGAAGCCATATGTTTCCTGACCGGTAGAACAGATTTTTTTTTAAATGTTCTGAAAATGCAATGATAATGTTCTGGGAATGTTAGTTTAGGTTGCAGGTAGGTTCTGAGAACGTTTTAATATGGTTCTCTGAAAGTTTTCCTGGGAGGTTTTTGTTTACTTTCTGAGAACAGAAATTATAGGTTATTTGGAGTTTTTTGAATAACTTCCTTAAAACTTTCCCTGAATGTTTCAAGAACATGGAAAACTTGCTTGGGCATTAATCATGCAAACACGTAAATTGTTTTATTAATGCACGGCGTCAGTGAGATTCAAACCTATGATCTTCTGTTCTCTATCCATGGAATTAGTCCACTGCGTCACCAGGACAGAGCTAGCATGCCATGTTTGTTTGTTGTTTACAAAGCTGTTCATTTTAGTCTATTCAAACAGACCCCATTTCAAAGGACTCATTAACATCAGGTGTGGCCAATTAGTGGAAATGGACAACACACTTGAACACACTTAGCAAGATAGAGGATAGAGTTTTGTTGACGCTGAGAACAGAATGTATATGTTCTAAAAAACATTCTTAGAACGTTCTTTGAACTAGTGTTGTCACGATACCAGTATTGCGATACTACAATACCAGATTTTCCATGGCAAAAAAAGAAAACACAAAGCAGACTCAACTCTATGGTCCTTTAAAACCTACTTTTGTAAAATATTGTGTGCTATAGCTTGGAAAATAAGCAAATGTGACTCCGGGTGACAACATAAGACTTCTTGTATCCAACGTTAGGAAGGTTTCCCTCAAGAAATTTAGTCTGCTTCATAATTTGTTTCCTTTTCTTCCTTACTTCCTAGTAGCGCGATACTGGTATCGTGACAACGTTACTAATGTTTTCTTGTGGTTTTTATGGAAAGAACATGACTTGCGGAAAACGTTATGCTGAAGTACTGAAATTCCCATAAAAAAAACATATGGTTCTCAGAATGTTATGCGTTAGCTGGGTATACGATCTGGCAGGTAGCATCAATAGAACTCCACGTGACAGAGCTAATCCCGCTCAACGCTCATTCCCTTCTCTCTTGGACATTTTCCTTCCCCCCCATCTCTCCACTAGCCCCTTCTGTGACCCTGCCAGTACTGTGCATGTCTGGCCCATTCAACGTATACACTCACATATGACAGGACTGCTAAGCACATGCAGGGCCTTATCAGACCCAATCAGTAGGGTGTAAATCAGAATATATTTACGCACACACACACGTTTTTATAGTTTATGATGTCAGTCAGTTTGTAACATGGTTTATGAGGACCCACCTTTCCCATGGTTCTGTCAATGAAATGAACACAACACATTTTTTTTATTTTATATGTAGAAGATACATCTTACTTCAGATTTGTTCAGCGGATCATATTGAAATAATATACCTGTAAATTCACAGGCTTGTAAGGACATATGGTTAAAAAGGACTTTCTTTCATATTGCGGTTTATAAGGACATTGTGTATATGAGTACATATAAGGAGAGATGTAATGGATATTTGCTCAAATGAGCAATAAGAAGCAGTAGACTGTCTCAGAGTAATTGCCTCTTGTGCTTCTGAACGAGCATCGCTGGTGTGAAACTGGCTACTGCCAGTCTGTGATGTAATATTTTCAACCTTTTCTGTAAAGAAACGTAAAAACTGTTTGCATAGATCAGGAGATGTCACTGTTTTGATGTGCAGGTGACCATGACAAAACCTTTTGATGTTCCGAAGACGTCCTAACGTCTCCTTTTTGTTTGCATGGTTCACTGGGGAGTCCTGCAATAAGAGCTATGATGCTAATATTTGTGTAAACACTTCCGAATTGTAATATGTGGGTGTCAACCATTTCATGGGTGCACACACTATAGGTAAAGCTATATGAATGTTCAATACGTACAATAGGCTGAACAGTGTGTTGATTTCACACAGTTCTTTTGCTCACTAGAAAAATTTGATTTGAGTCTTGGTGGTGTGTTTCCTGACCGATTCTGCATTTGGTTAATGATGTTTGTCCATCATGAGACAATAGGAAGCCTATTTTACTTCCTCAAAATTCCCAGAATGAATCTAAGAACTCAAGAAATCCGTAATTAATTTTGACGTTTTTACAGAGGATGTTTCAGTTGTGCAATTTTACATCTAACTAAGGTGTATGGTGCAGTATTTCTCAAGTACAAAAAATGCATGACGTGTTGTCTTATGTAAACAAAGTCGGAGCTGCTGGGCAGGTCTGTCTCACTGTCTACTATTGGATAGAGAGCAATCACTGCAGCTGTTCACTCCATGTTCGTGGGAAAATGGACATCGTCAAATCAAAACCCAACCTTCATTTACCCGTTGTGACGTACGGATGTTCCAAACACCGTTTTAGACCAGACTTTGACTAAATTATTTTTTGTCAATTTTGACACTAAAATAACTGTTTCTGACTCATACCGATGCCACATAGGCCGTTTTTAAAAGGGATTTGTTGCTTTTTAAAGGAAGTCGCTCTCTAAAGTCCTGCAAAAAACATGGTTTGAGGACTAACAACATGGTGTTTGTTGAATTACATGAGTACATGTCTAAAACACGGTTTTATGACAAAATACACCTACGTCGGTTTAAAGCAACAAGCAGAGTGTGGCTGCAGCAGGTCGGGAGAGAGGTGCAGCATTTCAGAGGGAGAAGGATGCAGTGTATTGCGGGATGAGCAGTGGGCTCTCTCTTATTGCAGGACTTTGACTGTGAGAAATCCCCTTCCCAGTCAGTCTATTGTGTGTATTGGAAATTCATATTGCAACGTACAGCCTTACCTATGAAGTGTGCACCGGTGAAATGGGGTATCAGCCTAGTGAGTAACAACCACAGATTACAATTCCAAAGGTTTTACACAAATATTAGCATCGTAGATCTTATTGCAGGACTTTGACTGTGAGAAATCACCCCCCCCCAGGCAATCTATTGTGTGTGTTGAACATTCATAATGGACTGTAAAGTCCTGCAATAATATTATGACGCTAATATTTGTGTAAACTCTATGGAATTGTAATCTATGGGTGTCACTGAGTAGGCTGATACCCCATTTCATGGGTGCACACTCGAGGTAAGGCTGTACATTCCAATATTAATATTTAATAGGTTGACTGTGGAGGTAATTTATCGCAATCAAAGTCCTGCAATAAAAGCTATGACACTAACAGTTGTGTAAACTCATAATATATTTACACACACATCTCATGCTAATGGCTAGCCCCAGAGACAGAAATAGCCCTTACTTGAAATGTAGCACTGACCCACACATTTGGTATTCTTCACTCCTCAATAAACCAATGGGTACCATTTATATGGAACGTGGCCATAGAGCTACAATCCAGGGCTGTCAGTACGACTAGCCACGGGCAGCTCCAGCTGAGCAGCGTACACAGAGCTAAACTGAAAGTGTCACTGGGATAATAAATCACTAAAGCACCAACAGAGCGCAAAAGAGATCTTTCAGCCCCGTCAGACATTAAACCACTGATCCAACCTACTCTGAAACCACTCACCCCTCTCTTTGGGGTTGCAAGGGGAAGAGAGCTAGCACTCCAGCAGGATGTAGCATGATTCCAGAACTACTCAAGGGGTGAGAGTCACCATCTTCCCCCAGCATGAGATGAAGGGGAGCCCCCGAGGCGAGGCTCTCCCCTGGGGACCGATTCTAGGAGAGCAAGCGGAAGATCAAAGCCTAGCTCCTCCATCCACATCACAACACCAACATAACTGGAATGGCTGGTTAAGCAGCTTGGAATAACAAGCCAGTAAACAACTTACAGTAACGCCAAGTGTATTTCTCTCCTTTGGTTGAATAAAGATGGCTGCCTTACTGCAAGAGGAACTTTTTCACTGGGTAACATGGCTCGCATTTCACACAACAATTTTGACTTAAAGCGCAATGCAATTTCAAATGTGGCCTAGTTATTTCATTCTGTTAGTTAGTTTGATTGATTTAGGTAGTTTGACTGATGGCAGATTCCACCAACCGAGTGAAATTCCGTCTTCCTTATCAAGCTTCACACTCCTGTTCAGAGAGAGCTGATCATTTAAAAAAAAATCTTTAATTGTCCTTTCTGGGACTGTACAATGAGGTGACAAACTAAATTGGTCTGCACATGTAACAATTCAACTATTTTCTCAGGCAGAAATTAAAGCCTAATTAAAAAATCCACATAAACGTTTGCACATCCAGTTACGCCCAGCGCTGCAATGTAATGAAATATCATTTATATAATTCAGCTGGAGGCATATGGACTCATGTTGCTCTGGAATAAAACAATCTTTCTTGGTAAGCCTCCTATCGGCTTATGGCTGCTTTTATATACACATACACAATAAATGAATCCCCACAACCCACAATAATGACTTTTGCTTACCTTTTAGTGTACTGTAACGTAAAATGAAAACAAACTAGAGTATTGAAAGTTAATTCATGCAGATCCAGTTTAGAGAGGTATGTTGGTGTTATAGGACGGAGGAAAGTAGCACCCTACAAGTTTACAGGTTGTACAATTGCTTAAGATAAAAGTTGCCCTTAACCACAGATCTAGGATCAGATTACCCTGCCCTCAATCCTAACCTAAACCATTAGTTGGATGGGAAAAATGTCTGACCCTGTATCAGTGGTTAGGAGCAACTTTAACCTCCTATGTTGTGTATTTATGTACTTTGTAACTCGGTTAGTAGAGCATTGTAACGCCAGGGTAGTGGGTTTTATTCCCAGTGTAACGGATGTGAAATGGCTAGCTAGTTAGCGGTGGTGCGAGCTAATAGCCTTTCAATCGGTTACGTCACTTGCTCTGTGACCTTTAAGTAGGGTTTCCCCTTGCTCTGCAAGGGCCGCGGCTTTTGTGGAGCGATGGGTAACGACGCTTCGTGGGTGACTGTTGTTGTGTGCAGAGGGTCCCTGGTTCGCGCCCGTGTCGGGGCGAGGGGACGGTCTAAAGCTATACTGTTACACCAGGACCACCCATATGTAAAATGTATGCATGCATGACTAAGTCGCTTCGTCTGCTAAATGGCATACTATATTATATATATATATATATTATTTTCGTAGGTCAGTGGACATCTTGAAGTGACCTCTATTTGCTCTCTTTTCAGAGTACAATATCTCAGCAGCGGCCATCGCCATCTTCAGCCTGGCCTTTATGATCCTGGGCACCTTGTGTCTCCTGTGCTCCTTCAAGAAGGGGAATGACTACATCCTCAAACCTGCCGGAATGTTCTTCGCTTTTGCAGGTAAGACCAGACAAGCAGATAACACATGGACCTCTGTAATCTTTTGGTTGTACTGTTATCAATGTGTTAAGGGAACAGATACAGTACTAAAATCGTAATACAGTATAGCAAATTAAAAACAAATCATATCTGATTCAACTGCTTACCTGTGATTGGAGGTCATCGCCGTTAACCCATCCTCCTCTCCCGCTCCGCCCCAATCGCAGGCCTGTGCGCCATCATCTCAGTGGAGGTGATGCGTCAGTCGGTAAAGCGGATGATCGAGAGCGAGGACACCATCTGGATAGACTACTCCTACGCCTGGTCCTTCGCCTGTGCCTGCGCTGGCTTCTGCCTCCTCTTCCTCAGTGGCATCGGCCTCCTCCTGCTCTCCATGCCCCGCATGCCCCAAAACCCCTGGGAGTCCTGCATGGACGCTGAACACGAAGTGGAGTAACAGAGAGAGAGGGATGAGAGGAGGAAGAGAGTGACACTTTCTTTAAAAGCAATACGATCACGATCAACTTTGTGTCGTTCTATAGTGGAAGCAGAGGGTTCTTTCACACAGTGCTTGGGAGCAGTCCAATGTACCGAATGAAAAATACAAGTTAAATGGGTTTCCATCGCATTTTCAACTCGAACGACGACAAAAAACTGTTGCGTTATATAGCAAATGTGCTGATCTGGTCTGGGCACTCTAGCCAACAGGTCGCAGATACAGTGCGGGTAGGCTACCTACATTTTAAGATTATTATGGACAACAGCGATACAATTTTTGTCAAATGGCACTTTCACCACGTGTGAATCTCATAATTTATTTCGTCTGTAGCCTAATAAACTGCATGCTTTCCCGAGTCATAGTGGGAGGACCACACAACATACAGCATCATCGCGACTCCCAAGTTAACTTCGATATGATGGTTATTATATAAATATTTGCAAATATAGGCATTTCCAACGCCATTTCTCACATAATTAATTTTATACACAAAAACATCACATGTCCAACGAGCAAATTGTGTTTTATAAAATTGTAGAGGCATTTCCTGTTTCCATCAGCCCAGTCATTACTTTTTTCAAGTGTCAGGTAATTCATCAGCATGAAATGGTTGGATGGAAACCTGGTTAATTATACATTTTGACATGTTATTTAATGGTATAAATAGTAATGGATTGACATTTGACCTATGCATTCACCTTTTCTGTACTGTGTGTTTTGTATGATAATTCTGTACATAAGTCAATCAATTTATAACTGAGATGGTTCTCCTTATTTTCAGTGCATCAAGCACTTGCAATGAATTTGTCAAATGTATTCAGGCAGATTAAGATAAAACCAGGAAATTGTTAGAATCAGATGCCAAATTATTACTTCATGATTAAGTATTTAATATTATTCACAGCATACATAACACTAATTGTGATGTAAAGAAGTTATCAAAATGATCCGTTTTAAATCTAGAATTTAAGGTCATGTTAGATTTATAGTGAAAAAATATATATTTTCCGTTTTCAAACGGACTGACTTTTATAAGAATAATACATAGGTGTGACAGTAAATTGGAGAAGCAAATAATGCTGTCTGGTGGGTTTAGTGTGCATACCATTTAGAATGCTGAACACCAACAGTCTCTGAACCACTGAATGTGTGGGTTGCCATGTTGGAAAAGGTTAAGTTCTAGCAACACCAAACACTAAAACCCCCCCAACTTTTTAGAGCTGAGCACATGGCAGCCCAATTTCTTTGACTATTTGATCCCATTCAAATTTAGGGGAACCAAGCACTCTAATTTTAATCAAGGTATAATTTTCTGATTTTAGTTAGTGTCTGATGTATTTAACTTAGAACTCGCAAGGTTACTCAGTAGCCAACACTTTCAGGGTCTTTCAGTTCAAATGGTCAGGGAAAAACTCAGAGCCTTAATATGTACCATCTAGATCCCAGTGGTGGGCCGTCAGGGCCTGCAAGGCCTTCTCTGCTGGCCTAAACATCATCAGAATATATATATTTTTTTAAATATATTTTCCCACAAATATGTATTAAATTATTCCCCAGAGTAAGAGTTATACTCTTCATTTCATAGATTTCCTCTTGGTTGCACTGCTTCCAGCCCCAGGTTGAGATTTGGAGGGCTGGTCTTTATGTTAGATCTTTTATCCAATCATATTCAGCCATCATGTGTTGCCAGGGGTCTAAAATCTGCCCTCAGGCCTTCAGAATCAACAGTGCGGGCGCTTGTAGCTTAAAGTGAATGGAAATTAAAATTTTGTGTCAACCAATCAGCTTTAGAGTTGGCTATTATACGCCTGCTGGCTGGCTCCAGTGTTACACAGGAGCCAGCTAGCAGGCGTAGTGCGTCCACGTCTTTTGATTGGATTACCAATATTGAGAGGCAGGTCCTATGGGCAGGTCTATGCAGATCTAGGAAACTGAATTTGATAAACGAATTAATTCGCGTTCTACTAAGCTGTTTTTTCAACCCACAATGGCGGAAGGAGGAGAAGATATCGATTTGGTCGAGGATATAATTATAACGCCATTCTCAAGACGAACTTTTCAAGAAAAGTTAGACATTGTAAGGAGAGGTCGCCCGACGCCACAAAGCCTGTCACAGGCGGGAAAGGTTCGTTCGCTCGCCACTTTCAAAGTTTCAACTACGAGCGCTGTCAATTGCTCACAGGCTCCGAGAAGCACTGCAAACTGTACTGCTGGGAATGCCTATTATTTGCAAGTGATCGATTTGGTGTTTGGAGCCACACTGGCTTTGCAAACTTGAGTTGTCTGTTAAACACTGTTTACCCAAAAATGTCAATTTGTCAATTTCAAGGTGACGCAACGCCTGGTTATACTGCGTTTCTGTCTAAATGTATAGTGTCTAGAGCCATGGCATAATGATGGTAATAAGAGGTGGATTAATTCGGGTGGGACTGTGTAGTACCTCACTGAAGGCCTAGGCCCCAGGCCCACGGCACGCCACTGCTAGATCCAGTATATGGCTTTAATATATATATATTTTCCTGATGTCCAGTCTTTTCAGCCAAACTAAACTGGACTGCTCTCCCATGTTACTGTTCATCTTTGGCTTCTATGGACAGGCAGGAATAGGTGTACATTCTTTTTGTTATACTGCCTTTGTATTTACTCAGAAGTGTTAAACTAAGATTCTTTTTGATACAGAAATGTACATTACTAGTGTCTCAAAACAAGCTTGAGCTAAGACCATTGCTTTCCCCATTTGAGATTTGATTGAATAGATGAGGGCAGTTGATACAGGTATTGGCACTGTCGTACTTAAACGCTACATAAGACTTCGTGACTGTAGCAGATTAAAACTTGCTTAGTCATGTCATCTGTCCTTGCGTTTTAGAACTAGCTTTTGGTATGCAATGATGGGTTACAGTACAGTGGTTGTCTTTAGTTCTGTGTACATGTTATGATAACCATAAAACCATGCATTTATAATGAAAATAAATTCACTGATATCTAGCTTTGATGAAATCCAGTTTCCTGCATATTTTTTTAAAATTTAACTAGGCAAGTCAGTTAAGAACAAATTCTTATTTACAATGGACGGCCTAGGAACAGTGGGTTAACGGTCTTGTTCAGGGGCAGAATGACAGGTTTTTACCTTGTCAGCCTGGGGATTTGATCTAGCAACCTTTCGGTTACTGGCTCAATGCTCTAACCACTAGGCTACCTGCCGCTCTCTTTCATCCTTGTCTACTGTATACAAGACACCTGGGTCGTGTTCATTTAGGCACAACACGGAAGAAACGGGACAGACTACCTGGATTTCCCCAATAAGAAATGCTCATTTAGTTTTCTGTTGCAAAATGTTTTCCTTTGCGTGTCCCGATGAACACAAACCTGTTTGAGAAAAAAGCCTTGCAGCATGGTCATAGAGGGGATTTGTGAAATGGTTACTGTTGCTGGGAACCCTGCCGGGAACCTGCGCTGGTCACTGGCGGGAATGACAGCATGGTCTGTGGAAGCGTCCCCTCACTGTGTGTGTAGGGGGATGATGAAAGAGGAGCAAGAGCACCCTCCTTGTCCTTCCCCACATCAATACGAGTCCAGGCTTTTGAGCCGGATCTTTTCAGTCTTGATGGGTTCATTTAGATTCCAAACTCACAGCCGGAGTTAGTTTGGTGGCAGAGAAGGGGGAAAAGAGGGAGCAACCGCATGATGGAGAATGGATCAAAAACAGAAACATTGAGGAAAATACTTCAGAGCTGCCTCGGTTGATTCTAAGCCAATAGTAGCATCAAATGCCCAAGACGCAAGTCTATTGGCCTTGGGTCTTGAGTGCAAACTGTTGGGGTACTGTACACCACTAGCAGCAGTTATGGGTAGGGGGCCTATGCACCTGTGGAGACACCGGTTGAGACTGCTAAGGATAAACCGGTCCTAAGACGGATACAGTGTTGGGGTTGTGTTCCTCAGGGGCCACATTACTTCTGAGATAACGACAAGTCATATAACCTCAATGGCAAACAAGACACCCGGCGACTTAATGAGAGTAAAGTCAATTGCTTAACTCTTCGGTTCCTTTTGGGATATTGAGCCACATGGTGTGCACTTCTTTTCCACACAGGGAAATCACTATAAAACTCTACCTCAATAAAACTCTACCTCATCCAATCCAACAATTGAAGTATGTCTCTGCAATAACAACAAGAGTAACTGATTCAATAAGACACTTTAATAGAGAAACACATTTGAAAAATAAAAATAATTAAATTAAACCTTTGAAACAAAGTCGACATCCTTTATTATGACCACCAACAATTGAATTGAAAAGAGTGAAAGGGAAATATTCATCATTATGTAGCCCACCTGTGTGGATCCAGTGGAGGGGTAACAGTTAACAGGCGTGCCATTGATTTACTGTGGGAGGGGAAGAAATAGAGGAGACAAGATGGATGACAACAGGAGATGTGGTTTTACCAAAGGCTGAACACAGTGCTCTCTACTGGCTGGGCAAAAGGCTGCTCCCACCACAAAAACCATCCGTTCAAGTTAAGGTTGTTTTACGAAAGCAACGTGCGGAACCTTCGTAAGCCACTTACACGCAATGATATGTGACTGGGTCTGGGTGGAGGCTAACTGACATTCAAACTTAGTTGACGACAAACAAATTAAAAGCTTCGGTCTCGATGCAAAGTCAATCAGGTCACAAGGCATGACACGGCACAAAATTGAGATTTTGATATTGAGTAAGCAATGATAAAGGCCTGAAAAAGGCGCGGTATGGACACAAGCACAGACCTACTATTACTTACTCCTGGACAAGATTATTAAGAACAAACACTTAGAATGGCTCAATCTCTTATGTTTTGGGTTTTACGCAAATACATGTCAGACACTGTAGAAATTGTGAGGAGTAAGTCTTGCACAATTCAGAGATTAACCAACAACTAATTTGCGGAAAACTGATTCAAATTTGATATCCACTTCTTTGTAAAGACTTTCAAAGCTTATAATATGTGCCTCGTATGGCTGGGAGCAACTTTTGCCCAGCAAGATAATTTGGAGGAAAAACAACTCTTACATGAACATTACATAATTCATTGACATGTTAGTAAAATATCATACTTTTTTGTTCATAATGTCACAAGTCATTGTACACATCAAATAATAAACCAAAATGTTACTTTGTAGGGAGAGAACAAAAACATTTTTATTGTTGTTGCACAAATCAATAAACTATTTGATAAATCGGGGATATAAACAAGCCATGTCATCTTGGCATGCACAGAATGAATGTACAGTCTTACATGAAAAAAAATTGTCGAACCACAAAGCACCGCTGAAATTAAAATATCTTTTAAACGGATTTAGCGGAAAAACTGAACCAAGGACAAATAATTCCTGCAACATTGATTTTAAAAATAAGTATTCTACAGTAAAATAACATTTTATATGCCTGCAACAAAAAAACTTTGTAAAAGCAGCCAGACACCATCTTATAAAAATGAATTTAAAAAGTTATATTACTATAAGATGCTGTGACTGCCAACACGGTCCATGTCCATTTTTGTGAGTTGATTTTGTGAATTTGCATAATTAAAAAGGGCATACCTCTTCTTTTAAACAGCTTCTACAAAATTGAGGCACTCCCTAAACCTTGTTTGTAAATACCTAGAAAATGCATATTTACAAGTATGTTTTTTGTTGTGATGAACCTAAAATTCACAACCTCGAATCTGGACCTTGGAAAATTCAAATAAACTGAAGTCCCAGTAAATGTTTTGAATGATTGTTTCAACTATGTTTAAGAGGAGATGTTTTTCATTCCAACTAGATTTGCTTCCTGAATAGCTGACAGCATGTTTGACCCTTTAAACAAAAAAAACTGATTGACGGGCTCATACATTAAAATGAATGACTAAATAGTTACATAAAATTTACCAATTAGAATCCAAGGGTATTTTATTAAAATATACTGAAACATACCATTAACCAATTAAAAATAAATGAATCATGAAAAGTTGAGAGAAAATGGATTCCAGTAAATGTGACAACAGTGGCTATTACACACAAAAAATAATCTACCAAGTCAATCAAAATCAGTCACAAATTTGCATTTGATAATAATCGTCAATAATTGTCATAACAATTTTATCCTACAGGCAATTTATTTTTTGAGTGTGCACACCATACAAATGTATAAAGATTTGACAGCTTGATGGTTGTTTGCAAATTATTTTACAAAAATGCAAATAGATTTCACTCACAAGATACGTGTCACCCTAAAAACAAAATACATCACTGAATGGAATGCATGTCAGAAAAGTCCTACAAACGCCTGAACAATTTTTTCCCTTATGGTTAAAATAACCCACACTGATTGCATTTATTTGTTAACAATTGAAAAAAAATTGAGTCGTCAAAATAAAAGCAAAATATTTTTTCTGTCTAAATTCCCAGGCAAATTGCTAGGGCAAACAGACTGAATGAGTTCTCAGTCATCTAAGCAACGATTTAATCAGAGCAAGAGGTTGGTAGCTAAAAGTGATGTACTCTGTCATCAGCGGACATGGAATATCGGTGAAAAAAACTGGTATCGCAGTACCAGTACAACTCAGATGATAAGACTGAATCAAAAAGTAACTGATGGCACTGGTCTAAACCAGCCGGTATTCTTTCGGGCCGAAGTCCTACATAAGTCTAGGGTTGCAAAAATAGTGTAGGGTTACAAAATCCCCCAAATTCCCTTTTTATTTTTTAGAAATCCTGGTTGAAGAATTCCAAGTCAGACGATTCCCTAGTTGCCAACTCCCTTGCTGATTCCAGAAAACCTCAACCCGGGATTTCAGAAATACCAGGGAATGTTGGGGAAAGTTGGTGACAGGATCTTTCTCAAGCCTTTCTAAATGACCGTAAAGCTCTGAAGTGGGTCAAAGAAAAACAAGGAGATAACTGACGTCGGCCCAACATCTCACTCAACGCGAATAAAATCTTTCCAACTTGGCCGTCATCCCTCTCTATACCTTCAGATTCCCTCAGCAGCCGTGCCTTAGTTATGACTCACGTTTACCCAGCCACTCATTTATACAGTTTGTCTCAAGTTTCTCCACATACATATTTTTTTTAATCTGCAGTTTTAACTGATTAGATGTTTGGTCGACATGTGATTGGACATGTAACACTTTGGAATTTAACCCCATCACGCCATAACCCCTACTTCAAAGACAGTGGTTAACCGACTAACGGGAAAGCCATTCCAACAACTATCTTTGGGCCTCAGATGAAACGGCAGAAGAAGCAAACCATGGTTCTTCCTGAAACTAGTTTTTCCAAGTTGGAATCAGACAACAGTAGACCTCACTTCGATGTGGCTTCGCATGCTTATCATCAATCATCTATCCTATATTTTTATCTTTTAAACGAGAGGGCCAGTGAAATAAAGGAATCGACGTGCAACCAACACATTTGTATAAATGTATAATAAAGTAATAGTTTTATTCTGAATCGTGTGCGTTTGCATGTATGTAAAAATCTCATTTACTCCACTAATCTGTCACTGAAGATGATTTTGTCTAAGGTTAAGGATTAAAAGTAAACCAAATGAAGTCTAATGTCAATTCTAACATGATACAGGAATTTAGGTACATGTCTGTGGCATACAACTCAGTCATTTATTTTCTTTATATGTACAGATTAGAGGAAAATGTATCTACTTCTATACAATGTTCCATATATTTTATATGAAATTAGTTGACCACTTAGCTTTTTCCCTGTTAACACAACTATGATGAAAATCAAGACATAGAAAGTCCACTCAATTTTTTTTTAAACGGACAAAAAAAAGTGGCCAACATAACCAACTTCAACAAGGGAAAACAGACAGGCAGCCAAGTGGTCAACCAAATGTTGTGTTTTTAAAATCATTTTAGTTTATTTTTCTACTTTTTTTTTTTTTTTGCATTACGTACATATATAAGTGTACATAATATAAGCATATATTCATATATACATAATGTGCATGTATATATACCAGTAATGCATCCATTATATATACTTATGTTTTACATATTTTTTTTAATTTTTATGTCAGATATGTGAAACAGAAGAAAGATTTGACTGTTACAAATAAAAGTTTAAAACATAACAAAAAAGCTGAAACAAAAACGATGAATAGAAACGATTTGTAAAAGCACTTGTACCGTTTTTTTTTGTGTCTTTTTCACAAAAGTTTTGCCATTATTATCTTTTTTTTCTCCTTTCTTTATATTTTACATGTTTTTTTATTTATATTTTTCTAGGGGCGATTTCTCAGGGGTGAAACTCATTTAAAATAGGAATAGTATCCGTTGCTACCATTTGAACTTCCTATGCTCAGCTCTTGGAGTAGGGAAAGTGGGTCGCTGTGCTTTTTGACCTGTTCGGGACGAGCTCTGGGTTTGGGTGGGGCGCGGAGGGCACTGGCGTAGGACATGGTGGGGGGTTTGCCAGGGTTTTGGGGGCCCCCGGGGCCTTGGACGGGCTCTGGGGGGGCCTGCTGCTGCTGCTGCTGCTGTGGCTGTTGCTTGCTGTTGGGCATGAGAGGGGGGAATTGTCCGAGGTGCTGGAGGGAGTGGGCGGGAGGCTGGGCCGCAGCTACTGCTGCTGCCGCTTCAGCCTTCATCTGCTCCTCTGCTGCCTGCCGCAGGGCCTTGGAAGCTACTGGAGAGGGAGGAGGAAGAAGGATGAGGTGGAGGGGAAAGACGAGAGGCAGCAGAGCAAGAGGGGAAAGAGTAGGAAGAAGGGAAAGAGGAGAAATTAGGGATGAAGAGATTACTTTCAACTTCCAAAATATACAATACATTGGGGGTTACTTGTCAATGTCAGGAGAACAAATGGTCACTTAGGAAGGAAAATGACATTTGCTTCTGTTACGCTTGCATTGTTGGAATCATTGACAATGACAGCCACATGACAGGCACTTCAGCATGAGGATTCATCAACTAACAAGCTAACAGCCTTCAAATTGTATTCACTAGGTCAAACCCTAATGACAACCGTCAGAAAGTGAACACCCGACTGGCTCTCACCTGTCACAACTCTGCCACTGCTAGAGTTATCACTGCCAAGTACAATGAGTGCAGTAGGTTACACTTGATCTGCACTGTACCTCGTTCAGGTACATAGTCAATAGAATGCTGAATAATTAGCATAACAGTTTGAAAACGGTTTAAAAAGTAATTTGTGGTGCTTCTGACACATACCTAGGAGGTCCCGGTGTTGAATGAGTGTGCTGGCTCCGTTGCATGGAATGTTCTGGAACGGGCCAGGGCCACCTCCGTTGCCGGGCCACAGCTCAGGCGGGGGGTAGCCGTAGGGGGCGTGGGGGTGTTGGTGGGGGTGTTGGTGGGGGTGAGGGTGTTGGTGTGTGTGGGGGTGCTCCTGGGGGTCTGGCGGGCAGGGCTGTGGCTGCTGCTGGGCCAAGGCGGCAGCGTTGGCGGGGGATCCCTCGTCTGGATAGCTGGAGGAGATCCGCCGCTGGTAGAGGGGCCGCCCGGGACCCCTGGGTTCATACTGAGAGAGGGAGAAAGAAAATAACAGAGACAGGTGGGACACAGAAAGGAGGCAAGGAAGGAGAGAAAGAAAAAGACAATATAGGTCAATCACAACGTTCTCATTTCACTTATACAACACATTCACTCTTCTGCCAGAGTGCCCATTACAGTTCCCGTAAGCTGGGAACATGCAGGGAATCATGATTAAAATCCTGGAAAACTCATGGGAATACCAATAAGACGTGATAAGAGCCACGTGAGGGGACAGGCTGAGCATTCCGAAGAGCATTCGAGAAAAACACCCGTTCCGAAATTGGACTATGGTATGAAAACAGAACAGCCTTCGGACCAGAACACCATCCAAAGGTGTTGAGGACTGTGGTGAGCTTAGCCTTTGGGGAGTGACAGTGTTATACTCATCACTCTGTGAGAGACCCTTTCTTCTCTGGAAATGTTGGTCGCATTGCAGGGGGGGGGACCAATAATTTTTTTACTGAAATGGTCAGATTTTCCAAAAGGACTGACTTCAATCCTCAGTTGAACGGTGATTCTGGGTTAAGCGTGCGGGTGTTAAGAAGCGCGGCTTGGCGGGTCACATGACTCGACATTCACCTCTCCCAAGCCTGTTGGGGAGTTGCAGCGATGACACAATATAGTAATTGGATATCACGAAATTGGAGAGAAAGGGTGGTAAAATATATATATTTTTAGATTAGCTATAAAACTGCACATTTCTCTTCCCCATGTGTAGAATTGCTAGAAGTTAGCCGTTCCCCCCCCCCCCCCAAAACATATTTGTTTTAGGTGGAGGGGTGAGACTACACTATGCAGTATTGAAACTTGACTAGGTGAGGGGTGAGGTGTTGTGCCGTCTCTCCAGGTCTGACTAGCCACCGCACTGAGTTTCCTGCTCAGGCAGGTTTGACTGCCACAGCGGCGCAAAGAGCTAAATAACCTTTAGAACAATGTTGCACCTGGACAAATTATCGAAAATATGTTTGGTAAAAATACTATGTAAATTTGGTATATTCACACACACACACGTATATTTCTGGCCAGCGGGGTCAATGACTTTACCGTGGCGCAGCGCCACAGCTAAATGAAGGCAGCGAAAACACTGGAGAGTCCTAACACTTGAACTGGATACACAGTGGGCGAATATCCGGTCGGAAAAGGATATTGGCATCCGAAAAGAGCAATGTCTTCCAATAAAGTTAATTGCCTGTTAAAATCAAATAAAGGAAAATGCCACGAAGTCGACTAGGCTGCCACGTTATCGAACAGGCTAGACGATAACACATACGTAGGATGGAGAGGGCTGCTTATTCACTCTGTGGTCTGACCCAGCTGGGTAGGACCAAATGTCTCGGTCGTGTTCATTAGGGACTGCAACGGAAAATGTTATCAAACATTTTGCACTGGGGAAACAAAAATGAGTGTTGGACAAGTCTATGTAGTCCCTGCCCGTTTGGTGCCTAATGAACCACCATGCACACACACACACACACACTGTAGCTCTCCAGGACAAGGGTTGCCCAAACCCTGGACCACACCTTCACCCACAGAAATCCTTAATGCTATGCCCTAGCATCTCCTATCCTCAGTCACCTGGCTTTAACGTTCTACTCCGACAAAGTTAGCAACGTTGAGGCAACGGTTAGGAGATTATTTCCCCAGTGTTCGGGCCCCCCGGAGAGCTTCTGAGCAACATGCTGCGCTTTAACTGATACATGTCTCCTTTTCTCACAGTCATTTTTAGGTCAGAAAAAACTCATTACAGAGAGTGAGAAAGTCACAGCTTCCATTTCCTGTGATGTCATGGTGAGACATTTTTTTCTCTCCAAACATTTCTGTATTAAAATCTTGAAATATATTTGCATGCACCCGACCGTGCTAAAACGTAGCATTGGAAGTGAGGTGAAAAGACAGTATAATGTAGCACAAAACTGTGACAGACAGGGCATACTAGTAACGGTGACAGATGGGGCCATACTAGTACAATAGTCACAGCAACTCTATTCTTCACACACACATGGATAGAGCATGGTCCTTACCTCTTCTACATTGTGAAGGGCGGTGGCACCTGTTGTTCTGGGGGAGAGAGGGTGGTAGGGCTCCTGGCCTGGGCCTTGACCCTGCTGCTGCTGCTGTTGTTGATGGTGCTGCTGCTGCTGGTGGTGGAGCTGCATGAGGTGGACCTGCTCCTGTCTACTGGGGTGGGCCATGACGGGCAGCCCATAGGGGAAGCCCTGGCCCTGAGCCAGCATGTGGTTCTGGGCCACGCCAGCTCCGCCGTGAGGCCACTGGGCCTCCTGGAGGAGGTACTTGACCTGCGGGGGCGGGGTTGTGGAGTGGCCCAGCTGGTGGGGGTAGGCGTTGGGGTTGTAGAGCTGGTTCCCCGGGTGCTGCTGGAGACCCGGGTTATTGAGGAGCTCCAGCTCGTGGCTGGTGGGCTCTCGGCCGGGATAGGGGCCAGGGGGGAAGGGTCCGGTGTGGTTGGAGGTTACGGACGAGGGGGAGGAGGGGTCTCCCGGGGAGCGGGACTGGACCTGGCGGTACTGGAGCAGGCGGGACTGGGGAGGGGGCTGCATCTCAACCGGGTCCCTGGGATCGGGCTGATCCTGGGGGGGCATCTCTCTCAGGAGGCCTGGGAACCTACGGAGGAGAGAAGACGGATATATAGCCTTAATATCCAAAGGCAGTCAAGTCAGTAGAAAGAGAGGGTGTGAGTGGTAGAGCGAGAGGGAAAAGAGCCCGAGATCGAAAGAGCGCGAGGGAGAGAGAAAGAGAACAAGACAAAGGGAAAGCCGCTCTCGGCCCTGAAGGTTACCTAGTGAAAGGCGGTCCGCCAGCCTCGTCCTCCATGCCTGCGCTCATTCTCCAGTTGGCCCGTGCCAGCAGCTGAGGGGGGAAGCGGGCTAGGCCGGGCTGGGCCAGATGGGCCAGCTGCTGGGGCAGAGGGAAGGCCACACCGCCCTGGAGGAAGGGCCCGGGCTCACCCCACTGGCCCAGCCGTGCCTGCTGACTCAGGGCCTCCAGAGTTAGGGGGTCTGTTGTAGGGAAAGAGGGAGCGAGATTGTTAGATTATGGTTTGATTAAAAAAAAATGTATAAAAAAACAATTATTATTTTAATCTCACATCATATGATGCAAAAAACATCATTCTGTGACACTTGCTGTATTTTGAAAGTTCTATATATTGAAAGTGTAATTGCTGACATGCAAAAAATGTTGGGAGTATATCAACAGTGGACTAACAAATACCAAAAGATAGTTTGAGTGGTATTTTTTCAAGTGTTTGCCTAGGTAGTAGAAGCATTGGAAGACTAGGAGTCATCACCAGATTGCTTAAACCTAGGCATGTCCGAGTAGTCTTTAGATATGAAAATATCAAAGTTGTAGTGACAAGGGGTTGTTTCTGGACCCGGACAAAGTCTCAAATTAAAAACAAGCCATAGCCTACGGTCGCTACCTCACAGCCCAACCAAGGTGTGAAACCAAGAGCAAACTGGAACTACTAGAGATGTTCAGACAGAATCATTTCAATAAAAGGTGTTTAATTATTAAAATCATATGTCTGCATAATTAAACCCAGATGAATGCTGTAGTGTCACGTGTTAGGTTTAATTAACAAAAAAAACACCTTTTATTAAACTTCCCCTTTCCTCAGAGAACAGATTATATATTTAGTGAAAGCGTAAGGTTGACAGTGTAATGTTATCCTTTCTGGGTGAAAAAGAACCTGGAAGTTTGCCTAAGGTCGGTACTGAAATCCAGCTACTCGAAGGGAAAATAGTTGTTTTCAGAAAGCCATTTCAAATAAAGAATTTCAGTCAAACACTATTTTCTCTGGATTAACCATGACTTGAACCATTCAAAGTTCAAAAACGTTGTTTCCCTATAGCTAATTACCTGACCTTTTGTGTAATTATGTGAAAGTGATACCAGCATCAACTTTAAAACAAAAAAAGTGAGGGGCTAAACTGATTACTGGATCTCCCACAACAACAGGAGGCACTCACCCAAGTGCCCACAAACATCGGTTTAGTCTCACGTGACCTCAGACTGTTGCATGTCAAAGATACAGACCACACCCCCACTACTACCACCACCACCACCTCTCAGGGATTCTGAAGAAAAGCAAATTGAAGAGTTGACCAATTATAACCTTGTGTCCCACAGCCTCTCGGGGCCAAGCCATAAAAATACAGACTAGGAAGAGATTACAGAGATGCAGCAAAAGCTATACATGTATACTGTAAATAGATCAACAGGAGATGCACACAGCTACAACACAGCAGTGAAATAACTCCAGGTCTTCATTCCACTGGACAAGTCATCTCACCAACATCTCGTCCCATTGGAAAAAGGCGCTTCCTTCTTTGTGCGCAGGCCTTTATTTGTCACTGAATGACAAGAAACGTTTCTGGACAAGACATTTATTTCCTTGGACAAACTATAGTTTGACCATCAACACACTTTATCGAACCAGTGTCTACTTCACAAAAAAGACGAGGCTACTCAGTGTTCAGTTTGGACTATTTGCAGCATGGATGGTTGGTTCCTGAGGTTGGTTGAGTAACACATTCTCTATGAGAAGACTTGACTATTGGGAGTTCATTCACCCCAACTGCCCATATGGCAACCTCAGTGCCACGTGCTGGGATGTATGTTTCCTCAACCTCTCCATCATTCTGTCAAACTACCATGCCCTCTGTCTTGAGATAAGAGAAGAATCTGTCCTGCTGTCTGGCGCTCTGCCTCGATTTGACAACCTCAAGAGCCTTTACATACAGGGCTGTCCAGGGTGAAGAAACTCTCTCTGTACTGCAGTAAGTGTTACAATCCATCACTTCTATCCAACATCTTTACTGACCTGACTAACCTGGAGGAACTGTCAATTAATAACTATAGGCTTTGGGTGATGGCACCGGACGCATTGGGGGGAGGGGGGGGATTCCTCTTCTGAAGAAACTCAGTCAACACCTGTACACAGGAGCTCGCTGATTTGTTTTGTAGGATTGTCAATATGTCCCAGTCATTGACGAGCCTGGACTTTACATCAGACGAGATAATCATTGAGACACCAGAACTGCTGTGAAACAAAAAAGGAGCTGTTCTTGAGCTTCCTTACGTCTATCGTCTTCAAGAGGTGTTTCTTACATTCCCTAATGCACGTCGTTTAGAAAAAGGAGCATTCAAATGCTTTGAAAACATCTCATCTCGGTCTTTGCCCGCTATCGATGAGGTACAGAAACAGCTTCTGCAGTCTGGTATCAACGTATTAGGTTATTTTCCCTTTGATGAGAAAAGCATTTCCTTCGAGTCAGTTTGTGAGACTGTATTCAAACTCTCAATCACACAACTTGAATTAGATCACTGTAAATTCAGGAACTACACCACATTTGCAGTCAAAAACTGCTTGGTAAAAAGACGATCATTCTTGTTGGCTTTGGATTTCATGCCAGCATAAACTTGAGCTTGATACATTATCTGAAGAATGTCACCAAGAGGACTTTTCCTTTTTGACAAAGCTGAGCTTGGTGTTCTTTGTGACACTCAAAAGGGACCCGTCACCTGGCTGAAAGCACTGTCTCTGAAATGGCTCAACATGCCAAACATCTCAGAGCAGTTCTGTTGTTTCACACATTTGGAGCGGCTGGATTTAACAATCAATCAAATCACCACTATTGTCGACTTTACATTTAATGGACATAGACAATTGAGGTTCCTAGACCTAAGTAGTAACAATATCGCACAGATTACCAAGCACGTTTTCTACGGCCTGCGAAGCTTGGAGACCATAACACTGGAAGATAACCCAGTTGTTCACGTCAAAGCTCATGCATTAATCCACCTTACTTCCCTAAAGAGTATACTTTCTCCCTCCAACCAGTGAGTCAGAGAATAGTGTGAATTTTCCCTCAGGGGTTGATGCACATGACAATTTTCTCAACCTGACCATTATCATTGGCAGCAACACCAAAAGCAGGCTTGGCCCTTCGACTCCGTGTCCCAACCGTGTCCTTCAAAGACTGCTGGAGGCCGTTCTTCCAGTCTGTCAGCCTCGCAGGCAAGACAGAGCGCCTCCTGTGTGGGTCTCACTTCGCCGCAAAGTACTTCCCCTCCCTGCAGGAGTTTGACTTCCAGTCAAAGCTCTATGCCAAGTTTACAGACATGACTGACCTGAACAGGCTTGTGCAGTTGAGGTATCTGAAGCTGGAAGAACTGGACCTTAACCTGCAGCCAGGGCTGGCCTTGTTCCACAACCTGACCAGGCTGGAGAGCCTGAACCTTAATGACTGTGGAATCCTAAGTCTAGAGGAGGACCTGAGCAGAAACCTGCACTCCCTCAGGCAGCGTGAATCGATGAGGAGTTCATGGCGATGGAAAGCTTCCCAGAACCCCTGACCAGCCTGAGGTACACGCTATTCGCAGATCCTCACCTGTACTGCAGCGGTAACAATGCTTGGCTAATCATCTGGGCCCAGAGACAAAAACAAGTCCAGGTCATCTTGTTTCAGGCCGGAGAAGTGGAGCTGACATGAAAAAATGCTAACGGTATCCAGAACTTGGAGGCCAACTGTACCCTGGACCTGGGATTTGTCCTGTTCCTCTGCACCTCCCTGGCCCTGCTCCTCTTCATGCTGGTGGTCCTGCTCCATCAGCTGGCCCTCTTCCACATTGTCCGAGGCTGGCTGGAGGAAGGATTGCGGAGGCCCAACCCCAGGTACCGCTATGATGCCTTTGTGTCGTACAGCAGAAAAGACAAGTGCTGGGTGGTGGAACAGCTGCTGCCCAACCTGGAACAGAGGGGGCCTCTCTTCCTACGTCTCTGTCTGCACAGCAGGGACTTCCAGCGAGGGAAGGACATCGTGGACAACATCACAGCGAGCCTCTACGCCAGCCACCACTTCCAGCGCAGTAACTGGTGCTTGCTGGAGCTGAGACTGGCCACTCTCCGTATGCTGGTGGAGCACAGGAACTTCCTCATCCTGGAGGACATCCCACATAGGCAGATGTCTGCCCACCACCGTCTGGCCAGAATGGTCAAGACCTACCTGGACTGGCCCCGTCACACAGCCTGCCTTCTGGGACCATCTGTGGACCAAACTGGCCCCTCCTGAACCACAGCCCAGACTAACGCAACACACATTTACACCTGTATACCTACATGTATCACAACAAGATTATTCAACATTTACAGATTCTTGTTTGCTATTTTGTTGTTATGGTTTGAATAAACTTCCCGGTTAGAGGTGACAAAAAAAAAAGTAGCACTCGTAGAATTTGAACTCTATGGTAGAACTCACCCATCCCATCTCCCAGGCCTCCTTCCTGGTTCTCCTCTCCGAAGCTGTTAACTCGGCTGGGCTGCGACAGGGCCGGGTGGTGCCCCACCTGGTGGCCCATCTGGGACCTGATGGAATTCCCCATCTCCTCCGGCCCCTCCTCCTCAGTCTCCGGCACACCCCTGTGGGAGGCCATGGCCCCACCAAAGAAGGAGGGGTTGTGGCCGCCGCTGGCGTAGGCTGGGGATAGCTGGGCCGAGTGATGCTGGTTAGGCTGGCCCATGGCCGGGCCCCCACCTGGGTGCTGGGTCGGCACCCTAAAGGGGAGCCTGGACACGCCGGGGTACTGTGGGGGGAAAGCCCGACCCACGGGATGGGGGGCAAAGGCCGGGTTGGGGGGCGCCAGGTGGTAGTTGAGTGGTCTTTGGCTTGAGTTGTCCTTGCGGTGAAGCATGGCATTGGGGAAGCCCAGTCCGTCCGTCTGAGAGTCCAGACCCCGGCCACCGCCCGGATCACACTCTCCCTGGAGCAGTTGAAAACAAAGTGTGAGCAGGGCTACAATCAACTTGCTCATTTAGCCATACAGCAATTCTACAGAATGAATTAAACTATATTAACTTATATATGTATTCATTTATACATGTATCAATTCTAAATAGTTCATTAACTATAAATGGGTTGGCTGACAATGTCAAGAAAACGATGCTTCATTCGGGCAGAAGTCTGTGTATTGTTGTGATTCTGGACGGCCAGATGGATAGAAACGATGACAAGAAACTGCCAGGTGGGGAATCGCAAGTGGCTCGTTTCAGCCAGTTTTATCTTGTTCTTGATACCATGTGTTGTTTTGTGTTTTGACTGATGTCACATTTATGCTAATATGGCTAAAATTCGCTAGCTAGCTAACCAACAATTGTATTTGAGAGAAAACAAGTGCTGATTATTGAAAACAAATACATTTGCACAAACATTGGAGCCTAAATATAGTTTACATGTTGTCAACAATCTAGCCAACCCAGTCTGTTTTGCCCCATAGTTGTACACGCGTCGGTTTTGTTGCTAAACCACCAACCACTCTATATCAATACATATTTCTGTAAATACGTGTGAGCAAAGCAAAACTCCTTTTTGAAATCATGTATTATTTGAATTATTGCTAAATAGAGGCTTTAATGGAGACTAGTAAAAGTCATTTTTCTCATTGTGATTAAGCACCAACTAAGCCCACAGCGTGACTACAGAGCGAGTCAACAACAACGTACCTGTTTGTCCTTCATCTCCGAGGTCTTCCTCTCTGGTGTCTGCAGCCGACTCTGCTCGGACTTTGGACACCCGTCCATTTTACCTGAGGGGGGGGGGGGGGGGGGGTGTTCAAAAACGCAGGCACTTTTTCAGCTTCTGTGCTGTGTTTGAGTTACTGTGCCAAGACACCGACGTCACACAGTTTCTACCAATTTCCACAATAAAGCACTTCAACTTATTTGCTACACACCGTTTCTGACGGAATCAGCCTGAAGCTCCTTGTCGGGACTGGTCTGCTGGCCCATGCCCAAGGGGGAGGGGTGTGTGACTCCGCCGTAGGGGATGGGCGAGCCCCGGTTCTGGGCCTGCAGCAGGTTCAGATTGTAGGCCATGGCCGCCTGGTGGCTCATGATGCGTGGGTCCATGGCAAAGCGGTTCTGATAGCCGGGCCACGGCAACTGGATGGGGACAGACTGGACATCACATCAATACGAGTCAATATAAATCAATCCACGCAATACGCCTAGTCAGAGCAGACGGGGTCGACAAGAAACAGGTCAGCTAATTCCAGTGGTGTTCTATCGAAGTTCATTCTAAAATGTTGACTACAGTGCATTCTCCCTGTTAAATAAATTATTAAAATATCGCTAGAACCAAATAAGTGCAAGTCTAGGTAACCGATCATTCCTAAAGAGTGATCTAGGTACCTAGGCCAATTTATGAAATGATCCCTTTTTCCCCATGGACATCCTCGTAAAATGCATTAAGACTTTCACAACTGTCATGTAAATACATATGCAGGAGATACTGTGTTGAAGAGTGAATGCAGTTTGCCTTGACGCGTCGAGCTGAACTACAATGCCAGATATTTAAGCAATAAGGCACCTCCTGGCGGTTTGTGGTATATGGCCAATATAAGGCTGTTCCAAGGCACGACGCAACGCAGAGTGCCTGGACACAGCCCTCAGCCGTGGTATATTGGCCATATACCACAAACCCCCAGGAGGTGCCTTATTGCTATTATAAACGGGTTTATATGCCACACCCCCCACCCCCCTTGTGCAGACAGTCTATGTGAAAAGCACAGAGGCTGATGCAGGTCGGGGGAAACAGACAGTGTGTTAAAATATGAATCTGTTTCTGTGAGGGAGAGCAGTTCGATGTTGGATTGGTCTCTGCCACCTGTCAGACCGGCTGGTGAGTGAAACATATCCCTTTATTGCAGTGGATGCAAATTGATTGACAACAGTGAGCAGAAATACAATGAACATTTTGAAAAAGGCCATTTTGAACAAAGCACATCCATCCATATTTCCCCCTGCCAAAAAAAGAGGCATTGGTATGCGAAGGAATGAAGGCTCTCCGATTGTTTGCATGGTGCATATAATAAACTAACTCCTATATAAAATGTATTTTCATCCAAAAAAAAGTATGCCAAAAAAATCCTCGTCAAATATAAAGAAAAAGGCCCTGAAAACAGTAAAATTATATTTTGCTTCCCAAAATTATGAAACAGAAAAAAGGATGCCATGTATCCTGAGAACATAATGAGAACATAATTTTAAACAGTCTCCCCCTCCGTGTGTCGACACTTAGCTATTTGCCGTGGCAAATCATCCTCCTGATTAAAAAAAAACAAACACTCATTCTATCAGCCCTGTGCCATGATGGTTTAATGGGAAAATAAACAGCCTAGGTTGGGTTAGATGGAGAGTTGACTTTCTTTCCATTACTGAACGAGGAATAACGAGCATGAAATCTCACCCCGCGGGCCGAGCCGAAAATGTTCAGACTAACAGAAGTCATTATTCTCAATTAACGTGTTGTTCTCGGTCTTGTTGTCAGACGAGGAGGAGACGGAGGGCCCAAACACAAAAGGAACATTTTGCAATCAAGCTTATGGGGATTTTGGCACTCTATTAGCAATCGTTACGCGCTGCTGAGTTTTCGTTAACAACTCGGCATAACACCACAGCCCGACTGACAAGTCTGAATTAAATGCAGTATTGCATAAGGGGTCCGTGTTTTTTCCTCGACTGATTCATCATGTTACAACCCGAAAAAAATAAATATTGTTTTCCTTGAAACTCAAATAAACAGCGCATTTAGACCAAGAACGAACACCAACTGAAAGATTTGTGTAAGTCAGTGTGTGTGTGCTAGCATAAGAGTGTACGGTACGCTGTATGCTCTTGCACACACAGTTAACCCCTTCCAACTCCGACTCAAAGTAATACACTTACAAAAATGCATTAAAACCAAAACCCACACATGTTGAGTCTTTCCTCAACAATAAACAACTACAATTCCCAGTAGCAGTATACTTACAGGCAGTGGCATGGACATGACCATGTTGCCTCCGTAGACGGCGGGCACGTAGAGGATGCTGGCACCCGTGTGGGGGTCTATCCTCTGCACGGGACTGGGGGACTTGCCCATGCCGCCAGGTGTGCCCCCTAAGGGCGGCGTGAACGCCCGGATGGGGTTGCCCATCAACACCGCAGGGTTGGGTTGAACTGGAGAGGGTGGGGGGGATTAAGAGAAGAATAAAATAAAAGTTAATATCTGCTAATAAATGTGCAACTCTTAGAAGTAGAAGAGAATAGTAGAATAACATATAAAAGTTTATATCTGCTAATGATTTGCTACTCCTAAGTGATATTCATTACAGCAGTGGCTAGTCTTGTTGCTAATCCTGAAGGATTTTATTATCTAGACCAAATCACTGTTTTGGTCTGTGTTATTTGTGCCTATGCGGACCAAGCTAATTTCCCCATGAGATAATAAGTTATTGTAATTTCAAACAATTGGTACTTAAGATGTCTTAACTTAATACTGTATTGTATTCTTTTTCACAACAACAATTGCACCATGTTGGTCTTCAAGTGTAGATCAAGTGTAGATCTAGCTAGAAAGATAATTCCTTGACCCCCAGTCAGTGATAAAGAACAGTTAACCTTATAGAAACTGCCACCGTAGCCTTGGGCCTAAAGTTCTGCAGTTGATGCAGGGGTGGGTGATGGGGGACAGGATGGTGACGGGGGGCTCAGTTCTGTTGCATGATGATAATTATGCTGGCAGTGATTATTGTGATGATAGTAATAATAACATGTACTGTTATGACGGTACTCTTGGTGCGCTTCCCTGTTCTCCTCTTCGCCCTAGCTCTCCGTCTAAAGGGATGGCACAACATGCCTCCTCCTTCTATCCATCTCTCCCCTGCCCGCCTGGTGCTTTCTCCATACGGGGTGACTAGATTCATGGTGACAGCGCTCCTACACAGTAGGGTACACTATGCTCGGTGCTACAGCTCTCTAATAGTGAATATTCACATCCCAGTGGAACGTGAACCATTGAGTGAATCCAATCAATGGAAAAGAAAGAAATAGTGTTCTTCCTGTATCATGACTAATGTAATAGGTTTGTTGTTTTTGGAGAAGAGGGAAACACATTTTGAGTATGTTCGTGGAGAGATGGAAGTTTAAGACTTGGACAGTGCGCTTCAGCCTCAAACTACATACAGCTAGAGTATAGTGTTCATGACTTGGCAGTGTTTACCCGTACACTAACAGCGGTAACTGTTTCGGTTTGTATTGAGATTGGTGTGGACTCCAGAAAGAGCATCCCAAAGTGGATACAAATAGACAAGTCAACACTCAGATGACGGAAGGACGAGGAAAGACGGACACTCACCAAATCCTTCAGGTGGGAAGTGCTCCGTGTGGTTCGCATGTTGACCTTTCCCCTGGAAGAGAATGAGAGAGAGAGAGAGGGAGGCATCCTTAGAAAGCGCTGGAGCGAGAGAAGGGGAGGAGTGCGAGGCTCCCTATATGAAGCGGTGGGCAGGCGACGGCAACCGCAAGGTCCGTGGTGGCCCACATATGTCACAATGGCTACACGGTTAACGCTTCCAAAACACTTTGAAATAGCCGACACTGTTGAATCTAAATGGCAATAACACTCTTGGAGGATAACGCATTCACTGCAGCTCTTGAATATAAAGCCACCGTGTGGATTCATGAGGGAGGCAGCTATAGTATTCTAGGGCCAGGAGTTTTACCTAACGTGACCAGACTAGGGAAAACCGCTAATAGAAAGAATAAGCAATGGGTCAAAACATTTGAAACATCCTGCATTTGAGTTCTTAGCGAAAGTAGGCTTTCGTGCGGTCAAGTCATGTGGGCAGAAATACTACTGGCCCTAAGATATCAAAACGACGTAGGTTTCCTATTTTCCCACTCCTCGCTTCCTTCTTTAAATCGTTTGACCAATTCTATGCTCGTAGAAAAATGTCTATCCTATACTCGCGTGTCATTTAATAATCTCTTCAGCTGGAACTGGGTGTTCTATAGCTGTTATGATGGTCACATAGAGAAGCGCTTCCTTACATTACTACTGTATTAAAAGGCTAGCACACATCACGCACGTTTTTCATCAGTTTCTCTGCTAATGAGGACTGACACTAACTGGCGTGAGCAAGCAAACCCAATACCCCATTTAGCAGACACTTTTCCCCCAAAGCAACTTACACAAGCACGCACCAATAAGTCTTAATTATCTCTCTCCATCTCTACTCATCTCTCCCTTGCCATACAGAGAAGAGAGGCAATTCTGTGCCCCCTGGTTCCATTTTAAACTGCCTCACAACATCGGGCAGTATCTATTTTCAAACAACAACAAAGTCTGACACTGATTGTTATGTGACCAACAACATGGAAGTTCTCGATCCAATTGCCTTTAGGTGGATTGCAACCTGTTGCATTATTGATGCACGGAGGAATGTACACAATAATCTACTTTAGCGTGTCTTAGCGTAGCCGAGCTGAGACTAGGTGGTGGTGTTAACTGATAACAGTTGACGTGGTTTCCCTTGGGGGGGGATGCGCCTCATGATAGGTTAGATGGCTGGTTTGGGTTCCCTTTATCGGTTTAGACACTCAGGGAATGCTTCTTGTAGTTGTGTTAAACTATTAGAAGTGTGAGCCTTTTACTATTAAATATAACCTTTATTTAACTAGGCAAGTCAACACAGGACAAGCTAGTTAACCTAGTAATATCATCAACCATGTGTAGTTAACTAGTGATTACGTGAAGATTGATTGTTTTTTATAAGATAAGTTTAATGCTAGCTAGCAACTTACCGTGGCTCCTTGCAGCCACAAGGTCCTTTTGATGCTGCACTCGCGTAACAGGTGGTCAGCCTGCCATGCAGTCTCCTCGTGGATTGCAATGTAATCGGCCATAATCGGCGTCCAAAAAGGCCGATTACCGATTGTTATGAAAACTTGAAATCGGCCATGCCGATTAATTGTCGACCTCTATTCGCAATGTCACTCCTGCCAAGCCAACCTCTGTCACAGGTGCAATACAGTGTCTAATAATAGCTCCATTGCATCTGCCTGGCATAGATTCTTCTAGGTCTATGCCAGGCCAGATGACCAGTGCCACACAGCTAGAGGGGGAGATTGAGACAGAGCTGGAGGACACCTTCAGACCAGGGGACACCGGGTGATGGCAGCAGCATTTCCTGCTTAGCAGCCATATTGGACCAGTGATATTGGGAGCTCGGAACAAGTCTACACAAAGTGACAGCAATGTCAGATGCACCTGGAGGATGAATACCTGATCAAGATGGGCTCACGCGCTCTCACACACATGGTTATCAGTCTGCTCACACAAGATGGCAAACAAACTTTGTCGAAAAGGTCTGGAGACGTTTCTCTGCAGCATTTTCTCTAGAAGATGCTTTTATCAGCGGCGTGAAAGAAGGTAAAGTAATCCAAAACAGTCCATGAATGAATACCGATACTGTTTACCGCCCAGCCCTACATGGCAGGAAACAGCGAGCCTTACTACTGACCTTTCTGTATGGAGTAGTATTTTAAAAAGAGTAAGAGCCCGTAACCAACCCACTGTGTGTGTGTGTGAGCCAGTATGCGAGCTATTATGTGTGCACGACTGTCTGCACGTGTGTGTGATGTGGATATCCACCTCATTAGACGTAGTGGGCGATAGAGGGGCCTGGCAGCTGTGGTGATTTAGTTCACCTTTATGCCGGTAGCGAGGACAGCAGAAAAACAGTTAACATTTTCACAGGGCGAGACAAACAATTTTTTAAAAACACTTTAGAAAAGTAAAACACGGTTTTGCGATAATAATAAAAACTACCGAGAGGACGTGACAGGAAATTACTCTTGCTGCAACCACAAAAAATATATATATATGTTTTCCAAAAGGCCCGCGAGGGAACCAATTACGGTGTATTGAACTGACGTTTATTTAATTGAAAATAAGATTCATTCCTTGAGCCCTAAAACCACTGACTACGTGAGTGTACTCTTGTACTAATACCACCAAGACAAAGACACTGGATAGCCAGAGCCATGCATCCCTCTCATTAGGGCTGTGACAAAGGCATGGAATTTTAGAGGAAGGTAATTGGTCAGCCAAATGATTGCATTCACGCCACCCCACCCCCACCAAAACACTATATCTAAATCAAATGAGAGCCTTTTTACAATAGCAGTTGTCACAAAACGCTTACACAGAAACAGAGCCTAAAACCCCAGAGAGCAAGCAATGCAGATGTAGAGGCACGGTGGCTAGGGAAAAACTCCCTAGAAAAGGCAGGAACCTACTGTAGGAAGAAACCTAGAGGAACTAGGCTCTGAAGTGGCCAGTCCTATCCTATTTTTGTTAAGACTGACATTTTCTCCTCCGCGCTTGACTGCATGTGCTGCTGCAGGAAGGGGGCGTTGCCTAGGCAAACCAGGACTTGTTTGCTACAACACCTTGATTGTATCACCAACGAGCAACAAAGTTATATCAAGTTGTAGAGTCCACGTTACAGCAGAAACAGACTCAAATTCACGAATGCCCGTCAGTCCTGTATTCAATCAGATGTTTGACACAAAATTATAATAAATAAATACAATTTTTATGGTTAGTTTATTTCCATGACAGTCCTCATCCATAACTGTTGGTTACACGGTTATAAGGTAATTGTGACAGCCCTCTTTCTCATCACGGTTCGCTTAATATACACTTAGTGTACAACACATTAGGAAGACATTCCCAATATTGAGTTTCACCCCCTTTCGCCCACAGAAGAGCCTAAATTCGTCGGGGCATGGACTCTAAGGTGTCAGAAGCGTTCCACATGGATGCTGGCCCATGTTGACTCCAATGCTTCCCACAGTCGTGTCAAGTTGGCTGGATGTCCTTTGGGTGGTGGACTATTCTTGATACACTCGGGAAACTGTTGAGTGTGAAAAACCCAGCAGCGTTGCAGTTCTTGACACAAAAACCTAGTGCAACAAAGACCTCAATTCACAGTACCTCCAGCCTTCAGTATCCTAGTACATCTCCACACCCAAGACCCATAGCCCCAAGTGCCCAGCTGCTCTGCCACCCCTCCCCCAGGCTTAACACACTTACCTTCGCGGGAGACTGCTGCGGTTGCTGCTGCTGGGGCTGCTTGCTGGCCGTGTGTCCCTGGGGGTGTGGGTGTTGGTGATGGTGTTGGTGATGATGGGGGTGCTGGGCCGGCTGGGCCCGCAGGGCGCGGGGGATGAACTCGGGCGCCAGCGGGTTGAGCACGTAGGTCTTCTTGAGCTCAAGGGCCTCCAGCTGGGCCTTGATCTGCTCATAGGTGATGCCGTGCAGGCTGGCGTTCTCGTGGCAGATGGAGATGAACTTCTCCCAGAACTTTCTGTGAGAGGGGGGGGAGAGGGGGTGATGAGACTGGCATGGACATACATGCACTTTATCTTGACTCTCGAACGAGCGGTTGCACACTCGTTCACACGCCAACTTAACAGGCATTACTATTTCAAGAAATACATAGTGCACACACACACACACACACACCTTCAGATTGAAGTCACGTAGATCACATCATTACGCTCTTTTTGTTTACAAAGCCCTGCTCTACAAACTTCCGACTTACCTAACATCACTGTTAAGATTTAAAATGACAAGTTATCAAACCCATTCACAGGGTTGGTTAACTCCGGACTCTTTTAGGTAAATCAACCAGAAATTTCCTTGCACCTTACATGTGGAACGATCTACAATACGCTTTAAAATTTGAGGAATTGGTGCCTCCAGGGCATTTCAGACTGTTGTTAAGGGACATTTTTTTCTGGATAATGTCTGTTTTTTATGATTCTGTTTAGCTTTTCGTGTATTGTTGTGTATAATAACGTGTATTTTAATGTGTGCATGAATGTGTAGCTGAATGTGTATTGGGGTGCTATATAGGGCTCATCTGGAAAAGACTATGTCAAAATAAAGTTGAAATAAAACAAAAAGTCGAATCTTCATGTGAAAGGCTCCCACTTTCAGAATTAAATTATTAACCCACCCACTATGGTAGATATTACTCCAAATCATGTAGTGTAGCATAAATGAATAAATCATGGTCCATTTAAAAAGGCCTATTGTAGGCAGCAACACCAAAGCAAATTAAGTAAAAAGGAATGTCTTTAGTGGGGTTGGCATGTTCATAACAGCTCAGTTCTGACGAGTAGACCGTGTGTGTGTCTGTGTGTGTCTATGATTGGCATGTTTGTGTGTTTATGAGTGTGTACGGAAACAACACAGCTTGCATAATGTCCAGGTGAACAAACATTTCCGGAAATTACTCAGATTTGCATATTAACTGCAGAACCTGCGACCGAGGGGGAAATAAGCTGTCAGCCCATTAAGGAACAGAGACCGGTCCCTAATTCACAACTGTCCCCTATTCACAACTGTCCCCTTTGTGAAATTACATCATCAAAATGAGACGGGTTCCTATTCACAACTGTCCTTTACATCACCGGTATGCGACAGCTACAGGTGCTTTCAAATGACACCGCATACTCATCGCAAACCCAACGAGAAATATTCAAAGAAGGGGTCAGAGTTTGTGACTTGAAAATGACCGCATCTAGAGTAGACGTCTCTATGAAAAAGCATCACTATGACGCAAGCTTGCGAGACTCAGTCTACTCCCCAACAGGGTCAGTTCCATTTCAACTCCATTTACGGAGTAAATTGAAAAATCCTTCTAGGATATTAATGGAATTGAATTTACATTTCTACGAATCTCTAGCTTCACTCTGAAAGCTAATGCAAGGCTTTTGTGCTGGTATCAAATTGAGGGCACCGCACAAGTATGGCTGGTGTGGGACAGTGCTTGTCGCTATTTTTTGTCAATCAGGCGTTAATCAGCCGCCCCCCCCCCCCCCCGCCCAGACGAGACCACCGCTATCCCATCCCCTCCGGTTACTCACGTTTAAGGCATCGCTTCCATGACCCACATCAAGCCCACACGGGAAGCATGGACGGAGACTACTTCACAATCTGTTCATTCTGAGTTAAGTCCAAATAGATGGCGAATTCTATCAATTGTACACAAACCGTAAAACAAATCGGAAGTGGTAAGTTCACTGCCAACTTGTTTGTTTATTCAATGTGCATTTATCAAGAGCGCGACTGTGTTCCACACGTCACTCACGAAAGACAACGTGGATCACGTGAGCAATAATAGAAGCGTCTAAAAAGATAGAGATGATAACATGCCTGGTGACATTTCACTGTGGAGGGGTATATGTGTATATAGAACTGCTATGGCCGCTCTCTGTAGCCGGACTGCTTAACCTTTGTGGCTACCCGCTGGTTTATCTGACAGGCACAGCAGAGTGGTGTGTGTGTGTGTCCAGTGCCGTGTTCTTACCAACATGGGGGGGGGGGGGGGGGGGATCTGTGACATATCGAAAATGAGTCAACACCTCAATCATCTCTCCCTCTCGCTTTCATGCTCCTCTTACCCACCCTCCATGTGTGTGTCATGTGCGTGCTTGAGTGTAAATGTGTATCAGCGAGTGTGTATGCACGTCACGCGCGCATGTACTGTGCAGCCTACTCTATGGGGCCCATGACCAGCCCACTGGTCTGTTCTTTTTAAAAGGTGACAGTCTGACAGTCTCCTCCCCTCTCCGGGCATTAAGACAGTCCATCTAAACAGAGCTTCTTCCTCGTTAGCGCCAGATATAACTGGTTTGCCGACGCTCAACAGTTGCCATGGCGACGGGAGAGAGGGACTGCAGCTGAGGGAGGGTTGTGTGTGTTTGCAATGGGGAATGGGCTAGCAGAATCTGTGCCCCAGCCCTGAAGATGTTTTTAATATGGGGGAAATATTTGGACGTAATCAACACAGAACTAGGCAAAGTGTCGATTTTGGCTTAATTCCATTCAGGCCAGAGATGAGAACTCCTTAGGTCACAAATAGCTGCACCAAATTCAATACCCCCCCCCCTCATATTTCAGTTCCATTGGAGAAAAACTAAATTCCTAAAATATGGTTTCAGAGTAGCACCCCCTCGACAACATGACAGCATTATCAAAACAAACACACCCCATGAAACACAGCACATTGCTGATGTCAACGGCTCTGGCAGGGCCTGGCGTTATGTCGTCATCCTAAGCGGACACTCCGCGGGCGTGCATTGGAGAGGGCTTAGGGAGGGTGTGTGAATGAGTGTGTGGGGCAGAGGTAGAGCGAGCCTGCCTGGCAGGGACACACAACCCCACTGAGCTACTTCTTCCTGCACAGCTGGCACACTGACTGTGCCCCTTCCCCACTCACACACACAGCAACGCGTAACGTATTTACTGTGAGCCTTCAGAACATGTAATGGAACATGAAAACAGTAAGATTTCAAACCCAGTCAAGAGCAATACTTTGACGACTAGAACGTTATCAGGGAAAACTCCAGGCCCTGTTTGAATGCTATAAAAACACACCCATCCTTCCTTCATCCCGTGGAGTAATTCACTGATCTAACCCAAATTGATAAGTGTAAGCAACAGTTCTACCGTATCGCTGTCGCCAATCCAGCCATGTCAGATCAGGGATTTCTTCAAGGATTCATTTAAGTATTCAAAAAAAGGGCCCTCGCCCATGACAACAACACTTCCTGATCTGTTTTTCGTACCTGCAGCGGCCCACCGAACAGAGCGCTATGGGGTCTCCCACCACGGCCACCAGGGACTGGGCGCGAGTGATAGCCGTGTTGAGCAGCTTGTAGTTGGACAGGAAGCCGTAGTCCAGGTCCTCCGTCGAGTCCTCCACCAGCTGCTCCTTCCGCTTGATGGCCGTCTGTTTGTGCTTGCAGGTGTGCCGTGTGCGCACAGTGCTCAGGAAGAGCACCCGGAACTGTTTACCTGGAGAGAGTGGGGGGGGGGGCATACAGGGCCAGTTTAGACCTTAAATTTTCAGCCATTGAGCACTGAGGAACAAGTGTGTAGTATGTCAAACGTTAATAGTAATGAATTGCATTCACACAATGCTTTTTCATTAGGTCACTAAGCGCTACTGGTCATATTCAGCGTGCTTTCGTGGATATTCATCTCATAGAAACATAATTACTAATTCATTACATTATAATCATTATATGATCCAAGTACCTCGACCAGGCGCTGACATCATTCATGACCCAAAATACGATCCAATTACGGCAGAAATTATTCATGATAAAGCTTAAGCGTTTGCAAAAAAAATAAAAATACACTATTCACACCCTCTCAAACACCAGGTAGTGTGTGTGTGTGTGTGTGTGTGTGTGTGTGTGTGTGTACTGTACACCAACACCACATTGAGAAACAGAGACAGCTGTGTGTTGCGAGATCCGTCCTGATCGCTGCATCTTCTCCTTAATAAGAGAGTTAACGAGCTGGAAGCAGCAGCGTATGGCTGGGAGTGTGTGTGTGAAAGAGAGAGAGAGTGTGTGTTGCCAATGGGAGCATTAGCCTCGTCCTGGAGACGAGAGGAGCTGCTAGCTGGGAGATGAGAGACAGACTACGTTGGGAGAGAGGATGTGAAGTGCTGCTGCCAACTGAGAGACTGACAATCTCTGAGATGTCGGGTAGAAACGGGAAGGGTCACACTTCAAATCGCTGGCTCTCTTAGAATGCCAAAAAAATAAATAAAATGGGAGAATGGGAAAGTTCCACAATGAAAGTCCTTCAGTGTATGAGTAATATGGGATTTGATCTTTGATCTTTACAATTCCATTGTGATTGCGGTATTGACATTTTTATTCTATTTGATAGCAAATATGTGCCAAATGGCCGTCTGTGCCATGGGTTACAGTGGAATGTAGTGTCATAAGGTAAATTAAATAAACACAGGTCTAATTGTAAGGAAATGGATCAATAAGGTATTCTTCTCACCTTGGACGTTGAGCACCCGCTCCACGCTGACCTCGTGCATCCTCTTCTTTCGGAGCTCGGCGCGGATGCGGAATACCTGGTCGGCGTAGGGCGACACCACGCCGATGCTGCCCTCGTCCAGCTTGCCCCACGCCACCGGCCACTTCTTACGCATCTCCTCCACCCGCTCCACGATCTCAAACACCTCGGGTGACACAGGAGGGAGAGACTGGTTACAAGTGCCTGTGGTTCTCATAGATCATGTCCAAAAACCGGCATCTCTCCGGGGTGAAGATTCACCTAGGTACAGATCTAGGATCAGCTTCCCCTCTCCCAATACTAGCCTTAACCATAAAATGGGGGAAACGCTAAACTGACCCAAGATCAGCGTCTAGGGGCAACTTCACCCTACTCCCCACGGACTTTTTCATGGTTCTTCGAGCTGGATAGAAACAATTGTCCTGGAAGGCATGGCGCCCTGCCTAGCTCTGTTGCCTCCCGCCAAAAACCTTTATCATCTTCTATTGGTGTCAATTGAATCTTTACAAGCTCAACACAGGAGACAGTCAATTTTAAATCAAGTTGTTGGCATTATTTACGAGTCATCAAAGTACTTAACCAGGGCCTAAAACCCTCAAAGAGAAAGCAGAACTAAAGAGAGGGTGGAAATGACTGCTGCTCAAGGGGTCTTTTCAGCCGAGAGGAGAAGAAAAAAAACGATGAGAATCCAGACGTCACATCAGCAGACAAACAGGACACACACATAATCAAGGCAACCTAAACCTATGACATTATGCTAATGTCCCGAGCCGTTTGACACAGGTGCAGTATCATCAAAGGGAGGCAGGGTAATTCCTATGACAGGTTGGCGCAGCGCTGTGATAAGACTAGATCCAATTTAATTGGGCAGCTTCTGTCAGCTGGGTTCAGGGGTCAACTTAGCAAGGCGGCAGGGAAGCCTAGTGGTTAGAGCATTGGACTAGTAACCGAAAGGTTGCAAGTTCGAATCCCCGAGCTGACAAGGTACAAATCTGTCGTTCTGCCCCTGAACAAGGCAGTTAACCCACTGTTCCTAGGCCGTCATTGAAAATAAGAATTTGTTCTTAACTGACTTGCCTAGTTAAATAAAGGTAAAATTAAATGTAAAAAAAAGTCACCCCTCAGATTTAGCAGAGGCACCTCTGAATTTCAAACTCAGTCGCTGGAGTGCTTGGTTTTGAATGCTGGGCTTCACGAGGAATTAGCATTTCATTTGCAGGTATTTCCCAAATACATGTCTGGTTGTGAAGCGCAGTAAACAATATGAGGCACAAGTAATACATCACAGTAATGTTGACCCTATGGGGTGAGTTTTGTTTGCGTGTGCATTTCAACTCAATCCCATTGAATGATTAACCTTTTCAATTCACCACGAATGCGCTAATTCAATCAACGTTCAATTAACCAATTCATTCTACCACTGCGGTCCTAAGTCAGTGGTGTACAAGGGAACAAAACGGTGTATACCTCTGCGTTGTTGTAGTAGGCCGTGCTGTTCTTCTCCTGGACGTCCTCGCCGCGCGCCGTGAAGAAGGTCAGCGGGTAGAAGTCCTTGTGGGATGGCTGCTTCCCGCTGGCCATCAGCTTCCCGTCGTAGAACAGTTCTGACGTGTAACTGAAGGCCGATAGGGAGGGTGGGAGACTTAACGTCAGTGGGTCAACCCAAATGTCACAGTTGCGACAGGTGTCAGTTGAGAAAGGCATGGTTGAACGGGCGTGCATTGTATATGGCAACTAATGTTGCCATCTGTTTGGTTAGTTTTCCATTCCACACGGTCCTTCTTTCATAAACCACAACCTAAAACTTTCAGCATCCCCATCTGAGAATTAACACCGTGGTCATGGGACTCCGAGTGCACACTGGGCTTTTATTTCTGTCAACAGCCAAGAGGGACTGTCAACTCGGTCTCCTGCCTGCATAAAATCTCCCATTCGTAAACGATGTTGCTGGAGTCGGGGTCAAATGTTATTTATCCAACAAATCGATATTCGGAGTCAAAGTCTCGATATAAGATCGTACAAAATATTCTAACTATCAATTTCCCACCATCACTATTGCTGAGTGTTTATTCATGATGCGCTGACTGTACCGCCCTCCCCTCCCTCCGCTCTCCTCCTCCCACCCCCTCCTGGTGGTGTGATAAAGTTCACACCTACCTGATGATAGCTTCGTGGGAGCGGTAGTTTTCACAGAGCAGGATGCGGCAGGGGAACTCGGCTGGGTAGTGCTCGTACAGCCGGTCCAACAGCGACACATGCAGGTTCCGCTCTCGAGAAAACTCGCTGTACACAAACGGACTGAGCTGGTGGGAGGGAACGGGGAAAAGAGAGGGATGGAGGTAGAGAAGTGAGGGCAACCCAAAATCAATGAGTAAAATGAATCTCAAGTAACATACCCAATTTATTTGTATTTTGTTTTCAATGCAACAGGGATGTGCAGGTGGTGATATAGCCAGACTGGAGTTGTGTCTTTTCAATGCAACAAGGATGTGTAGGTGGTGATACAGCCTGACTGGAGTTGTCTTTCCTGCATTTGTAGTCAATAAAACTGCAACTGTACATGTTTAGTGGCAATATTTGTTTTGATCCAAATTCATTATACATCTACTTGTGGTTTCAGACACTGTACATAGTCTTGTGGAACAGACATCTTGCTGCACTCAAAAAGGCTCAATCAATTTCTTCCCGACAGCTCATGTCACGTAGTCTGTGCAGACAATGCAATGCTCCAAATCAATAAGTTCCCGTCCAGCCGAATCCAAAATGTTTTGACCTGTGGCTCCAAAATCAAAGTGGCCCGGTATCCTACCATCGGTAGCTACATTCCTGCTGAGATGTTTAGCCATTAGTGTGATTTGTCAAGTTGAGTTTGATTAGCCGTATGTACACATGGTATACACTAGAGGTCGACCGATTAGGATTTCTCAACGCCGATACCGATTATTGGAGGACCAAAAAAAGCAGATACCGATTCAAATCGGCCGATTTATTTATTTATTTATTTATTTATTTATTTATATATATATATATATATATATATATATATATATATATATATATATATATATGTAATAACGACAATACTGAATGAACACTTATTTTAACTTAATATAATACATCAATAAAAAGAGCCTGCTGCCTACCACCGCTCAGTCAGACTGCTCTATCAAATCATAAGTCGCTCTGGATAAGAGCGTCTGCTAAATGACTTAAATGTAAATGTAATATAATAACACAGAAATACGAGCCTTTGGTCATTAACATGATCAACTCCGGAAACTATCATTTCGAAAACAAAACGTTTATTCTTTCAGTGAAATACGGAACCGTTCCGTATTTTATCGAACGGGTGGCAACCCTAAGTCTAAATATTGCTGTTACATTGCACAACCTTCAATGTTAAGTCATAATTATGCACAATTCTGGCAAATTAATTACGGTCTTTGTTAGGAAGAAATGGTCTTCACACAGTTCGCAACGAGCCAGGCGGCCCAAACTGCTGCTTATACCCTGACTCCGCTTACACTGAACGCAAAAGAAGTGACAACTTCAGGCACCGCATTGATTATATGCAACGCAGGACAAGCTAGTTAAACTAGTAATATCAACCATGTGTAGTTAACTAGTGATTACGTTAAGATTGATTGTTTCTATAAGATAAGTTTAATGCTAGCAAGCAACTTAACATGGCTCCTTGCTGCGTGCACTCGCGTAACAGGTGGTCAGCCTGCCACGCAGTCTCGTCATGGATTGCAAAATAAATCGGCCATAATCGGCATCCAAAAATGCCGATTGTTATGAAAACTTGGAATCGGCCATTCCGATTAATCGGTCAACCTCTAGTATACACTGTCCAACTAAATACTAACTTGCAGGTTCCTTCGACAATGCAACAATAATAAATAGTTAAAGCTCCGAAAACATGCTCAGCAGCATCTTTGAAAACTGTTACAGACTACAAAGGGAAACCCAGACGTGAGCTGCCCAGTGACGCTAGCCTACCAGACAAGCTAAATGCCTTTTATGCTCGCTTCGAGGCAAGCAACACTGACTGTGTGATAACGCTCTCGGTAGCCGATAAGAGCAAGACCTTTAGACAGGTCAACATTCACAAAGCCGCGGGGCCAGACGGATTACCAGGACATGTACTCAAAGCATGCACGGACCAACTGGCAAGTGTCTTCACCGACATTTTCAACCTCTCCCTGACCGAGTCTGTAATACCAACATGTTTCAAGCAGACCACCATAGTCCCTGTGCCCAAGGAGGTGAAGGTAACCTGCCTAAATGATGACCGCCCTGTCACGTCGGTAGCCATGAAGTGCCTTGAAAGGCTGGTCATGGCTCACATCAACAGCCTCCTCCGGACACCCTAGACCCACTCCAATTCGCATACCGCCCCAACAGATCCACAGATGACGCAATCTCAATCGCACTCCACACTGCCCTTTCCCACCTAGACAAAAATAACACCTATGTGAGAATACTGTTCATTGACTACAGCTCAGCGTTCAACACCACAATGCCCACAAAGCTCATCACTAAGCTAAGGACCCTGGGACTAAACACCTCCCTCTGCAACTGGATCATGGACTTCCTGACCGGCCGCCCCCAGGTGGTAAGGGTAGGCAACAACATGTCTGCCACGCTGATCTTCAACACTGGGGCCCCTCAGGGGTGTGTACTTAGTCCCTTCCTGTACTCCTTGTTCACCCACGACTGAGTGGCCAAACATGACTCCAACATCATCATTAAGTTTGCTGACAACACAACAGTGGTAGGCTTGATCACCGACAACGATGAGACAGCCTATAGGGAGGTCAGAGACCTGGCAGTGTGGTGCCAGCACAACAACCTCTCCCTCAATGTGAGCAAGACATAGGAGCTGATTGTGTACTACAGGAAAATGTAGGCCGAACAGGCCCCCATTAACATTGACGGGGCTGTAGTGGAGCGGGATGAGAGTTAAGTTCCTTGGCGTCCACATCACCAACAAACTATCCTGGTCCAAACAGACCAAGACAGTCGTGAAGAGGGCACGACAAAACCTTTTCCCTCAGGAGACTGAAAAGATTTGGCATGGGTCCCCAGATCCTCAAAAAGTCCTACAGCTGCACCATCGAGAGCATCCTGACCGGTTGCATCACCGCCTGGTATGGCAACTGCTCGGCATCTGACCGTAAGGCGCTACAGTGGGTAGTGCGAACGGCCCAGTACATCACTGGGGCCAAGCTTCCTGCCATCCAGGACCTATAGAATAGGCGGTGTCAGAGGAAAGCCCATAAAATCAGAGACTCCAGTCACTCAAGTTATAGACTGTGTTCTCTGCTACCACACGGCAAGCAGTACCGGAGCGCCAAGTCTAGGACCAAAAGGCTCCTCAACAGTTTCTACCCCCAAGTCATAAGACTGCTGAACAATTAATCAAATGGCCACCGGACTATTTACGTTGACCCCCCCCCCCTCCATTTATTTTGTACACTGCTGCTACTCACTGTTTATTATCTATGCACAGTCACTTCACCCCTACCTACATGTACAAATTACCTCAACTAACCTGTACCCCCGCACACTGACTCTGTACCGGTACCCCCTGTATATAGCCTCGTTATTGTATTGTGTTACTTTTTATTATTTTTTACTTCAGTTTATTGGTAAATATTTTCTTAACTCTTCTTGAATGGCACTGTTGGTTAAGGGCTTGTAAGTAAGCATTTCACGGTAAGGTCTACACTTGTTGTATTCGGCGCATGTGACAACATTTGATTTGATTAAGATGCGCTTAAGACACACAAAACCCCCCAACAGCAATTATCTCTAATCTGACACTGGCTGAACTAGATTGTTTTGTGTTTGTGGTAATTTAGCTCAAGGTTGGACCTCCCAGTCTCAGGGGAAATGTTCAGCCAGGCTTTTAAAAGAGGCCCACACAGTGAATAGAAGACCTGAAGTCAATAGGAGCCGTGAACCTTCATTCACTATTCTCAGCCTACTTCATTCAGCCGAGACAAAAAAAACATCCAATAATGAACAGTGATAACAGATAGAAGAGAGGAGGAGGAGGGGCAAAGAAATCCTCCTCGGCAACAGACACGCAGCGCACAGACAATGTGCAACAGATTTAGATGTAGAGGGAGAGATAGAGGGGGAGAGAGAGAGGCAGAGAGTGAGACCGAGAGAGCAAGAGAAAAATAAAATGGCAGGAGGATAGACAGGAGAAGGGAATTGAGCATGTTTCGAGGCATTGTTCCTTCTGAGAGAGGGCGCAAGATTGAGTAGAAAAATAATAACAACCTTTATCGTAACGTTAAACTCCCGCCGGGTTTATTTATCTACTGCCTACTCTTAGTCCTGTCGCACTCAATAAACACAGTGTCCAGAACACACAAAAAAACGGAAATAAGAGGCTACTTTGGAGTGTTCCACAAAGCTTGACTGACAGGGGGAGTTTAGTTTACCTCGTCTGACTGGACTGTGAATGGTAAACATGCTCTCTCGGCCAAGTTCTTTCTTTCCTACGTCTGTTTCACTCGCGGCCAATGTGAAGTTAGCCACAGGCTAACGACGGAGTCCAAAACACACGGAAATGTAAAGGACTTGGGCGATACACTGGTTTTTATTTGCTGGCTTGGCAAAGGCCTGCAGAACTCGAAGGTCATTTGCATGAGAGAATACAAGTAAGGCCGCAAGTTTTCCCACTCTGACCTGACCCTAAAAGAAAGGAGTTACAGTGAGAGTTTGTTTCAAAAGGTCAGTTTGTTCAAACCAATGACGTCATCCTAAACCGCAGTTTTACCTGCATGTGGTCTCCAGCCAGCACGATGCGGGTGCTTTTGCTGGCCAGCGCGAAAGGCATGATGGTCTCACACTCCATGGCCTGGGCCGCCTCGTCCAATAGGATGTGAGAGAAGAGCCCTGCGGACACAGAAGAACACAAACCATTTCAGTCAGAGCACCGTTAGATGACCCATTAATTACCACGAGGTGAGGATTCATTTGGCACCATGAAACAAACATAGCACAGGTCATTGCAGGCTAGCAAGTTCAAGACTTTAGCAATGTCTTGGTCTGTGGCGGTGCTCATGGTGAATGCCATCGGTAATACCCAATGACACATGTAACATCACAACCTCATTGGATAATGATTGATTTCGATATCGTGTGGTATAGATCTGCCATGTATAGTTTTGCAGTTTGGTCCTTTTAGATCGGGGTCCAACGTTCCCAATGCGTTGGTCTTAGTCGTGACTAGAGCTTTGCACTTTAAATATTAAAATTGACAAACATTAACTTTCTAACCCCAAATAAACTAATGACGAATGCTCTCATGTCCTATTCGTTCTGTAAACTCGTAGGCCTAGTTTAGATGTGCTTATTGTTCCAGCAAAAAAGGTTTGTTTATCTTCTACCCCTTCTGTCTATCCATCTTCAACAGTAGCCACTACACACCAATGCTGGTTTTGCTGACGTTTAAAAGGGTTTGAGCGGTGGTGTCCCCGATTTAAAATACTCAAACATTTCTCAGTCCGTGAGGAGAAGGTCATGTACAGACTGTTTTTTGTTGTTGTTGGTTTCTAGTCCGTCTGGCTTTGTGATTGCACAGAGAGCAAAAATAAAAATAAAAAAAACTGGAAAAAGATAAATGCGGGCCTGCCTTCTGCCACATCTCTCCGTCTCTTTCTCAACTTCAGACAGTAGCCGCTATACACACCAAAGCTGGTATTGCAGACGTTTGGAAAGGTATCGAGCGGTAACCCTGATTTAAAAAAAAGGCTCAAACGCTGCCTGGCACATGAGGATGAAACGGCATATTAGAGGACTGTCGGAGCAGAGCAGGCAGGGAGAAGTGGAAGAAACAACCACTGTACAGCCGCGTCCAAACGCCGCAACATTTCCACAAGAATAGTACAGTATGATGGTGGAGAAACGGATCAATTGAGGGCGTTAGAGGGTTTCATGGATTTTTCTTTAACGTTTGGAACTAGCATACTTCAGAATAAAAAAAATAGAAAACCCAGACAGGAGTGGAATGCATTCACGTTCTGTATAGTGTAAGCCCATATTTACAATATTTATCTTTACAACAAATTCTTTGGCAAAATGCACGACAAAGTTTGTATTCATGTTGAGCGTTGGAACTGCAGTTGCACTTGAGCAAGAGATGAAATATAAAGCACATTTTGCCACCTATTGTAGTAGGGTTGTTTGTGTATGGCACCCTGTATGTCCGTTAAGAGTCTACAAAGACACCAAAGTACCATAAATTCACCTCCCATTGTCATAGGAGTCATTATTAACAACTCTAATCCAGCCATCTAACCCCAGCCTAAGGTGAAGCTAGCGCCACCCTCATAAATAGGCAAAACAGCGCATAATGGACAGGAATGATGTACAATGATAAGTACGTAAGGGTCTGTAATGTACCGAGGCTGGGCGTAAGAGGGAAGGAGGGCAGGTTCTGTTCTGTTAATGAGCGGGGGCAATCGGACATGAAAGGGGGGGGGGGGGCTGTACTTAATTGTGCACATGCCTTACGGGGCCGTCTAAGAACCAGGGGACAAATTGCATTTCCCCATACCCGCTATCATCATATGTCTAACGATGGCTGTGGAATTTGGCCTGAGCTGTGGGAGGAAGGAGAACCCTGGGGGTGTGGTGGTGTTAGGAGCTAGACTATTTAGGAGAAAAATGTAGTTCTCTCGATCTCACACACACACACACACACAGACAGACCATTGGCTGCCAAAAGCCTGGCCCATAGAGAAGGGATTAACAAGCCCAAACAAAAACAGTTGAGAGCCAACGCAACCTGATCGACATGTGTACTGGATTGGTGATTTGTTATCACTACAAAGGAGCGGGAGGAGCTCCCAATTGCCTCATTTGTCGGCGGTTTTCATCAACGGCGAGCGCGGGAGATAGATGAAACGCGAGGAGGGGGGGCCTAATAAAGTGAAGTGCAATGCTATACAGGCAGATGGTGTTCCTAAAAAACAGACAAAGCCCTCCGCTGACACATTAGAGACGGCTATTAGCTCGCCGCTGACAAATTGGTTTGTTTTCATCGTCTTTTTAACTCCATCTTAAAAGGACTTCTTTCCTCTCTCCACCGCCTCATGCTGTTACGGGGAAGGGGTGGCGGCTGATCTAAAGACGCGCTGGGGCGGATTTGAGATGTGTCATGTAGCTACGGTACGTGGGTGTCTGGATCGTTTTAAGGCCCTGTTGTCATTCCGTTGACTTTAAAACAAAACTGCTTGGTAAACGCAGAAAATGTAGCCTAAGCCGTTTCAACAGGCAGTTTGCAGTTGCATTGCTCACTTGTTCCTGGCTATACAGCTCCTTGTGTCAAGTAGTTATCCCACCAGTGTGTGATACGTTTGCTGTATATGCTACGTTAGCGGTTAGCCACTCACCTGGCTCCAGGTCCAGCTGGCAGAGGTACTGGGAGGTGCTGAGGGTGACCACCACCACGCGGTGCCGGAGGATGTCCTCTCTCTCGGGCATCTGGAAAGTGTACTGTGTGTTAGAGATCAGACAGTACTGCTGCACCAACGGGTGGACAGTCTTCACCCAGCGGTTCCTGAAGTATACCCTGGGGGGGGCAGAGAAAGAGGACACAGCGGGATGGTTAATTCCAGACAAACTGGGCTGACAAAATCAAAAGTAGCAGATATAATTACGTTGAGAAGTATCTATTTACTGGTTTTAATATGATTGGGATTACTTATTTAACATTTAAATTCCTGAACTTGCAATTGACAAGTAGACACACAAATTAGCAACATCTTGACTTTTCATACTTTGAGCATTTTGCAACTGTCCTGACATTTTCATATCACTCCATTGGTCGCATCTTGTCTCATTCCTTACGGCGTTGTGTGCCTCGACAGGGTTTAGCGGGCTCAAAGAACTGTCTGTGTATCGCCTTCACAGCATGCACACGTACGGCCTTCTCACTTGGCTAAGCACACAAAGCCCCGGGAGAAATTGGCTGACAGCCCAATTACATGGCGATTACAGTGGGATTCCCAAAACACCCCTTGGTATCAGACCATCAGTCAAGTGTAACAAGTCATTTGGCCCTTCACTGCCACATGGGGTCTGGCTAGAAGTCAGGGAGACATTTTGATTTTGTTGGGGGGGGGGGCTGGATTACAGTTACTGTGATTAGAAGTCACAGAAGCAGTAGTTGAGGGAAGGAGATTGAGTGAAGGTGAGAAAGGGAGGAACGCAGGAGACTTTATGTCACAGCTGCTGTGTCGTGAGGCCGGGACACATCTCCTCAGAGAGATCCGAGGTCTGCCGAGCTGACTGCCATACGGCAACCGCTGTTCCGCTCCACTGCACCTCTAATCTCAATGGCGTGGACGGATCAATCCACCCGTGCTTCTACATCTGCATTGCTTGCCGTTTGGGGTTTGAGGCTGGGTTTCTGTATAAGCACTTTGTGACATCTGCTGATGTAAAAAGAGCTTTATAAATACATTTGATTGATTGGTCGATCACTGATTTTGACTGCGATTCCATGCGGTCGATACAACTACGAGTGGATTCGGGTTTGTTGATGCCTCAGGCTACAGCCAGCAGGGAGAACTGAATGCCTGAAAGCACACTGTTCACAAGAGGTGTGGATTGATTTCAGGCGGCAGGTTGGATACTGTAACAGCAAAAAAAAAGAATGAATATCTTGGAATAAAGCAAGTGTTGTGTCTTATGAGGGTCTTGGTGTTCTGAAGAGGTGCTGCAAACCCCTTGTAAAGCTCTTCTGCAGGCCCTTACCTGAGAGGTCTTGCATGCGTGTTGCCCGCTTCTACGTATGGATGAAGGTAGTCCTTTATGTACAGGTCAGCTGCACTGTTGGAATGGGTGCAAATGAGGACCCTGCGAAAGAAAGGGGATAAATGTGTCAGCGCTTAGGAGATCTTTAACACAATAAATATGCCCGGGAGATTTTGTTGACCACCTGATCTGACCAGGGACAAACTCCAGGCCATAACAACGAAAGACAAGTAGGTATGTCGGAGAATCACTGCATAGAAGTGACAGAACACCTACTGTTTCGACGTTGAGGCAATACAGACAATTCTAGAACATTTATTTTGACGTGAACATGTTAACACGTTCCTTAAAACAGCGTTGCAGGAACGTTGTGCACTTGACCGCATGTTCCTACTTCTCAGAAAGTTAACATCATGATGAACAACTGTCTATAGGGGTCAGTCACCCTCCTTGTATCGGCTTTTAAAACATCCATAATTCATTCCCACCATATAATATTTAACATAGTCAGTTGGAAAGTTTCAGATGAATATTGTATTCCTACACATTTTTCAGAACATATTTTTTTATTATGTATGAAGGCTTTATAAAATTAAAATAAACGTATCTTATGTTCAAGGCCAAATGCCACAATGTATTCTATGATTATTTTAAAATAAAAACACAGGAAACATTGTCGTTTCCTATTTTTACACTAGCCAATATACATTTCCTGTCAGCGTCTCGCCGGACTAACAAGAGAAGGGTGCAAAAAGTGGAAGAGCGGGAGTCTTCAGGGCATTTTGCGTTCTATTACAACATGGAATTCTGTTGGAACTGAGATAACAGGCCGTTGTAATGACAATTCAATTGAACACGTGGTTCACTTGAATGGAGATTAACCATCCAAACACAATCAACCAACCAATCGCTGCCTCAATCCCATTCGACTGACATTCCCTTAATCCACACACATCCGCCCCAATTGCCTTCAGTGACACATTCTGATACACCCAACTTGACAATGTCACCCTGATGGTTTTCTTAACTGTCAACTCTGAGGCTGCCTGAAGCCCCGGGAGCAGCAGTAACCTTTGCCCTTTTAGAGCGACCCATCTAGCCGTAAAGGAGTTGGCGTGTGGTGCCCGCCTCACCTGCTGTCGTCCTGCTTGAGGATGTGCTTGACGGCCTGTGCCAGGGTGAAGGTCTTGCCCGTGCCGTAGGGCCCGATGATGAGCACAGGGGGCAGGGGGATGGTTAGAGGCGTGGTGATGGCCAGGATGGCCTCCTTCTGCTTGGCGTTGAGACGCGGGTCCAGCTGCTCGTCCCACTGCCTGCAGGGTGACAGAGAGAGAGGGGGGGGGATGAGATAGGGTAGGAAGAAGGGAGGAGGAAGATGAGATTCACATTGACACTAAGTCGGCTGGCTGGCGAACAAGCAGCATCGCTCATGGGGTTCCTGACACAAGGAGGGGGACATTTGTCCACACACACCAAACCCCGCCAAAAGCACACTAACACACCCTCTTAAGTCTGATAAACCGTGGGCCAGTCTCTCAGTCTACTAGCATCTCGGTCCTCATTAGAAAGCAGTGGCCAAGTTGAGCTGAACAGCCCACCCGGTCGATCGTATACAAGCCCAGCCATGCTAAAGGCAGCTGTAAGCACCGTGAAGGGGCTGTGAATAGGTAGGGCAGAGGGACGGATTCAGGGATCAGTGGGGATGAACGGAGAGCCCGGGTCAGGGTTTAAAACTGAGCTGGGAGGCTCACCCACAGAGTAATGAGGTCTGAGGGAAGAGGGGTGAGGAGGGTTGAGGTCTTGGAATGGCTGGCTGAATGGCTGGCCAAAAGCACGGTGTATGGGTGGTGAAACAAACGGACACACACAGGGTGCACAGCTGGTCTGAGAAACCCACACGGGAGACAAGCGCATTGGCGCTGGCCAATTAGCTTATTAATGACCAATCAACATGGCAGTCAATAGCCACCATGCAGTCAGGCAAGGCAGGGGCTTTGTTAGGCCTACATAACAAGTAATATAACCTACTTACTCTAACAGGCAACACTTTCCATATTATTTCAAACCCATTTTTAACACCACTCATTCTCATACCATTATCTTAATGAGGTGAAGCACACGTGGACCCAAAGTATTTAGGGACTTTATCCAAATTGGTTACTGCCATATGGAGCTAGTTAAGGTGGTGATTGTACTAATAACCATTGCCAATATTGTAAGTGTTTCCCCCTTTATGCATTTAAATTGTGGCCACCACTGCAAAACACATATATAAAACGCAGGAAGAAGAACCTGACTTGTTGATCTTTCAGTAGCAAAAGTTAAAGCGCATGAAGTCTTTAATCAAAGCGTATACAGTGTTAATCATAGTCAGTAAACCAGATAAATGAGTTATTTGGAAGCATGAGATTAGTCTTGACTTTGTTGACTCTTGGGTTCGTGTCAATAAAGATTACTCTGTGGCCCTCCAATAGTTGTCCGACTTTAGCCGGGAGAACTAACAGCTTTTTAAAATGGCCGCCTAGTCAGCGAGGGCAGCTAGTCTCGGTCACCTTTCTCAACTTCATTCCGATGTGAAGGTATTAGCAAAGCTAATTTACCGTGCATGTTTTAGGGAGACTTCTATATTTAACCTAAAGGAGTATGCAAGCTAGAATAACATTTTACACACACACGTAGGTTATAGCGTAATCTTTAAAAAATAAAAAGTCCTCTGACAAATGTCAAAACCTCACATGGATCAATGGAGGTGAGTAAGGGGCCTGTTGGGTGGATGCTGATTAGCAATGGCTGCCCTGAACCTGTTTACACACCATGGAACAGGGGTTGAAGGATCTATGTCAGGCAAATTCAAATCTGGAACACGGAGCCACTTCTGATTTTCATTATTTCCCTCAACGACCGATTTAGACCTGGGACACCAGATGGTTGCAATTAATTATCAGGTACAACAGAAAAATGGCGGCAGACCTCCAGGCTCAGATTTGAATACCCCTGGTCTAGGGTGGGTTGGATAGTACCTGGAGGGGGCTACAGGAATTGTGTGTGCTCGTGCGTGCGTACCTGTTGGGGCTCCAGGGGATGGTGGGGGTAAGGCTGGTGTCTGGGAACAGGATGCCGTTGTCTTTGATGCGGTCCAGAGCATAGTGCATCTCACACAGGGGCAGGCGGTTCAACTGAAACTGCAGCTCCACCTGGGGCAGAGGGGGAACACAGGAGTGGGTACTCATGGACAGTGTGGCCACGGTCAGAAGACAGAAGTGGTCTTGGTTAGGCGTCGTCAGGTCAGAAGCAGTCAGTGTGGTCACTTATTTAGGTCACTCAATCCAAGTGTTGAGACTAAATAAAGAGCCAGTTTAGAGGAGAGGCTCAGCTGGAAACAATTGGCTCTGCACAACTGACACATTACTCAATGACCTATCGACACACTGCTAAAATGGTTGTTACGAATTTAAACTGTTGGTCTCCCTCGCTCCTTTTCATGGACAAGCAGCCATTTATAAGGTCCTATGAAATCGGTCAAATTTTTCGCAGGGTTTCCCCCCCTTCACGTTTTCACTCTTTTTTTTTTTAAATAGAAAAACAACTAAATTGGATGTTTGAAGTCCACAACAATACTCAAACCATATCAGGAAACCACTTTTGAGGTCTGGAAAAACATTGAAATGTAGATTTTAGTGTACTTATTACCCTTTAATTTCAGTGTGCACCTAGGAAGAAGCTGATGCTTAGATATATTTTTGTAGCGCACGTGACGGTAGAGTTTGCAAAAGAAATAGCCACTGGATATAATTTTGTTAGGTAAGCATAGGCTACTTTGTGTAGTTAACATTTAATTGAGAAGGTTTTTAGGAAAGACTTTTCGTTAGCATCGACGCTAACGGCTACATACCGAATCATTGATGCATTCTGTTCATGTCTAATGATAAACTTGCGCACTTCTGTGATTCCGTCCGTGTCCTCCGCATTGCGGATTTTATACGTCCCTAGTGTAGTTACCCTTTAATTCCATTGCGCACCTAGAAAGAGGCTGGGGATGTTTTTGTAGAGCACATGTGATGGTAGAATTTGCCAAACACATACCTACTGGATTAATGCAAATAATCATGATATCATTCTTCCAGGTAAGCATAGTTTCATTCATAATAGCATGGGTATCCACAGGGTGGCTAGATAGCTAGCTTTAATTCCCCCATCGCCACAGGCCCTGTCCTAATCACTTAGCCAGACATGAGCTGCTAACAGATACAGTAGCCAGCAGTAAAGTGTGGAGAATGAGGGATAAAAGGAAACCGAAAGAGAAAAAGATTTATGAATAAAAACAATAAAAAGAACATTGAGGGGAGAGAGACATTCTAAATGGCAAGAAGATAAGGACAAAGAGCAAGAGATAGAAAGGCAACCAAATGTCTCGCTCCAAAACACCACGGACAGATTATTTTCCCAGCAACAGGCTTGTTTGGATAATTGCTCATGCCCGGGCCTCGCTTTCCCCCGCCAGCCCATCATTCACACCGGCGAGAAAGATCAGCCTTCAGCCGCCACTGGGCAAAGTAATCTGGATCTCTCGCCGCACTGGCAGAGTGCAATTTTCCCTGGAGAGCCAGCCTTACCGTCGACGGCGCTAACCTTTGTGAAGTGGTAATCGATACGGGGACCTTTCACCCTGAGAGTTTGCTTTACGCTAAAGCATCAGACGTCGGAGAGGTGGAGAGGTGAGGCTTTCATTAATGATTTCTCAGCTCTCAAAATGGCAGAGGACACAATGGAATGGGAGATTGAAAATATTGAAAGGACGGGGTGGTGGGCCTTTAAGGGGTTTAAACCATTCACCTGACTCAGAGAATAGTTTCTATGCCATCTCCTCTGTCCGTGGTGACATGGGACATGAACAAGCTTTTCGAGGCTGACGCCATGTCAAGGGAGAAGTCCTTGTGACTCAAAAGTATAGACCTCACCCGTGGTGTGATTATGTGTTGTATTGAACTACAGGGAACAAACCACACTAAACAGCCTCCATATTGCAACATGGCTAGAATGGCACTGACTCCATACTGGACTTTAGATCCGTTCAGCCAATAACCTACCCACAAAATTAAATAGAAAAATACCTATTTTGGCAGCTGCCATTCTATAAATCTGTTGAAAAATAAAATATATTCTAACCAATCAACTCTTCTGTAGCAACTTGTTGCTAAGTCAATCACACAGTGTTATACAACAATGTATTTTGTCTGTACCTGCAGTTCCCTATCAGGTATCAAGCCCAGCTCCTCGCAGCAGTCCTTGCATATCCGCAGGAAGATGTAGTCCTTGGTCTTCTCTTCGATGCAGGCCTCGTAGACCCGCTCCTTGACCCCCGGGGGCTGGCTGCACCACTCCTGGCGGGCCAGGGGCAGCAGCAAGACAGAGTTCACCTTGGTCATGACAAGGCGGCCCGCCAGCGTGTCCTCCGACAGCGTCTCCGTCAGCTTGAAGCGGGCGAAGAGCTGCCCGTTCTGGGCGTACTTGGCGCCACCCGAGATGCCAGTCAGCATGAAGCTGGTGACCAGCTGGAGGTTGACTTTGATGTTGAACCTGGTGGGAGAGGAGAGTTAGCGTCATTAGCCAGAAATGAGGTTAGGAATGGGAGCATTAGCATTGTTAGAAAAGGCTAATATGACTGACGAAAGGGGAGAGTAGGCCTAAGCGAAGTTAGCCAGAAATGGACATTAGCATTGTTATCCAGTGCTGAGGCGACTTTGATGTTGGAACTTGGGAGGGGAGAGGGTGGGACGGTAGCAAAGATAGATAGCAATGAAATGGGACTGGAGTCGTCGTGTCGAAAATATGTACCATGTTTAACTGGAATAAGGTTGAATCAATGTAACTTCTTAACTTCTAGAAATTTGACCTTTTCACATTATTTTAATGCAAAAAGCAGTTGTGATCCAAAGAGGGCCAACGTTTTGCCATGTGGTTTACAGGACAAACTTTTTGCCCGGAGGCATTCACATAGACAGTTGTTAGTGTTAGAAACATGTTTGTGTTGGGTAGAAGGATCTTCTGTTTGGCATGAAAATCTACCAATTCATCACTTTCTATTTCAGCAGAGTGGCAAAACAGACTTGCACCATATGTTTCAGCTTTAGGGGTCCCTTAGGTAAGCTCGGGCCCTTAGAGAGCATTGCAGATTGATTGTTGAATAATCATTCAGACCCCTTGACTTTATCCACTTTGTTAGGTTACAGCCTTATTCTAAAACGGATTTAATATTTGGTTTGAGGAGAAAGAGGACACAAGTTGGGCCATGTGGTCATGGGTGGTTCATGGACAGCCAAAATGATTTTCTCAGAGATCAATAGCTCTTATCAAGACAGCAATACTGGGAGAGTATTTGACAGGAACATTACACTATATTATAGTATTATTGATACAATATTCATATTATATAGCCTAATATTGTGTATTATCAATTACAGTTCATTCATAAAGTATTCAGACCCCTTGACTTTTTCCACTGTTAGGTTACCGCCTTATTCTAAAACGGATTTAATATTTTTTCCCCCCACATCAATCTACACACAACACCCCATAACGACAAAGCGAAAACAGGTTTAGACTTTTATTTATTTTTTAAATTACCTTATTTACACAAGTATTCAGACCCTTTGTTATGAGACTCGAAATTGGGCTCAGGTGCATCCTGTTTCCATTGATCCTCCTTGATGTTTCTACAACTTGGAGTCCAAAATGTGGTAAATTCAATTGATTGGACATGATTTTGAAAGGCACACACACCCGTCTACATATGATGTCCTGCATGTCAGAGCAAAAAACCAAGCCATGAGGTCGAAGGAATTGTCCGTAGAGGATTCCGATACAGGATTGTGTCGAGACACAGATCTGGAGAAGGGTACCAAAAAAATTCTGCAGCATTGAAGGTCCCCAAGAACACAGAGGCCTCCATCATTCTTAAATGGATGAAGTTTAGAACCCCCAAGACTCTTCCTAGAGCTGTCCGACCGGCCAATCAGGGGAGAAGGGCCTCGGTCAGGGAGGTGACCAAGAACCCGATTGTCACTGACAGAGCTCCTCTGTGGAGATGGGAGAACCTTCCAGAAGGACAACCATCTCTGCAGCACTCCACCAATCAGGCCTTTACGGTAGAGTGGCCAGGTGGAAGCCTCTCCTCAGTAAAAGGCACATGACAGCCCGCTGGCGTTTACCAAAAAGGCACCTAAAGGACTCAGAACATGAGAAAACAAGATTCTCTGGTCTGATGAAACCAAGATTCAACTCTTTGGCCTGAATGCCAGCATCACATCTGAAGGAAACCTGGCACCATCCCTACAGTGAAGCATGGTGGCAGCATCATGCCACGGGATGTTTTTCAGCAGCAGGGACTGGGAGACTAGTCGTGATCGAGGGAAAGATGAACAGAGCAAAATACAGAGAGATCCTTGCTCCAGAGCGCTCAGGACCTCAGACTGGGGAAAAGGTTTACCTTCCAACAGGACAATAACCCTAAGCACACAGCCAAGACAACACAGGAGTGGCTCCGGGACAAGTCTCTGAATGTCCTTGAGTGACCCAGCCAGAGCCCGGACTTGAACCCGATCAAACATCTCTGGAGAGACCTGAAATAGCTGTGCAGCGATGCTCCCCATCCAACCTGACAGAGGATCTGCAGAGAAGAATGGAAGAAACTCCCCAAATACAGGTGTGCCAAGCTTGTCACGTCATATGCAGGAAGACTGGAGGCTGTAATTTCTGCCAAAGGTGCTTCAACAAAGTACTGAGTAAAGGTTCTGAATACTTTTGTAAAATGTGATATTTCAAGTTTAATTTTTTATAAATGTGCAAAAAAAATCTGAAAACGTGTTAAGGGCTAGTGTGTAGATTGGGGGGGAACAATTCAATCAATTTTAGAATAAGGCTGTAATGTAAGAAAATGTGGAACAAGTCAAGAAATTCACAGGTCCTAGATCAGATTATTCTGATGAACAGATTCCCCTTGAAGAACACCCCACGAAGCCACACGTCCCGGACACAGATTAAGCCCTGTCCTGGACATAAAAGCATTTTAAAACTGGAGAATCTCCATAGAACATGCTTCTTGTCCACGACTCAGCTAAATCTGTTTCCCGGGAAACCGGCCCTCAATGTTAAATTGGAAGATTGAGAGGAACCCATCATTCCACAGCCCCAGGCAAATGACAATAACAGTGATGAGGGGGAACAGTGACGGAGGGCAACCCTGGTTACTTCCACTCGGGTGACTAAGCGAAGGCTTGGGGGCCTTTGATTCGGTCTTAATCAGGGTTGGACTGCTGTGATAACCTGGTCACCTTCCACTGAGGAGAGCAGCAGGTGCCGAATTACAGGGGGGTTTTGGGGAGGCGCCTCAGTTTATACACAAGAAATTACTTATATTCTAAAACAAATTTCCTGCTCTGGGGAAATCTCTGGGGATGCCGAGGAGATATGCATTATTAAAAAGGGCTTTAGCTGTGTGCCTGGCCACGTGTGGTACACACACACACACACACACACACACACACACACACACACACACACACACACACACACACACACACACACACACACACACACACACACACACACACACACACACACACACACACACACACACACACGCCCCTTTTACTGTGGAAGATCGACTCTGACACCTTGTGGTGGGCCAGTCTCACAGACCTCCACTCAATCCAGACTGTCGCTCCGTACTGTCTACACACTAAAATGTCTATTTGCAGGTATCAAGAGGTGTGACTGACTAAACCTCAATAAAAAGGACCACTAAAGGACCAACCCTTCGGAGAAAACAGACTAAAAAAATCAGCACACACTCCTTACAATTATCACTAGCAAATGAAAGTGCTATTTAAAAAGTTTATTTTTAGCAATAAAACCCATTGTCAGTGGTTGAAGGTTTTCAGAATAGGGCTGCTTGGAAACAGACTACAACAACAAAGAGGCTCCCACTCACTTGCTGACTTCTTTGTACTGGGCGATCTCCTCGATGTAGAGCAGGTCGTGCAGGCGGGCCTGGTAGTTGTCCCGGGTCAGGGTCTTGTCCAGCACCGACTGGGTGAAGAGCTGGTCGGCCGACAGGGGGATCTGGTAGCGGGCCAGCAGGCTGCGGTCCAGGTCCACCGTCTCATTGGGGCTGAACTCCACGATGGTCTTGCAGGACGGGTCCCAGCGCTTGGCCGTCATCAGGAGCTGCTGCCTGGCTTGCATTAGGTGCTCCAGGTCTGGAGAGGGGAGGGTTTATTGTGAAAACCACACCTTCCAACATTAATATTGACACTTGATCATGAGGGTTATAAGGAAATATTGGCCTGCACTTGAGTGGTTCTGATGGCTCAGTAGGTAAGACCAGGGTTGTGCGTTTGAGTCCCGCATGGGCCATATACATTTTACTCTAAGTCACAGGGGATTTTGGGTAAGGCTAGACAGAATCTGCAGGTTTCTTACTCAGAGATCTATATAATCCTGATATTGTTATTCCAATCCTATAGAACCGTATCAACAGCTTTCATGCATTTGTCTGTAAACATAATAATGGCTAACAGTGTTGTTATGAATGTTTTGACTCGTACAAGTATTACTGTATTTCAAATCCTCTTCCAGTTCAGGAAGAGGAGCTTTAGGAGAATTCTGCCCACGCAGATTCCACCTGGCCCAAATCATGGGAAATATTGGCCTGCTACTAAAGCTATGAGGACTGGCCAGTACACAGATTTTTTTTGTTACATAACCAAAGGATAAGAACATTGGACATTGCATTTGCACTTCTGAAATAGTGAGTAGAATAAGTCTAAAGTCCGTAGTGTCATACCCAAGAAGAGTCAAGACTGTAATTGCTGCCAAAGGTGCTTCAACAAAGTACTGGAGTAAAGAGTCTGAATACTTTCTTTACATTTATTTATTTTTTTATATATAACTGTTTTTGCTCTGTTATTATGGGGTATTGTGTGTAGACTGAGGGAAAAACATGTGTTTTAGCCATTTTAGAACAAGGCTGTAATGTAACAAACTGTGGAAAAAGTCAAGGGGTCTGAATACTTTCAGAAGGCACTGTGTATGGCGGCCGTATCCCTCAGCTGGGTGCTACACATTGTGGTGGATAAGGTGAGTTCAGTTACCTTCCATTACATTGCTAAGCACTTTGAGGCCTTATAAGGAATGTCATAAATGCAACCCATTATCAATATAACCCAACTTCTCTTTTAAAGTCATTTTAGTTTTATTTTCTATTAGATGTTAGAAACTTGGACTACTGAGTGAGGGAGGGGGGTGGGAGGTTCGAGGTTGTATGTCATAACTGAAAACCTTCTATGGAGGCAGCGTCCACCATGATGCGCTGCATCAGCACGGGCTCCGAGCCAAAGTCGAAGACGATGGTCTGGCGGAAGGTGCCGAATATCTCGGTGCTGAAGCCCACCACCACCGTGTAGACGCAGTGGTCAATGCCGTTGTCGGCCGCCAGTGCCTCCTCGCCCGCCGTCCACTCCTGGCAGCCCTCGGCCGCCGCCTGCAGCCGCTGGGCGCCGGCATCGCCAACCGACACGCCCGTGATGGAGAAGTGGGGTCGGTGGGCGTCGTAGAGCAGGGCGATGCGGTACAGCTTCCTCACAGGCTGGGGGGGGGGGGGGGGGGGAGAAAGTGTGAGAGTGGGCAATCAGAGATAAAAGGCAGATCATTTGGGTCTCATGTGGGTGCTCTTCGGAAGCATTGTCAGTCAGTCAGTTACAGTCTAAGAGTATATGAAAACGTTGGCCTTTGAGAGGGAATGTTCAGATGCACAAGTACATGGTCTCCTGTTATAGTGCTGGGAATGAAAAAATATATACTACTTCAGTCAATGATACAAACTACTCCCACACACGACCTCGGCACAATTATTCTGTGATATGAGAAAGTCTTGATAAAGGTCGACATGACCAGACCGCCGGCAAAATCAACATATAGAGCCTGCCTGTGTGTGGGAGCAGTCTTTATCAAAGTTGCGTATAATGATATGGCCGTGTACGGCCTACGTATAACAGCCAGACGTTGCCAGACGATTTCAAATCAAAATCTACTTGTGTGGTGCTTTTGGAAATATGGTTGAATCCCAAACAGCACTCTATTCCCTATATAGTGAACTGCTTTGAGGGTCCTGGTCAAAGGTAGTGCACTACATAGGGAATAGTGTGGTATTTGGGGTGCTGACATTGAGTGAGACAGAGCCCCCGTTACCTTGCAGAACAGGGAGAAGGTCCAGGAGTGAGCTGATTTCTTGGTGGTGACAGTTACGGAGAGGTTGGAGCTGTGTTCCACGCTGACGCCGTCCAAATAGTCACTCAGCTACGGCAGGAACAGAACACAAGACCATTCACGCCAAGTTGAGGAGAGTTTAACAAAATAAAAAAGTCAGGCTAAAATGAGGACATAACAGCTTAATAGGATGTACATTTAAAATGGGCAGTTTATTTGAGATAAGTAGACAGATGAAAGGGTCAACGGGTCTAAAAATCAATATATGCTGAAAGTACAGCACTGCATCTACCACCTGTATCAGCCTCAGGGGCTCTGTTCCAATACAAGCATCTTTACTTCCTCCCTTCCTTGAAGGACTAATCCCAGATCTGACCACCTGTCAATGTGTGTTAGATCAGTGATTACTTCAAGGGAGGAAGTAAGGAAGCGCTTGTTTTAATGAATTTGAACAAGACCCAAAACGACCAGCTTCTCGGCTTTTCGTCCATTAGTTAAAATCAGTGATTACTTCCAGTAAGGGAGGGTGTATTTTAACAATATTCTAACAGGGCCATAGATAAGTGACTAGACTAGGGTTAACTCACCACTTTCTCAGGGGAGAGAGAGTTCATCCACTTCTCGATGAGCGCCTCCATGTAGTTCTCGGTGAAGTGCTTGCTCTCCTGCTGCTGCTTGAGGCGGATGAGGCGCGAGGCGTAGCGCTTCTGCCACTCCATCAGCTCCTCCTGGGAGTGGGCCGACGTGCACTGGGCACCGTAGCGACACAGGCCCTGCTCCAGGAACCTGGAGGAGGAGGAGGACAACAGGACATTCAACCAGGTGGCGGCAACTTGTTACATGGTTTTCATTTCCAATAGTGTCCGAGAAACCAACCTCCAAGGGCCTGAAGCCAAAGTGCCTCACCCTCTGAAGCAACACTGAAAACCTGTGTCAGTTGCTTAGCTAGGTAACAGTGTTAATAAATGTTTAGTTGCATGTAAAGCAAACCCGTGTTCGCAGCAGGTGGACATAATACTGGTACAATAACAATGTTTTTAAATGAAGGCCACTCAATGTACAAATGTGACTAAGTGATTGCATACAACATGCCAATTACTTGTTAAACTCGTCTTGTAATATATTATATTAACTATGGTCTTATGCCACTGTTAAAACGTAGTCAGCAACACACAACAGCATTACCTTTTACACAGCGTGTACTCCTCACTGCTGGTAACTCCTCTAGGCGGGGGGCGAAACTGCCATCCATCCCGTACTTCTGACCACAAAGACATCGTTGCATCAACAAAACATCCCACGCACAGAGTAAATAACCACCTACATGTGGACTGGGAGTCAAGCTTTTGAGACTTGAGTCAAAGTGAAAATGAAATCCAACTTTAAAGGCTTCGTCTTTCAATATTCCGCGACCAGGCGTTAAATTAGTATTCCTTTTTGAAGCAAATCGGAGCATTGAGCCTGACTATGTGTTGAGCACAAGTTGTTAAATCCAAACATTGACATACATAAATGCATCCAAATCATTTTTTCGAGTGAGGATGACTTGCTCACCTTCCTCGTTGTCGTCTGTATATTCTGTGGCCATCTCGCTACGAATGGCCTGAGGGTGGAGAAAAAGTATTGTATTCATAAGACAATAACATTTCATGTCTATTCAAACAATTAGTTGACCTCCTGGGGACTGCAACAGGTGATACATCTGCAGGGTCATTCACTTTTAAATATAATCAATACTCATAGCCCAAAGTCCAACATAAGGCCAGACCACCTCACACAAACACTTACTTCAATTTCTGAGAGAAGCATTTTTAATCTAGTTAAGTCCTTTGTGACGATGCCGTTCTGAGGAAGAGAAGGTACAGGAAATACATTACAACACATACAATACCGGCAAGCATATCCAAAAGGTTTTTGGACTATATCACTTAAAGAGACTTGACACAGTCACTGGTCACTTCAAAATATTCTTCCATAAATAAATTACCTGAATAACACATTTGTTTATCCCAAAACCAAATCTATTTACAGGCTGGTTAAAAAAGAGTAAATAAAAGTGCCGCTTATGATTCTTATACCTTCTGCAGTAGCATGGTTGTTTCTCCCTGGTTCCCGCCAACTTGAGAACAATAAACTGATTTCATATCTATGCTTTTTGGTTGCCAGATAAGACAGTGTTCAGGCTTCTCGTTTCAACGTTGAATGTTATCTGTTGTTGGGAGTTGAATTAACGGACAGTCTCCTCGTGTGATAGGAAAACGTGTTTCCTGACACCAGAATGCTGTCCATTCATTCAACTACACTTATGTCAAATCACACTGTCAAAATAAAATCACAAAATTGAAACGGTCAGTTCATCTGAAAAGTAATTAATATTTTAGCAATAAAAAAAAAGTTAAGTCAATTGAGATTTTCAACACTAATATTTGGCTATTTTCTGACATTTGCCCTCATGCAGACGCTGGAGAATAACATAGCAACAAACCGTTAAAAGCATATCGATTCAACAGTCAACATGAACAACTCTGTGCTGAGAAAACTTGTTTCATAAAAAACCCAGAGGACATTTCCTGGAAAAGTCAAATAAACTAAAATGTTCCAGCTGCTCCCAGAGCTAAATGACTGTTTGTCTCCATAGATCAGTTATAGGAAAAAGGAGGTGAAGGGAGAAGAGGAAAGGTGAAGAGGAGGAAAATGAGAAAGAAGGCAGAAGGAGAAAGAGGGGGAGGTGGAAAAGGAGAAAAGGGAGTGGGGGAAAAATAAGAGGGGGAAAGAGGAGGAGGTGATGAACTAGGAGGGTGAAAAAGATGAAGGTGTTGGAGAGGCAGAGTGAACAGTGGAGTAAGGCCGGGAGCCAGTCTTACCAGAGGCTCCCCAAACAGGGACTTGGAGAGGAGACCGGCCACTTCGTGCAGGCTGCCGTCCACCAGCATGCAGCGCAGGCTGGCCTGAAACGACCCGTCTCCCTTGGCCAGCTCCTCGGCCAGAACTGCAATAAACACACACAGGACGACAGGGAACGTTACTGTGCATGTTTGCACCGCACTACATTGCATGGAACGTGTGCTCACTCCCATCACGTCGAACTGTATTCTCTCCACCCAAGTCACATGACATGGGCAAAACTGCTGAACTGAAGCAGGCATGGTGTGGTAAAGTCCTCCTACACAGGGCTATGACCACCAATGTTATTCTAACCGCTTGTCTTGACATGGGTACAGCAAGCTACTTAAGCAGGCATGGCATGGAGAACTCCCACTCATGGACACTCTTACCAACAGTTGTGGCTGCTTTTCATGATGTATTGTTGTCTCTACCTTCTTGCCCTTTGTGCTGTTGTCTGTGCCCAATAATGTTCGTACCATGTTTTGTGCTTCTACCATGTTGTGTTGCTACCATGCTGTCTTGTCATGTGTTGCTGCCTTGCCATGTTGTCTTAGGTCTCTCTTTATGTAGTGTTGTGTTGTCTCTTGTCGTGATGTGTGTTTTGTCCTATATATAAATTGTATTTATTTTTAATCCCAGCCCCCGCAGGAGGCCTTTTGCCTTTTGGTAGGCCGTCACTGTAAATAAGAATTTGTTCTTAGCTGACTTGCCTAGTTAAATAAAGGTTAAATAAAATAAAACACGGCTATGAACGCAAATGTTATGCTAACCGCTTGTCTTGTAAGTTCTCTAACTTGAGCCTGAACCTTAGCGCTGACATTTACCCAAAACGTTGACCTGTTTCTAACCGGAACATTTGTTAAGCATATCATCATGCCTGGAATGATTTTAATAGCAATGAAACTATCTGAGATGACAACAAATTGCCAATAAACACAAAACGTAAGGTCTGTTGAGTAGAACTGTTATACTTATAGACTTGGATAGAGGGCATCTTTGCCGCAATGGCTCTGAGCAAATGACATTCAGGGCTATATCCATTTTAAAGTGTTTTTTGTTGTTGTTGATAGTTACAGTTGAATTCGGGAGTTTACATACACTTAGGTTGGAGTCATTAAAACTCGTTTTTGAACAACTCCACAAATGTCTTGTTAAACTACAGTTTTGGCAAGTCGGTTAGGACATCTACTTTGTGCATGACACAAGTAATTTTTCCAACAATTGTTTACAGACAGATTATTTCACTGTGTCCAGTGGGTCAGAAGTTTACATACACTAAGTTGACTGTGTCTTTACCTTTAAACAGCTTGGAAAATTCCAGAAAATTATGTCATGGCTTTAGAAGCTTCTGATAGGCTAATTGACTTCATTTGAGTCAATCCAAGGAGAACCTGTGGATGTATTTCAAGGCCTACCTTCAAACTCAGTGCCTTTTTGCTTGACATCATGGGAAAATCAAAAGAAATCAGCCAAGACCTCAGAATAAAAATTGTAGACCTCCACAAGTCTGGTTCATCCTTGGGAGCAATTTCCAAACGCCTGAAGGTACCACGTTCATCTGTACAAACAATAGTACGCAAGTATAAACACCATGGGACCACGCAGCCGTCATACCGCTCAGGAAGGAGACGCGTTCTGTCTCCTAGAGTTGAATGTACTTTGGTGCGAAAAGTGCAAATCAATCCCAGAACAGCAGCAAAGGACCTTGTGAAGATGCTGGAGGAAACCGGTACAAAAGTATCTATATCCACAGTAAAACGAGTCCTATATTGACATAAACTGAAAGGCCGCTCAGCAAGGAAGAAGCCAATGCTCCAAAACCGCCATAAAAAGCCAGACTACAGTTTGCAACTGCACATGGGGACAAAGATCGTACTTTTTGGAGAAATGTCCTCTGGTCTGATGAAACAAAAATTGAACTGTTTGGCCGTAATGACCATCGTTATGTTTGGAGGAAAAAGGGTGAGGCTTGACCGTGAAACACGGGGGATGGCAGCATCATGTTGTGGGGGGTGCTTTGCTGCAGGAGGGACTGGTGCACTTCACAAAATAGATGGCATCATGAGGCAGGAAAATGATGTGGATATATTGAAGCAACATCTCAAGACATCAGTCAGGAAGTTTAAGCTTGATCGCAAATGGGTGTTCCAAATGGACAATGACCCCAAACATATTTCCAAAGTTGTGGCAAAATGGCTTGAGGAAAACAAAGTCAAGGTATTGGAGTGGCCATCACAAAGCCCTGACCTCAATCCCATAGAAAATGTGTGGGCAGAAGTGAAAAAGCGTGTGCGAGCAAGGAGGCCTACAAACCTGACTCAGTTACACCAGCTCTGTCAGGAGGAATAGGCCAAAATTCACCCAACTTATTGTGGGAAGCTTGTGGAAGGCTACCTGAAACGTTTGACCCAAGTTAAACAATTGAAAGGCAATGCTACCAAATACTAATTAAGTAAACTTCTGACCCACTGGGAATGTGATGAAAGTAATAAACTGAAATAAAGAATTCTCTCTACTATTATTCTGACATTTCACATTCTTAAAATAAAGTGGTGATCCTAAATGACCTAAGAGAGGGAATTTTTACCCGGATTAAATGTCAGGAATTGTGAAAAACTGAGTTTAAATGTATTTGGCTAAGGTGTATGTAAGCATCTGACTTCAACTGTACATATTGGGCTATTATTTGACAATATATCCTATTGTTTTAACAATATTTCAATAAAAAAAAAATGTGCCCGCACCAAAACCGCAGGATTTTTCCCTTCTTAGCTTGTTATCCATCTTTTTTTTTTAAATAGGGAGCCAATTTGTTTTTAGCTCTTTTATTTCCTTAACGGATCAAAACTCGTTTTCTCATGCTCTCTCTTCAGCTGACATAGGCTTAGCAATATGTTTGGAACATCGAATCGCAATAAAATCATTGTATTCAAATCACAATACATAGAGAATCAAAATACATATAACTGCACCCAAATATTGTGATAACATCGTCTCATTAGGTCCCTGGCAATTCCCAGCCCGGATTTTAAAGTAGTCAATGTCATCTTCTTCTACGAGTTTTAAAATGGCGAAAGCCCGCCATGGCGTAGCCCATGCAAAAACAGGCTTTATGGCAAGTGCATCCTCTATCCAACTCTATAGTTGGTATATGACTGTGTAACCTGGGGATGGGACTTCAATACAATGGGTCATGTCCTCACTATGAGAAGTACTCCACCAACTCACCATGTTTGCAGTCTTCATCTGCTTGATCATAGTTTTTCTGGAGGCAGAAAGAAAACAAGTAAACAGACAAAGTCAAAGCAGCAGAATGACTGTCCTCATAAAGGAGGGTTTAATATGACAGAAGTCCTGACTGAGTCTTAGATAAGTGCCCAGAATGGATATCTTCGCTACTCAGCGCGGAGTCACTTGCAATATAATTATAGTACTTAAGTAGTCTCTATAATCGTGAGGCTTAAGTAGTGGGGTATAATTTTAGTGCTAGGAGAGATAACAGCACAGTGCAGTTTGCGGCAGAGAAATGAAAGGAGGCGGGACCTTGGTCGTTTTATCTGGTTCTCAGAAAACAAATCCAAGTCAAGATGGGCTTATGACACTTGACTTGAACACACTTGGTTAAGTCATAATGTGGAGGAATATGAGCAAAGAGTACTTCTTACTGGCTCGTCTTGCCTTACTTAGATGACTGCTTGTGCAAAACAGGCCACAATTTAGTTTTCCGTGTGAGAGAGAACTGGTGTGAGTGCGTTTGTATCAGTTAACTCGTGTGTGATGCGTGCACAAGTGCCATTTTTGTGTGGGTAGAGGTCAGGGGGCCATATGCCCACTGAGGGAGTGGGTACGGGCCGAAAGGTGTGCCTCCCGGGTCAGTCTCACGCCTCACCAGCTGTAGCAGGGCGGCTATCCTGTAGAGCAGGGCGCGGCTGCGGAGGGGGGTAACCGTGTCGTTGGGGGCGTTGGATGCGCGGGGTCCAGGGCTGGGAGGGGCCGGGGGGCCGAGGGCCAGCAGCACATCTGTGCAGTGGCTCACTGCCGCCTCGTACTCCCGCCTGGCTAACGATCCGCTGGCTTCTTCACATGACTTCTCCGCTCTCCTGTCCGCCATGACTCAGGGACAGAATGTCTGGAGAGAGAGGGAGGAGAGATAAAAAGGGGGTTTAAGTCACACCTAGACACTAATCGTGGGTCAGTTTAGCATTTTCCCCACTAATGATAATCGCTGATTCTAGATCTGTACCTAGTGGAAACTTCACCCCGGAGTGAGAGACAGGGGGAGATAGGGGGGCAATGCTATTTCTGTGATGGGGTACTTGGGGTAGTGGACTGGTAGGTCTATTTGTAGACACTTGCTTTGACGAGTTGAAATATCTTGGAATCCAACTGTTGGTTCATAGACCTATATTCTCCTCACAGAGCTAAAAATAAGTAGTCATGTGTGGCACTACAAACCTAAGTTAGTCCTACTGGCGGTATATCGTATTTGGAAATAGCCAAGTGGTGTTTTTTCAATACCGTTTTTTTTATTATACATTTGAATATTTGTAGCTACTTTTTAAGTAAATACCTGCAGTCAACTTGTGGAATACGTTAGGAGATAAAGATCGCATTCTTCATTTCACCGTCACAATTTTTTATTATGAAGCTTACTGGTAGTCCCCAGTCACATGGTGTTTGTTTACAAACACACAAAGAGAGAGACCAGAGCCTTGTAAGTCAATCTGTCCTGCTGCATGCGCCAGGTGATCTAATTACAGTATGGAATTCACAACCAAATGTTTGCCAGCTCGATATCTTATAACTATTAGGTTAACTGTGCTAAATGCTCTGCAGTTCTGCATTTGGTTTGCTAATTTAGTGGTTACCTTCTTCCTAAATCATGCTTCTCTTGGTAACAGCAGAGAATCCCCTTCTGGATCAAGAGTCTCTAATATTTGTTTTGTGCAGCAAACTGAGTAGCATTTTTTAGTTACTTGTATAAAAGATGAGCTGGGATGTCTGTCCTGCAAATAGTTTAGGTCAGAGACTGTATAAAATGTTAGCAATGTACTTGTTTGTATTGCTAACCTTCGGATTAGAGAGGCTCGGTGGGGTTTGAAAATGTGTGTTCAGTGCCGGTATTACCGAATATCCCGGGATGGCACAAGATCGGTATAAAGGTATGACAATCTTTAGCTGTCCCGGACAAGTCTGAGATCAGAGACAAAATCCCCATGTCGTTGGCTACTTGGGGTGGTCACTGACGCTCGTTTAATGTGAGCAGGTCAGAGATGCAATCTGAGGGCTACCCATCCTGTCTTTGAGCAGTCCCATACATCCCAATATTTTCAAACATGTTTGACAAAATCTGCAACGCTCTTGTAATGTGAGACGTGCAACGCCACTGCGACAGGTAGCCTAGTGGTTAGAGCGTTGGGCCAGTAACCGAAAGGTTGGCAGATCGAATCCCCGGGCTGACAAGGTAAGAATCTGTCGTTCTGCCCCTGAACAAGGCAGTTAACAACCCACTGTTCCTAGGCCATCATTGTAAATAAGAATTTGTTCTTAACTGACTTGCCTAGTTAAATAAAGGTTACATAAAAATAAATAAAATAATGGTGAATAGCAATAGCCAATGAGAAGTCGCCAGAGAAGTAGCCAGTGAGATGACGTTGTTTGGCATCAACCAGAATGTGTACTTTCTAGCAGGAGCGATGACTACTAGTACGCATTTAAACTTGCCTTTAACCAAAGTGTCAAATCGTTACAGTTCTGAAGTTCACAACCAATGATATTCAAATCAAAATGTTGGCTAGATATAGTTCAACTCCGTATGGCAAGGTCGAATGTCTGACTGAAAACGTTTGAGGCTGCTTTGAGCCACAGCTCGTTCTAGCTAAGTTAACAATCTAATCACATTATTGTTTTTCGCAAAACAACGTGGTATCGAAGAATCCTTACGACCAACTGAAGAATCTTGTACAGTGTGACTCTTGTCTGTGCCACATGGTTTAGGGTGCGCACCACTACGTTGGCAAGACAAAAAGCTACAGGAAAGACTGTTGTTTAACGTGAGGCTCAGCGATGTTAGGATTTTGAAAGTGGCGGGTTTAGGGTACACCCGGCCTTGCATAGGTGGTGTGCACTATTTACAATGCCATAGCATTCTAGGCCATGTACTCTTAATGTCAAAGTGGCAACAATTTTGTAAGTGATTAAAAGTTTAGGGTTTTCAAATATAGTATTCAAATATTTTAACTATCCCACAGCTAGCACACCTGATTCAACTTGTCAACTAATCATCAAGCCTTTGAAAAGGTCAATCAGGTGAACTGGTTCAGGGCTACAACAAAATTGTGACCCGTCTGGGGGTCCATGAGAAGAGATCTGAAAACTAGTCTACTCGGCTAAAAAGCAACTGATCTTTTTTATTTTATTCAACCTTTATTTAACTAGGCAAGTGAGTTAAGATCAGATTCTAATTTACAATGACGGCCTACCCCAGCCAAACAGTAACGTGGACGAAGCTGGGCAAATTGTGCGCCGCCCTATGGGACTCCCAATCACGGACGGTTGTGGTACAGCCTGGAATATGGTCAGAGAGAAAGCGCTATGTGGGGTTCCCTAAAGCAAGAACCATATCCTCTTTTGATGTCATCACAAATGTGATGAGAGGCCGAGCAGTACTTCCTCTGTGGCAGTAGGTCTATATATAGGCTTAGTTAATGACCAAGGCATTTTACTACAGTTGACTCAATAATAAAAGCGCAAGTCATATCACAAGCTTGTTTTTCATAGTAACATATAGGCGCCAAAAAGGCCCCGCGGCCAACGCAACTTCAGTTATCCATTGGCGGCGTCGAACCACAATTGAATGGTTAGCAAAGGAAGGACCCATCAAGGGCACTTAATCAATAGAATAAATGTGTGCATCTGTGGCATTGGGTATTACTGTATGCTGTCTACAGGTGACACTGGAGTATTTCTACACCTAATAAGCCTAGGCTATATGCACACAGGAAACAGGGGCATTGAGAGGCCTACACTTGCCGCGCAAAAATGTACCCTAAATCAATTCCAAAATAGCCTGCGTGTATAGCCTGCATGCTATGCTGTCTACCGGTGACACTGGAGTATTTCTGAACCTAATAGGCCTATATGCACAACTACAGGCAATCAGGACAGTCGAGTTCACTACCGGACACCTGCGGCTGTTAAAACTTGTGGTGGTGTCTGTCCTCTGCAGAGAGTGTGGTGTCCTATAGCGTTATTCACAACACAGAGCTGAGCCTGGCCATAGCGCCCAAGGATTCAAGGGATACAGTGCCACTAATAGAAATACACACCACCCTCCCGCAACAGAGTGAAATGACAAATAGCTGGAGGGGAGAAGGGGGCCACTAGCTGATGGGCAACAATCTGTTTTCATGCACGTTAGGCAATGCCAGACATTTGGAGGAACATGGAGAGGCTTAAAATTAAACCTGACATGCAGTGTCTGTGGTGAGCGGTCGTCCCTGTTTGAGATAGCCTCTGCTTTGACTAAAAACAGAAAAGGCCTCCGGGCCCAAGGAGCCACTTATAACAAATGCCCTATTTCTCCTTATCGGGGTTCGATATGGTTCTTTCATAGTGAAACAACACACTACGCCACAGCAGTTATATCTAAGGACAATAGCCTATTACACACCACCTCTACTTTAGCAGAAGTTGGGCTAGTCTTTGTTAATGACCATCATTGACTGAGTCAGCTCTCAGTGTAGAGTGTCCAATCAAAAACACATATTTTGACCAATGGGTAAAATATTTTTTATTTTATTAAAATGGTCCAAACCTCCGGTCTCTATCATAATCCGTTCAAATGTTATTGGAGTTTTAACCCTTGTGTATCCTAGGGTGACTAAAAATCTATGGAGGCCACAGGGAAAAAAAGTGGTAAAATAGAATTGCATTGCATCAGCTAGGCTGGATGCTGTGCGAGAATTAAGGCAAACTGACAGGCTCACCATCTTTCTTCTTGAATCCGGAGGACATAAGACAAGAGGCAAGATCGATATAGAATTTTCTGACTTTTTGGAAAGGTTATTGATATGTTAGAGAAAGACCAACTGAACAATTCAGAACATAAAGAATCAGATTTGTCTTGGCAAAATGTATTTTATAGCATAATGAAGCACGTTTTTACCCACTCTGGGCAAAGTGGGTGGTCAGAGTTTCCACAGAGTGAATCACATTTCAATTCCCAAACGATGACCAAGATGTGTATAAGCTAGGTTACTTAGTTAGGCTATGTTTTAGTCATTCCATAGTACCTGGCTAAACCAACACAAAGGCCACCCCCCAGAATTAGTGTGTAACATTATCTTTTAAGGAATACCTCAGATAAGGCCAAGGTTCAGAGGCAGGTTACCAGAGCATTCAAAGCATGTTAGGAAATGCTACAACTACTGTCGTGGAAATATCCCTCACAGCACGTTGGAACACCTCATGCAAATACAGTGTCTGATGACCAAAACATAAGTCTATTAGCGTTAACTTGTTTAGTATTATGGATCAGTCAATATACAAGAAATTGAGACAACCAAAGACATGACATGAGCATGCTATGGCAGTTAAGAGCAAAATGACAACCATGTGGCTTGCAAGTAATGGCCAGAAGTGGTATGAATGATATTTTACTGTAAAATGAAACTCCTAATTTCAAATAAACAAAGATGAATGAAGCGGCGACATTAATACAAGGTAAAAGTAGTCTCATCAGCGGTAGTCTACTACCACCTTGGATATGTAGGCTATGTTAGCTAGCTAGTTACTACATCTATGGTTTAGCTGATGCTTACCTAACGGCAAGTTTGATCAAAACACACTGCCCTATTCGGCATGATCGCTCCAAAAAAGGGCACTCCTATAGACTAAAACAAACATAAAACAGTCTATTTTGAGATTCCGGGTCAGTTAATAATAGATGTACCATGTCTGTTGGCAAGCCACTAACGTTAGCTTATTACTTGTCCATCATAGGTATTAGCTAAAACAACACGGTAGGAGCACCGCTAACTGTGGCTGGCTTCGCGTTCGTTCGCATCATGTTTGGTGGGACCACGGTGAAATAGTCGTGTGGCGCGATCTAGCTAGTTGGCTCACATTAGCTTGTAACAAGGCATTAAGCTTTCAGAGTGCGACGTATCGGTGTGCAACGACATGATTATGATTCCATTTGAACCATGGAAATGTATCGCTTCTAACTTTAAAAACAAATTTATGAGATTGGCAAAACATGTTGCTAGCTAGGAGGGCTAGCAATAATTGTGATAGACTCAAGACTCACTGAGCGATGGTAGCCAATACCATTGCATTGGCAAAACATTTACAACATTACGAGAATAAACGTAAAAAAGTTCCATAATTATTGACGCTGAATTCATCATGAGTACATAGTGAGAAAATACACAGTTTGCAAGTCAGCCAAAATAGGGCCCATCGCTTTGGTTTAGGCACCAAGCTAGCTTGCTAAAAGCTAACTGCCTGGCTAGCAAGCTGACCAAAACGTATGCAGAATGGATTCACACCTAGCGCGCTATCGTTAGCGATATTGCCCGGGCCTGTAATTTTGGCTCGGTTTTCAGACGTATAGAAGTGAATTGACATTATATTGTGGTCTCGGCATGAATGTTATACCTTCATTACTCTCAGAATGTGTTACAGACAGGAGTCAAGTCGGTGTCCTTGCCTCTGAAAAAGACAACTGAAAGGACTGAAAATGGGAAGTCTACACTTACCTAGCTTTACTTTCTACGCCATCTTGGATCCACTTATCAACCCATCGCAAAGGATAGTGGGATGTAGCTCATCTGAAGGTTGAGGGGATTTGGGTCTTTTTGGTGTAGGTTGGGGTTTGACGATTGTGGATTTTGAACCAAGTCATATAGCAGTCTTTATAGCAAGTCATTACACCAGTTTTCATACATTTCCCTAGATAATTGCACAAACCGGTTTCCAGTGTTTGCCTAGCTGAGCACTGTCAATTATATAACAGTATTGCATGAACAATTTTGTCCACTATATGTGGACAATTTTCAGAGATATTTTGACCTATAGATGATTTGGATAATTAAAACAATGGAAAGGTAATGTTTAATCATACATTACTACATTTAAATTGTATTTCTACATAATATCTCAATGCCTTTACTTTTGAATAACTGCTGTATTTCTATTTTCATGTGGATATAACTACACAGTAAGGTAGAAACATTCAGCATCTTGCATAAACTCACTAAATAAGTCTTGATTTAGTGTCAGCTGTGTGTGCTGTAACATTTACAGTCATCACTAGATGGCTACAGTGGATCCAGAACCTTTCAAACCAACAACAAAAACCTGCATCTGTCAGGTTTGGATTTCACAGCTTTTAAATAAGTATTCTTAACTTGATCTGACAACAGTTATATACAACTCTGTAATAACCAAATTTCCTGTTACAAAATTCAAAATAATATCCATTATGCAAGGTGAGAATAGTTTGTTTACATTGCGAAGTAGACATAAAAAGACATCAAGAACTTACAGTAAATGTTTTTAATACAGCAAGTTGCACGCAAATGCTCTAACACTAAATCCCTTATGACGGTTACATGAAAAAGAGAGTTGGGACAGGAGAGAAAACATTAACAGTGTATGCCCCTCTGTGGTCTAGGTTCTAGAACAAAGTACATGCCCAAATTGTAGTAGATAAAATTGGGAGACCACTCTAAACAATGTAATTTGTATTACATCAGTGGGACAAGAGATGATAACAACATATGGCCGTAAGACTTCTTTATTGTAAATGCTTCAACTTTGCTGACCGTAAGAAACAAAAAAGGTATGTGGTGTGGTATTTGTTATTCCAAAAATTGGAGTAGTTGACATTGGAATAACGGTTCATTCATCAATATAAATTCAGAAGAACATTTTATTTTTTATGAAAACAATGCACTCGATCCTCATCACTGCAGGTTGTGTATCATCTCCTCTTTGGCGATGAGATGTGTGGTTTTGTTGACCAGGGACATGAGGGAGTTCAGTTTGTGGGACCAGTCGTTGAGCAGGTCGTTGGGGTCCTTCGGTCTCTGGAAGTTGATGATGCCAGCTAGCCTGTCCACCTTGGCGTAGATGGTCTTGTTCACCACCAGGTTGGAGAGGAACTCCTCAGACTCCTGCAAGAGATAGAGATGCTAGAACCTGTGTCTTCAAAAACCATCAATAACTAATCACATATTTCATTTAGGCTACTATAGTACATCTATAGATAACTCAACAACAAAAAAATCTGCTTTTCACTCTTCAAAATCAAGTTGAAAATATATGGATTGAGCTCAACTGTAGACCACTCTGCGAAAATTACGTTGCCACAAGGAGCACCGCATATATTGCAATGAGTGAGATGCAAGACGTCGCTCTCGCACAGTATCTGCGCATGAGCACGGGTTCGCTTACACCGTTACAGCAACGGGACCAAAACAGCGGAGAAGTTTAGCCCTGCACTTAAACACTCTTAGTTGTTGCGGAAATTGACCCACTATGCTGTTTACTTTATACATTACATCATATCTCTAAGTCTACCTTCGATTTGACCTTTAAGGTACAAACAATTCTAGTATTTAGTATTTTATTAGGTTCCCCATTAGCTACTGCTAAAGCAGCAGCTACTCTCCCTGGGGTCCAGACAAAACATGACATAATACATAACATTAGTAGACAAATACAGCACAGGGACAGAACTACGTATATTTAAAATACGAATACAGGTTTTCATACATTCCTTTGCTCTACCGTTATAATTGCTTTGTCTAAGCCGGTTCTGGCTTCCTAATCTCACAGCGCCAGTTGTTCTGTAAACACCAGAGATAATCCCACAACGTCAGGAACCATCCGTGTCCTTGGTTCTTGCGTAAGCTTTTCGTTGGACGGTGTATCCCGTACATACGACTAACAAAACTTGAAGTCAACACTGTGCATAGTCATGCGATTCATAGATGCTACTAAATGCAAGTGCAACACACGAAAACGGAAATGCAACAATCGTGCGGAGTTTCACCGAAGTCGTTAACTCCTGTTCAGTTCCCCTGACGTGAACAGAGACGCATCATACAGAGCGGCACAGAAGTTTCAACCTTATTTTGGAGGGAAAACTATCCCTTTAAGGCCGCATTCATTAGGGTTAAGGACCAGTAAGTATTCCATCCCCTGACAAAAATGTAACAGATGTAAAGAGTAGATTGGTGGTGCTTACGTCAATGGCGAGGTCCAGGAGTCCAGCCATCCTCTTCATTGTGATCCTTGTGTAATATTTGGCCATAATTCTTATATTCTAAAGAAGAGATTTAGAAAAACACAAAAATAAGCAATGGTGGAACATAACATAGTTGGAATCAAAAATACCAATTACATGAAAGTATTCTAGATGGGAAAGGGATGTTTCCAGATCCTTTTCAGCAACTATGTTCCAACGAAAGACAGCTTTGTGATGCCACCACCGACCCTTTGCTAAAACAAAGCATCCCACTAAAGTAATTGTGATATTCTATCTGTAGATATTCCATGAAAGCAGTTCCGTAAACTACTTACGTGCTCCACCACTCTATTCTTGAGGTCCTTCCACCTCTTCTCGCCCTCCTCTGAGCAGTTGAATACGTCGGTGGCCGGGCTATCGGGGGAGCCCTCCCTCAGCTCCTTCCCATAATTCTCCACCAGGGAGCCCCAACGCATTAGCTCCATGGTGGTGAACTGCTTCAGGAGGTCCCTTGAGGGGGAGGTAAAAGGGAAACCAGGATGAGACGAACCACAGCACGGCAATAGCGCCACCTCACAATATGAAGTTGAGGCACCAGAGTTTAGCCTAGGTTTCACCTTACCACAAAGATCAACCATATGCTTTTGGTAGCTTAGCTAGGTTTCACCCCTGGGAATTGGCTAGGTTATATGGTACCTTGGTGAATATATAGTTAATTACTGTGTTACAGAATTGGATGATGTGCTAGGGTGATGAGGAATATTGTGAAACAATATTGAATGCTAAGATTTTCACGAATGAATCATCTCGAGGTTACATTGTTCCGATGAGGAATATTTGGGAATTGCTGATGAGAAATAATGTGTTATACCATTGAAGATTGTAAGGAATGAACCATTGAGGCTAGATTACATTCTTGGTATTTGAGGGGAGAAACGAAAGCACCGGAATATAATGTGATTGAATGTCTCACTTGTATTTGGGTATTTCTTCCAATTTCTTGTCTTCGTTGATTCTATGCACCAGGTCTGACTGCTCGTTGTCGTAGGGAGCCAGTATCACATACAGAACAACACTTTTCAGGGCCTGGAACAGGAAAGAACATTAGCGTTGTATTGTTATGTATTTTAAAGGTGCAATCTGTAACGTCTTAGTCCCCTGTGAAGGCAGACCCAATCTTAGTTCTATTTACACCAATCAGTGTGCAGTACACTCGTTAAGACCCCTCTCCAACTAAGTCCTGCTGCCAGAGCAATATTTTTCTCAGAAACAAAATGTACAGCTTGTGCCTTTAAAAAGGCATCAAATCATATCAAAAGACTTTCATCCTGATGCCTAAAACTTACCTGTTGCCATTTGGAGCTATCCTCCAGAATGCATGGGGTATCATAGATGGCACGGTAGTGTTTGCAGATGGACAAGTAGGATCCCTCGTGCTGGTCTACTTGGATCATCAGATTGTAATACTTCAGCTTAGACTCCTAAGGAAAAATAATGACGTAAATGGTTAATAATATTGCAGCTTGTATGTTTCTTCATTGGGAGCAGCGTAGACAGCCAAAACGAACAGTCATTTTTCCCAAACAGACAAAAATAAAATCCGATTTCAATATTTTGCAGGAAATAAATATTGTTTTCTATAGAAAACTGTTCCGAAACAGGAAACAAAAGTGAACGTTTTGATTGGAACATTGAACGTTTAGGTAGTTCCACCTCCCCCTTATAGACAAAACCATAGTTACGTCTCAAATGGCACCCTATTCCCTACATAGACCCCCCCTATGGGTCCTGGTCAAAAGTAGTGCACTATATAGAGAATAGGGTGCCATTTGGGAGGGAGGCCATATCATAACACCCAGCCTGAATAAATGATTTGGCTTTCCTCTCTTCTCTCACCTCAGTGCCATCCTCTGTAAAGAACTTGGTGTTGATCTTCTTGCTGATGATCTGGGTGCGGATGTAGTCCTTGACAGCGATGCACAGTCTCATTTGCTCCAGGATGAACTCCACCTTCTCTTTCTTCTCCATGGAGCCGTATGTCTCCACCTGTAGAGTGAAAGAGTGCATGTTGTGAGAGGCAGAATGTTATACTCTAGCCCTGGGTCACGTTCATTAGGGCCCATCGTAGCAAAACGTTTCTCATAATACCACTCCCATTTTGTGCCTACTGAACACAGCCCAGCTGTGCTACATCACAGCCTGGACCGGAAGAAGAATGGTTTGTGAACAACTGTTGTAGTGGTTCTGCCCTCAATAAGCACATACTGATGGAGTGCGCAACACTTTACAGACACTAGATTTTATTTTAGATTAATTATGGTGTCTCAGTCAAGTTTCACTGAAATTATTAAAAGGGAAATCTCACCGTTTTTCAACTTCATATTCATCATCTCCAGCACCACCCCAACATCAACATATGTGAAAATGGCACGTTTCTATGTTTCGTAGTAAAAAGAGAGGGGAAGATAAGTGTTTCTAATAACATCATCCACCAATTAGTATGCAATGCCAACTCATAATTGGTTAAAAAAAAGATATAAAAAAATCCCACGATGCACACCGATATCATTGGAAACACTTTTCTTCTTCTTCTCTCTTTTTTACAACAAAACATAGAAACACACCACGTTCACATATGTTGATGTTGGGGTGGTGCTGGAGATGAATATGAAGTTGATTTATTTATTCCATGTGAAGGGGATTTGGTCACCAGTTTGAGTTCTGCTCATGTCTGAAGATTCAGTCCAGTAAGTCAAATAGCTTCGATCAACATGGATGGTTGAAACCTCTTACCTCTAGAAATTGTGAAAACTGCCAAGGAATGTCAGCGAAAGCCCCTTACCTGCAGCTCTTGGAGGATTGCTGCGGCCTCTTTGACCTCGCCATGCTGCTCCTTGATGTTTGCCAATGTTTTTGTCAGCCTGGCCCGCTCAATCTCCACATAGATCTGAGTTAGGGAAACAAAGTCGTTAGCGCATTTGAATTAAAATATGACTTGGACCCACAAAAGTAAAATATTTTGTTTTATGCCATCTGAATATGCATGATTGGTGGTATCATCTTAAAATGTCATTTTAGGATGATCCAAGTAATCAGAGAAAGTTCATGACACCACGTACCTTTCCAGCGGTCACTGTGCGTAGTGTGTCAATGAGTCTCAGCTTAATGGTCAGGTCGGTCACGGTATCTACATACTTGTAACATTCTTGCACCATCTTAGCAACAGCCTGAGAAGAGAGAAACAAAGCAAAAGAGAAGGTTATATATATATCGAAAGAGATAACATCAGGCAACACTACTTTTGGTGTTGGAACACATAAAAGGACATGAAGAAAACATTGCTTTAATGGTAAAGCACCTTTCTTAACCTACTGGTGCATACCTGGGGTGTATTCACAAAAAAACAAACGTTAGCAACAGAACGAAACAGGGAGGGACCTACATTAATTTGTCCAATAGAAATGGTTGATGGGTTGCAAGACATTTTCTGTTGCAAAACGTTTTGCAACTGCGTGCACTAATGAATACACCCCTGCCTCAATGTTTTACCTTCTCTTAGTATCCCTTCAAAGAAGGAGCCCCAAGTCTCACCCCTTTGAGCTGACTCCTCCTTTTAGAGAGCAGCATGATGTTTTCATTCAGGGCGTCCATGTCCTTCGCTTCATAGCACATCTGCACAACGGCCACCAGGATTCTGGAGGTTGACACCATGTCAGAAGCCTGTGTAGATGGATAGAAAGAGGACAATGTTACTCACAAAGATAGCTATGTGATTAGTCAGAGGAGTACGATCATAGAGATTATAGTTTAATCTCAATGGGTATGATGTTTAATTAGAAATAAATTTATGAATTCATGCTCACCGTTCTTGTTTGCTTCTCCAGCGACAAGAGGCTTTCAACGGCCTCCTGCAGCCTACCTTCCTAAAAGAGCAGGAGATACATCTTACAGTCAGGACAAATGACAGACAATCGTTACAAAGATCAATTGAATGACCACACATGATCAAATTACGAGACAGATGACCAAAAATACTCATTAAAACTGTATCATCCATAACGTTGTTGATGATCAGAGTCTGATTTGAGAAAGCCAAAGATGTCAACAACACATTTCTGTCAGCTTTGACACATGATTAAAATGGAAACTTCACTAGCTAACGTTAGTTAGAAATACAATAACGTTACAGCTAAAGTAAAGGGGTCTAAGAAAAACAATAACTGTGGTACCTACGTTAGTAGTTGGTTGATAAATTATTAAAAATCCGACAAACGACCAACCATCTGGTTAGCATAACATAACACCAAGAGCTACTGTATTAGTAGTCTGTAGGTAGCTAGAGAAGCTACCTGACGAAAACAATTACCGTAACTAGCTAAATAACTAATCAAGATATATAACTTACCTAACAAGTAAACCGACTCAATACTTGTGATACTTTGTTATAATACAGCCGCAATGTTGCCTATTATGAAAAACAACTTTATTTGCGAACAAGTTAGCTAGCCATTTTGCTAACATTCGTGATGCACCATGACTCAGCCAGCGCTGGCCTCATTCGTACTCAACTTACTTTTGCCATTTTGGCACACTCCGGTACACGTGTATCTACAGTTGAACTGTAGTCAATCTCCATCTTCACAAGCTTGCCATCTGATCTTTCTGATCGCTCCACCTCTGCAGACATGTTTTCCGACATCGTAAGTTGAATACTACGGCGAATTGACAAGTGAAATTTCTGCTAAGTGCTAAGTGCTGCTAGCCCTCTGCTGTTGTGTCAAAACTACAGGAAGTGGAGGAAAACCGGCCAATCACAATGAACTGCAAAGGCCACCTAGGCTGCCAGAAGGACCCAGAGAAGGACCATAAAACATAATTGTTATTTGTGTCAGGCGTTTTGACAGTCAAGCCTTAGTTATTCACAAAGCATCTCTCTCTCAACTTAACCTTTTCAGCTGCCCTCACTAATATTGTTTAATCTTTTTCCCATTAATAGGTTGTTTATGGGGGAAAACTGAGCTCAGATTGAAACGTTATAATTTCCAGAATTATTTTCTAGATTATTCTGGTATCTTTTTTTAAGCATTAAAATAGTGGACCACAAACAAAAAGACCCCTGTCTCTGTGAAGGAGGGATTTTAAGAAAAGTGAATGTAAACCCAATTGTGTTAGAAATGGTCTAATTGACGATGATGATGATGATGATGTAGTCTCGAGGCCATCCTTCCAAATCTCATCTCATTGACTCAACCATCAAAGTTTCAAGACAGTTGTGCACTATTGGTGATAGAGTACCATTTCAGACACAGACAGTCCTGTTTTAAAAACATTGAGGAAGAGATAGTGAAGAATGTGTTTTCTTTGCAAATGGCTTACACCCATGGTGGAATGAGAATATTTCCCCGCCTGCCCAGGGAAAAACTCTCTATGCACTTTGAGATTATTCTGTATAATGAAAAGCGCTTTACAAATGTCATGAATTATTATTATTATTAAACCAACTGGATAGAGAGAACCCTGTCTCAGGAAGTCTATCATATTGTGGTATGATTCTGAAAAGTACTGCCCACTTTCACAATATTGACACAATGTTGTGAATAATTCACACTAAATTAATATATTTATTAAGTTCCTTTCCTGAGCTTGAACCACGTGAACACCACTTATAGTGCCTTGAGAAAGTATTCATACCACTTGACTTATTCCACATTTTGTTGTGTTACAGCCTCAATTCAAAATGGATTAAATATATTATTTAATACCTCATATTTGTTTTATCCTTTATTTAACTACACTGAGCCAATTGTGCACCGCCCAATCACAGCCAGTTGTGATACAGCCTGGAGCTGAACCAGGGTCCATTGTGATGCCTCTAGCACTGAGATACGGTGCCTTAAACCCCTGCACCACTCAGGAGCCCACTAAATGTAAACATGTACAAGCTTCCTTTTTTTTCACTCTGGCATTTAGGTTAATATTGTATAGTAACTACAATGTTGTTGATCCATCCTTGATCCAGCCAATAAACTCTGTAGCTGTTTTAAAGTCGCCATTGGCTCATGGTGAAATCCCTGAGCGGTTTCCTTCCACTCCGGCAACTGAGTTGGGAAGGACGCCTATCATTGTAGTGACTGGGTGTATTGATTCACCATCCAAAGTGTAATTAATGACTTCACCATGCTCAAAGGGATATCCAATGTCTGTTTTTTTATTTTTACACATCTACCAATAGGTGCCCTTCTTTGCAAGGCATTGGAAAACCTCCCTGGTCTTTGTGGTTGAATCTGTGTTTGAAATTCACTGCTCGACTGAGGGACCTTACAGATAATTGTATGTGTGAGGTACAGAGATGAGGTAGTGATTGAAAAATCATGTTAAGCACTATTATTGCAGTCCATGCAACTTATTATGTGACTTGCTAATTCCACCATTGATGTGCCAGGACAGAGAAAATCTTTGACTGGTCTGTACGTGAGCTGACCCCCATAGGAGTGGGAGGGTCAAGAGACCAGAGGTGGCAGAATGGAGTGCTCGGGGTGAGGTGTAGGGTTTGAGCATTGGCTGAAAGTAGGGAGGGGCAGTTCCCCTTGCTGCTACGTAGGCAAGTAAAGGGGTCTTGAAGTGGATGCAAGCTTTGACTGGAAGCCAGTGGAGTGTGCGGAGGAGCGGGGTGACACGGGAGACCTTGGGAAGGTTGAACACCAGGCGAGCTGCAGCGTTCAGGATAAGTTGCAGGGGTTTGATGGCAAAAGCGGGGAGCCCAGCCAACAGAGAGTTGCAGTAGTCCATACGGGAGATGACAAGTGCCTGGATTAGGACCTTGGATTTGAATGGTGAACAAAGAATTTAGCAGCATGTTGCTGCTGACAACTAGGCTGAAACAATTAATGAATGGGGTAGGCTTAATCTCCATGTATTGACTCTAGTTTACCAGCAGATGTCACTAGGACATTACTGTTCAATATTTGGTTTCATTCACACAGTTCATTGCTTTGAAAGATTTCCCTCAGAAATAAATACAAGTCATGTAGGTCAGTGATTTTCCTGCTCCGGGGAGAGGCTGCCACTAAGCACTGGCCTAGGATCAGATTACCCCAACACAGTCTAAACCTTAAACTTAACAGCTTGAAAATTAAACATGGCCTGTATCAGCTCAGAGAGGAGACCAAGTATGAAACAATGAAAATAATAATGAATAAAACAGGGCTGAAGAGGCATCCAAATATTTACAGGATCCTAAAGCACTCATTCAAGTAATGTAGGGCAAATATCAACAGTACCGATCAAGCCTCCATCGATAACAACCATGTCATCTTTATGATGAAGTTGTGTCTCCAATAAACTGCCTAAGAAGAGACTGCCTGAGAACTCATTTGATCACTTTTATAAGCATGCATGAGGTTTAAAGTTATATGGAGAATGAGAAATCAATTGTGAGTGTGACCATGCAAATCATAATGAATCCACTCTTTTTTACCCGGAACTGAAATGATCTGAGATCCACTGAGATCCATTGACAGACTGAAGATGAAACCACGTCCAGCACTCTCATCAAACACACAGCTGAGAGCTTGAGTCCAACCCATGCCCATTGTCCACTGTGGGCCACAGGTATTGCGCAACATGACTTCATTTGAGGATGTGCTGTTCTGAGCTGGATCTTTATGTAGCCATAGTCCTACATACAGGGCTATTGTGTGTGTTGAGAAGGTCATATATCTGACATAGAGCTTAACACCCTTTCTAATAAAAAACAGACGTTATTCAAATAATGGAGTTACATCATTATTGTGATGTTGGTCAAACTACAGACTAGATCACATGAAAAGCTATTTCCTGTGTCCCAAGTGGCATCCTGTCCCCTGTATGGTGCACTACTTTTGACCAGGGCCCATAGGGCTCTTGTCAAAAGTTGTGCAGTATGAACCTTTATTTAACTAGGCAAGTCAGTTAAGAACAAATTCTTATTTACAATGACGGCCTACCAAAAGGCAAAAGGCCTCCTGCGGGGACGGGGGCTGGGATTAAAAATAAATTAAATAAAGATATAGGACAAAACACACATCACGACAAGAGAGACAACACTACATAAAGAGAGACGTAAGACAACAACATAGCATGGCAGCAACACATGACAACACAGCATGGTAGCAACACAACATGACAACAACATGGTAGCAACACAACATGGCAGCAGCACAAAACAGGGTACAAACATTATTGGGCACAGACAACAGCAGAGACAACAGGGACAACAATACATCACGCAAAGCAGCCACAACTGTCAGTAAGAGTGTCCATAATTGAGTCTTTGAATGAAGAGATTGAGATAAAAGTGTCCAGTTTGAGTGTTTGTGGCAGCTTGTTCCAGTCGCTAGCTGCAGTGAACTGAAAAGACAAGCGACCCAGGGATGTGTGTGCTTTGGGGACCTTTAACAGAATGTGACTGGCAGAACGGGTGTTGTATGTGAAGGATGAGGGCTGCAGTAGATATCTCAGATAGGGGGGAGTGAGGCCTAAGAGTGTTTTATAAATAAGCATCAACCAGTGGGTCTTGTGACGGGTATAAGGAGATGACCAGTTTACAGAAGAATATAGAGTGCAGTGATGTGTCCTATAAGGAGCATTGGTGGCAAATCTGATGGACGAATGGTAAAGAACATCTAGCCGCTCGAGTGCACCCTTACCTGCCGATCTATAAATTACGTCTCCGTAATCTAGCATGGGTAGGATGGTCATCTGAATCAGGGTTAGTTGGCAGCTGGGGTGAAAGAGGAGCGATTACGATAGAGGAAACCAAGTCTAGATTTAACTTTAGCCTGCAGCGTTGATATGTGCTGAGAGAAGGACAGTGTATTGTCTAGCCATACTCCCAAGTACTTGTATGAGGTGACTACCTCAAGCTCTAAACCCTCAGAGGTAGTAATCACACCTGTGGGGAGAGGGGCATTCTTCTTACCAAACCATATATCTTTTGTTTTGGAGGTGTTCAGAACAAGGTTAAGGGCGGTGAAAGCTTGTTGGGCACTAAGAAAGCTTTGTTGTAGAGCGTTTAACACAAATCGGGGAGGGGCCAGCTGAGTATAAGACTATCATCTGCATATAAATGGATGAGAGAGCTTCCTACTGCCTGAGCTATGTTGTTGATGTAAATTGAGAAGAGCCTAGGATCGAGCCTTGGGGTACACCCTTGGTGACAGGCAGTGGCTGAGACAGCAGATGTTCTGACTTTATACACTGCACTCTTTGAGAGAGGTAGTTAGCAAACCAGGCCAAAGACCTCTCATGGTCTAACCGTATCAAAAGATTTGGCCAAGTCAATAAAAATAGCAGCACAACATTGCTTAGAATCAAGTGCAATGGCAACATCATCATCATCATCATCATCACCTTTCAGGTTGTGGTGACACATCCATAACCTGAGCGGAAACCAAATTGCGCACCAGAGAGAATACTATAGACATTATTATTGTTAATTCTGTCACCATAGGTTGTTGGAGAATAGCCTGTAGGCTAAGTAAATGATTTGTATCAGTTATTATTATTTATTTATTTCCAATTAGACCTAGGTTTTTAAGAAAAGCATTTTATTTGATCTGTATTTTTTTGTGGGCCTACATCTCTGTCATAGGGCCTATAACACTGTTATGGCCAAGTCAGGGCAAAGAGCTATGAACAGGCAGTGTATGGATGATGGACACAAGAGTAATCAAAAACCGCTATTTAGGCCTAGGTAAAATAACACATGCTACTCAGGCTGCATAGTCGACTCATGTAGCCCAGTCTCTTGACGTGGTTGCAAGCACTTTCTCGGGAAGAGAATAGTTCAGGGTTGAATAGAACCCGAGACAATGCAAGAGAGAGTGAACTCTAATGTGCTTGCTTTCACGCTCCTTGTTTCCTGTCCGCGTGGTTTGTGTTGGCTGCCTGTTTCCGTGGCAGCGACAAAGTAGTTCGTGTTGCATAGAGTGAGAAACGACAGTCAAAGGAAGAGCCCGTAGCGTTTGCTTACATTTTTTCACATCCTAATAGAGGACACCGCAACATAAAGCTAAGCCTTATTAAAGGAGACTGGTATGTGTAGGAACACAGAAGCGTGAGGAACAGCACATATTCGCCTAGCAGCCTATGCAAGGACCGACTTGACCCTCGCTTTTTTTGTTGTTGTTGATAAACCTCGTTTTTTTGTTTGTTTTGGTTTGAGAAAGCTGCAGTTTAAGTAATTTCACCGTTTTGTTATACCGCCCACTTCTGAAAGCAACATCTGCTTGGCAGATTTTCAATCGAATCTCATGTATTTCGGTGAGGGCATATCCTAGTTAGGTCCTGTTTTATGCTTTTCATTACCCACGTCCTGTCCCAAATAAAAAAGGAGAGGCTCGTTTTTGAACGCTGCTCGTGAGAAATTCCTAGTTAAGATTCCATTCGTTCCGATGTGACAAGACAACTCACAGTGGTCATCTGTTTTCAAGGCAATCCACATGCATTTCCAAATTCTGCGTTTTTATTAGCTAAAGCGTTGGCGGTCATAACTTGTTAGACAGGCTACATTGTAAAGAAAAAAAGACGAGACTTATCAAAGATGTTGCTTAAGGAGTACAGGATATGCATGCCGCTGACTGTTGAGGAGGTAAGTGTACAAACATTTTTGTCTAACATTGTAACGTTAGTATGTAGTTATCTATCAATGCCATTGTTTGATGTTTAATATTTATTTTGACTTAATGAGATATTGTCAAACAACATGCAACTTGACTGTCAGTTAACTTTCTCGTGCGAGAAAAGGGCAGATAGGAAGGGCAGGGTGTAACATTTTAGAAAAATTATATGTTTTGTCTTACAGTAAGCCCGCCTAACCTATCCACCCATAGCCTTTATCGTCAGTCTATTTGAAAGTAAATTCCATGTCCATATGTCATAGGTGCCATGTGTGATGAACACACACAAAATATCTTCTTATTAGACGACACCTGAGAAAAACAATAGACCGGAAGTAAATTCATCACTTATAATCTGCGATGAACATATAAACACCTACTTATGTGTTCAGCAATCTAAAGGCAATTGACTCAAACTTTATATTAAATAGTATATGAGTCTAGAGACTACTGTTATTTATCAATAGCTTTGATGCTGTACCACTGGATGGGGCTGTTGTAACTACCGTTTTATAGCGTATAGCCTAGTAATGTATAGTGAATTAAAATCAATAAATCAAGAATGATGAAACTGTAATATTGCACCATAACCATAATCTTATAGGCGACTGTTATGAACATTCTTAATAATAGGTTGCTATCATTTGTGAACTATTTTTGTAGGCCTAATGCTGTTTTAGGTTGCTGGTCTAGCATAATTCTGCTCCTCCTCGAGCGCTGTTTGGTGCACAATGCTCGTCTTTATTCAAAGGAATGAGCAGCACCTCCCCTAAGAATCTGTTTAGTTACACTTAATTCTCAGCCAGTCATCTCTGCATGCTTGTAGGTCTCGGTGACAAGGGGGGGATCATTCTTCTCTGATCAGTCAATGTGCCCGTTTGTCCTCCACCCCCACCGTTGCCGAGATAATATAGTTCTAGGCCTGCATAGCTGTCATGCCCGTGAGGTCTTCAATGTAAATTGTGGTCATAACACCTTATGTTGTTGTCACTCATGTTGATTGCATTTCTGCATTCCTCCTGCCTTCATCAATGCCACATTGTCCATTAGAAATCCTGGAGTGTTGATGGGTTTTCTGAGAACACTGCTATTCCAGAAATTGAAATGTTTCTATAAGCCTATTCCATTGCCTTTTTAGTTCAACACAATTACAAGCCTCCGGTCTTCTCAGAATTACAACCCAATGGAACTCGGGCCTCATAAAAAAAACATGTACTTTCAATAAACTCCCTCAACATTTAATAACGAGTATCAGCCAAAACACTTTATTTGGTATCAGCAGTTTCATAACAGAAGGACAGGTTCATAGGTTCATTGACTGAGGGCTCAGTTTCTCAGTTTGGCATGAAGCAAGACTTTGTCTTCCAGCGTGGGTTCAAATCAGCACCCAGTTAGTCATTTCAACAGTCATTTTGACCTAGAGTATGGTCAAAGTGAAGATAGTGACTGAATCGTTTCTTTTTTTTGTGAGTCTGGGAAGAGATTAAAAAGATAGGTTTGTTTGTTTTCTCTTCAATGATCTATTTATTACATCAGACACTAATAGCTTGCTGACTAATGTGCAAAATAGTGTCACTGAAGGCACTCAAGGTATGAAGGAGTACCTATTCCTAATAGGCCATTAGGACACGGAGCAGCACAACTGTAAGATGTAAGGAAGTAACATATTTTTTATACTTGCTTCTGAACTTTGTGTGTGTGGCTCAACTAACATTGAGCCTGTACTATGATATGTAAGGGCAGAGATAATATAAAGAGAGAGCTTTCTTTGTCTCTTGAAGTTTTCTTGTCCCAGAGTCAACACATGTGAAGGAGTCATTGGAAGGGCACCCATTGTTACTACCATTCAGTTCTCACCTTGACGTCGAGAAGATTGCTTTCTTTCCTTCTCTCATTCAAAGAAATTGCGCTTATCGTGACTGCGTATTGAGTTTGGAGTCGTCCATGTCCCTGATAACATGAATGGCTGCTTCCTGACCGGGGGAGGGGTGTATTCGCTTGGGGAGGAAGTGTCCTCAGGCCAGATATCTTCTCCGGCCAAGTCGGTTTTGTCTGAAAACCCCAGGGCCACTGGGTTAATGAAGTGCGTGTGTGTGGGGGGTAATGGGGACATGCGAGGTCACCCCTCTCTTTGCATTGTCTCTTTCTGGGAAGTGATTGGCCTGGCTCCGGCCTCTAGTGACATGTTACCTCAGCGTAGTGCAAATGGTAACACTGGAAATGTGACAAATTATTATTGTGGAATTTTACAACTTGTTTTTACAGCATGTTTCAATTCACGAAAGCATGTACGTTCATGTGTTACTACTGTGGGTTAAAAATGTTTGGATAACGTATAAGAAAAGTTCTGTGAACCCCAACTCCTATCTTATTCCCCATACCAATCAGATCCTGTCATCCATAGACACAGATCTTGGATCAGCTTACCCACCCCAAATCCTAACCTTAACCATTAGGGAGGAAATGCAAAATTGACCTTGGCTCATATTCTAGGTCGTTAACGTCATGCGTTTGCCATTTCCCATAGTAATTTATCAGCCACCACGCCTGTTTATTCCAGTCAGAGGATGGAATAGTGATTCAGTTCAGAGGACACAGACCGACTAATGAACTATCTCTCAAGATGTCACTCCTCCCATCTAGTTCCTACAGATCTGTTGGCATTTAAAAGGGTGATGATTCATCATTCTTACCTAGGGCAACACACCTGATTTACACCATTACTCAACACTTGCTAATGTTGCAGATATGTGATACTTGTGGGTGTATGATCTTAGGCATTTAGGCCAAATTCATCAAACGCTGTCTCTTATTTCCTGAATCATTAGGAAATAAGATGAACTGACCTCAGAGCAGTGTCTAGGGCCAACTTCCGACTACGCCAGAAACCTGTTCCCTTTACCCTGGACAGTGATTCAGGATCATGGACATCTTTAGAAAGACATGCTATGCATCCCAAACAGTATAGGGAATAGGATGCCATTTGTGATGCATCCGCAGTGAATCATTCAAACACACCTTGTGACCTCATAGCAGCCCGTTTCCTTTCCCGTTGTGAAGGTTTTAAAATAGCCCAGATGCAGTTTTCTCTATCCCTTTCGGGGATTTATTTATTTATTTTTAAATACGTTTTGCCGTGCTTGAAATTTCTCTGCTTTCCAGCTTCGGCAATAACTGAAGGGATTATAGCGCTGGTCTGACGGAAAAGCTTATAATCCTCACTAATGCTAAGGTTGTGGATGGCATTCATTGCAACAACAAAAAATAGAATCCAATTCCTTTTTCTGGTTTTGGGACATACGCTCGTATTCAGGACCATCTGTGTGAGTAGATGTGAGTAAAGCCCAAAGGTGTAACAACTGTCTATTTCTACCCCCTTTATCACCGAGAGCCTTCTCACTCTCTGGCAGAGAAGGTTATTTCAGGTCGTGGACTATATCTGTTGGAATTTGAATATGGATGGCTGCTAGCCATCACAGGGAATGTACTCTATAGAAGTGGATGATAGAAGCTCATTTGTTTTTGTGTATGTTATGTTAGTTGATGATGTGATATTCCCAAAACGGTGATATAGAAAACGTCTGTGCCTATCAAAAGGCAATTGTAACGTTGATCAAATTCTCTGCTGACCCTTTGAGAGGTCATCTGTCTTTCTGCTTTAGTGGCACACACACACACGCACGCACGCACACACGCGCGCGTTCACAATCACTCACTCCGTCAGTGTTGTGGGTAGGGCTGTGTGATCAAACATCATCCACATGTGTTAGCTTGTCTTCTGACAATTCATCATTAGCAGTCATTTATGCAAAGTGATTTACAGTTCACACATTCAGTAAATATGTGGCCCATGTGGGAATCAAACCTCATAACTTCTGTTGGAAGCGCTACGGTCCAACCTTCAGAGCCAACAGAACCAATGCATTCCCGCTACGGTATGCCCTAATGAACATGACCCTGTCTTCATTTGAACTAACATCCCCTGAAATTAGCAAGGGGATTTCAGCTGGCTCCCATTCGGTGTGTCAAACGCTGCTCTCTGTGCCCCATCTGCTGTCTACGTTGAGTTAATCAGCCACTCCTTTATCTGCCGTCTGAATTGGGATTTAGCCTCCCTCTCGGCAAGCTGCTGCATTTGCCTGATTGCGGTCTTGTCCCAGCCTGGCGTAGAATACGACTCCCCTGGGCATTGCCAATCAGCCCTGTGCTGATAACTAGCCACCACTTGTGAAACAAGTGTTATGTGTTCCATTGGTGCAATGTTACTGAACAAATTAAAAAGGAGTGTATTGTAGGCATACAGTATTTTTATACAGTTACCTCAAGGGACTACTTTGTCCAATGAGGCCCATGGTGGGGGGGAGGGGGGTGTTAATGTCTGGAAAGTAGTTCCGTGGCCTCAAGTTGCCTGATCATGATGTGTCTCCCTCCACATCAAGTTTCTGTAAATACTTTGTTCAACTTCCTTTAAAGGCTCTTTAACTCGATGGCTTGCCATTGTTAGATCCCCCAGTCTGTTTCCATGACGCCGGGAGTTCATTTCACATCTCGCTGAGATGCTGCCGCTCCAGAGAGGCAAACAATAATAGAAACAGACATGAGGAGAGAGAGAGAGAGAGAGAGAACGAGACAGAGATAAGGAGACAATGGTAGACAGAGAGCGACAGCGAGAGGCAGAGAGAGAGGATCGTATTGAAATGGAAGTCAGTCTCTTTCATGGCTGTTGTCAGTTTACAGCACAAACTTGAAAAATATTATTGTTTACTGTCAGGGTGAGATGAGAATAGCGATATTGTGAACATCACAAGGTGTTGTTAAGCGTGTTCAGAAGTGTAAGAACCAAATTACCCCCCCTCATTACTCAAAATAGGTTGTCTGTCTTTCTCGCTGCTTTTTGGTAGTGTTTTATTTTTTTATTTCACCCTTATTTAACCAGGTAGGCAGTTGAGAACAAGTTCTCATTTACAACTGCGACCTGGCCAAGATAAAGCAAAGCAATGCGACAAAAACAACAACACAGAGTTACACATAAACAAACGTACAGTCAATAACACAATAGAAAAATCTATGTACAGTGTGTGCAAATGTAGAAGAGTAAGGAGGTAGGAAATAAATAGGCCATAGAGGTGAAATAATTACAATTTAGCATTAACACTGGAGTGATAGATGTGCAGATGATGATGTGCAAGTAGAGATACTGGGGTGCAAAAGAGCAAGAGGATAAATAATATGGGGATGAGGTAGTTGGGTGTGCTAGTTACAGATTGGCTGTGTACAGGTACAGTGATCAGTAAGCTGCTCTGACAGCTGATGCTTAAAGTTAGAGAGGGAGATATAAGACTCCAGCTTCAGTGATTTTTGCAATTCGTTCCAGTCATTGGCAGCTTCCCCATTCATCCTACAGTAGCTGTGGTCTGTATGTAGCGTTTCCCTACTCTGCCCATTCATCCTACAGTAGCTGTGGTCTGTCTTTTTTCCATTACAGGTGTCCCTTTCACTCCCGCAGCCTTTCCTGTCAGACTTTCATTTAAAAATGACTTTATTATCAACCCCAATACAAACATCACATCATTCACATTTATAATTCAGCACTCTTGTATTGACTAAAGACCATCAAGCAGCCAACCAAGTTGTTATTTTACTTTACCTTAAATCACAGTCCACTTTGAGTAGCCATCTGATTTCCTTGTAATATTAAATGTGTCATACCATGCCCAATTTCATTATTTGTGCACCATGGTGAATTTTAACTGCCAACTTTCCCTAATGAATTACTGAGAAGAGTTTATAGGGGAGCTGGGAACTGAACAAGTAAACACACAGACACACACACACCCCACACAGACACACAGACACACCCCACACAGACACACACACAGGCTGAATCCGTTGCTTTGGGATTGAAATGAATAGAATATGAGAAGACAAATGTATAAACATGTCCTCATTCTGAGAAATGTTGGCCCCAACCCGTAGCCATTGGCAGTGTAATTACAGTCGGGCTCAGCCACATCTTCAAAGAGTCTTTTGGACAGGAGGGATGGGCCCTTTGGCTTGATGAGTTCATTTGGAGCTTCCATTTTGCCATTGTTGCCTCTCTGTTCTTTTGTTTTCGTTCTTGTTCTCTCTGTCTGTCTGTCTTGTCTCTTCTCGCTCATTTCTCATTTTCTCCCTGTCTTTCTCTGCTTTTCTTTTAAGGCTACCCCTGTTTAGTTGATTGTTTGGTCGATAGGCTGTTGGTCGACCAAGATGTAAAAAGAATTGGCACGCGAAACCCGGACGACGCTGGGACAATTGTGCGCCGCCCTATGGGACTCCCAATCCCGGCCGGATGTGATACAGCCTGGAATCGAACCAGTGACTGTGGTGATGCCACTTGCACTGAGATGCAGCGCCTTAGACCGTTGCGCCACTTGGTAGCCCAGTAGTACATTTACCGTTAATTCATATAATTTCTAATCTACAATGTTTGTTTGGTTACGGTAATTTCATTTAATACATTCAATATATTATTATTCCAGTCTTTTACCGTTATCATCGTCAGAGTGGACACGTTGTTTGCCCAACCTATGCTACACTTGTGAGAAACGTTTTTGGTTTATGTCAATCCATTTACGAGTATTGTCAATTCAGTCATTGTCTTTTGTTTGTAGTGCTCATGTCAATGTTGAGTAAGGACACGTACATGATTACTTATAGAAGTAGGACTATAGGCTACCTGGCCTGCACGCAAATGTAGGCATATAAATATGCCCATATGGGGATCTGATAGTATTTCTGATTGACTTAACACACCACCAGTAATGAGATGTGGAGCCTCTCCAAGTAATGTTTTCTTCATCTCAAACAACAAGCCAACAGAATGACAATAGATCCTCAATGTATTTGAAAAATGTCATGCTCTGGTCTAGTGGAAACGTCATAAAATACCTGATGATCTCATATCTCTTGCACAAATAGCCGACAGCTGTGTATGTCCTGAGCTCATTGGCATGGGAAACTCTGAGGGCCCAGAATATTTTATGCAAGTTTGCTAGAAGAGCTTCAGGCTGGACCCAAGTTGATAGTTGATACAATTTTTCAAGTTTATTGCAGACAATGTTGCCAATGTGATTTTTATAGGATATTTATTTTTCTAATGGTATTTTCTACCTGCAGGCTGCAATGTTTTTATTTGTTGCCTTTTCGTAGGCTATTTTTACATAGTTGGCAAAGGTAATAGAAGTAACTTTTTAGGTTTGTATCATTTTCATTTAGATTTGGATAGAATTTTGATTAACCACAGCACAATAATTTTGAGATATGAAGACGTTGTTATAAAATATTCCACGAAAATGTGCATATGAAAACCATAACTGGCACGCAGATCGGTAGAAATGGGAAGATAAATTGCCATTCCACATTGCCATTCCACAAGGTTTCAGACTCCTCATGTTACTATTACTATTACTGGCAACTTCAGGAGAGTGATGGCAGAATCTGCCAAAGCCAGCAGGAGCGGCAGGAGGATGATCAGGTTGTTTTTCTTTTTTTTCTTCTGGTTATCTTGATCTCTGGGTCCCTCTTGAGTCATTTGTGTTTTATTTCATCACACAGGGAGCTTAACATCAGACAAGCTCAATGCATATAGTTGATTTTATTAAACAGACGACTTCCGGTCGACCAATATTATTTTTATTCGGGGACATCCCTATTTTCGTTTCCTTCCCTTTCTCTATCACCCACTTTCTATCACACATCTCTCTTCTTTGCTTTTTCTCTCACACACTTTCTACATCACATCTCTCGTCTTTCTTATTCTCTCTCATCTCGTCTCCCTCATCTCGTCTCCCTCATCTCTCCCTCTACCTGAGCTTTGTTACCCTCTCCATATCCATTGTCCCCTTTCCTGTGTCACAATCACACACATACACACAAGGTGACCCATGGCTCCAGTGAGGCTGAATCCCCAAGGCTTGGTTTGTAGCACTGCTCTACTGCTGCTGTATTGTCCTGGTTAAGCTTCTCCCCACCGTTGCTAGAGGACTGTACTTGTATCTAAACCCTTTAGAGTCAAGCACGGGGCTGGGTATTGTCATCGAGGCATCTTCTGGGAAATAGCCTCGCTACCCTTTCCTGTGTCGGGCTTTCATCGTGCGCGCGTGTGGTGTGTGTTAGCTTTGTCACAGTCATCCAGTGTTTCGACCTTCAGTTGGGGCGGTGAGAAAATGTTATCACGCTGCCCACGTGAACGAAACAAAACTTGGCGTACACTGTAGCATAATACAACCATTATTCAACAACAAATGTCACATTGATCATTCTATTGGCTCAGAGTCAACCCGAACCAATGCTTGGTCTTCTCTTCTATTTTGACACGGTGTCGACGTCAAGCTACTTGTTATGGAGTGTAGGCTACTGACTCCATTTGGTCCCCTGTTCTATCTTCGCCTTTACTACCCAGTCAATTTAAAATCACGTGGTGATGGGTGTTTTGAAAGTGAAATGGGAGTGTGTTCCCCAGACTTAATGGGATTGAGAGAATCGTTGGTGTTTTTATAAGCCTCGCTGGTAGCTGTTGGTCTCCAGTTTAACCTGTGGAGGGAGGGAGAGAGAGCGAGGTAGAGGGGAGGGGGATTAGTTGCCTGCTATTCAGCTACCCTCTGTGGCTTTTCCTGCTTTTTAATCTCTCCGTCGAGAGAGGGAAAGAGATGGAGGGATTTAAGCAGATGCTCTCTAGTCTATAGAGCGACTGACAGAAAAAGGGAGGACGAGAGGGGGAGGGAAAGAGCGAGAGAGATTTTTGCAGATGCTGTCATAAATGTCGATTTACACAGAGAGAGAGAAAAGGAGAGAGAGAGAAAAAGAGGGCGAGGGGGAGAGGAAGATGCAGAGAATAAGCAGCAGTAAAAGGAGGTATTGAGCCCCAGAGCTTGGAGTGGAATCTTTGACGTATTCACCTGCCCACAGGCCCCATATCAGCTGTAAAGAACATCATCTGGCCTCTCTAGCAGCAGATGGGTCTGGCAGAGTGGCCATTAAACCAAATAGAAGCATAATTGTGAGAATGTTTCTCTGCACTCTGCTAGTGTGATGTTAAGTTAACAACTGTAATGGACTCTGAGACAGTCTGTGTGTGCGTGTGCCGTTGGTGCATGTTTACTTTTGCGTGCGTGCGTGCGCCTGTGCAGGTTTGGGCCCTGGTCAAAAGTAGTACACTATATAGGGAAAAGGGTACCGTTTGGGCCGCAGTCAGAGTCACGCACACACAAACATACGTATGAACACACATACACACACATGACATGCTACTCTCATATGCTTCAAACCAATATGTACAGTTGAAGTCGGAAGTTTACATACACTTAGGTTGGAGTCATTAAAACTCGTTTTTGAACCACTCCACAAATTTCTTGTCAGCAAACTATAGGTTTGGCAAGTCAGTTAGGATATCTACTTTGTGCATGAGACAAGTCATTTTTCCAACAATTGTTTACAGACAGATTATTTCACTGTATCACAATTCCAGTGGGTCAGAAGTTCACATAGACTAAGTTGACTTTGCCTTTAAACAGCTTGGAAAATTCCAGGTTTAGAAGCTTCTGATAGGCTAATTGAGATAATTGGAGTCAATTGGAGGTGTACCTGTGGATGTATTTCAAGGCCTACCTTCAAACTCCGTAACTCTTTGCTTGACATCATGGGGAAATCAGCCAAGACCCCAGATTTTTTTTTGTAGACCTCCACAAGTCTGGTTCATCCTTGGAAGCAATTTCCAAACACCTGAAGGTACCATGTTCATCTGTACAAACAATAGTACGCAAGTATAAACACCATGGGACCACGCAGCCGTCATACCACTCAGGAAGGAGACGCCTTCTGTCTCCTAGAGATGAACGTACTTTGGTGCGAAAAGTGCAAATCAATCCCAGAACAACAAAGGATCTTGTGTAGATGCTGAAGGAAACAGGTACAAAAGTATCTATATCCACAGTAAAACGAGTCCTATATTGACATAACCTGAAAGGCCGCTCAGCAAGGAAGAAGCCACTGCTCCAAAACCGCCATAAAAAGCCTGACTACGGGTTGCAACTGCACATGGGGACAAAGATTGTACTTTTTGGAGAAATGTCCTCTGGTCTGATGAAACAAAAATAGAACTCTTTGGCCATAATGACCATCGTTATGTTTGGAGGAAAAAGGGTGAGGCTTGACCGTGAAACACGGGGGATGGCAGCATCATGTTGTGGGGGGTGCTTTGCTGCAGGAGGGACTGGTGCACTTCACAAAATAGATGCCATCATGTAGAAGGAAAATTATGTAGATATATTGAAGCAACATCTCAAGACATCAGTCGGGAAGTTAAAGCTTGGTCGCAAATGGGTATTCCAAATGGACAATGACCCCAAGCATACTTCCAAAGTTCTGGCAAAATGGTTTAAAGACAACAAAGTCAAGATATTGGAGTGGCCATCACAAAGCCCTGACCTCAATCCTATAGAAAATTTGTGCGCAGAACTGAAAAAGCGTGTGCCAGAAAGGAGGCCTACAAACCTGACTCAGTTACACCAGCTCTGTCAGGAGGAATGGGCCAAAATTCACCCAACTTATTGTGGGAAGCTTGTGGAAGGCTATCCAAAACGTTTGACCCAAGTTAAACAATTTAACGGCAATGCTACCAAAAACTAATTGAGTGTATTTAAACTTCTGACCCACTGGGAATGTGATGAAAGAAATAAAAGCTGAAATAAATCATTCTCTCTACTATTATTCTGACATTTCACATTCTTAAAATAAAGTGGTGATCCTAACTGACCTAAGACAGGGAATTTTTACTAGGATTAAATGTCAGGAATTGTGAAAAACTGAGTTTAAATGTATTTGGCAAAGGTGTATGTAAACTTCCGACTTCAACTGTAGGTGCATTTGGACAGCAACATTAGGTCAACCCACACCACAGACAGACGGGCTATAGATAGCTACTGTCTATGTTGCCTGGATCTGTTACCATCATTGCCGTTTCTATGGCAACCATCGGCCTTTATCCATTCCGAGAGTAGATGATAGGATTACACAGTTGATCATTTAAGACCATTTCAGGGATGTCAAAAAATGATATATTTAATAGTATTACATTCCCCAAAGGCCAGGATATAGTCGGGAGCTCTACTCTCCAGTGGGGAGACTTGGATACAGAGTGATATCCATACTAACACTGTACCAGGTGGATCATGGAAGAGAACAGTGTTACTTGGGGGTAAATTATTGTTCACATAGAGTTTTTGGCTCCTTCGACTCACGTTCTACAAAATATACATTTGTAAAAAATAAATAAATAAAAATATGTATGTATTTGTCAGTATCCCCAAATACCCCATATGCTATCCAGTTTCATGATTGCCCCATGTGTATGTGTGCTTTTTAAATAAAACAGTACAATTTAGTTCAAGTGTTTCATTAACTTCATCAGTTTGTGTTTGCTCTACGGGATCAAATCAAATCAAATCAAGTTTATTTTATATAGCCCTTCGTACATCAGCTAATATCTCGAAGTGCTGTACAGACACCCAGCCTAAAACCCCAAACAGCAAGCAATGCAGGTGTAGAAGCACGGTGGCTAGGAAAAACTCCCTAGAAAGGCCAAAACCTAGGAAGAAACCTAGAGAGGAACCAGGCTATGTGGGGTGGCCAGTCCTCTTCTGGCTGTGCTGGGTGGAGATGGGTGGGATGTTAGCGATAATGTCATACTGCTAGCACTATGATTCCCTATCCTTCCTAGAAAAGTCCTTGCATTCCCGATTACAGTTCCATTCCTTTCAAGCGACTGTAATCCCACAGTATCCCAGAGGCTGATGGGTAAAATGGACATCGCCACTGCAATCCCAAGTCCCTGGTTGGCTGGAGTCGTTGCCGTGTCCTGGACCCCTCTCCTGATAGGAGGGCATGTATAGGAGCTTGTTAGTGCCACTGCCTGCCTTCACAGCAGGGGCCAGCGAACCATAGCATTTGTGTGTGTGTGTGTGTGTGTGTGTGTGTGTGTGTGTGTGTGCGCGTGCGCATCTTCACCCAGTCCCTAATGTCTTTGACAGCCAAGTGGTAGATATTATCTTCATGTCTTACACCTGAACTGTTTCTGCAAGTAGGCCATGATGGAGGTCTTGAGAATGAAATGCATCCATGCCACATTTAATCCTTTTTTTAAATCAATCTTATAACATTTCAACAGTGAATGTTACGTAAAAAATGCTCCCAGTCCCAAATGTAGGCTACTTGTCACAAAACAAATGCCCGAGATTGGTTAGGACTAGAAATCATTACCTCCAATAGCTAAAATTCATAGTCCAATTCATAGTCAACCCTTCATCTCAAAAAAAGAATGCACACTAGCTTTCTGAACAGACGGGAGCTACAGGGGACCACTCACACTTATGCTTTTCAGTCAGGCTTCCTACAGAGAAATCAAGCCAAATTGAGTCTTACAATAACGTCAAAAGGAAAAAGTTATGCCTTTTTGCTCTCGCTCTCGCCCACCTACCGTGCAGCAATTAGCGTCACAGCAGTGGTACATTTATTTCGCCCGCCGCTACAAAGCTGCCCAAAGCTCAATCGGTAAACAACTTTTGAGGACATTAGCAGTTGATGTGCTTGGATGTTTGTTGGCTCTGGGGGTAGTTTGTCAGGGTAAATATTTCCATTAGTCAGCTTATGGATGTCCTGATTTGTTCGCGGTAAAGATTGATGTATTTCGCTACGCTGCCAAGTGTTTGGCTTAGATTTCTTTCACAAGGTCACGGATTAAAGCATTGATAGAGATCTCGGTATCTGTGATAGACGCTTGGAAGGACATTTGATACAGACTGGAAAGAGAATTGGAAATGAATGGGTACAATACGCAGGCACTGACTAAAATGATTACATTAGACAGTCCCCATCTTTCCCATTCATTTACGATTGAAACATATAGCTCGATATACATATGGCTGGGACATGGACTCATCTCAATATACCCACCTTTTAAGGTCTGGGCACGTTTGTCAAATGTTGATTTTGGAGTGAACTATCCCTTTCGACTTAGCTGTGGTTCATTCCGTTAGCTTGAGGAAAACAAATGGATTGTAACTTAGGAGCGGTAACATCATCATCTTCTTACATCCGTCCTGTCAGCCTCCTCAAATGGAGCTAATAGACTGTTAGTCTTAATTACTGCATAGCCAGGGTCACTGCATAGCCGGTCTCTCTCTCTCTCTGTGTGTGTGTGTGTGTGTGTGTGTGTGTGTGTGTGTGTGTGTGTGTGTGTGTGTGTGTGTGTGTGTGTGTGTTTTCCCCTTAAGTGTCTGTGTGCTTGTGTATGTGTGCATGTTTTCATGCTTGTCGGTCCATGTCCTCCCTAGCTGACTCAGCTGAATCATTGTCTGATTGGGAGTGTGATTTAGAGGATTAGGGAGTGAAAACGCCTGCTAAGATTTATCGACTGAGAGGGAAGCAGAGAAAGAGGGAGCAGTGCCTGTTTATTTATTCAGAAAAGAGGGGGGTAGAGGTCTCGCTAAGAAAGGTTAACTGTAAACTCTGTAGTGATCCTGTCCTTTAGAATAGTAATTTAGTATTTTATTAGGATCCCCATTAGCTGTTGCAAAAGCAGCAGCTACTCTTCCTGGGGTCCACATGAAACATGACATAACACAGAACATTAATAGACAAGAACAGCACAGGGACAGAACTACATACATTTTTTAAATGGCACCCGTAGCCTACATATCAATGCATACACACAAACTATCTAGGTCAAATAGGGGAGAGGCGTTGTGCCACAAGGTGTTGCTTTATCTGTTTTTTGAAACCAGGTTTGCTGTTCATTTGCGCAATATGAGATGAAAGGGTGACTTGTCCGAGCCAGAACGGCCCATAGGTCTGGAGCCTGTCTCCTGTTTCTGTAGCATGAGGCAGCTTGATGTACAAGTACAAGTACCCCCTGGACGCTGGTCCTGAATATAGTCAATTTAAAAAGATCACAGTCTTCTATTGAGAATGGTTGTGGGATTAATTTGTCAGGTCCTTGATTGGTTCAGTGAGGCATGTTAGTGCCATTCCAAAGTCTTTACAACACCTTAATAAAGGCTACCTTTATATAAAGTGGTACCCAATTGTGTCAAGTACTGTCTGAGGCAGTTACTTTCTGGTGGCTTAGCTTTGAAACGGAACGGACAATGTCATTCCCTTGAAAGGCTTGGTCACCATGTTCCCATGGTAATGAAGCCAAAAAAAGTGTCTCGGGTGAACGTTTCCAGGAATCGGTCCGTGTACAGCTTGCATTTCACAGACATAAACAACTTTACGCGAGTGTGCATGCGTGCGTGTTTCTGACGAGGAAGAAGAGTTGTCCTATCTGGTCACGCTTGTTTGGGTTTGATGGATCCTTGTTGGTTCGTGGAGGAAGGATGTGTAGGCAGGAACATGCACTGTGGCGGAGAATGGGGTAAGTTGAGCCTTCTTTCTAGGAAACCATACACAAAATGTATAATTTGACCAAAAATGTAGGAAGAAGTCATCATTTCATGGAGTCTGTAAAGGATCAAACCACATGGAAAAAGTGTAATACGTTTTTTTTTTAAACAGATTGTTATATGCATTAGTTGGGGTCTCTATAAGCTTCAATATGAGGTCCTAAACCTAGCATGAAAGAGCATCCTTGTAGCTGTGTGCTAATATAGTCAAAATGTTTGCTTTGTGCAAAGCCACTGTGCAAAGTTGTCATCAAGGCAAAGGGTGGCTCGTTTGAAGAATCTCAAATATAAAATATATTTTGATTTGTTTAACACTTTTTTTGGTTACTACATGATTCCATATGTGTTATTTCATAGTTTTGATGTCTTCACTATTATTCGACAATGTAGAAAATAGTCAAAATAAAGAAAAACCTGTTGAATGAGTAGATGTGTCCAAACTTTTGACTGGTACTGCATATATCTTTGTTAGAAAGAAAACTATATTTCCCTTGACATACCCTTGTAAAACTGACCATCCTACCAATCCTCGACTTCGGTGATGTCATTTACAAAATAGCCTCCAATACCCTACTCAATAAATGGGATGCAGTCTATCACAGTGCCATCCGTTTTGTCACCAAAGCCCCATATACTACCCACCACTGCGACCTGTACGCTCTCGTTGGCTGGCCCTCGCTTCATACTCGTCGCCAAACCCACTGGCTCCAGGTCATCTACAAGACCCTGCTAGGTAAAGTCCCCCCTTATCTCAGCTCGCTGGTCACCATAGCAGCACCCACCTGTAGCACGTGCTCCAGCAGGTATATCTCTCTGGTCACCCCCAAAACCAATTCTTCCTTTGGCCGCCTCTCCTTCCAGTTCTCTGCTGCCAATGACTGGAACGAACTACAAACATCTCTGAAACTGGAAACACTTATCTCCCTCACTAGCTTTAGCACCAGCTGTCAGAGCAGCTCATAGATTACTGTACATAGCCGATCTGTAATTTAGCCCGAACAACTACCTCTTTCCCTACTGTATGTATTTATTTATTTATTTTGCTCCTTTGCACCCCATTATTTATATCTCTACTTTGCACATTCTTCCACTGCAAATCAACCATTCCAGTGTTTTACTTGCTATATTGTATTTACTTCGCCACCATGGCCTTTTTTTTGCCTTCACCTCCCTTATCTCACCTCACTTGCTCACATTGTATATAGACTTATTTTTCTACTGTATTATTGACTGTATGTTTGTTTTACTCCATGTGTAACTCTGTGTTGTTGTATGTGTCGAACTGCTTTGCTTTATCTTGGCCAGGTCGCAATTGTAAATGAGAACGTGTTCTCAACTTGCCTACCTGGATAAATAAAGGTGAAATAAAAAATATAAAAAATTGACAGAGTGATGCTGATTGTAAAAATAAATGGCTCAATTTACCCCACTCTCCCCTACTGTAGAACATGTTTAAGTTGTCTATTATTCAATCCCACTTGAGTCAGTTCAGACCAGATGAATTGAACTGCAGTACATCAAAACCTAGACAGGAGAAGAAGACTTGAATTGGTTTTAGTAAACTTAGTAGCTGACAAACTGGTCAGCATACAATAGGCCTATCCCATCCACTGGTAGGTCCCAGTCCTTATAGAAGGTCAGAAGCAAAGAGGGAGCCTTAGCATTGCCCAGATGGCATTGGGCCTAGATTGTGCCTTGATTGAGCCTTTCATTGCGCTTCCCATTGAGCCTCTCATTGAGGCTTTTTACAAAGTTAATGAATGAAGATCCCCTATTAGTATGATGTGTATATCATGGCTTGTTAGGAGTGAATGAGGCCATGGATGACAGGAGGTGGGGGTTGGTTGATTAGTTGGTGGGCAGCTTTGAGTGGAATCATGATTGACAGTAGAACATGCTTGGGTAGAACATGCTCATTAAAACCCAAACCCAATTAAAACCCAATTCATTCGGTCAGTCTAATTCAGGACACATGCACGTACGCACATGCATACACTTGCTTGCTCGTACACACGCATCCACACACACGCACACACACACACACACTCGCAGACAAGAGAGACAAAGGCCCGGACTGACAACATTGGGGTTAGAGAGTTTGACCTCTTAACTCTTTACTGCCCTGGAAAGGCAAACAGGTGCTGCAACTGCTTAAATAGACTGCGAGAGGTCATCAATGAGGCGCATTCACAACTCAAATTAGAGTCATGCTGCCCCTCGCAATGCCCTCACACAATAGGACCGCTTCAGACTGGGCTGGAGAAGAGACAAGGGGACATAATGCCAGACAGGACAGGCAGCCTAAGTAGACTGACTTATAGTACCGACAAACAGACACACACAGACACACAGACAGACACTCACTCACTGAACACACCCACCAGACATACGGGACGGTGATGACGGTGATGACGGTGATGATTATGACGTGGAAGGGTTGTAGTTATAGAGTAGAGATTGTTGCCCTCACATGTTTTTTTTATGTGGTCACTGATATTGTTTGAGCAGAGTTTTTGAACGTGCCTCAGCAAACCTGCCCTTAACTCCGTCTGAAATCACAGTGAATGGCCAAAGACTACAGTTAAAAACTCTTGTTGCTGCTATCTCGACAAAGACCGGTCTTTAGACTTTCAAACCCACTGGATTAGTTACCTCATTCCAGTTGACCGCACGCACGCATATACACATTCTCACTCACTCTCTCTCACACACACACACACTCACACACAGTGATAAGACTGTAATCTGTGGTGTGCGGTTCCCTGCTCGATAGCATTTGAGATCCAAATCACTCGACAAACATTCACAGAGCCACGGGAAAAGACCTCAATGCTTTGTGACGCACAAGTTAAGTCTTCTAAAGCGCCTCTCAGCTCCTCTACGTGGGCCGTCTTGTTTTGAGCTGCTTTGTGTTACGATTCCAATTTACTAATGTCTGTACGTATAAACATGACATGTTATATTATATGACAGATGCAGGGTTGCGGGTTGGAATGATAATGTGATCTAATATAGAGGTCCTGATGTACCAGTGTATTGACACAGCATGATGACTCATTAAACATTGATTATTCGGTGCAGTTTCCCGGTGCTCTCTGACCCCAAATGTATAGTTTTTGGACAATTTATTCCCTCCTGGGAGACGCTGGTATTTAAAGCCCTTGGCTCCCTGCCCAGCATGCTCAGGGGGCGTTGACCCCTCCCCCCTCTGCTTGATTACAGCCCAGCTCTCCGCTGTGTGAGCGTTGTCGTGACTACCTCAGTGACAGGCTAGCTAGCCTCCCTCCCAGACTCTCTCTCTGCAGATGTCAGCTGGGTCTCGCCACCACCCCATCATCATCCCCCCCACCTGCTTTGTGGCAAGTGTGTGTGGGCAGTGGATGCACACACAGGCACGCACATATACATGTACGGACACACACAGGGCTGTAATTATGATCCAATGGAGGGGTTTGGACACATCTCTCGCTGCCCACTTCACTCCCTCTTATTAGGGGTTGCAGGGTGGCATTGGGTACACAGCTGTGGAGCCCACCAACACCCTCAGCCCCCCACACCCATTTAACTTGTACAGAGGAGCTAATCCACTCACTTTCCCCCTTCATTTTGTGTGGCTGCTAGACATCCTCAATGGATCTCAGCCATTGGGCCCTCTGGAGAAGAGTAGGTAGAAGATGCCCCTAACCAGTAACCACAGAGCCTAGATCAGATTACCCTAGTTTGATCCTTGTGTACATCCTTATGGTTCACATGTAAGCACTTTTTATGGACTTTGATCTACCAGGCATCAGTGTCCATGTCTCTGTGTTCTGCAGTATGCTTGTGTGTCTTGGATGTGTGTCTATTTAAACCTGGCAAATAAAACTGATGAGTCAGTGCTATAGAAAACATCCCCTATGATCAATGGCCGGCTTTAGAGGATCTCATCCTTTGTCAATTTTTACTACACTCTCCTATTGTCTCTGTCGTAGAGTGTGTGTGTGTGTGTGTGTGTGTGTGTGTGTGTGTGTGTGTGTGTGTGTGTGTGTGTGTGTGTGTGTGTGTGTGTGTGTGTGTGTGTGTGTGTGTGTGTGTGTGTGTGTGTGTGTGTGTGTGCTAGCTCCACTCAACTTTGCCCCTCTTCAATTTATCAGTCCTGACGTCCTGTCTAGTTCTGTCTGTTCGCGTCTCGTCCTTGGAAATTGTTGCTGAGAGAGTGAGAGAGAGAGAGAGAGCTCAGGGCTTCGACTGTGACTGTTGACTTCATAACTGCCGGGTTCTTCTCTCACTGACCGTTTTCCAAGCCAGGAATGTTTTGCTTGGTAATTAATAAGAGCTGGCTTGCTCTCCAAACAGACTCTCCCCCGCTTCCTTCCCCTGCGAACGCCGTGACGCCATCACTCCCGAGCCCGTCCAAGAAATACACACACACCCACACACACACTCGCATGTAGGGATACACAAACACACACACGTAGGGACACACCGACACACACACAGGGATTGTGGACAAGAGTCAACCTCCTCAAAGGACGTTTAAGTAGGGTGTTCTACTTATGTGGGTCAGTCTGGGTTTTGACGTCAGAGACAAACGAGACTAGACTGAAAAAGCCCTTATTGGAGCCATGTGTGTGTGTGCTTGGAGGGTTTCTATGTGTTTTTGGCTGGTTTGAGTTGAAGGGGAATTTTTGTGAGGGCCAGAGGATATCTGACTGGCGTGACTGAATGAGTGAATTGTGAATCCCTCGCCTTTTTAAATGCCAACACGGTCGGTTAGTGTAAGGCCCAGCTGTTATTTGCGTAGACTGGCATTCCACGATGTTGGCAAAGGTTGGACATACCTGATCTAATGTAGAAAACGTTTGTGTGTGTGTGTGCGTGTATGTGCATGCCTGCGCCCTTAGTGTGTGTGTGTTCTTGGATTGTGTGTATGTGCGTCTGTCCCTGACCCGGTCAAGATGTGTGAAAAGCACATTTGGCTCGGTGTTTGCGATCGATGACGCAAGCCCCAGTTTAGGAAGTGGGAACTGGGAGCTGTGTGCAGGGCCTTGTGTTACTAGTGGACGTCAGTTTATGTTCTCCTCTGCTGTGTGACATCCCTGTTCCAAAGGGAGTTTGTTGTTTTAAGTTATTGTTCCTGCTAATTTGATGACGAAGATTGTTAATTTGATGACGATGAACAAATAGGAGAGAGGGCACTGAAGGTGAAGTCTGTGTGTGTGTGTGTGTGTGTGCCCAGTCATTCCACTGTTAATACTTTCCATTATTCTTGGCCAAAGGCCCTAGCTACTGTAACTGTAACCAGGCCCCTCATATCACCTTGTCGACCCCTGGGAAGGGAACCAGGACTGCGTTCCAAATGGCACCCTATTCCGTATATAGTGCACTACTTTTGACTAGGGCCCACTAAGGCTTTGCTCAAATGTAGTGCTTTAAATAAGGAATAGGCTGCCATTTGGAACGCACCCCAGGACTAGACAACCAAGACCATGTAAAACACCATAGACAGACTTACCTCTATCTCAGAAGTCTACGTACACTTTATCTCTTGGCTTAAAGGCCCTATTTTAGAGTGAAGGGTACAGTTGGCTTGTTTTTATGCACAAAGTCAACAGCATAGTGGGTGAATTTCCGCAACAACTAATTGCGTTGAAGCGCGAAGCTAAACTTCTCTGCTGTTTTGGTCCCGTACCTAGCACACCGTAACAGCGTGAAGTGAACCCGTGCACATGCGCAGATACTGTGTGTGACTGTGAGAGCGAAGTCTTGCATCACTTGCTCATCACAATATCTGCGGTGCGCCTCATGGTAAAGTCATTTCGCTGAGTCTACCTTTTAAAAGTATACTACCATTGTCCGTTTTTTTCATGCTCGAGGCTTTAACATCAATCATAATGCAAACATTAGTGGTCATACAGATTTATTTCAAATCTGGCTATCAAACAGAACTCCCATATAGCCTATCTGTTTGTGCTAGCGCAGCATGGCTAGCCTCCTTTGAAGCTCTAGTTGTTTAGCTTTATGACGCATCATAAAGCGCTGAATTGGCTCCCCATCATGGAAAATCAGCAGACTGTTTTGTACATCTGGCTGCCTCTGTCTCACCCACTTTACCTCAGCTTTTGGATGCTTAGTTATTGAGTTATTGTACTGCACTGCGCATTTGCCCTAAACCACAGATCTAGGATCAGATTACCTCACCCCCGAGCTTACCCTTACACATTGGGTGGACGAAAAAATATCTGACCCTGTATCAGTATCCTTACTTCCTTTCTCAGCATGGTTGCCATTTTGTTTTAGATGTATTTATTTTTTTCTCCACGGTAAACCCAGTTAGCTCTAAAGTGGGGCTGGATCTAAGATGTTCTAAATGTGAGTTTTCGTCTCAAAATAAATGTTTACCTTTTTATGTCCAGCGGTAATGCATCATTAACACACGCCACAGCGATAGTGATGAGCGAGTAACCCGACGTCGCCGTGGTTATATCCCCGGGGCGGGCGGGTTTAGGGTCATGAAATATTGTGTGGATGAAGGGCGGGTTGAATAAAGAGAAAACAATGGGGGGGGGGGGGGACGTATTCTTGTGCAATTCATGTCTATAGGCTACAGGTTTTTCATTGTGTTTATCTGCTGTTAGTGCATAAGCCTAAACGTTTAGGGCCTAACTGTGCGCGAGTCCACTGAAACCTGACACAGTGGACACTACTCTGTGCTGCAAAAGAAAGGAAGACAAAGTAGGCAATTATAGCCTCATAGCTGGACAGCGGGTACTTTGATTTTCAAAAATTTGTTGTATATATTTTTTTCTAGGCCTTTAAAAAAAATATATATTCATATGCCGGTATAGGCTATTAGCCAACACAGGCGGTCTGCCTACAAGAGGTCTATTTTATTGTTTCACATTTTGTTTAGTTTCAGCTAAACTTGAGGCTACTGTTCAATAGGCCTAAATATGAAATCAATAAGTTCAAAGATAAATGTCATTGTTCAATAAATGTTCAAGAGAGAAAAGGGAACTGTACGGAACATTTAGGGTCGGGTGCGGTCCTCAGATATTGACTTCATCACACATCTAATCGGGCAGTTGCGGATGGGTTATTAGCAATTGCGGGTGGGTGCGGGTGAACCCACCCTGCAGCACTACACAGCGAGTCTAAAACAGCCTACAAACATCCAGGACGCTAAACTGGTGCCAGCGGTCTGTTTTATTGTTTACTCATCTAGAAGTATGCAAGGGAAATAGGTCCAGTGTACTTGGGCTTGCGGTAAACAGACTTTCCTCCCCTCCGGTTGATCCATCGTTTTATCTTAGAGGGCGATGACGGCGTCCTGGCGTGATGATGCAGCGGGCTTGTGGCGTGTTTGTGGAAGTAGCCTCATTTAGATGAGGGCGCAAATCATGACGTGTGTGTGTGTGTGTGTGTGTGTGTGTGTGTGTGTGTGTGTGTGTGTGTGTGTGTGTGTGTGTGTGTGTGTGTGTGTGTGTGTGTGTGTGTGTGTGTGTGTGTGTGTGTGTTGCGTGGGTGGCTGTTTAGAGTTGCAGTCGTCTGCGGCGGTTGTTGTTTTGAATAAAATCTAACAAAAGGACATATTTCAAGGTCACCACTCACGAAGGCATGTGTTGTTATGGTAAAATGCATCAAACCAGAGTCTTGAAAGCAGAGTCGGACAATTGTGTTTCATTCAAAACACTTTTGAAATATATTTTTTTACTACATCCACTTACTTTACCTGCTTGCTGCCTGTCCTTTTCAGAGAATCTGTTTTGCCTTTGCTTAACGGTAGCTCTCGTCTGGAGTGTTTTGGAAACATTCTGTCCTATGCTGCCGTTTAGCCCTAGACAGAAGCCCTTTCAGTCTTATTTGGTCTGTCAACACGGCAGGGGCAGAGGTTGGACTGTTTCATGTTTAGATGGTCCACGGTAGAGGGGTAAAGGACAGGTGAATCGGCTGTACAGTGCTTGTAGCCCCAACACAGCTGGCTGACTCAGGTGGAGGGGCTTGAAGCACAGTGCTAGTCATTCAGAAGTAAATGGAGGGTAGACTCTCTCTCCCTCTGGCTCTGCCTCTCTCCATCTCTCTCCCCCACCTCTCTCTCTCTCCCTGTGCGGCTTTCTCCCTCTCTTCTCTCTTCCTTCTCTCTTCTCTCTCTCTCCTCTCTTCTCTCTTCCTTCTCTCGTCTCTCTCTCTCCCTCTCTGAGAAAGCCACGGAGACAAAGCTGATATTTGCATTTGATCTCAGTGCACATTTATTTATAGTTTTATTTTGTTTCCTGTAACCTGAATTGCGACATGATGTTGTTTGAAATTCTTAATTAGACAGTACAACCAGAAAATCGATTTTTTTTAAAGAAAAAAGATTTTGGCTCTAGAAAGATCCTGAACAGCACACACACCCTGTGCAGCATGGACTGTTATTCATGTGTTAAAATACTTCAACCCTAAATGTATACTAATGTCTTGTAAGCATCTTATATAAAACAACCCAGAAGCAAGCGAGGAATGAGTAATGTCTAGTACTGTACTTCAGTTCGCCGTATGCAGCATTCGAAAGGCAGACACATATATTAGTTAGAACACCGTGGCAGCTCTGAGCCGTAGCGGGTCACGACAGAGCATGGTTCACCTGTGTTTGTGGTAATCACAAACAGGAAAAGGAAACTGATGAAACGTGACGTTAACCCGGAGAGACGAGTGTGACTGCTACTGTGTATGTGTGCGTGGTGCTTGTGTCCTACAGAAAATAGCATTTCATTGACAGCTGTAGAGCAACAGGAAATGTATTATAAAGCTTAGTGGGTTACAGTTACAAGGTACAACCAGTGCCAATACCATGTTTAGAATATTTACAATGTGCAGGGGGATACTGGAGTGGTAGGGTTAGATATGTATAGGAGTAAGGTGACTAGGCATCAGGATATATGATCAACAGAGTAGCAGCAGCGTATGTGGGCACCCGAGTGGCGCAGTGATCTAAGGCACTGCATCTCAGTGCATGCGTCGTCACTACAGTCCCTGGTTCAAATCCAGGCTGAATCACATCCGGCCGTGATTGGGATTCCCATAGGGTGTCGTCCAGGTTTGGCCGGTGTAGGCCGTCATTGTAAATAATAATTTGTTCTTAACTGACTTGCCTAGTTAAAAAAAGGGATTGTAAATGAGTGTGTGTGTGTGTGAGCCTAGAGTCAGTGCAAAAATCTAAAATGAAATAGAAGGGTCAATGCAGATAGTCTGTGTAGCCATTTTGTTCGCTATTTAGCAGTCTAATGGCTTGGGGATAGAAGCTGTTCAGGAGCCTGTTGGTGTCAGACTTGTAGCTCCGGCACCGCTTGCCATGCAGGAAGCAGAGAGAACAGTCTATGACTTGGGTGGCTGGAGTCTTTAACAATTTTCACACCACGTGATATAGAGGTCATGGATGGCAGGGAGCTCGGGCCCCAGTGATGTACTGCATGCAGGGCAGTGGACCGCCTGGCTACGAGGTTAATATGGGTTAGATGTAGTCACACAGGCAAGGCCAAAACATACACGTGTGTATACACACACACACACACACACACACACACACACACACACACACACACACACACAGTGTAAAGGTGAAGGAAAATGGCTGTGTGAGAATGGAACTCCACGGATCTGTGAGGAAAGGAGGAGGAAGAAAGAGAGGAAGAGGGGGATTGAGCTAGAAGAGGAGAGAATCAGTGGTTTCAGATCATTGGTCATGGAGGAAAGGAGGCAAGGAGAGGAAGCTCTACAATACTTTTTCAGAGTGAATGGTCCACTTGTGTCAGTCATGCTATGTGGCCAGTCTTCTCAAGAGGAAACAGCGTAAATTGTTGAGGATCTCGCATCAGTTTTCACTCTGGACAGCTGAGGGATCTGTGTACAAAATACACCCTGCACACACACACTCAATCCCACCCAAATGTTACACCATGCATGCAAGCACACACACACACACATACACACACACACACACACACACACACACACACTGAAAGCCTAAATGATACCCACCCCGACCCAATTGAATACAATAAATTGTGACTCAGCTCACTGTCAAGCCTCCTACAGCGTTACATGCCCCATAGTGGACGTACTAGCATGTTGTTAACTGAGACCACAGCCAAAATCAATGAGTCATAGTCCTTCCACAGAGGCAACTGATGTCCTAGGAGAAAACACACGTCATGTAAGCATGTAAGGTGGCTCGTTCGAATCCTCTGTGTCCTTGAGCAATGCACTTATTCCTTCAGGGTCGCCATTGTTAATGGTAGACCCTGGCCGAGAGTGGGATATGAAGGGGAAAAAAACATTTACAATTCACACATGCGTATTAAAGGTAGACTCAGCGATATGACACGGATGCAGAAAGTAAACATCATAGTGGGGGAATTTACACAACAACTAAGAGCGCTGAGGCTAAACTTCTCCGCTGTTTTGGGTCCCGTGGCTACCACGGTGTGAACGGCGTGAAGCGAAACCCGTGCACATGCGCGGATACTGTGTGCGACTGTGTGAGAGCGAAGTCTTGCATCTCGCTCATCTCATTATCTGGGTGCTGATCGTGGCACACACACACACACACACACACACACACACACACACACACACACACACACACACACACACCGCCGGTTACAGATTCATCAGAGGTCTGACAGTTCTACCACCATAGTTTCTACTCCAGGCTCCGTAGGGCAGCTGTGATTGAGGCTGAGGTGGTGTATCGATTGGTGCAGGTAGAGCTGAAAGAGTAGTATTACTCCACTAACCAACTCCTCTCCGCAGCCATTCTGGCTATGCAGCTGGCCAGTTGCACATACGGGGTGGCCCACAGAATGCATGTGACTGAAACTGACAGAGAGCACATGAGGAATTTCACAAGGGAATCCAGCTGCTTGGCATTCTTGACATACTCAAGCTCACTGTCACTAATTTGCTGGCTGGGGGGGGTGTATGGTTCTAGCGCTGTGCGTGCGTGTGTGTGTGCACTTGCATGTGCGTGCTTGCATGTATGCCTGTGCATGTTTGTGTGTGTGTGCGCGGAGCTGAATGTGTGTGAGTGTGAATGGTGGAGTTGTTTGATAATGAGCTGTGCAAGGTAATGGGCCCTGAAATGAGATGACACTGGACGTCTATCGCATCCCTCATCTGTCTCCAGCACTGAAGTCATTGTATCAATTTGCCATCCCTTAACTTCACACACGCGGTCGATTTTGGGAAAAGGAAATTGATTGTCGCCTCATTTCTTTCGAAAACTCAAATTGGACAATTTAGATGGTATTTCATTCCTTTCATGTGGTTCTTGTCGTTTTCGGCTGAGGAGCTCTCTCTTTCTCTGTCTGTCTGTTGTCGAAGGAGAGATGAATAAGGCACTGTTTTCAGTCTGGGTACAACACATTTTGATATTTTTTTTCAGTGTCATATTTCTGCCATGTGTTCTTTGGTCAGATGTGGAAATTGATGATTGCATTTAAACCGTATGGATCCTCTCAGTCTAGGCCAGTGGCTCATTTTGATGTTTAGATTGTTGCTATTGATTCAGTCCTTGGCTTTTCAGGGGAAACAATTTCCTCTCTGCATCAGTAACAGTATACTCCAGAGATTAATTTAATGACCGTATGCGCTAATTGGCAAATTAGCCTTAGCCTCATTTGTGGCCCTGCGATGATAGATTTGCCGTGTCAGAGAGAGGTACAGGCTTAAACTTGTCATCCATTGACTGAACTCAGACCAGTTCTTAGAATCACCTAAGAGTGACTCCATCGGAACCATTCTGAACTCAGAACAGTTCTGTGTCACTTTTTAGTGTCACTTGTGTGTATTCAGGGTCGGTTTCAATTGTACTTAAAGTAGCACTTGTTTTCTGTTCTGACACTCTGGTGTTGTTGGCAACCCGGGTAATCGTTATGTCCCCATGACAACGGTCACTCCAGTGACCAAATTCTAGCCTACCAAAGCCCTTTTATTTCCCGTTACCATATTTTGATTGAAAAGAGGATTTCAGACAATACGGAATCTAGACATCTAAAACCATAGAACGCCAAAGAGGTTACTGCAAAAAATAGGCCTACTCTCGTTATCATAGCCATGCCACCCGGGATTGACTTTTTTATGTTCTAGAATGTTCTAGTGACGGGAAGGTTGACATATTTGTTCTGTCTCTGTTCTTCCCAGCTTGAGTTCCCAGATGGGGAGGTGAACTCTTGCCCTTTGACCCAGTTCCCCTCTAAAGACCTCACCTATTTCTGTTTTTTCCTTAACGGTTTCACCCATTCTCAGCGAAGGGAAACTGCTGGGATTTCCCTGCACATCCGTAGGGAATGTCGGAGGCACTAAAGAAAGACTGGGCACTTTTTAATGCATTAGGATAAGACTATTTTGAACAAGCCCTCCCTACCCCCCACACACACACACACACTGTGTCTGTGAGTCAATGAGTGAGTGTCCCACCCCTCGTTTCTGTTTAATGGAAAGCATCCAACGGCCACATGACGCAGCCCATCATCACTGTGCAGGGAAGCACTGTCAGCGGATAACCCCAACATTCACACAGATACACACACGCCGGCTAACCATCATGGTCACCAACATGTCACCGCTCTCTACCACAAACTCTCATTGGTTGGCCTAAACCAGGAAGTGAAAAGAGGATTCTTAATGGCTAATGTTTTTAGCAGTTAGCGGCCAACACGCTAACTCCTAGCGTCAAAGAGGCTAAGCAAGGTCGAACTCTCGGCTACCTGGCCAAAAGTTACTAAAGTATTTAATTCTCTCTCCTCTTTAATTCATAGCTTTTTTTCCTTACCTCCCCTTTAAAAGACTCATTATCTAGTCATTAGCATGTATCAAGGTCGCCCACTTGTTAGCCGTAATGACCACGGCTTATTAATTTAATCTCTTGGCTTTTCAATAAAATCCAGGTTGTAAAACGCCAGGATGCCATTACGAGGGAAAGAGAGAGAGGGGAAGACAGGGAAAGGTAAATAAATAATTGAGGCTTTTTATGTCAGTGATCTTGGCCTTGGTCCACAGGACAGCTCACTCTGGCTCAGGCCATTTTAATGTTGTGGTAGATATTGAGCCCCATAAAATGGCCTCCAGTATAGCTGCTTGCAGTGATAGGTCTCAGGCCAACTTCATTCTTCCCCCCTAAGGTCAGGTTTAAGATTTTCCCTGCCAATGGTCAGGATTGTGGCTATAAGCGATGTGTATCCATGTGTTAGGATGACTCGCTTAGTTTTGCCTATCCAATGCAAAGTTATGTTAATAGAAGCAAAGTGCAGCTCATGGTAACAGTATAAAATGTCACTGCAGGGGTTTGGGATGGGTGGGGGGGGGAAGGGAGAGTGAAAATGAGATGAAGTGAGGCAGGGAAGAAGGTATTGTATGTCGAGGGAAGAAGTGAGACAGTGAAGTAGTGGGTGAGAGGGAAAGGCAGAGGCAGGGAGAGAGGGAGGTAGAGAGAGTAAGTAAGGGTAAGGAGGAGAAATAAAGGAGGATGGTGAAAGGGAGGGAGGGTGACAGTTGCATAACAAGCCAGAGTCTAGCGCAACATGGCTAGAACATAAGACAGCCTAGACTCAGCAATAATGAATGAGTTCTATGGTGTTCCAGCGTCAGTGGTACACACACACACACACACCTATCTAAGAAGTTAACTTCTTAGGGCTGCAATCCCGTTAACGGGATCGATATGACAACAGCCAGTGAAAGTGCAGGGCGACAAATTCAAACAACAGAAATGTCATAATTAAAATTCCTCAAGCATACAAGTATTTCACACCATTTTAAAGATACACTTCTTGTTAATCCCACCACAGTGTCCGATTTCAAAAAGGCTTTACAGCGAAAGCACCACAAACGATTATGTTAGGTCACCGCAAAATCACAGAAAAACACAGCCATTTTTTGCCTGCCATATGAGTTCTGTTATACTCACAGACATCATTCAAACAGTTTTAGAAACTTCAGAGTGTTTTCTATCCAATACTAATAATAATATGCATATATTAGCAACTGGGACTGAGGAGCAGGCAGTTTACTCTGGGCACCTCTGAGCACCTTTCATCCAAGCTACTCAATACTGCCCCTGCAGCCACAAGAAGTTAAAGGGATACTTCAGGATTTTGGCAATGAGGAACTTTATCTACTTCCCCAGAGTTAGATACCATGGTATTGTGGATTCCATTTTTATGTCTCTATGTCCAGTATCAAAGAGAGGAAGTTGGAGCTAATTTCGTGAGCCAATGCTAACTAGCGTTAGCAAAATGACTGGAAGTCTACAGGTATCTGCAGCAATTGCGCTAGTTAGCAACTTCCTTCAAACTGAATGCAGAGACATAAAAATAGTATCCACGAGTTAATCTGACTCTGGGGAAGTAGATAAAGGGACTCATTGCCAAAATCCCGAAGAATCCCTTTAAACGTTTTACACGTACGAACCACGGGTGTGATCATTCCACAGTGGTCCCTGCAGAGTATGCTCAAACCGGTGTGATTAGAACACTTATTTAGAACGTCCAGTTTCGAATCACGCAACAGTCAGTGTTTTTGATCTGGTCACACTTTTTTTCACCAATTTTTTTTGCACAAACACAGTCCTTACAACGTTATGTTCTGAATGTGACCAGTTTATTGTTGGATGCAGTGTTCAGACATTCACAGAAGTAGAGACGGCATAACACAATTATCCAAACTGGAAAATGTAGGCTACATTAGACATATTAGCTAATAGCAATTACTATTTACAATTCACCACATCACGGGTGAGCTCACCATTGATCGAGATAATTGAGTAAAACACTTTCTAAAAATTGAAAGTAATCCGATGATGGGTAGTCTGTGCGCTCGACCATTTTTTTTTTCGTCATCCAAACATAAGAAGAGGAGACAAGATGACTTAGGTCTGTTTGCAGTATGCATGTTGAAGGGTGTGTCTTCTACCATCATTCACTTCCCTTCATTCACTTCCAGAAGTTTACTCGAACGATGAGTGAACCATCCCTTCACCTCATTTTGTTATAACATCTTTGGTCTGACAGACGTTTACGTGATACCCAGAATGCATTTTACAATGTCAACAAACACGGCGCCACACATAGTTCAAAAAGTATTTTACACACATATGTAATGCATGATTTGTCACCAGCACTTGAAAACGTGAATAAAACAGTATATATGTTATGCTACAGTAGAAACGACAACACGATATACAGAAAATAAGGCACTTACTTTGATAGGAACGCGCACATTTGTCCAAAGTTATTAGCTATTTGTAAGAAAAACAACAATGAAGGTAATGCAAGCGCCATGCAGAAAATGTGCCAGGGGAAAACATTCGTGCAAGACTGCGCAAATGTCTGCATACTTGAACTGCGGAAACACTGGGGAAGTGCTTGGGCTCTCCTCGAAGAGAGAAGTTAGAAGTTAGAAGTTAGAAGTTTGTCAGACTCAGTACAGCCTCAAACATAAATTGTCTGCAACAGTGAAATGGGCTACTTCTATGTGAATTAATGAGGAGGCGGAACATACCTCATTTCAAACTGTTGAAACATACTGCCTGCTAATTATCTATAGGCTAGCTGTCCTGTTGCGTAACCATCCCATTTTAGAACAGCGAGTGCATTCTGACATCCCTCTCATAAAGAAACTCGCGCTGGGGGCGACCGTTAGAGATATTTGGAACTCACACGTGAAAAGGTTAAGAATCCCAAGGTACATGCCTGTGTGCCTGAGCCCTTTCTCATGTATCATATATCTCTTCGTATCATTAGAGACCCAAGGTGAGTTATCACTGCCTAATCATGTTGCCATACACACACCATACACACCATACACACACACGCACACACTCGTCATAAGAGGTAACCACCAGTCACAGCTCTGACTGAGTTCAATGTGTTGCTATCTAAATGGCCCGTTCATACAATACACAACGTTTTTTTGTTGATGTTTTTTTTTTGTGGGGGGAAAAGTATTATTGGGCGTATGTGAATGCTGTGTTTGTACATCAAATAAGATAGAACAAGGTAGAATTGAATGGAGAGGATTACACTACGTAAGAGGAGGAACGTAGGCTGGGCGCCGTTGGGCATGATCATTTGTTGAGAAACCTGTTGAACTCTTGTAAAACGTGTAAGCAATGTGTTCGTTACAAGTGTGTAGTCGCTAGCATGTAATATTCACAGCTTGCTAGTAAAACAATATGAATATACTATCTGTAAATGTTTAATGAAAGGTATAAAAACACACTGACATGTAATTATTTGATAAATCATTAGTAGATATGTAAAAAATATACAGTTATAGTATGTTTCAAACATTTTGTACATTACTGTACCAGTGACCGCAATTGCAATTACTGTAATGTTACGACCATAGACCATGTCTGCTGGGTGGGGATCACGTTGGGAGACGTTAATGTCAACAGACCATAAATCATGTCTGCTGGGTGGGGATCACGTTGGGAGACGTTAATGTCAACAGACCATAAATCATGTCTGCTGGGTGGGGATCACGTTGGGAGACGTTAATGTCAACAGACCATAAATCAGGTCTGCTGGGTGGGGATCACGTTGGGAGACGTTAATGTCAACAGACCATAAATCATGTCTGCTGGGTGGGGATCACGTTGGGAGACGTTAATTTCAACAGACCATAAATCATGTCTGCTGGATGGGGATCACGTTGGGAGACGTTAATGTCAACAGACCATAAATCATGTCTGCTGGGTGGGGATCACGTTGGGAGACGTTACTGTCAACAGACCATAAATCATGTCTGCTGGGTGGGGATCACGCTGGGAGACGTTAATGTCAACAGACCATAAATCATGTCTGCTGGGTGGGGATCACGTTGGGAGACGTTAATGTCAACCGACCATAAATCATGGTCCTGGAGAGAGTTGTATTGTAGGGCCGTTTCTGGTCATGGCCAAGAGTGTTGACCGTAGCTGGCGGGAACTCTGCCGCCACACCGGTCTGTGTTTTAGACCTACACCACCTCATAGGGTAAGGCAGAGCGGGTCGTGGGAAAGAAGAGACAGGAGTGTGTGTGTGTGTGTGAGAGAATTTGTGCGTAGGATTACTGTGTGTGTGTGTGAGTGACAGAATACATTTTTCTGTCCGTGTAAAAATAGCATCAGCCCCTGACCTCTCCTTGATTAATACAGCCCTTTGAGTCACACACACACACACACACACACACACACACACACACACCCTTGGGGATTTCCATCAAAGCTGCCTTCATTGACCTTCCCCTTATACTTATGCATACACAATTTATAGCACTGACACACACACACACACACTGTCAAACACATTCATACACACAGACTCTTACACAGCCTCGTAAACACACATTCTCAATTCAAAGTCAAGCACGCACACCTACGCACAGTATAAACTATCTTTAGTGTTGAGGATGAGCCTTCTCCACCATGTAGGGATGTTCCCAATGTGAGAATCTTCACTACGTATGTAATTCTCCACATGATGTAATATTTCATGTTTAATGATGTCATGTTTTTCCATTCGCCAGCACTGAGCACGCCCTCAGGGTTAGTGTAAGTCTTCAGCGGACAGAGTTCTTTAGTGTTGCTCCCTCCCCACCAGCCACTTAAGACTGCGTCCCAAATATCACCCTATTCCCTATATAGCGCACTGCTTTTGACCAGGGCTCATAGGGTTCTGGTCAAAAAGTTGTCCACTATGTAGGGAAAAGGTTGCCATTTGGCATGCAGCCCCCCTAAATGAAGGCCAGAGTGGTGTTATGAAGATGTTATGGCACGCTGCGGATTATGATGTTTCTGACGTCTCCGTCTGTAAAGTACTGGCAAACCTGACGGAAACAGTTCAAGAATTGTGAGTGTGTGGAGAGGGGAAGAGAGGGAGGGGAGAGAGGGAGGGAGGGGGGGGGGGAGAGTGGGAGGGAGAGGGAAGGGAGAGAGTTAAGGTTAAAGGGGCAGGGGAACAAGAGAAAGTGGTGGAACTCTGTGGTTGCAAAGTGAGACCCATGATTTTGACAAGATCTCTTGCAGTATGTCGTCACTGTTTCTTTCCTGCCTTATGGTACTTCGTGTGTGGCTGTTGTCTGTAAGCGGCATGAATTTGACACAACACCAGGGTATCTCAGGTTGCTGTCGTGGTGTACTTTTCGTCACTGTTTTCTGTGGCTGTTTGTGCTAACATTTCCACTGCCTCATTGGTGACACCTCTGAATCCAATAGCAGGGGTGAATGATGTAGCTTAGCGCTGACCACAGTGACACACAGGGGAGTTAAAATAGCAGTTTGGTCACTTGTTTGTTCGGCTCTGTATTCCGCTCTCACAACAGAGATAGTGGAGAGAGAGACAGCGAAAGCGAGAGAGAACATGCAAGGTGAGATATACAAATGCTTCCTGACATCTATGTCCTTGACCACCTTTGGCCCGCTCTTGAAAAGACTCACATGATGTTTCTCTTATGTTGTGGTGTCCAAGCCCCTATCACAATGTTTCCCTTATGTTGTGGTGTCCAAGCCCCTATCACAATGTTTCCCTTATGTTGTGGTGTCCAAGCCCCATCATGATGTTTCCCTTATGTTGTGGTGTCCAAGCCCCTATCACAATGTTTCCCTTATGTTGTGGTGTCCAAGCCCCTATCACAATGTTTCCCTTATGTTGTGGTGTCCAAGCCCCTATCACAATGTTTCCCTTATGTTGTGGTGTCCAAGCCCCATCATGATGTTTCCCTTATGTTGTGGTGTCCAAGCCCCATCATGATGTTTCCTTTATGTTGTGGTGTCCAAGCCCCATCATGATATGTTTTCAGTGGTGCACAGTACATGGGATTTCAAGGTATGGCTTAAACCCTGTGGGAAAAGTGCTATGGACTCACACACACATATAAACCACTTTACAGTACACACAAAAACACACACACACACACAAAAACACACACACACATACAAACATACACACTCCCCCACCCCCTCGTTCTCTCTCTCTTCTTTCTCTTTCTTTCTTTCAAACACACACAAACCAGGTTTTTCTCTCTAGCGAGGACAGATAGGTCTCAGGTGTGAAACAGGAGACTCGCGCGAGTGTCCCACTGTCCCCCTCTCTCCACTGGGGAACACAGAGCTGCTATTCAGCTGCCATTATCCTCCATGGTGAGAGATAAAATGAGCTCCCTGATGACAATTGCCAGAGGAGCAAACTAGAAGGAAAGAGTGGCTGAGAAAGAAAGAGGGAATGGATGTGAGAATGAGAATAAATGAGAGTGGAGGAGGAGAGAGAAAGAGAATGAAATAAGGAGAGAACATGAGAGGCAGAGAATTCAGAATGAATCAACGGTGAAGGAGAATGAGGGGAAAGCGAGATAATGGTGGAGAGAGTGGAAGCGGAGAGAAAAAGAGAATGAAAGAACCGGAGGACAAGAGAAGGGAAAAGAGATGGTGAATAGGTTTGAATGAAAAATGAACAGGGAAGAGAGAGAGATGGTGAAAGACAGTGGAGGAAAGGAAAGTGAGACTGAGAAGACAGGACAGCATTGTCTAGTGTAATCCCAATGCAGCAGGTATCAGAGTGTCCCTGTGACACAGTGGACACGCTGGTCCTCACAATGCTTTATGGCTTTTTAATGGGACTTTGTGTCCCACTAAGCGACCGGAGCATTGTCCTCGTAAATCAAGCGCTTTTTGTTTAAAGATGCAGAGGCAGCGGGCGACAGGAATGTAATGCTACTACATTTCTCTGAGGTAAATGGGTTCAGCAACGTTTGCGTCATTGAGTAGAAAGTCAAACAGAATGTCCTTTCCGTTTAATAAATTCACTCATTCTATTTTTACTTTTATCGGATTTCATTGTCAATGACATCATTGGGCTTCATTGTGTGCTACCTGATCCGACTGCAAGACACATTGACTGACTGGTCCGTTTTGACAAAGCTCTTGAATGAAAATGAGAACGAAAAGGAGAATGGAATGGACTCAACCTACATGTCTATTTATCCTACTGTTTTTACGAAAGAAATGGCAATGATTTTGCAGAATGAATAAGCTCATAAACTTACTTAACGACAGTAATATATTTTTTAAAAGCCTTAGCTACTTATTTTGTTAATTCACTCGTTGCCTAATGCAGAGTATTTCGGTCATGTTTTGGCTAACACAAATCAAGCTTAGTCCTGGATTCAAAAGCATGCCCAACGGAGAATCGCAATTGAGTTTGCGTTTTAGTCCAGGACTAGACTTAGTCTAATCTGATTCTGGGAACCCAGCCCTTAGAGTTTAATTGTATGACTAAATATGAAGAGAGTTGTGTGCATGACAGTTGTAAATTCAAAATATTCCAATTTCCACAATGATTAAATCTCCCTACAGCATAGCAGCATAGTAAACAACAATAATTTTGTGACCCAGTTGCCTTTAGTCCCTCTTGGCTCCCAGGTTCATGCTGAGGTCACCGCCATAGGTTCATGCTGAGGTCACCGCCATAGGTTCATGCTGAGGTCACCGCCATAGGTTCATGCTGAGGTCACCGCCATAGGTTCATGCTGAGGTCACCGCCATAGGTTCATGCTGAGGTCACCGCCATAGGTTCATGCTGAGGTCACCGCCATAGGTTCATGCTGAGGTCACCGCCATAGGTTCATGCTGAGGTCACCGCCATAGGTTCATGCTGAGGTCACCGCCATAGGTTCATGCTGAGGTCACCACCATAGGTTCATGCTGAGGTCACCGCCATAGGTTCATGCTGAGGTCACCGCCGCTAACTAAGTTCATGTATTTTTCATCCTTCCAAATAAAAAATGTTTTGAAGCAACGTTTCATTTGTTGTTGTTGTCATGCACGGGATAGACTTTAGTATGTAAGTATATTTAAATACATCCAGAAAGTCTATATTATATAAATTAAATAATATTAATGCCTCTTAATCTCTTTTGAAAGTATATTGAAATGTGTATGTGCAGTATTAGGTATTAAGTTAGTTTGTACAATTAGTATTACAGTACAGTTAGTGAAACAGTTAGTATTACAGTACAGTTAGTATTAGTTAGTAGTACAGTACAGTTAGTATTACAGTACAGTTAGTGGTACAGCTAGTATTACAGTACAGTTAGTATTATAATACAGTTAGTGGTACAGCTAGTATTACAGTACAGTTAGTAGTACAGTACAGTTAGTAGTACAATACAGTTAGTAGTACAGTACAGTTAGTGTTACAATTAGTATTACAGTGCAGTTAGTGGTACAATTAGTATTACAATACAGTTAGTGGTTCAGTTAGTATTACAGTACAGTTAGTATTACAATACAGTTAGTGGTTCAGTTAGTATTACAATACAGTTAGTATTACAGTACATTTAGTATTACAGTACAGTTAGTATTACAGTACAGGTAGTGGTACAGTTAGTATTACAATACAGTTAGTGGTTCAGTTAGTATTACAATACAGTTAGTGGTTCAGTTAGTATTACAATACAGTTAGTATTACAATACAGTTAGTGGTTCAGTTAGTATTACAATACAGTTAGTATTACAGTACAGTTAGTATTAGTTAGTAGTACAGTACAGTTAGTATTACAGTACAGTTAGTGGTACAGCTAGTATTACAGTACAGTTAGTATTATAATACAGTTAGTGGTACAGCTAGTATTACAGTACAGTTAGTAGTACAGTACAGTTAGTAGTACAATACAGTTAGTAGTACAGTACAGTTAGTGTTACAATTAGTATTACAGTGCAGTTAGTGGTACAATTAGTATTACAATACAGTTAGTGGTTCAGTTAGTATTACAGTACAGTTAGTATTACAATACAGTTAGTGGTTCAGTTAGTATTACAATACAGTTAGTATTACAGTACATTTAGTATTACAGTACAGTTAGTATTACAGTACAGGTAGTGGTACAGTTAGTATTACAATACAGTTAGTGGTTCAGTTAGTATTACAATACAGTTAGTGGTTCAGTTAGTATTACAATACAGTTAGTATTACAATACAGTTAGTGGTTCAGTTAGTATTACAATACAGTTAATATTACAATACAGTTAGTGTTACAGTACAGTTAATATTACAATACAGTTAGTGGTTCAGTTAGTATTACAATACAGTTAGTAGTACAATACAGTTAGTATTACAATACAGTTAGTATTACAATACAGTTAGTGGTTCAGTTAGTATTACGGTACAGTTAGTGGTTCAGTTAGTATTACAATACAGTTAGTGGTACAGTTAATATTACAATACAGTTAGTATTACAGTACAGTTAATATTACAATACAGTTAGTGGTACAGTTAGTATTACAATACAGTTAGTGGTACAGTTAGTATTACAATACAGTTAGTATTACAATACAGTTAGTGGTACAGTTAGTATTACAATACAGTTAGTGGTACAGTTAGTATTACGGTACAGTTAGTGGTTCAGTTAGTATTACAATACAGTTAGTGGTACAGTTAGTATTACAGTACAGTTAGTGGTACAGTACTGTTAGTGGTTCAGTTAGTAGTACAATACAGTTAGTAGTACAGTACTGTTAGTGGTTCAGTTAGTATTACAGTACAGTTAGTGGTACAGCTAGTATTACAGTACAGTTAGTAGTACAGTTAGTATTATAATACAGTTAGTGGTACAGCTAGTATTACAGTACAGTTAGTAGTACAGTACAGTTAGTATTACAATACAGTTAGTAGTACAGTACAGTTAGTGTTACAATTAGTATTACAGTGCAGTTAGTGGTACAATTAGTATTACAATACAGTTAGTGGTTCAGTTAGTATTACAGTACAGTTAGTAGTACAATACAGTTAGTGGTTCAGTTAGTATTACAATACAGTTAGTATTACAGTACATTTAGTATTACAGTACAGTTAGTATTACAGTACAGTTAGTGGTACAGTTAGTATTACAATACAGTTAGTGGTTCAGTTAGTATTACAATACAGTTAGTGGTTCAGTTAGTATTACAATACAGTTAGTATTACAATACAGTTAGTATTACAGTACAGTTAATATTACAATACAGTTAGTTGTACAGTTAGTATTACAATACAGTTAGTGGTTCAGTTAGTATTACAGTACAGTTAGTAGTACAGTTAGTATTACAGTGCAGTTAGTGGATCAGTTAGTATTACAGTACAGTTAGTGGATCAGTTAGTATTACAGTACAGTTAGTAGTACAGTTAGTATTACAGTGCAGTTAGTGGTACAGTACACTTAGTATTACAGTACAGTTAGTATTACAATACAGTTAATATTACAATACAGTTAGTGGTTCAGTTAGTATTACAATACAGTTAGTATTACAGTACAGTTAGTATTACAGTACAGTTAGTATTACAGTACAGTTATTGGTTCAGTTAGTATTACAGTACAGTTAGTGGTTCAGTTAGTATTACAATACAGTTAGTATTACAGTACAGTTAGTATTACAATACAGTTAGTATTACAGTACAGTTAGTATTACAATACAGTTAGTATTACAGTACAGTTAATATTACAATACAGTTAGTTGTACAGTTAGTATTACAATACAGTTAGTGGTTCAGTTAGTATTACAATACAGTTAGTATTACAGTACAGTTAGTATTACAGTACAGTTAGTATTACAGTACAGTTAATATTACAATACAGTTAGTTGTACAGTTAGTATTACAATACAGTTAGTGGATCAGTTAGTATTACAGTACAGTTAGTAGTACAGTGCAGTTAGTGTTACAGTGCAGTTAGTGGTACAGTACAGTTAGTATTACAGTACAATTAGTGTTACAGTGCAGTTAATATTACAATACAGTTAGTTGTACAGTTAGTATTACAATACAGTTAGTATTACAGTACAGTTAGTATTACAATACAGTTAGTATTACAGTACAGTTAATATTACAATACAGTTAGTTGTACAGTTAGTATTACAATACAGTTAGTGGATCAGTTAGTATTACAGTACAGTTAGTAGTACAGTGCAGTTAGTGTTACAGTGCAGTTAGTGGATCAGTTAGTATTACAGTGCAGTTAGTAGTACAGTACAGTTAGTTTTACAATACAATTAGTGTTACAGTGCAGTTAGTATTACAGTACAGTTAGTGGATCAGTTAGTATTACAGTACAGTTAGTAGTACAGTTAGTTTTACAATACAGTTAGTGTTACAGTGCAGTTAGTATTACAATACAGTTAGTGGATCAGTTAGTATTACAGTACAGTTAGTAGTACAGTTAGTATTACAGTACAGTTAGTATTACAGTGCAGTTAGTGTTACAGTGCAGTTAGTGGTACAGTGCAGTTAGTAGTACAGTTAGTTTTACAATACAGTTAGTGGATCAGTTAGTATTACAGTACAGTTAGTAGTACAGTTAGTATTACAGTACAGTTAGTATTACAGTGCAGTTAGTGTTACAGTGCAGTTAGTGGTACAGTGCAGTTAGTAGTACAGTTAGTTTTACAATACAGTTAGTGGATCAGTTAGTATTACAGTACAGTTAGTGGATCAGTTAGTATTACAGTGCAGTTAGTATTACAGTGCAGTTAGTGTTACAGTGCAGTTAGTGGTACAGTGCAGTTAGTGGTACAGTGCAGTTAGTGTTACAGTGCAGTTAGTGTTACAGTGCAGTTAGTATTACAGTGCAGTTAGTGTTACAGTGCAGTTAGTATTACAGTGCAGTTAGTATTACAGTACAGTTAGTGTTACAGTACAGTTAGTATTACAGTGCAGTTAGTGGTACAGTGCAGTTAGTGTTACAGTGCAGTTATGGTACAGTGCAGTTATGGTACAGTGCAGTTATGGTACAGTGCAGTTAGTGTTACAGTGCAGTTAGTGTTACAGTGCAGTTAGTGTTACAGTGCAGTTAGTGTTACAGTGCAGTTGGTATTATAGTGCAGTTAGTGGTCCAGTTGGTGTTACTGTGCAGTTGGTGTTACTGTGCAGTTACTGCCCCATCCTCCTGCTGCGTGTAATGGCTGGATGTCACAATGGGAGGAGGAGAGGTGAGGAGAGCAGGGCCGGCTAATGCTTTGTTTACCTCCTCTCATGTTTCTGGGGATTTACAGTCCCAGGGCCAGCTCCCTCCCCCAGTCCATTACTCTCTTGTTCTTTCTCTCTCTCGTTCTAGAACTCTGTCTCTCGCTCACTCTCATTTTCCTCATCTCTCTCTTGTTCTCCCTGTTCTCGCTTTCATTTTTGTTCCCTCTCCCCTTTCGGCCCTCCACCCAAGTCTCTCTCTCCCTTTCTCCCTCGCTAAGAGTGATGTTTTTTTTATTGCCGTCTATCCACCTCCACTGTTGCTCTCCAAGCAAACATAACTTCTCCTGTTTCCCTCCATCCCCAGTTCTATTTCTTCCTTTAATGTGCTCTGGGCTCAGCTCTCCTTCTTTCTCCTGCTTCCCTCACTCCCCTCCTGTGTTGTTAAACTTCAACCCAGCACAAATTTAGGCCCCTCTTTTCACGTCTTGTAATCTTTCGAGAGGTTATGAATAATCTTCACACCCCTCCTCCTAATTCTCGTTCCTTCCCTGGGTGTGTCAACTTGTGTAGCGGTGTGTGTAATTAAGTTTTGCGTGACGGTGTTACAACAAAATGTGTCCCCCTGTCCTTTCCTGTCTGTCTGCCCTTTTTAAAAGGGCAATGTTAAGGCTTTTATGAGGACGTGAGCTCACGAACACAAGCATAATTGGATGTTGAGACGTCTATTCAGCTTCGACATTAGGCAGATTCTTTTAATAGGGCTCTTAAGATTTACAAGGCCTGACAGTTTCAAAAGAGAGGAATGGAAAGTATGCATTTGCTCTTCATGAAATGGTTCTGTAATATCAATAAACAGTGAATAAATGTGAGGACAAAAGTACAAAGAGAGAAATGGTGGAAGTTGAACACAGTCCTGTCAGAGAGGTGCATTAGGGGTAATTGACTGATTCAAATCCAAAGTACTGAGGTAAAACCACACTGAGGTATTGATTTAGACATTGTTGTGACAAGTGCCATGTGGACGTGTGTGTTCTGAGGCAGAACGAAGGAGTGTGTGTTAAACAATGAATGAACAAGACCACTAGAGGAAGACACATTCTGACACAGACACACACACACACACACACACACACTGTCTCTCTCCCCACCTCTCAACACACATCCAAGAGAAAGAGAATAGACTGAGTGCATATGTCAGGGCCTCTCCCGCAGCGCGGCGCCATGTTTCAGATTGCTCTTCACGCTGCTCCTGTGCGCCCAACACACCGGCCTCAACAGCTGTGGGCGTGAATTTGCAATTCATATACGCTCACTGTGACCTTCTCCTCAATGGCGACATGACAGTCACTGCTGAGAAATATGCTTCTGATGCCTATCTGTAGAGGTTGCGTAGCAAATAGCCCCTATTCACTATGTAGTGCACTACTTTTGACCAGATCTCTATGGTGCCTGGTTCTGGTCAAAAGTAGTGCACTATAATGGGAATAGGGTGCCATTTGAAACATATCCCGTGATGGGCTGCCTGGATGTATCCTCACCTTCCCTCCTGTCATTCACGTACATAGTAATCTCCCTTCACAGGGTGCTTATCTAATGCAGCAATAGGTTTATGTCTAAGTGGAGGCTGTGGTGGTTTGATGGATGGAGAATGGAGGGAGTTACAATCTTTGTTTTACCCTCTCTCTCTCTTAACTACATAATTATATCCCTCCATCCCTCCATCTCTTCCTCCTGTTCCATCATCCCATTAGAATGACCACGGCCTTCATCACAGGAAGTCATCCATCCCAGAATGCCCCTCTCCACTGACTCGGCCTCAGCCGCCGGCGTCCCCTGGGCGCACGTATGATGACGAATAGTCAACGCTGTGACGATGAATAGTGATTATGGTGGTGATGTGTTTTCTGGGCTTGCGACTCAGCTGGGATGCTTGCCACTTAATCACATTTAGGCCAATTAAGCGTGTGGAAAGTGGCAGGGCTTAGGCCCGGGCCGGATCCTGGGCAGCAGGTAGACAAGTTCGGCCCTGTTTGTCTCACTCCAGCCCAGACAAGACCACAGCCTGGTCCCACTCCACTTCTATCCTCCATCTTCCTGGGGGTATCAGCTATAGTCAATTTCATGGACTGTGGGTAAGGCCTGACCAAAGTGGATGTACTGGTGTCAGAGACTGTGTGTGTGTGTGTGTGTGTGTGTGTGTGTGTGTGTGTGTGTGTGTGTGTGTGTGTGTGTGTGTGTCCATCTGGTGGGCTAAACCATATAAATAACCATGTCGAAGAACATGAAGCATGTCTGGAAAGGACACTGTTGGCCATTGGACCGCTGAGCCAGAGGGCTGAATTATGGGTAGTGGAGTCATTATAGCGTTCAGTGACACTGATATATAATGATGTCAATCCACCTTCTACGAAGCATCTGTTGACCAGACTTCAGAGCCGCGTAGACTGTAAATACATATGAAGAGAACTACAGGTAATACATGCTAAATGCTCTCTTCAAACATGGGTGCTACCGTGATGTGTGATTCAGGTGGTTTGCTTGCTGTTCCTATCCGGCTCGAAGGACCATGAAAAAGAGCTATACAGCCAGAGTCGGAGGGGCCGACTGAGAGGGTTGTATACACAGGAAGTTATTTCGGGGTGGTTGTACTCTTGCGACACCAGGGTTGTGGGGTTGATTCTCATGTGTGCCATTACGTTCCATTGGATATGCTAACTGTGAGTGGCTTTGGATAAAAGTGCCTCGTTATGTTGTATGCTAATGGCTGCTTTGGCTTCCGAAACGGAGACCAAAAGCATATTCAAAACCCCATTTTAATAATTAATATTGGTTTCTCTGTGTTTGCATTCATCATAGACCAATTATCATCTCTCTCTCCTCTGTATTTCCTCACTCATTCTCTCTCTCTTCTCTCCCTCTGTATCCAGCCCCCCCTCTCTCTACCTCTCGCAGCCCAGTGGTGGTAGTGTTACATGAGCTGCTGGCTCAGGCCCTAATCTGGTCCTGTCATTGTGTCTGTGCTGAGGCTCTTGGGATGTGTGCATTGTGTCTGAGATGAGAGGAGCAGGGCAGAGAAACCATCATCGAGAACGACTCTCAGTGCAGCTATGTTGAGTACATGGGAAAAGGGAAATGCTGTGCTTCTCTCTCTCTCTCTCCCTTCCTCACAAACTTAATCAAGCCTTCATCTGGCTCAGAGCCCCCTCCCTACCGACATGTTATCACACTGATGATACCCGGATTTACACACACATACTAATTGAGCCCCCTGCACCTATTGACTCAGAAGCACACAGGGATAATCTTATCTTGAGAGAGCAGTACCCCCTGCGCGCTGCACAATTGATTAAATGTGCACATCAATGTGGAAGTGTATGGAATATATTGCCCATCTGAGTGAATGAGGCTGCTAGGGAGTGATGGGGCCATAGCTGAGACAGCAGTATCTGGAAGCGGAGGGTGGGAGGTGGGAGGAGGAGGGGGTTACGGTATGGCATGTCGTAAAGGGGACTATCAGTGTAATCCTAGCCAGGCATTCTCCATAGGGAATAATGGGTATTTGATGCAGCACGCCACGCCAGTTCAATGGCGTGTTGATCTCTGTGGTCAGCATGATCTATACTGTGTGTATGGAAGGGGAGGGTGTGTGTTTGGTTGGGGGGGGGGGGGCTTGTGTGTGTTGTTCCAACCTGTGAGAGTGTATAGATGTGTTTGCTCTGCCACTGCCTCTCCCTCTGCAGTGGGAGCTGAGAACAGATCTCTATCAGGCCGGGGTTATCTCCCCTGAGCCAGCTATATTCTCACCATATCTATCAGGCCGGGGTTATCTCCCCTGAGCCAGCTATATTCTCACCATGCCTTCTTTTTTTCAATGGAGGTAGGCTATTACAGGCAATCTGATCTAATCATGTAGCCTATCTCCCCCTTTTATGTTGTCTCCCATTATGGCTTTGCTAATCCATCAGTTTAATTGTTGGCAGTGCTCATTGTTGTCCATTGGAGGGGGGTTTAAGAGGCCCATAGAGAATAAACTGAGCCGTACATTGTTTGTAGATTATCTCTTGGCAGTATTAGACTACTCTGAAAGAGAATACAAGGATTGAACTGGTTCTGATGCCTACCTTTTGGAATGTACGCTGCACCTGGAATTTCCTACACTCTCATATTCTCTCTCTCTCTGACTCTCTCTACCTGCTCTCCCTCTGCCGACAGAGACCCATTCAAGCCTTAATGGAGATGAGAAAACTTGAGAAATGGGAAAACAGAAATGAATAAGGAGCTAATTCATATGAACTGTCTGCCTTTGGGGCAGGGGAGAGATTTATTTTGACATTCTCTCTCTTTTGTCGCAGCTATTCTCTGGTTGGGAGCGTGTATTTTTTGCTACCTGCCAGGGCTAGCGGTCGCGGTAATGGATTCTCCCCATGGTTGCTATGGAGCTCCTCGGGGGTTGACAATAATGTCTGGTTCACGAGGTGGAACAGCACAATTAGCGTAGCTATTAGCGTTAGCGTGAACCAGAGGGGCGCAGACTAGAGGTGTAGGTAGCGTTGGATAATTGGATTAGAGGCAAGAAGGTTCACTGATCGCCTACTTTGTAGTATAGGCTAGTCTTCCAGTGCTTTCCGTGACTTTCAGCAATATACACACACAGACAGATACATATTCATTGGTATTCAGCAACTGTAAGACGCCATCTTTTGCAACATTATTTGCGATGTCAACAATGACACGACCAACTCTTTATTGCCTTGTGTAGGCTATTCTAGATGCATCACAAGTGTGCCTTACAGCTGTTGTGTCGTTTAAACATATTAGTGCACAATGTCTCCCTTTCATCTTGAGCCCCAATATGAATATCAGTCGGTGTTTACTTTTTTAATTAAAACAACTGTTTAGATGTTCAGAAACGGGCAAGAAGACGAGTTTGGCTCTGGGCCAAGCGTTCGTTAACACACCCAATTAAAAACAAGCTGCTGGCGCTTTTAGCACGTCTATTTGTGAAGACGCATTAGACCTGGAGGCCGGTGTGTTTGATGAGCAACGTCCAAATAGAATAACGAGTGGAAATAATCTCTGGGTAGAATTCCTCCACCCAACCCTCCCTCTTTTACCGCCCTCAGCCTCTCATTTCCCTCTCTCCGACCCAGGCGATTTATGGTGAGCCCGTCTGCCTCCGGGCTCACCATAAATCGCCTCCCTTTCGCTTCCTTGGCGAAGCGTGCCGCATCGATCGTACATCATCACCAGGGGAATTCTGATACTAGCCACCATCGATTGTTGCCGCTTTAATGCCGCTTTTGTTTATTCATATCTTCGCTGTCCACTCCGGACTGTGGTTGTCTGAGAAGTAGTATAGGCCACACGACCTGACAGTTTTTCCTGGTCAAGTCACATTGTCAGGAACACTTCTGGTTAGCCCTTAGCCCGAAGGCTAACGTCATACTGTACTCCATAACCCGATCCCATAGTTTTTCCTGGTCAGGTCACCCTGAACATAACCTGACCTCTAATAACACACGGTCTATACCGAGGTATGGTCTAGGCCTAGAGATATTGCCCAGCTGGTTGTTTTTGAATCCATGGTATTGACTGAGCAGCAGCGTTCTAATCTGTAGCCGTATTGATAAAGCTGTTGTTCAGTGACAGAGACTAATGGGGACAGTGCTCTCAGTTGCATTGTCATCAGGCAAATTGCATAAGCAGGCCAGGGTTGTTGGTTGGGGCTCTTCTGCTTATTGAAGCTTTGATTCATCTCTATTCTTTACATCTCCTGAGACTGCACAGATGCCAAAGAAACTAGGGTTGCTTTCCAAATGGCAACCTATTCCCTATATAGTGCACTACCTGTGACCATGGCCCATAGGGTACACTATAGGGAATAGGGTGCCATTTGGGATGCATCCTAGATGAAGTGGGTTTGATCAAGTAGCATGTTTTAACGCCGATTCCGTAGACTATCAAAGCGCTCCATTTTTATTGACCGACAGAAGGATGATATTGAAATGATCAACGCCAAACGTTGTTTGTCCTGCAAACAGTTCCAACTAGCCTGCGAACACCACTGCTTTTCTCAGTTAATAATTCAAACCAGTGGTGGCTGGTGGGCGGAGATATCGCAGGAACGGGATCAAACATATGGAAGCCATGTGTTTTATGTTTTTGACACCTTTCCATCTATTCCATTCCAGCCTGTCCTGCTATATCTCTCCCACCAGCCTCCTCTGGTTCAACATGGATCCCCTGCCCCTCATCACTGTTTCAAATGAGAACATGGACGATGGCTTATTCAACCAATACAAGATACTGTATGCTCACTCTCTCTATATTTAGAAACTGCTGCCCCTCGTCAACAAAGATTATGAGGAAGTGAATGAAAGAGGATGTGTCATTTCCAAAACACGACAAATTCGTTTTCAGACCCTTTGTGACTCTCTGTCGTCACAAGGGCTGTTGCGGTGACCTTTATTACCGTCACACCGGCAGTCATGACCGCAGTAAAATTCTACGTGACCGTTGGATCACGGTAATCTCCTCTTATGCACTCTGGACATGTGTAGGTAGTACCCAACTTGCTAATGATCATCAGATCACTGATGGGCTGGTTCTCAGGGCTCTGTTGTCCCTCTAACCGCTTCATGAAATGGGTTTCCATGGCCAAGCAGACGCACACAAGCCTAAGATCACAATGCCAAGTGTTGGTTGGAGCAGTGGAAACCCCTTCTCTGGAGTGATGAATCATGCATCACCATCTGGCAGTCCGACAGACAAATCTGGGTTTGGCGAATGCCAGGAGAACGCTGCCTGCCCAATGCATAGTGCCAACTGTAAAGCTTGGTGGAGGAGGAATAATGGTCTGTGCATACAGAAAAGGTTTGTCAAGATCGGTGTAGATGAACTTGACTGGCCTCAACAGAGCCCTGACCTCAACCCCATCGGACACCTTTGGGATGAATTGGAACGCCGAGTGCGAGCCAGGCCTAATCGCCCAACATCAGTGCCCGACCTGACTAATGCTCTTGTGGCTGATTGGAAGCAAGTCCCCGCAGCAATGTTCCAAAATCTAGTGGAAAGCCTTCCCAGAAGAGTGGAGGCTGTTATAGCAGCAAAGGGGGGACTAACTCCATATTAATGCCCATGATTTTGGAATGAGATGTTCAATGAGCAGGTGAGAGAGAGAGACCACACTTAATGCCCCATAGATTGCAGTATATACTAAGCTTACAAATGGAATTGTTTTAAGATGGTCATAAAATTAATCATTTACCCATTTGATTTGGAATTTTAAGGCCCCTGTAGCCTTTACTGCTATAGCCCATAGAAGCGCATTGAATATAGCACATTTGTACAAAACAGACAATCCAAAAAATAAATAATAAGGAATAAGATGTTGAAGTGTCTGTCCTATATCTGAGAGATATAAGAACTCAGAGATTAAGTTTTTTACCCATGTTTGGTCACGTTATTCGTGGCACATTTTTACCCCCTATTCACTTTTTGCCATTTTTCCAGCCCGGTACTGGGTTACCTTCAGAGGACTCCCCTGATTCTTGTCTACATCGTCAAGCAGAACAACCGACACATTGGTGTTCGTGAGACTCTTCTCCTTTCGATGGTGGTCACTACTATTAGTTTAGCTCACACGGTTTGAGTTTTACAGCCAATTTCGTGGTGATATTCTTGTCCGGATCTTCTCATGTGTAGAAAAAGACTGCTTTCACACGCCCCTTGTTATGGAATAAGCACAAACTTTATATCGGCAGAAAGAGGGGATTGAGCTAAAGCCACAACGGTACGTCTGTATCTTAAACACACGGGGAGCTCTTCAATATTCAAAATGACGTCACCATGTGATGCAGGGGTGTGTCAGTCGACTCATTCAGATGAAGGACATCCTCTCCGAGGATTCTCTCTGTTCCTGTCAGACATCCAGCCAGGACTGCTTCCCTGCTTCCCACCCCCCAAAGGGACACTCCTTGCCCTGGATGATGACATTGCAGTGTCTCCCTCCGCCCCGTCCGCCCTGTCTGTGTGACAAGTCTCGCCCACGCGGGCGCACCGGTCTTAATAATTGATTGCGTCTCGGGCTGCAATGTGCAGAAATGTGCTACTGTAGGTGGTTCCTGGGTGCACTTTTGTGCTGAGGCATCCATTTCTGACACAAGCCCACTCTCCATAGCCCTGGGAGACCTTAGGTTCCGGCTGGTGAGGAATGAGTGAGTCACTCTGAGTGAGTCACTCAAGAAATGCAGTTTCCATTTTTTTGTAAGGTTAAAGGAGAAACCAGCTGACTGTGGAGGACACGGAATGGAGGGTGGGACGTGGTTGTAGTTTAAAGAGCTGTACAAAGTGGCCTCTACACTGCAATGTGACAAACGTTCAGATTATTGCTATTGGGCAGTGTGTGTCCTGAAAACTGTGACACTCGAGGACCCTTGATGATCCTTGACACCATTTTGGGCTTTTGGGGTCAATATGAGGTCAATCCTTCACAGTTTCCTCTGAAGTCACTTAAGATGTTAAGTGCCAAGGCTGATGGAAAAGTTAGAAACATCAATTCCCCCCTTCATCCACTACACCCCCTCCCCCCTTCTCCTCTTCCATTTCCCCCTCTTCCCCCCTTCCTCCTCTTCTCCAAAGCTTTATTTTGCAGCAGCCCGTCAGGTCATGCGTGGAGGATGAGTGGAGAGAGGGATGCAGTAGAGGAGTGACTCAGCAGGGGATGAGTAGAGGGCTTCACTTGTTCTCAGCTGGCCACGGATAAGAGGATTAGCGTCGTTCAGTATCATCGCAGTGTGTCCTCTACCTCTCCCCCTCTTTTTCTCATGCTACCGCTCTCCAGCTTCACCCTCGCTTTTCCCTTGCTCTCCTGAATAATGTTCTCTTATCTCTCTTTCCCTCCATTTATCATCCTCTCTCTCTGCCTATCCTGGTTCTACATTGATCCTCTCTCTCTGCCTATCCTAGTTCTACATTCATCCTCTCTCTCTCTCTCTCTGCCTATCCTGGTTCTACATTCATCCTCTCTCTGCCTATCCTGGTTCTTCATTCATCCTCTCTCTCTCTGCCGGCTCTCTTTTTCTCAATCCTCTCTCCCTCTTTATCTTCCCCCTCTGTCTTTCTAATGCATTCCCTCTTCTCCCAACCTCTCTCTGCCCCCTCTCTTTCCCTCTGTATCTTTCCACTCCTTTCCCAGCCACACCCTCCCTCTCGCTCTCTCTGGCTGTCCTTTCTATCTCACCCTCTCTCTCGCTCTCCCTACCTCCTCCCACCTCTCTCTTTCCATCCTTTGTCTCTAGCTCTGGGACAGCAGCTTAACTCTGATCAAAATACAGTCTTTGTGGATTAACCTTGAATTATTAAAGCCTCAATAGATTGGTCAGGAAGTCTCAGAAGCACTTCACTGGTGGTCTTTCTTTCTAGTAGTCTTCAAAGGAAAGGGCAAGAGCCCTGAAAACAATGACTTCAAAATGTTGGTGGTGACATCCTGAAGGGTGAAATTAAATCTACCTCAAACTCAACTGTTTAATAAAGCATTTGTGACAGATGAAGCGCATACAAAATAGCTGTAATTTATTTGGTGTTTACGTGTCATAAGAGATTATTATATCTGTGTGTTTCACTTTTGCATTGCTGTGTGGTTGTCGGTTGAACTCTTTGCTTCTGCTGCTGGCATAAGCTCACCCATCTCTGGTCTGGTCCCCCTCTCTGTTTCCTCCAGACAAATCCACTTTTCAGCAGGACAATAACCTAAAACGCAAGGCCAAATATACACTGGAGTTGCTTACCAAGACGACATTGAATGTTCTTGAGTGGCCAAGTTACAGTTTTGACTTAAATCGCCTTAAAAATATATGGCTTGACTTAAATATATATATTTTTTAAGAATAATGGGCAAATATTGTACAATCCAGATTTACAAAACTCTCGCAGACTTACTCAGAAAGAAACAACTGTATTGCTGTCAAAGGTGATTCTCACATGTATTGACTCGGGGTTGAATACTTATCGAATCAAAATATATCAGTTTATATTTATTTTTATTAATTTTATTACACAGTATTTTGTGTAGATCGTTGACCCAAAAAATGACAATTAAATCAATGTTAATCCCATTTTACAACACAACAAAATGTGGAAAAAGTAAAGGGGTGTGAATGCTTTCTGAAGGCGCTATATATGAGGTCATATGTGTTCTTCCTGTTCACGCCTGTGCTTGTTAATGTTTGGGTTCATGTTACGGTCATGGTCGGGTCCACCTCTCTGTTTCCTCCGTTACAGGACTGATCAGCTGTATTCGATTCTTTTGTTAAACTGAACGTGTTCATGTTGCGATCGTACCCTGAACATCCTGCGGTCTTGTCTCCCTCTGTTCTCTCCAGTACAGGATTGGCCAGCTATATATGATCAGCAAGCACAGCCATGAGCAGAGTGACCGCGGTGAGGGGGTGGAGGTGGTCCAGAATGAACCGTTTGAGGACCCCGCCCACGGTCAGGGCCAGTTCACCGAGAAACGTGTCTACCTCAACAGGTGAGTGACCATCATCCACCCATGTTAAAGGTACAATCTGGGATCTGTCCAATGGTTGTACACCAAAACAAGATGCGGGGCTGCTGTTTTACTGAATATAAAATCCCAGATTGTAGCTTTAACTCTTCCACTTTTACAAGTGGACATTATTTATAGGTTTAGTGCACTGTATAGGGAATAGGGTGCCTTTTGGAACGCAGGCAAAGTGTTGTTCCTCACACACTCGACGCTTCGCATGGCAGACTGCTGCTGTCATGTTGCCCCGAGTTACTTCGCCCTCACAGCTGTGCAACACACAATACTCCACCCCCTCACGTCTTGGCTCTCAGCCGTGTGTGTGTGTGACCTCTCCCAGCGCATCGCTGAGCATCCAAGGACAGAAACTTCCCAAGTCGGCAATATCTAGAGAGAGAGGGACAGAGAGAGCTAGATTTCATCACAAATGCCTGCGTCAGCGACCGGGATGCCCGGGACCTAAAGGTGCTGAGTCAGCAGGGTCTGCCCTGCCGTACCGCTAATCCTTGAGAGAGAGACGGAGAGAGAGAGCCGGGGGGAACAGAGGGACACAGAGGAGAGAGTGAATGGGAAGGAGGGAGTGCAAGAGAGAGAGAGAGAGGGCAAAAGAGGGAAAGAGAGACAGGCATATTCAGAAGGAGACATATTTTAACATTATCAAAAAAACCTGCTGCAGGCTCTTCAAAACAACAGATCTTGGATCAGGTCTTATCACACTCCCTCCCACTTGAATCTGTCATGGCATACATGATGTTTTGTTTGAATAAGGACTGGCTATATAATAACAAATGTCACTACCCAACTCCCATTAGGGAAAACGTCACCATTCATTATTGTAAGAGAAGATGTGGACACAGTTCATCAGAGGACACAGTATGACGATGAGGGAATTATGTAGTGAGGTTGAGCAACAGCAGGGACACTGTGTGTGTTTTTGAGAGTGTGTGTGTGTGTTTGTGTGCATATGTTAACTCGCCACTCGTTGTGCAACCACGGCTACAGTCACCTAAGCCCCTACCACCTCTTAAACACACTCCCTCTGCTCTAGTTCTTCACAGCAGATGGGTGCCTCTCAGCCGTGTGTGTGTGTGTGTGTGTGTGTGTGTGTGTGTGTGTGTGTGTGTGTGTGTGTGTGTGTGTGTGTGTGTGTGTGTGTGTGTGTGTGTGTGTGTGTGTGTGTGTGTGTGTGTGTGTGTGTGTGTGTGTGTGTGTGTGTGTGTGTGTGTGTGTGTGTGTGTGTGTGTGTGTGTGTGTGTGTGTGTGTCCAGCTGACTACTACAAGTACAACCTCTCCATAAACATCCATCTCAGGTTTAGTGAACCTGGTGTCTGCCTTATGTAAGGAGGGAGAGAGAGGAGAAAAGAAAGAGAGAGGGAGACTACTCCAAGACACAGTGAATCCGCCAGCTCTTCTCAACCTTCCGTGTAAACCAAGGCCTTTCTGTCATGAAAATATAAATGTCATGAAAATAATTTAAGATGAGAAGAACGTTGTAAATGTAATAGAAGACATTTAGTTTAGGGCCAGTTATGTATTGTGCGTCACAACAGAACAGGACAAATATGATTTATTTAATAAAAAATACATTGGCCCTAATATTCCAAAGCAAGCAGGAAATTGAAGCCAGTGAGCATTGTGTCATGGTCCCCAGCACTCAATCACCTTTCTGATTCGCTAGATTATTGTTCTAGTGCTGTTCTGGCATGAATAGCTTGAATAACCTCTGAACTTAAACATTCATTAGGAATTCATTATTTCAATGGTCTTCATTACACATCGACTCGGATGGTTTATTTTGTGATGGAATAAAGTGGGGCTACTTTGCGGACACGCAAACACCACACACAAACACACACACACACATACTAGTCCACACTTTCAGAACTTTAGCGCAGATGACTGGTTTCTCTGCCAGAGTCTTTTATTACTGTAGGAATTTGTGAGGTGTGAAAAGTGTGGGATGGAGAAACCTTACCACCGCCTACAGAGCTTGGCGGGTGCAGTGTGAAGTGCCATAGTGTGCCAATGCGCGCCACAGTGTGTCAACGCGTACCACAGTGTATCAATGCGCGCCAACACGTTGGTACACATTGACACACTGTGGCGCATTGACACACTGTGGCGCGCAGCTTGGCGGGTGCAGTGTGAAGCGCCACAGTGTGTGTCAATGCGTACCACAGTGTATCAATGCGCGCCACAGTGTGTCAATGCGCGCCACAGTGTGTCAATGCGTACCAATGTGTTGACGAGCATGAAGGATTGTTTAAAAGAAGAATGAGAGACGTTGAGCAGATGGAGGAGTGACTGTCATTTGCTTTTGGGGGATAGGTTGTCAAAAGTTGGCCTGTCAACATTATCACAATGTTTCTTTGGCGCATCGGTTTATTTTTATATCAGCTGTCACCATGTGTTCACAGTCATGTAGCTAACTTCTTTATCAATGTGTGATCAAAGAAAATTGAATATCTAAACTTTTATCAGAAATTAGAGGCTTACATGCACGTGCGCACACACACCAATCTCTATGCTACACTGCAGACACACACACCAATCTCTATGCTACACTGCAGACACACACACCAATCTCTATGCTACACTGCAGACACACACACCAATCTCTATGCTACACTGCAGACACACACACCAATCTCTATGCTACACTGCAGACACACACACCAATCTCTATGCTACACTGCAGACACACACACCAATCTCTATGCTACACTGCAGACACACACACCAATCTCTATGCTACACTGCAGACACACACACCAATCTCTATGCTACACTGCAGACACACACACCAATCTCTATGCTACACTGCAGACACACACACCAATCTCTATGCTACACTGCAGACACACACACCAATCTCTATGCTACACTGCAGACACACACACCAATCTCTATGCTACACTGCAGACACACACACCAATCTCTATGCTACACTGCAGACACACACACCTTTATATGCACTGTTGCACTCACTAGAGCCTTTGAGTAAATGTCCCTTCAGCTTTCTCTGCCAAGGCTAGTGTGCTTCTGTTTCGTTGCACCTGTGTGCAGAAGAGCTCTCAACCTCTCCAACAAAACCTTGGCGTTGTAATCAAAAACACAAACCCCTTGCTGTCTCTGCCAGGCCGGTTCCCCTCTCTCCACTGGGATTCTCTGCCTCTAACCCTGTTACAGGGGCTGAGTCACTGGCTTGCTGGTGCTCTTTCATGCCGTCCCTAGGAGGGGTGCGTCACTTGAGTGGGTTGAGTTACTGACGTGATCTTCCTGTCTGGGTTGGCGCCCCCCCTTGGTTTGTGCTGTGGTGGAGACCTTTGTGGGCTATACTCGGCCTTGTCTCAGGATTGTAAGTTGGTGGTTGAGGATTTCCCTCTAGTGGTGCGGGGGCTGTGCTTTGGCAAAGTGGGTGGGGTTATATCCTTCCTGTTTGGCCCTGTCCGGGGGTTTCTTCGGATGGGGCCACAGTGTCTCCTGACCGCTCCTGTCTCAGCCTCCAGTATTTATGCTGCAGTAGTTTATGTGTCGGGGGGCTAGGGTCAGTTGGTTACCTGGAGTACTTCTCCTGTCTTATCCAGTGTCCTGTGTGAATTTAAGTATGGTCTCTCTAATTCTCTCGTTCTCTCTTTCTCTCTGAGAACCTGAGCCCTAGGACCATACGTCAGGACTACCGGGCATGATGACACCTTGCTGTCCCCAGTCCGCCTGGCCTTGCTGCTATTCCAGTTTCAACTGTTTTGCCTGCGGTTACGGAACCCCTACCTGTCCCAGACCTGCTGTTTTCAACTCTTAATGATCGGCTATGAAAAGCCAACTGAGATTTATTCCTGATTATTATTTGACCATGCTTGTCATTTATGAACATTTTGAAAATCTTGGTTTCTCTAATTTTCTCCTTCTCTCTTTCTTTCTCTCGGAGGACCTGAGCCCTAGGACCATACGTCGGGACTACCGGCCGTGGTGACTCCTTGCTGTCCCCAGTCCGCCTGGCCTTGCTGCTATTCCAGTTTCAACTGTTCTGCCTGCGGTTATGGAACCCCTACCTGTCCCAGACCTGCTGTTTTCAACTCTTAATGATCGGCTATGAAAAGCCAACTGAGATTTATTCCTGATTATTATTTGACCATGCTTGTCATTTATGAACATTTTGAAAATCTTGGCTCTCTCTAATTTTCTCCTTCTCTCTTTCTTTCTCTCGGAGGACCTGGGCCCTAGGACCATGCGTCGGGACTGCCGCCCGTGGTGACTCCTTGCTGTCCCCAGTCCGCCTGGCCTTGCTGCTATTCCAGTTTCAGCTGTTCTGCCTGCGGTTATGGAACCGCCACCTGTCCCAGACCTGTTGTTTTTCAACTCTTGATGATCGGCTATGAAAAGCCAACTGAAAATTATTCATGATTATTATTTGACCATGCTTGTCACTTATGAACATTTTTGAACATCTTGGCATAGTTCTGTTATAATCTCCACCCGGCACAGCCAGAAGAGGACTGGCCACCCCTCATAGCCTGGTTCCTCTCTAGGTTTCTTCCTAGGTTTTGGCCTTTCTAGGGAGTTTTTCCTAGCCACCGTGCTTCTACACCTGCATTACTAGCTGTTTGGGGTTTTAGGCTGGGTGTCTGTACAGCACTTCGAGATATTAGCTGATGTACGAAGGGCTATATAAAATAAAATTGATTGATTGATTGATTGATTGAGGTCGTGTTGCGAGGCTATAGAGTGCTGCTCTCTCTTATCTTTTTCAATCTTCTTTGTTTCATTTTCAAGTTTATTTTTTATACCGCCTTCAATGGCCGGGGCTTTTAAACATGCCCACTCACCTTGAGAAAGAAAGAAAGAAAGGAGGGAGGGAGGGAGGGAGGGAGGGAGGGAGGGAGGGAGGGAGGGAGGGAGGGAGGGAGGGAGGGAGGGAGGGAGGGAGGGAGAAAATCGACTCAAGCTTTAGAAATTATTAATCAGACCAATTACTCAGACATGATGTATCTCTCTCTCCATCTCTTTCTTTTTCTCTCGCTCTCTCTCTCTCTGTCTCTCTCTCTGTCTCTTCTCTCTCACCCTCTCTCTTTTTTCAGTAAATTGCCCAGCTGGGCTCGAGCAGTGGTGCCCAACATCTTCTACGTAACAGAGAAGGCCTGGAACTACTACCCCTATACCATAACAGGTGAGCACACACACGCACACACACACACACACACACACACACTCTCACACACACACACACACACACTCACACCGATGTGTTATTGTAGAACCAGGATCCATTCATACCAGGCACCACAGATGGTTGTGTGCGGTCAGAAATGAGCTCTGACCACGTATCGACCGTAACCCTAGCGGAGAAGTACCAGGCTAACCTCAACCTAATCTGGTTACTGTGACACAGCTCATAGCATAGCCAGGCTAGCTGAGTCACGTTATGCTATAGTGCACACAGCTAACCAAAAAAACGTTCCCGAGAACATTCTGGCAACGTTTCTGTCTGGTTATGTAAGACTATCAGTTCAGTCAGCATCAGTTCCCAGAAATGTTTCTTCAAAAGTCAATGGGAAATGTTCAGCAGCATTCTGGATGTGTGAGCTGTGTTGTTTCTTGTGTCATGTTGTGCTCCTTCACGTTGTATCACATCGTAACCGGTTTCTGTTCTTCTGTGTTGTTGCGTTATTGAAGCCCTAACTGTGGTGTGTTTTCTCCCCTCGGCTCCCACGCGTCCCTCTGGGCCTGCCCCTGTAGAGTACACCGTAAGTATCTCTTCCTTTTATTGATCACAGAGTTGTGAAGAGAGCCACCGCAGTTCAATAATGTACAGGGCGTCAGGATGCATTTAATGCAGCAACATGGAAGGACCAGGAAAGAACGCCACATCTCTCTCTAAAACCGTTTTCTTCTGCTTCACTGGTTGTTTTAGTTAGACGTTACGTAAGGAGTCAGTGTTTTGGGATATGTGTATATAGAAGGCTTGGGTTGTGTCGTTTTTTTTGCAAATGTATTGTGTCATTTTTGGATTTATATAAAATGTAAGTGGCTTTGTTAGAATGAAGCTTCCCCCTATGGAGACATTAGTATGGCTCTCCATAGCAACAGGTTAGCGTCAGTGTGTGTGCGCGCTTGTGCATTTCCGTGTGCGTCTTCTGAATTGCAGCTCTCTTCATGGTGGTGTATGTCTGTAGCTAGGCATGCACTCTCCAGAGATAAAGACATATCCATTCCCTTGTTTCGCTCACGAGAAGCGTCATACATTTTTACTGCCCTGAGGATTCAACTGCCTTTGAGGTGTCAAGTGATGTCCATTTGCTTTGCTTTGCTTTGCTGCCATAGCCAGAGCTTTCTTAAATACTTTTCTCCTGAGCTTTCTTAAATACTTTTCTCTTGAGCTTTCTTAAATACTTTTTACTTGGTATTAAATGCTTTTAAAGCTGCAATGTGTCACTTTTTGGGCGACCCGACCAAATTCACATAGAAATGTGAGTTATACATCTGTCATTCTCATTGAAAGCAAGTCTAAGTAGCGGTGCTTGTTTTGTCACATAAACTGAAATTAGGCTAACTATTGGAATTTTAGCAACCAGGAAATGGTGGAGCGATTTCTGCGTAGTTCATCTTTAAGTAACGTATTTTCACCTGTCCATATCTTTTTGAGGTTTAGGTATCCTCTATTTGTGTGGGTGGGTTTGCTGTTGTGTTTATACATGACTCTATACAACTATTAGCTGTTATAGATGCTTATAGCAAGTCTTATAATGTGTTAGAAGGCATCATAATAACCGATGCAAGCAGTAGAATCAGATTTAAAAAACGGATACAAACAAAGCTTATGGAACAGGGGGAACTGTGAATCAACAGAAACATGCATACACACACATGATAACATACGCACTATACACACATGTACACATGGACTTTGTGTTGTAGATATGTGGTGGTGGAGTATGGATCTGAGGGCGCACACTTAGTGTGTTGTGAATTCTGTAATGAATGTGTTTGGAATGTTGTCTTTAAATTGTATAACTGCCTTCATTTTGCCGGACCCCAGGAAGAGTGGCTGCTGCCTTGGGGATCCATAATATATACAAATACAAATAATGCTTTATACACTGGTAGTTCACAGCAAGTGTTTCCAAGAACTCTTTACAACCAACATCAGTCTCAACGCCGTTATCAAAACATTACTGTAGCAGTGTTTTATGTCAAAGGGTTCAAGATTGATGACGGTCTTCGAAACCTGCCGGCCGGTGGCCCCTGTAACATACTGTCTGAAACTTCTAAAGCCTTTGAGCTGTGGCATTTTGAAACTCTCCGAAAGTGATAAATGCCACCACCGTGAGTCATATGGCTTTATATAGAGAGGAGCAGCAGGAGCGGATTGAGGAGAGGAGGAGGGGGGAGGAGGGAAAGGGGGATGAGGGGGAGACATGGCTTTGACAGTGACAGAGTTTCGGGCTCGATAAAAGGCTGTGTGTGAGTCATAGGAGGGGTACATGCACGCACGCGCACGCACACACACGCGCAACGCAGACACACACAGATCACACTCAGACACAGACACGAGCACATGGACATGCATACAGAGCACACTCCCATTCATTCATCTCCCCTTTCTGAACAAAGCACCAAACACATCAGTTGGTGGGGATACTGGTACAAGACGTCTAGAGACTAAATGTCTCGATGACACACAAACAATTATACAACTAAACACCAGTTTCAGGGGACAGAGGTTGTTTTCCCACCATTTTCAAATGTCTCACCTGATACATCTCATCTGTTTTTGTTTCGCAGTGTTCTTTCTTGCCCAAGTTCTCCATTCACATAGAGACGAAATACGAGGACAACAAAGGCAGCAATGACAACGTGAGTAAAGACCGTGTGTGTGTGTGTGTGTGTGTGTGTGTGTGTGTGTGTGTGTGTGTGTGTGTGTGTGTGTGTGTGTGTGTGTGTGTGTGTTGCACTGAGGCCTTCAGTATGATAAAGTAATTCCATAATAGGGGCCTTATGACCCCCTCAGTGTCTGCCAAGTGCAGCTCTGCTAATTGAAGAGCCCATTTCATTTATACTCTGGCCTTCTCTCTCTCCCAATTCACAAACTCGTTTCTCTACAGAATAATAGTTCTACTGCTATGTTAGCATAATAATATGTTAGGATGAAGGGTGTGTGTGCGTGTGTGTGTGAGGAGTTGTCAGTCTTGGTCTTAGAAAAGTCCACTCTCTCTTAATGTTGTAAGAGTGAGTAGATGGGCATCAACCTGTCTGGTCATTTATCATGGTGTGTGTGAGAGATCCACTTCCATGGCCAGACAATGTTAGTGAAAGTCCTGCAGATGTGAAAAGTAAAGGAGAGGATGTTATTATCAGAGTGAATGTAAAGGAGAGGATGTTATTATCAGAGTGAATGTAAAGGAGAGGATGTTATTATCAGAGTGAATGTAAAGGAGAGGATGTTATTATCAGAGTGAATGTAAAGGAGAGGATGTTATTATCAGAGTGAATGTAAAGGAGAGGATGTTATTATCAGAGTGAATGTAAAGGAGAGGATGTTATTATCAGAGTGAATGTAAAGGAGAGGATGTTATTATCAGAGTGAATGTAAAGGAGAGGATGTTATTATCAGTGTGAATGTAAAGGAGAGGATGTTATTATCAGAGTGAATGTAAAGGAGAGGATGTTATTATCAGAGTGAATGTAAAGGAGAGGATGTTATTATCAGAGTGAATGTAAAGGAGAGGATGTTATTATCAGAGTGAATGTAAAGGAGAGGATGTTATTATCAGAGTGAATGTAAAGGAGAGGATGTTATTATCAGACTGAATGTAAAGGAGAGGATGTTATTATCAGAGTGAATGTAAAGGAGAGGATGTTATTATCAGAGTGAATGTAAAGGAGAGGATGTTATATCAGACTGAATGTAAAGGAGAGGATGTTATATCAGACTGAATGTAAAGGAGAGGATGTTATATCAGACTGAATGTAAAGGAGGGGATGTTATTATCAGAGTGAATGTAAAGGAGAGGATGTTATTATCAGAGTGAATGTAAAGGAGAGGATGTTATTATCAGACTGAATGTAAAGGAGAGGATGTTATTATCAGAGTGAATGTAAAGGAGAGGCTGTTATTATCAGACTGAATGTAAAGGAGAGGATGTTATATCAGACTGAATGTAAAGGAGAGGATGTTATTATCAGACTGAATGTAAAGGAGAGGATGTTATTATCAGAGTGAATGTAAAGGAGAGGATGTTATTATCAGAGTGAATGTAAAAGGCAGCCTCACTCTGGTCTTTACATCTGTAATCCAACCCCAGCCTACCTCTCGTCTCTAACAACTGCTGTGGCCAGTGTCCCTGTGCGTGCACACACACAACACACACACGCGCGCTTGGAGTCATATCACACACACACACACATATCACGTACACATTTGTTGTTGCGTACAGACACACGGATGCAGACACACGGATGTGTTTGCACGCACAAGTTCCACTAAAAAGCTCCCATGTGAATCTATCCGTGGACACTGCAGCTTCAGGGCTGACCAGCACAAGCTCTGGTCTTTTACAACCCTGTATAATCTGGTCCAAATTTCAGAGTCTCCTCTGCCAAGATACTGTACGTTGTGAAACAATATGCAGCCCTGTGTTTCTGTGCTCACGGTGATATGGAAGATAATGTCAGGTTGTAAAAACGTGTTTTCACGCTCACAATCCTGTTTCCTGACAGATAAGGGGTTAAATGTCTGTTTGAATGTAATGTGTGTTTGTGTGTCTGCCTGTGTGTACATCCATACTATGAAGTGCGTCTGTGGAAATCCGTGTGAATGACAGAGTGTGAATGAAGTAGTGTGTGTGTGTGTGTGTGTGTGTGTGTGTGTGTGTGTGTGTGTGTGTGTGTGTGTGTGTGTGAGCAGACTACATATTCTGTCTGAATGAATGAATGGAGGGTGTGGTTAGATGATGTGATTGACAATTCCACAGTCATAGCAGACCGTGACAGGGCAGGGCTGCCGTTAGGTTTGGAGAAGAGCCATTGCTTAAATACTGTCCCTAATGGTTCATGGTTGTCATTATCTCTCTCTCTCTCTCTCTCTCTCTCTCTCTCTCTCTCTCTCTCTCTCTCTCTCTCTCTCTCTCTCTCTCTCTCTTTCTCTCTTTCTCTCTCTCTCTCTCTCTCTCTCGTTCTCTCACTTTCTCTCTGTCTTGTTCTCTCACTTTCTCTCTCTCTCGTTCTCTCACTTTCTCTCTGTCTTGTTCTCTCACTTTCTCTCTCTCGTTCTCTCACTTTCTCTCTCTCGTTCTCTCACTTTCTCTCTCTCTCGTTCTCTCACTCTCTCTCTCTCGTTCTCTCACATTCTCTCTCTCTCTCTCTCTCGTTCTCTCTCTCACTTTCTCTCTCTCTCTCGTTCTCTCTCTCTCTCGTTCTCTCTCTCTCTTGTTCTCTCTCTCGTTCTCTCTCTCTCTCTCTATCTGTCTGTCTCCTTGAGACTTCACCATTAGACAGTTGCATAGTTTCTTTCTCTGCCTCTTACTTGCTCGTTTTCATTCATTCTTGCACGCTCTCTTTCTTCTTCCCTCCATCTTCTTTGTCCTTTCTCCCTCTCTCTCTTACTTCTCCCCTCTTCCTAACGTTCCTACTCTCTCCCCTCATTATTTATGACACGTTCTCTCTCCCTCATTCTCTCTCCTCTACCCTCATTATTTATTACACGTTCTCATTCTCTCTCCTCTTCCCTCATTATTTATGACACGTTCTCTCTCCTCTTCCCTCATTATTTATGACACGTTCTCATTCTCTCTCCTCTACCCTCATTATTTATTACACGTTCTCATTCTCTCTCCACTCATTATTTATTACACGTTCTCCCTCTCTCATTCTCTCTCCTCTACCCTCATTATTTATTACACGTTCTCATTCTCTCTCCTCTTCCCTCATTATTTATGACACGTTCTCTCTCCTCTTCCCTCATTATTTATGACACGTTCTCCCTCTCTCATTCTCTCTCCTCTTCCCTCATTATTTATGACACGTTCTCCCTCTCTCATTCTCTCTCCTCTTCCCTCATTATTTATGACACGTTCTCCCTCTCTCATTCTCTCTCCTCTTCCCTCATTATTTATGACACGTTCTCTCTCCTCTTCCCTCATTATTTATGACACGTTCTCATTCTCTCTCCTCTACCCTCATTATTTATTACACGTTCTCATTCTCTCTCCACTCATTATTTATTACACGTTCTCCCTCTCTCATTCTCTCTCCTCTACCCTCATTATTTATTACACGTTCTCATTCTCTCTCCTCTTCCCTCATTATTTATGACACGTTCTCTCTCCTCTTCCCTCATTATTTATGACACGTTCTCCCTCTCTCATTCTCTCTCCTCTTCCCTCATTATTTATGACACGTTCTCCCTCTCTCATTCTCTCTCCTCTTCCCTCATTATTTATGACACGTTCTCCCTCTCTCATTCTCTCTCCTCTTCCCTCATTATTTATGACACGTTCTCTCTCCTCTTCCCTCATTATTTATGACACGTTCTCATTCTCTCTCCTCTACCCTCATTATTTATTACACGTTCTCATTCTCTCTCCACTCATTATTTATTACACGTTCTCCCTCTCTCATTCTCTCTCCTCTACCCTCATTATTTATTACACGTTCTCATTCTCTCTCCTCTTCCCTCATTATTTATGACACGTTCTCCCTCTCTCATTCTCTCTCCTCTTCCCTCATTATTTATGACACGTTCTCCCTCTCTCATTCTCTCTCCTCTTCCCTCATTATTTATGACACGTTCTCCCTCTCTCATTCTCTCTCCTCTTCCCTCATTATTGCACTTTCTTCTTCTTACTACTCCCTCCCTCTTTTCTCTGTCCCTTGGCTGCGCTCATCCATGATGGCATGTCACCCCCAATGTGCCAGCAGGACTCTTTCACACAGCTTGTGGCAGAAGGGCCCCTTGGAGGGAGAGGGAGAGAGGTGAGAAAAAGAGCGAGGGAGAGAGGTGAAGAAGTAAAAGAGAGGATACGTAGAGGAAGAGATAAGGATAGAGAGAGGGCGATGAAGATAGGAGATGGAGAGAAGAAAGGAAGATGAGAGAGAAAAAGAGAACAGAGATGGACAAGAAGATAAAGAGAGAGATGACAGGAGACAGAGTGAAAGGGAGAGCAAATGTGCATGTCCACGTCTCTCTGTCTGTAAGCACTGAACCTGAGGATGTCGACCTCCCACCTCCTGAGCACAGCACTACAGCTTCACACCCTGCTATAAGTCACAGAGGGCAACCAGGCAGCGGTCAGAGTCCACACCTCAGTCGACTGTATCGATTGGAGAAACGTGTGTCTGGGAGGGAGGGAGGGAGGGAGGGAGGGAGGGAGATGGTGGGGGGAGGACCACTTTACCAACCTATAAGGCGTCTTGATGTTTTGGCATTTGAGACTAGTCCAAATATAGCACATGATCTGAACCAAAACAAATCTACTGATCATATTGCTTCCAAACATGATATTTAATTTACATTGTCACACAACATCATTTGACATTTTTCTTAATGTAGATATTATACATCAATAAATAAGGTGGAAATATATTATAAATGTGGCACCATCACAGCCACTATGTTCTCGTTGGACTCCTTTTCATAATCATATTTGGCAGCAAGGCATACAATATTCATCCATAGCTACGAGCATGAAGCCTACATATCTCTCTTAGGTTGTGATCCGTGGTGTGAAGTACTCTTTTCAATGTTCTTTCTTGACATTTGTGCAATATTTATCCGTACGCTGCAGTTTCAATACGTCCGCCGGTAGCTCGAAGCATGATGTGTAACGTAGACGTTAAAACACACTTTGAAATGTTGCACTCTGCCCTGGCTGAGGATTCGTTCGCTCATCCCCTGAGGCCTAGCGTAATGGACTATTCCTCTCTCTAACCGAGCCTATCTCACACACACACACACACACACACACACACACACACACACACACACACACACACACACACACACACACACACACACACACACACCTCTAGCTCTTTAGATGGAAACAGAGAGTGGCTAATGCTATTGGTGTCTGTTTGCCCTGCGGCTATATATGAGGTCTGTCTGTCTGTCTGCCTGTCTGTGAGTGTGAATGGGAGATAATGACAGTGAGAGTACTGTACAGTGGAAGTCAATCAACACAAGCTTAGAGCTCTCCCTTCTGGCTGCATTGCGCAATGACGTGTCCCTGCAGTAGCCTAGTGGAGTAGCTAAGTCTAAGTGGTCCATAATCAAAGATCTAAGATCAGGGCCTGTATGTATCAAGCGTCTCAGAGTAGGAGTGCTGATCGAGGATCAGACCCCCTCTGTCCAAGTAATTGTATTCATTATGATCTAAAAGGCTACGCTGATCTAGGATCAGATCCCCTCTGTCCAAGTAATCGTATTCATTATGATCTAAAAGGCTCAACTGATCCTGGATCAGCACTCTGGCTATGAGCTGCTTAGTGACTACTGGCCCTGCTAAATCAAATCAAATATCTGACCCTGTGGATATTCTGACCACTCTGGCTGAAATAGAATGGACATTGACTAGCTTCTGTCAAATAACAAACAGATGACAAATGTCTGTAAATGAAGGGCCTCGAATTATAACACAAAGAAGATACTTTGGGAGGCCCAATCAACATCATTGAGCTGTGTAGTTTTGTAAAGAGAGGATATTGTTGATGCCTGAAGTGATAGATGACTAACTGCACCTCTGGGAATTTTTGTTTGTTTTCAGATCTTCTCAGAAAGTGAAAATAAAGACCAGGAAAGGGAAGTGTGTTTTGTGGATATCGCCTACGACGAGATCCCTGAGAGATACTATAAAGAGTCTGAGGTGAGTGCGTGTGTGTGTGTGTGTGTGTGTGTGTGTGTGTGTGTGTGTGTGTGTGTGTGTGTGTGTGTGTGTGTGTGTGTGTGTGTGTGTGTGTGTGTGTGTGTGTGTGTGTGTGTGTGTGTGTTGTTTCATTAGAGCTAATGGGGCCCAGGCGTTATTGTAGCCACAGGCTGTCTCTGTAGTCAAACACTGGTGATTAGAGTCTTATTATTAGTCTAAAAATAGAACCAGCAACATAGTTCAGACATAACAATGACAGTGGATAGAAGGACATTCACCGATACTCAGTGATACTCAGCGATACTCAGTGATACTCAAAGATACAATGATACAACAGACTGACACCATTTCAGTCTATTGGTTTTGCCCTAAGCATCCTAGTCATCCAAACTATTTCATTGGGTTGGAATTTTATTCAATTAAGTTTACGTTTAGTTATATTCCCGAATTGAGTTTGTATTGCAGGTAAACCCACAAAACACTCCGCAATACAGCTCTGACCAGATAATGCTAGCTAAGCTAACTCTAGCATCACCTTCACCTTCTATTCTCTCCCCATACGCCTCTTCCTTATCTAATTTTCAGTGTAAGAAAATAGCATGTTAGCATATAGCATCTGTGTAAGTATAGTTAGACTGTTGAGTATAGTAGATGCAGTAAGCGGTGGTTGAATGATAAATTGCCTCAGCCCCTGAGATTTAGCGAAGAGTTTCTGGAGGGAAGGATTCCTATTTAACGTTGGCGTTCTATTTTTAGCTTTCCCGTAATGCATTTCTCTCAGGGCACAGAGGTTTGGATTAATGACTGAGATCTACGTTTGTGTGTGTGTGTGTGTGTGTGTCCACCCCAACAGGACCTGCGGTACTTCAAGTCAGAGAAGACGTCGAGGGGCATGCTGCAGGAGGGCTGGAGGGACACCCAGGAGCCCATCATGTGCTCCTACAAGCTGGTCACCGTCAAGTTTGAGGTGTGGGGCCTGCAGACGCGCGTAGAGCAGTTTGTACACAAGGTCAGAGGTCACTCACATACGTACACACAGCCATTCTGTCCTGCACTAAACCCTTCCGCAAAAGGCTTTATACTCAGTGCGTGAGTAGTATGTGACTTAGTGTTCACTATTTAAATAGCAAATAGCAGCCACTTACTCCATAGATAGTGACGGCAAGGTAGCCTAGTGGTTAGAGTGTTGGACTAGTAACCGAAAGGTTGCAAGTTCGAATCGCCGAGCTGACAAGGTACAAATCTGTCGTTCTGCCCCTGAACAAGGCAGTTAAACCCACTGTTCCTAGGCTGTCATTGAAAATAAGAATTTGTTCTTAACTGACTTGCCTAGTTAAATAAAGGTAAAAAAATAGTGCCGGTACATTTTTGTAGATCTGCTCTGAGATCAGTGTTCTCTGACCCCCTCTATTGCCTCTCCCTATAGGTGGTGCGTGACGTGCTGCTCCTGGGCCACAGGCAGGCTTTTGCATGGGTGGATGAGTGGATCGGTAGGTCGACAAGCACTGCTCTATTGGTCCTCTCACTAACTAATCACTGGGTAGTTTTCAGTAGGGCAATTCTTTTTGATGTGTTGAAAGTTAAAATTAGTGTTTCTTATTGGACAAGTATAGGTAGTCCCTCCCAGTTTATTCTGTACCTAATGAACACGCCCCAAGTTTAACACTGGGATCTATGAAGTCAGTCTTTCCTTAGAATGGTATCAATAAGAAAGGACTTCCATTTAGATTTGACTCCTTTTGGGAGTTAAGTGGTTACTGTTGATGCTGTCTCTAATCTACTGTCTGTTTCATTGTGTGTAATAGAACTAAATAAGGCATGTGAACCCCTAAACACCATCCAATTCCCCATCACTGCATCTAACCCTGCTCCATCTTATACGCTGGGTGACCTCTCAGATATCAATAATCCTACTTGGAACACGTAACCAAGGGAGCAGATTCTAAGCCCAGGTCTGGACTAAGAAGCATGCACAATGGAGAATCTCCATTGAAAGTTATTTTTAGTCCAGCAATGGGCATAATCTGTGTCTGGGAAAATCGCCCCCTAGAAGTACTGTCATGTCCAGGGTTGGTCTGTGTTCACTAGCTCACTACTTCAGTCATACACAGACAGCAGCCCCTGGACTGCAGTTCCTTCCATGTTTATCTGTAAAACCAATTCCTGCAATCCTGTGTTGGCGTTCAATCAAACAATATCCCTCCTGTACACTGGTCTGTTTCTTCTTGTGTCAGCAATATTTGTCATTCTTTTTGGCATCAAGGCTTGTAAGATGTTGGCATCGATCCTTGTACGATGTCCATAGTAAACACAAATGGCTCTATTTGCTACAATTTCCTAACAAAAGAATAGCAATTGCTGAAATATCAGGAGATATTACACAGAAGATATTGCACTCATTGAATCATGAAAGCTGTGTGTATGTGGGTCGTGACTGCATGGCAATAAGAGCAGCAGTAATACTAGCAGGACTCTTATTAGCACTCAGCTTTTTCCATGGCTGCAGGGTAAGTCCATAACAAGCCATTACTGCTGTAATGGGACACCGCTACTCACTCTCTCCCTTCTCCTTCACCTCTGGGGGGGTGGGAAAAAATAACTTTCCCTCCTATGCACTGTTTGGATGATTCCCCCTCACCCAAATCCTCCTGACGTATTTGGGATGACCTTGCCTAGGACTGTTCTTTGGGAATGTATTTTTTTTCCGGCGATGCTCCCAACCCTTCCCGTCTGACTCGGAGGGTTCTGGATCATTTATTTTCCCTCTCCTTTCCCTTCTCCCTCTATCCCTCCCTTTCTTCCTCTTCCTAACCCGGCTTTGGCCTGACTAGCTCTCTCCTCTCGACACCAACTCTTTTCGGTCGTGGGAAGCTAGCTCTGCCCTCTCCACCTCCTATTGATTGTGCTTGAACTTTGACCTTTCAGCCCCTCCCAAAAGCGCTAATCACCACCCAGCGCTCTCTACTCACCCACGGCGTGCTCCTCCTCACTTAACCCCTCCTCTACCTTCGTCTTGAGTGTCCTAACGGGGAGACGCCAACATCTCGACCTCCCTCCTCCCCTCTTTGCAGATATGAACTTGGATGACGTGCGGGAATACGAGAAAAGTATGCATGAACAAACCAACATTAAGGTTTGCCATGAGCAGCAAGAGCATTCCACGAACTCCCCATCACTGGATGACATAGAGATTCATGACAAAGTCAGCGTATGTGTCGTTTCATTTCCTCTTGTTCTGTTTCATATTGACGTGTTCTGTTGTTCATGTCGACGTGACTCAGGAGGGAACCAATCACTCTTTTTCTATGCGAAATGTTTTCTGAAATAAGTGGTTCTTGCAAGCTTTAGTTGTTTCTATATCGGGAAAACATGAAGAACAAAAATATTCACATCTTGAGAAAATATCAAATGACTTTTGATTTGAAAATGTTTGATCATTTTGATTATGACATAACTAGTAGTGATGCCAGGCTAAGATTAGAAAGAAGCATTAGAATGCTTTGGAGTGCTGTCTCCCCCCTCATTCTCTCTCTCCGTGCAGACATGACGATGGATGAGGTGAGAGAGTATGAGCGCACCATCCAGGAAGCCACCAACGAGAAGATCGGAATTTTCCCCCCGTCGATCTCCATCAGCGAGATGCCCCTGTCCTCCTGCACCCTCTCTGGACCCGCCAGTGCCCCCACCACCCCCCTCTGCACTGATGCGCCCGAGTTCCTCTCCGTCCCCAAGGACCGAGCCCGCAAGAAGTCCGCCCCTGAGACCCTCACCCTGCCCGACGCCGCTACCCAGAACCAGAGTGGAGTCCCCCAGGGCTCTATGCTGGTGCCAGTTCCAAATCAAAATCACTCCCCCTGGCCCTCCTCTGACTCTGACCAGGCTGAGTTAGGGGGGGAATAGGAGGGACGGGATGTTCTTTTCCTCCATATGCCCCGCCACCTCACTGTCTTAGTAGCCCAGCAAGACTAGCCTCTACGCCCCAGTGCCCAGTCCTACAGGCCCAACTAACCATATCCCAGAGTTCAGTTCTTCTTACACATATCACCAGAGGTGAAAGGTCTAACCACCAGTTTCCAATCTCCTACATCCTCAACATAAGTCGGTTTTGTCAGCCTTCAATGGATGGCTTCCTCTTCCTGAGATCTAGCCAATCAGATGTCTGACCGACTGTGACAACCACCTAAGCTGTCCATCAAGAGAACATATCCACAAGGGGTTTTGTGTCCTGTCCTCAATTAGCGATCCCTGTGTTTGTCTTAAAATACGTTATTGACAAAATGCCAGATGATGGATTCTCTTTTTTTTTTTATATATATATATATATATATATATCAGGTCAGCTGATGATCCTTATGTAATGTAAATGTAGTTGCCATAACACCATGAAATTAGAGATACAATGATATTAATATTGTTTTGTGAACCTCTTTCCATGGAATTCTCAGCCTACAAATATATCGAAATATCATTTTGACCTTGAAATAAATACACTTTTTAACAAAATGGAAGTAGAAGTACTGTAGTATAGTTAGATTTTATAACCACATTGACTCACTAAAAAGACACCACCTTTCACCTGGACAGAGGACAGACCATTCAAAACTGAACCCAGATCTGTGTGTGTTCACGTCTCCACTCCACACTCCTCCTGAAACAGATGCAAGATCAGTACAATCACAGAAAGAGATCCCTTCTCAGGTCTCCAGAGCTCTGCCTCAGCCCTCTTTAGGAAGGGCAGGGAACGTAACCATTCTCTCCTTGCTTTAAAACACAATTTTTATACCTGCACAGATATATCTATATACTATATCTATACTCACCTGTCTACTTAACTAACCTTTGGAACGTTTACACAACATTAGATAAGCCATGATAAAATACATATTGGGCATCAAGTTTGACATTGAGGAGTGATGCAGTCAGTTTAATCAAATTGGTATAGCAACAGAACAGATATGACTAGGAAAAATGCCATTTGGGGGATATGCTGTAAATGTAAGTGAACATTGAGCACAGTGGAGTTGATAAGGAATTCCATGCTTTGCGCAGGGCACTCGCTTCAACCTGGCCTTATTCTATGTACTTGGTTACCTTTGCATTGTGCGCATTGTGTTTTTAGGAATACCGATAATGTTGCTTGCCAATGTTGGTATTGTACCTGTTTTGGTGGGATCAGAAAGTTATTTTGACGCAACAACGTTAGCGGCGGCCATCTTTTTTCCCCCCTGCGCTAGCCTCACCACAGTGTGTCATCAGAAACTTTTGGGGGGGGAGAAACATTGAGGACTAACGGTTTCTCTACTGTTTTATACAATCACATAAATGCATCAAGGGGTCTCATATGCCGCATGAAATGTTCACAAACACGTATACATATGTGAAGTATATGTGTATATAAATGGCAGGATATACTGTTGATGCGAAATTGTGGAGAAAGCGAATGTGACGTTGTCCTAGGCTCTGTAGTGTAACCATTGTATAGTAAAGCGGAGTTTTAGCAGAGACTGAAACTGAGCATGTTCTGAGAAGACAACTCTCTACTCTGTGCCTCTGCATGCAAAAGTCTATATTGTCTCGTCTGTATACAAATCCAAAACATTTCAATAAAGAAAAAACATCCCATTTTGTTGTAACGTTAAAGGGCAATTGCACCACTTTTCAACCTCATTTTCATGATCTCCAGCACAATGCCAGTGTCTGCATATGTGAAAATGGCGCAGTTCTACATTTTGTAGAAAGAAATGTAAAGTTACAAAGTTCTACCCGATGACATCATCAACGGATTTTCAGACACTGAGATTCACGGTGACGTGGAGCAATAAAATACCCTCCCTCTGGCTTGAAACTCGTTTCAGGTTTTGAAAATCACAGTTTTTCTTACTTTTAATCCTACCTTGTGATGTCACAGAGAAGCATTTAGGACCTTCTTATCTTTGCAACCACAGATCATAGAAACACACCGTTTTCACATACAGTGGGGAGAACAAGTATTTGATACACTGCCGATTTTGCAGGTTTTCCTACTTACAAAGCATGTAGAGGTCTGTAATTTTTATCATAGGTACACTTCAACTGTGAGAGACGGAATCTAAAACAAAAATCCTGAAAATCCCATTGTATGATTTTTAAGTAATTAATTTGCATTTTATTGCATGAAATAAGTATTTGATACATCAGAAAAGCAGAACTTAATATTTGGTACAGAAACCTTTGTTTGCAATTACAGAGATCATACATTTCCTGTAGTTCTTGACCAGGTTTGCACACACTGCAGCAGGGATTTTGGCCCACTCCTCCATACAGACCTTCTCCAGATCCTTCAGGTTTGTGGGCTGTCGCTGGGCAATACGGACTTTCAGCTCCCTCCAAAGATTTTCTATTGGGTTCAGGTCTGGAGACTGGCTAGACCACTCCAGGACCTTGAGATGCTTCTTACGGAGCCACTCCTTAGTTGCCCTGGCTGTGTGTTTCGGGTCGTTGTCATGCTGGAAGACCCAGCCACGACCCATCTTCAATGCTCTTACTGAGGGAAGGAGGTTGTTGGCCAAGATCTCGCGATACATGGCCCCATCCATCCTCCCCTCAATACGGTGCAGTCGCCCTGTCCCCTTTGCAGAAAAGCATCCCCAAAGAATGATGTTTCCACCTCCATGCTTCACGGTTGAGATGGTGTTCTTGGGGTTGTACTCATCCTTCTTCTTCCTCCAAACACGGCGAGTGGAGTTTAGACCAAAAAGCTATATTTTTGTCTCATCAGACCACATGACCTTCTCCCATTCCTCCTCTGGATCATCCAGATGGTCATTGGCAAACTTCAGAAGGGCCTGGACATGCGCTGGCTTGAGCAGGGGGACCTTGCGTGCGCTGCAGGATTTTAATCCATGACGGCGTAGTGTGTTACTAATGGTTTTCTTTGAGACTGTGGTCCCAGCTCTCTTCAGGTCATTGACCAGGTCCTGCCGTGTAGTTCTGGGCTGATCCCTCACCTTCCTCATGATCATTGATGCCCCACGAGGTGAGATCTTGCATGGAGCCCCAGACCGAGGGTGATTGACCGTCATCTTGAACTTCTTCCATTTTCTAATAATTGCGCCAACAGTTGTTGCCTTCTCACCAAGCTGCTTGCCTATTGTCCTGTAGTCCATCCTAGCCTTGTGCAGGTCTACAATTTCAGCCCTGATGTCCTTACAGAGCTCTCTGGTCTTGGCCATTGTGGAGAGGTTGGAGTCTGTTTGATTGAGTGTGTGGACAGGTGTCTTTTATACAGGTAACGAGTTCAAACAGGTGCAGTTAATACAGGTAATGAGTGGAGAACAGGAGGGCTTCTTAAAGAAAAACTAACAGGTCTGTGAGAGCCGGAATTCTTACTGGTTGGTAGGTGATCAAATACTTATGTCATGCAATAAAATGCAAATTAATTACTTAAAAATCATACAATGTGATTTTCTGGATTTTTGTTTTAGATTCCGTCTCTCACAGTTGAAGTGTAACTATGATAAAAATTACAGACCTCTACATGCTTTGTAAGTAGGAAAACCTGCAAAATCGGCAGTGTATCAAATACTTGTTCTCCCCACTGTATCTAGACACCCGTATGGTGCTGGAGATAATGAATATGAGTTTGTAAAGTGGCTGAATGGCCATTTTAAGCCTACTATTCCATTTATTGCAATTTCAAAACATTGATTTGAAATACAGCTTCGTGTTAGTTACTTTCATCATCGAAATGTATAAGATTTTGAGAGAAATAGCTGAAGTTTGTAGTACCTGTTGACCATTGTTTTGTCCTGAAGACGTCACATTACATTACATATGTGGGCATTTGCACTTTGTGATGAGAAAACGAAATTAGCCGTTAACAAACGTGTACTGACTGTTATATCTCTTTTTTAGGGTTTTGTTGGACCGAAGTTATACAAGCCTACTTGTTGGTCAGATATAGACCACTCTACACTATAGACCACTATAGACCACTCTACAGTGTCTAACCCCAAAATGTCTCATCTTTACACAAGATGCTCACTATCATTCTAAACTGTACTTGTCTTTGCTGTTAAATTTCCTGTGGGATACATGTGTTAAATGATATTGACTATCAGGAATAAAAAAGATCCAGGGACATGTTTGAGTGCCAGTAAGCTAATGGCTATATCAAAACGAACGCAAAATGACAAGCATAACATCCAGGGTCAGTTACTTTTCAGAGAGAAGGTCTAGGTTTTATAAATAGTCAACTCTTTCGTTGTCGGTTGCATGCTCCACGTAAGTTCATGAAGACTTTTTGAGTGAGCTTATGTGGAGCATGGAACAGAAAGTGAATGAGTTTACTATTTACGAAACCTAGTCCTTCACTCTGAAAAATAACCGACCCTTGAGATTATACTTGTCATTTTGCGTTCGTTTTGAGAGTGCAACTGTTTGGTTTGAATCTATAACATTTAAGGTGCAATGTCCCATTTGTTAGTTCTCTTTATCGAGCTGTTGAAAAATCCACAGTAGAAAAGACCATTGTAACTACATACTGTACGTTACAACCCTATGTGCAAAATACATTTAAAAAATGTATTTTTGGTTGAAAGGACATTGAAAATAGGAATTTTTCAACATATTGTGCTCACTGTGAAAATATTTACTTCGAATTTGCAACCTCCCCATTGTAGTGTGCATCATCGATGTTCCAGTTGCTTTTGGTGATCCTATAGCTCTTTGACCTAATGACACATTATCTATAAAAACAATCTTTGAATCAATCTTTTTTTTTTTTTTTATTGGGGGGACTGTGTTTACTTTTGAATTTTTACAATATACCTTGACTCGGAGGTTGGTTTTCTGTTATAATTTTCACAAGTGCTGTAGTTTGATTTTGTGGTTTGCTGTATTTCAAATGGCATCTGTTCATTCTAAGAAAAGGACCAAGCTTTCGTTGTGTCCCTCCTGGTGCGGCTTGCCAGGCTGTCGTGCTGTCTCCCTAGCTCTGGTCCAGGTTGTCACTGCTGCTTCCTGACACTGAGCCTCTTAAGCAGGACGAGCGTTAGCAATCCACACTAACACCCTGGACCAGAGCTACTGTCTCCCTATCTGAAGTGCCATCCTTGTTCGGCTACTGGAAGTCGCTCTGGGTTCTTCCACTGATTATATTTGTTATATTTTTACTGCCCTCCTTGAGGTACATTTGGTTCTCTGTTGTAATTATTGTTTCACTTTTTTCTTAATTCTTGTAGTAAATAAAGTTTACTTGCTACTACACTTTGCCATTGTCGGTTGTCAGATGTGGTGCCTCTGAAAGTTTGTGTGTGTGTGTGCGCATGTTGGTGTGTGATTGCATGGGAGTTTGTGTGTGTGAGAGAGAGTGAAAGATAAAGAGCAAGGGGAATGAACATTTTGCTATATACACTACATGACCAAAAGTATGTGGACACCTGCTCGACGAACATCTCATTCCAAAATCATAGGCATTAATATGGAGTTGGTCTCCTCTTTGCTGCTATAACAGCCTCCACTCTTCTGGGAAGGCTTTCCACTAGATGTTGGAACATTGATGCGGGGACTTGCTTCCATTCAGCCACAAAAGCATTAGTGAGGTCGGGCACTGATGTTGGGCGATTAGGCCTGGCTCACACTCTGCGTTCTAATTCATCCCAAAGGTGTTCTATGGGGTTGAGGTCAGGGCTCTGTGCAGGCCAGTCAAATTATTTCACCCCGATCTCGACAAACCATTTCTTTATGGACCTTGCTTTATGCATGGGGGCATTGTTATGCTGAAACAGGAAAGGACCTTCCCCAAACTGTTGCCACGAAGTTGGAAGCAGAGAATCGTCTGGAATGTCATTGTATACTGTAACATTACGATTACCCTTCACTGGAACTAAGGGGCCTAGCCGAACCATGAAAAATAGCCCCAGAACATTATTCCTCCACCACCAAACATTACAGTTGGCACTATGCATTGGGGCAGATAGCGTTCTCCTGGCATCCACCAAACTCAGATTCGTCTGCCGGACTGCCAGATGGTGAAGCGTAGTTCATCACTCCAGAGAACGCGTTTCCACTGCTCCAGAGTCCAATGGCGGTGAGCTTTACACAACTCCAGCCGACACTTGGCATTGTGCATGGTGATCTGCTCGGCCATGGAAACCCAATTCATGAAGCTCCACTAAACAGATATTGTGCTGACGTTGCTTCCAGAGGCAATTTGGAACTCAGTTAGTGAGTGTTGCAACTAAGGATGATCATTTTTAGCACTCGCCAGTCCCGTTCTGTGAGTTTGTGTGGCTTACCATTTCGCGGCTGAGCCATTGTTGCTCCTAGATATTTCCTCTTCACAATAATAGCACTTACAGTTGACCGGGGCAGCTCTAGCAGGGCAATTATTTTACGAACTGACTCGTTGGAAAGGTGGCATCCTATGACGGTGCCACGTTGAAAGTCACTGAGCTCTTCAGTAAGGCCATTCTACTGCCAAAGTTTGTCTATGGAGATTGCATGGCTGTGTGCTCGATTTTATACATGTGGCTGAAATAGCTGAATCCACTCATTTGAAGGGGTGTCCACATACTTTGTATAAATAGTGTATTGAATATAACCACAGGGGCATAGACCGCTACAGGCATCACACAATATTACCACAACTCAATATGAAATACCATAAACTAGTCACAGGGGGCGCTGTCTGATCTCACTGAAGTTTTTCCATCCATAAACCTTACACTGAATACTCTATGGTAGCCGTGAGTAAGTCTCACGAGGTTTGCACTTCCTATTTTCTTCAACCAGCATGGCCACGCTGAATGAGGGATTCACGTTGTGCGGACTTGTACAAACTCCAAGTGCTTCAGATTCGGCAATTCAGGGAATTGAACTGGATGGAGACAGTGACCATGCCGTCGTCACCGATTCCACGAGATCTGTCACTTTATACAAGGTAATGTTGACCAATACAAGTGGCTGAAATGTTGAACCAGCTCAGCTGATGGGATGATGGCACACTCGTGTCCATTGACATTGCAGTGGGGGATTCGACGCGTTTCAAAATATAGCTAGCTACATATAAAAATTGCTCACTCTCTTACCAGTATTGCAATGGTGTTTAACAACTATCTAGCGACACATCTTCGTATTCAGACGGTTTACTTGAATCAATCGACGTGCACGTAGGTGGACGTTATCACACGTACTGTTTCAATGAGAACAGTACTACTAGATAACTGTTTGGCGTGGGTTTGTTTGGTTAGTTGACGTTGGTGCCACTGTCATAAAGGTAGTCACACTCGTCTTGTATTTGAATATGAACTTAACTTACCGTAATAATATGACAAAGGTTGTGTTTGTGTTGAAAAATGACTAGTGTTTACGTATGAGGTGCTGTGTTGACAGGTTTCAGACCAGAAGCCTCTGGGTAGGTGGACGGTGAAACAGGGACAGCTGTTGACTTGTCCTGCAGTGTTCAACTTTCAGACCAAGGAGTATGTAGTGGTCTCCGACAACAAGGTAACACTTGTGGACACGTCCCACAAACATGGAAACTAAACGCATTTAAAACATCTGGATTTGACCGTTGGACTTGATTCTTAAAATAACGTTTCTGTCTTCATGTTGTTCGTGGTCAATAAATGTTTACTCGCTAGGTCATCAGAGTTTGGAAAGATGAAGACCTCAGTTTAGACAAAGCATTTAAAGCAACTGTGAGTATGAGCTCTCTCTTGCTCCCTCTCACACACAAACAATTTCACTTTGTCAATTATGGTGACATACTCTGCAAATTAACATGACCTGTGCCAGTGAAGTCATTGTACCATAATCGAATCAAATTATGCCATACAATTCCTTTATCTCAGGCTTTCCTCTGACTTTGCAGTCATTTTGCGATGTCTCACAGTTATTGGTCTTAAAACTACTTGTGTGTCTGCATGTCTTTTAGGTATCTGCTGATGTATGGAGGGTCCACTCTGCCCCTGGGGGAGAGCCTGTGGTGCTGTTTCAGAGAGGGGCAGTCAGACTCCTGGACTCCCTCCTCTCCTCCCCCCAGCAGCCCATAGAGGACATCCTGTCAGAGGAGGAGGTCATAAGGTCAGACAATGGACACTAGTCTGGATTAGCGATCCATAACCTTCGGGTTGGTTGGCTTTAGTCCCATCACTATAGAGGCCGGTTGGCTTATTCTCCTTCAGAGCCATGGATATTATATATTTTTTTTTAAGTAGTCTAAAAAAGACTTGCAACCATATTAATTTACAGTGAGTCAGAGGCAATGATAATGTTGTCAGTACTTGGCTCGTTTGGGTAAGCAGTATTTTATTGTGTGAGATGCACACAGTTGACAATGTCCTCATGTTACCCCATAGATGGAGCACCAACATCGTGGCTGAGAAACAACACTTTGTCCTCTTCACGACAGAGCAGGTAGAAAGAACATCCTTTCCTTGCGGTACACCGGTACACTGAATAGCCGTGTACTCAATGACCTGCCAATGAGCAGGCATAAACCTGGTGCCATTTGCAACATGCTATATTTTGTGCAAGTATGAATTCGGTGCCACACTGTCGTGCTTAACATGGCTTCCCTGTTGTCCGTCACAGAAAGGGGAGCACTTCCTGTATGCGCAGAGGTTCAACCCCAACACCCTACAGAAGTATAGGCTGGAGGGAGAAGACTCTGGAGCTCCCCCATTGAGTGTCTCTGCCTCTCTCCGGGACAAACACATCAACCTGCTCTACCTGTGTGAGTACGGCCGTCACTTCCCTGCCAAAGTAGTATGTTAGAGATGTTAATGTAGTGACATGACGTTCTGGCATTTCCTGGTTGTTAAAATCCTAATAGTTAACCTATTTTCAGTTTGTGACAAAACAATGTATAGTGTAGAGAATCAATGTACCATGTCAAATGCTTTGAAATGTCTATTAAATAACCACAAATATTGTATTTTCAGCTGTTTGAAGCTGGTGTACAAAGCCGAAAGTAAAAGACGCGAAAACTAAACTTAAGAACAGAAAGCATAGAAATATCACACATAGAACATATGTACCACTTCTTAGACTTGCTTTCAATGAGTGACAGATCTATAACTCACATTTCTATGTGAATTTGGTCAGGTTGCCCAAAAAGTTATATATTTCAGCTTTAATGGTGCCCCCCCCCCCCCCCAGATAACTAGAATACTGTTGAAATGGTAGTGCATTCGATATCAATGAAGCACTTCACAAACAATGAAAAACGGTGGTCGGTCGTCGTAGCTCCAGCCTCGTGAAAGACGTATGGTTTTCCTGAGAAACTTGCTCTCTCAATTATGTGATGGTGTCATAAGGCTATGATTGACCTGACTTGCATCTCTGTCTTCTATCTCACTCTCTCTTTTCTCCAGACCCAAACGGCTGTGTGTACCAGAGTGTGGTGGCGGTGCGGGGGCCTGTGGGGCTGGAAGGGGTGCAGGCCCTGCCTCGTAGCCTGCGCCTGAGGCTGCCCGTTGGGGAGGGGGAGCTGGGAGCTGCCTCGGCGGTGGCCCTGGACGAAGCTCATGTGGCTGTGGTGGGGATGCCCCATCCCTCCGCCAGGACGGGCAAAGGTAAATATCAGGGTTGGGATCAATGCCATGTCAATTCAGGAGCTAAACTGAAATGTCGATTTTCCTCATGTGGGAAATTGGAATTGTAGTTCATGAATTGGATTGAATTATGATTCTCACACACATTCACCCAATCCAACATCAACCCTTAGATACGTACTTTTCGAAGTTCTGATTTGATGCGCGTAAACATGGTGATATCTTCCCCTTGTATGCTTGGGAGCTTTAACCCTATTGCTGACATCCATCCAATCCTTTTTTCAATAATTTTTTTACATTTCAGATTTCCTCTGCATCTGGAATACTAATTTCCAGACTCTTCAGGCTGGCAGGGAGATGGTGGGAAGAATCCATGGACAGGTAGGAATACTCCGAATTTGGAATTTTTGCCTCACAACTCTCATGACTATACTTGTATCTTGCACTAAATAAGACCCGCTTCACTCCTATTTATATCAATGATCATTCCTTCATTTCCCCTCAGGTCTGGTGTTATTTAGGAAAGCTTTTTGTCCCTCATGGCAAGGCCCTCTCCGTCATTCCCTACGAGTGTCAGAAGTCCTCCCTGGCCTCGGCCCTGGGGAAACTACGATGCGCCGGGATCGCAGGTAACGCGGCATTTACTCAGTAAAACAGTCACCAGAGTGCCGTTAGTCGTCCTTAACAGTGCCTGGTTGAATCTAAAATGGCACCCTATTCCCTATATAGTGCACTGCTTTTAATACAAGCCCTGGTGTCCCTGGTCAAAAGTAGGGAATGGGAAGCCATTTTGGATGAAGCCCTTTTGTATGAAGCTATATCACTCCTGTATCACACTTCATTGCATATGTTTCCCTCACCTATCTAATGTACTAAATCTGTAAATTACTGTTGACATTTCATCTGAATTGCAGCCCTTGAAATGTTATTATAAACTAACAGTTTAGTGAGTGGGATTTTATTTCATTTGCGGTTTTGTAGTGTCCACGTCGTCAGTGGCTGTGCCCTCTTGGAACACCCTACTCCATGGGGATCAGCCACAGGGGCCCACCAAAATAGTGGATACCAGGAAGAGTGTAAGTTAACCTGACTTCCTGAATTGGTTGACCCTAATACTTTACCACCAGAATGGAGTCATGTTAATTTCACCTGTTCTGATTAGTCCTCCCTTGTACAGAAGCTGAGACGGAAGGGCCAATCAGCGCCTGCCCTCACAGTGGACCAAGTACTGGAGCTAATCAAGGTATTTTAGATCAACTGCTCATTGTGCTCTTCTGTTTTAGTCTCAAGCAGGTTTTGATGTTGTACATTGTGAGTGAACCACAAATGACCAGTCCCTTTCATAGTATATTTATATCAAATATAATTGTCCTCGAGGAAATGTCAAGTTAGGTGTTGACTGTGGTCAATCTCCAACCCCTCCAGACTGGTCCAGTGGAGGAGGTCCAGAGGGAGGTGGAGGCCCTGGTCTCCAGAGGCGATGCCCAGGACCTGCAGCTCTCGGTGGGCTGGCTGGCCTGCCACCTGGTGGCCCGAAGCCAGGTCGAGACAGCCTTCTACGCTCCCGGGGCCTTGGCACAGCTGGTACAAACACAGTGCCTTTGCCACAGGTGAGGGTGGCATTGGGTTGACCTCCTACGGCACGGGAGTATTGGTCCTTTGGAAAGGGGGGTTATCAGAATAATGGGCTATGTTGGATGCATGGAAAGTGAATGTGAACAGGGTTGTCAGTTCGTAGTAGTGTTGGTGCCAGGCCAAATATATACACTCTTTTCTTGAAACAGTAATACCTGAAGTTATCTATTATAGACCTGTTTGCGCAGTGGTGAACCTATAGACCTTCAGTGTGTGACAGGTTAGCACAGTGGTGAACCTACAGGCCTTCAGTGTGTGACAGGTTAGTACAGTGGTGAACCTACAGACCTTCAGTGTGTGACAGGTTAGTACAGTGGTGAACCTACAGGCATTCAGTGTGTGACAGGTTAGTACAGTGGTGAACCTATAGACCTTCAGTGTGTGACAGGTTAGTACAGTGGTGAACCTACAGGCCTTCAGTGTGTAGTGTGTGACAGGTTAGCACAGTGGTGAACCTACAGGCCTTCAGTGTGTGACAGGTTAGTACAGTGGTGAACCTATAGACCTTCAGTGTGTGACAGGTTAGTACAGTGGTGAACCTACAGGCCTTCAGTGTGTAGTGTGTGACAGGTTAGCACAGTGGTGAACCTATAGACCTTCAGTGTGTGACAGGTTAGTACAGTGGTGAACCTACAGGCATTCAGTGTGTGACAGGTTAGTACAGTGGTGAACCTACAGGCATTCAGTGTGTGACAGGTTAGTACAGTGGTGAACCTACAGGCATTCAGTGTGTGACAGGTTAGTACAGTGGTGAACCTACAGGCCTTCAGTGTGTAGTGTGTGACAGGTTAGCACAGTGGTGAACCTACAGGCCTTCAGTGTGTGACAGGTTAGTACAGTGGTGAACCTATAGACATTCAGTGTGTGACAGGTTAGTACAGTGGTGAACCTACAGGCCTTCAGTGTGTGACAGGTTAGCACAGTGGTGAACCTATAGACATTCAGTGTGTGACAGGTTAGTACAGTGGTGAACCTATAGACATTCAGTGTGTGACAGGTTAGTACAGTGGTGAACCTACAGGCCTTCAGTGTGTGACAGGTTAGCACAGTGGTGAACCTATAGACATTCAGTGTGTGACAGGTTAGTACAGTGGTGAACCTACAGGCCTTCAGTGTGTGACAGGTTAGTACAGTGGTGAACCTATAGACCTTCAGTGTGTGACAGGTTAGTACAGTGGTGAACCTACAGGCCTTCAGTGTGTAGTGTGTGACAGGTTAGCACAGTGGTGAACCTATAGACCTTCAGTGTGTGACAGGTTAGTACAGTGGTGAACCTACAGGCATTCAGTGTGTGACAGGTTAGTACAGTGGTGAACCTACAGGCATTCAGTGTGTGACAGGTTAGTACAGTGGTGAACCTACAGGCCTTCAGTGTGTAGTGTGTGACAGGTTAGCACAGTGGTGAACCTACAGGCCTTCAGTGTGTGACAGGTTAGTACAGTGGTGAACCTATAGACATTCAGTGTGTGACAGGTTAGTACAGTGGTGAACCTACAGGCCTTCAGTGTGTGACAGGTTAGTACAGTGGTGAACCTATAGACATTCAGTGTGTGACAGGTTAGTACAGTGGTGAACCTACAGGCCTTCAGTGTGTAGTGTGTGACAGGTTAGCACAGTGGTGAACCTATAGACCTTCAGTGTGTGACAGGTTAGTACAGTGGTGAACCTACAGGCATTCAGTGTGTGACAGGTTAGTACAGTGGTGAACCTACAGGCCTTCAGTGTGTGACAGGTTAGCACAGTGGTGAACCTATAGACATTCAGTGTGTGACAGGTTAGTACAGTGGTGAACCTACAGGCCTTCAGTGTGTGACAGGTTAGTACAGTGGTGAACCTATAGACCTTCAGTGTGTGACAGGTTAGTACAGTGGTGAACCTACAGGCCTTCAGTGTGTGACAGGTTAGTACAGTGGTGAACCTATAGACATTCAGTGTGTGACAGGTTAGTACAGTGGTGAACCTATAGACATTCAGTGTGTGACAGGTTAGTACAGTGGTGAACCTATAGACCTTCAGTGTGTGACAGGTTAGTACAGTGGTGAACCTATAGACCTTCAGTGTGTGACAGGTTAGTACAGTGGTGAACCTATAGACCTTCAGTGTGTGACAGGTTAGTACAGTGGTGAACCTACAGGCCTTCAGTGTGTGACAGGTTAATGATGCTGAAAGGACAACAACAATAATACCAGCACACGTAGGAGAGTGTACTTTTTGGAAAAGGGACAGTGGTGTAGTAGGTGTTGCGAATACTCCCTTAATCCCCACTGATGCAAAGTAGTGTAGTGGATGTATATACGACGTATCAATTATGTAGTACAATAGAGAAATCATGCACAAATTAGCCTACACAATCACAAAGCACGCAAAATATATGAGTATGTTCACCCATAGCCTAGTTTCAGCAGAATATCATCTGCAGGCAGCTAGAGCACACAGTTCTCGACTGGTTTTGGCATGGAGCAGCTCAGAAGAATGACGTCGATAGCCGGTAGGGTAGGTAGGATGGATGTTTCAAAGTATGACATCTACCAGTAAATGGCAACACTGGGGATGCAAACCATGTATTGGTCTGAAGCCTTGGTTAGTAGGCTATTTGTGATGCGCAGTTCAGTCGTCATGCCCTGTTTGCATCGGGGGTGTGGGCATGGGTGGACGCAGGCCCACCCAATCAGATTGAGCACAAAAATAATACATTATTTTTACAAAAATATACTCCTCAGTACCCCCAACAAATATAAATAAATACAGTTGAAGTCGGAAGTTTACATACACTTAGGTTGGAGTCACCACTCCACAAATTTCTTGTTAACAAACTATAGTTTTGGCAAGTCGGCTAGGACATCTACTTTGTGCAGGACACAAGTAATCTTTCCACCAATTGTTTACAGACAGTGAATTATAAGTGAAATAATCTGTATTACAATTCCAGTGGGTCAGAAGTTTACATACACTAAGTTGACTGTGCCTTCAAACAGCTTGGAAAATTGCAGAAAATGATGTCATGGCTTTAGAAGCTTCTTATAGGCTAATTGACATAATTTGAGTCAATTGGAGGTGTACCTGTGGATGTACACTGCTCAAAAAAATAAAGGGAACACTTAAACAACACAATGTAACTCCAAGTCAATCACACTTCTGTGAAATCAAACTGTCCACTTAGGAAGCAACACTGATTGACAATAAATTTCACATGCTGTTGTGCACATGCTGTTGTGGCAGCATCATGTTGTGGCAATGCTACCAAATACTAATTGAGTGCATGTGAACTTCTGACCCACTGGGAATGTGATGAAAGAAATAAAAGCTGAAATTAATCATTCTCTCTACTTTTATTCTGACATTTCACATTCTTAAAATAAAGTGGTGATCCTAACTGACCTAAGACAGGGAATGTTTACTAGGATTAAATGTCGGGAATTGTGAAACTGAGTTTAAATGTATTTGGCTAAGGTGTATGTGAACTTCTGACTTACACTATATATATATATATTTATTTTTTTGTATTTCTCCCAGACCTCAAATGGTCTCCTGAACATCCTAGAACATCACATTTGTGTTTTTCTATTATAAAGGTTTATTTTTTAGATATATTTTATTTTTATAGTGCTCATCTGAAAAATATATAGGAAAACACATTTTTCTAAATGTAGAAAACAGGCTTTTTCACATAGGGTACCTTTCCTTCGCTGGGCAGGCCCCTTGGGATTTATTTTTTAGCAAAATGTGAGTATACCCACTTTACCAGGCACCACTACCACCACCGCATAGGGCCGATGGAAAGACAGCATGATGTTAAAGGATAAACAGTCTATAAACTTGGACATAATAAGCCAGTAGGTCCCAATCATGAGAATAGGAAAAACACAACTATTACTTCCCATTGCGTAAAACATTTTATGTTTAGCACACAAAGTAACCAGTGACCTAAAGTTTAAATGCAACAATATTTCACACGTTATTTTCAAAGAGATTGCTAACAGCAAGCGTGGTGCAATAATAAAAAAAACATTTCCACTCACCAGATGATCATTTGAAACTTAACTTCTTGTTGAACGTTATTCTTGAAAAGGGAGAAGCTAACAAATTTGCAACAACATCCTCTGCAAACTAGTCTGCAACAAAAGATGGCTAGCTAGACCATGGGGAAACTACTGCTCCCTATTGCGCAGTGACCTGTTGGCCTTTGAGAAGGCAGTAGTTACCATTGTTTTTTTTGTCGAAACAGTCCCACCTATTACAAGTCAAATTGATTGGTTGATTAAACTGTCACTCCAAAATGTTACCCTAATACAGTTGAATGGCAGATGCCATCATAAGCTAGATAGAAGGCCTAGCCAATGGCTGTCTTAGCTAGCTAGTTTTATCTCCCAAGAGACCACCCCAAAAAAATCATGATTGCATCTTTTTTTTCTCTTCAGTGTTAACCTTTCCTTTCCAACAAATTCTGTAGATATTCAATCAGAACATAATTGAAAATAATAATGTAATTTATAATTATTTAATAAATTCTCTGAAGTTGTAGAAGGCCCTCATTGTTCTCCACTGACTTTGGTTTAGTAATAATTTGTAGTGTCTCCATTTTCCCTCAGGTTGCATTTTTTTTCACTATTCTGAATGTCTAAAGAATCCATGTGTTCTGGAATATGAACACTGAATTACTGGATATGTTGAACTCATTATTATGGTGGCCTTATGACAAAATTACAATCATGGTCTTGAATTTGACTTTTTCGTGGCTCGATCTTGACTCTGTCTCGGACCGCTTGTCACCCTCCCGGTCTCGGTCTTGACTAAGTCTCGCCCCCACCCCATCCGGTTTTGGTCTTGACTTTGACTCTATTTTCTCCGGTCTTGGTCTTGAATCGGTCTCGCTTTCTGTGGTCTCGAACACTGCCAGACATCATAGGTGAAGACATGGTGGGTGGGTACCTATCCTATTTCTTCGCCTATCAGTAGCAATGAAGGAAAGGAGACTAGGAAAGGAAGCTTTTTACAGTATTTTCACACAGACTGTTGTTGAAATCCTTGGTTTGGTTCTGACCTGTTCTATGTCTTTCTGCAGCGTGTGTCCCGACCTCCTGCTGCTGGCCCTGGAGCACAAGGACTACTTCCTGTGTCAGCTCTGCCTGCAGCTCTTCCCAGACATCCCTGAGGTGGTCACGTGTGCCTGCCTCAAAACTTTCATCAGGTCAGTCTAACTCGATGGTGTATGGGGCGTCTTGTGTAACGACCTATACGTTGTGAATAAGATTCACTCTGGTGAAGTTCAGGATAGTGTTTCCTACCAGTGCTGGAGCTTGATTATGTATTTGTTGGCCTAATTGTTGTGCTCTCTTTTGATGGTTGAAGTTTCTACTCATTGTGTACAATGCATATTCTTTCCACCACATTGTAAACCAAGCGGTCTCTTTGTGGCTGTGTATTGCTTTTTAAATTGTTTATTTTTAAGTTTGTTTATTTCTAGAACTTGTTTTGTTTGAACCATTTCCAATGCTTCCAAGTGTTGTTACTGCAAATACATAGTTTGACAATTCATATAAATAGCCTGAAATCAGGATCGTTGTTGTAACGGCTGTGTGTCGCTCTCCCTCCAAGTGTGCCAGACGGCGACGTGGAGATGGTCAGTCTGGAGCCGGACAGCGTGTCCTTCATGGAGGGCCTGCTGGCGGCGGGGGCCCGGGGGGGCCAACAGAACGGCTTCAGCCCCCCTCTGTTTGAGGAGGACAGCTGTGACCCCCACCACCAGCCCAAACCTCCCCAGCACCAGGATAAGAAGAACCCCACACTGCAGCTGGAGGTCTGCCCCGTGGGTCTACACAAGGCTGTGCTGCTGTATCCTTGTGTGTAGTCTGGACAACCATTACCCTAAACACTATTCCATTGCAAGACTTCAGTAATATCTGATAATGTCATTGTTGATTAAACCGTGTATTTGATGGTTCAATCCATCTGACTATTGATGATACTAACACAAGGCTGTGTTACTGTATCCTCTCACTATAGGTTTGTTGAATTGGTTGATTCGTTCAATTGTTCATTAATAGGGATAGATACACTGACACATTTCATTGTCAACAGTCGGCTGCAGTGCACCATAATGTTTACCTTGCGCTAATATACAGCACCAGTCCGTAGACATTACTCTTAAACATGTGTGGAGGTGTTATAACTTAACTGTGCTGCTATAGTAATGAGGTCCTGCAGGCGCCGTACAGTGACAACCTCCTGCTCCCACACCTGAAGGACCTCAACACTCAGCAGGTTATTGTGAGTAGCTACCTGTCTCTCATCTCCTTGACAATATGCCATAGTTGGGATCAATTCCATTTCATTCAAGTCGATTCAGGAAGTAAATTCCAATCTTCCCCATTTGAAGAACGATAACATTTGTTTACTTCCTGAACTGAATTGGAATTGACTGTAATCCTGCAATATACCATGGTGTTTTTTTTCTTCTATTGACTTTCTATTTATTAACTGCAGTTAGCTATGAGGATACGTTGAAAGACTGATGGTTGCATCCTTCTGTTTCCTCTCCTAGCTCTTTCTTCAGTACCTCCAGTTCGTCTATTTGAAATATTCCCAAGACGTCTACACACAAACGGCAGGTTTGAGATCGCCCACAATGACACAGGTTGGTACATGGAAGCATTAAAGTTATACAAAAGGTGAATGCATGTAATTATATTGTATAGCATTAACTTAATGCGTGTGTATTCTGAATTTCCTTTTTCTTTTCTAGATCATTGACTGGGTGTGCTTGTTGTTGGATGCTCATTTCATGGTCTTGGTCATGGCTCCTGATGCCAAAGGATTGTTGTCAAGTCTTGAAAGCTTTGTCAAGTCCCAGGTATGTGCTTTCTCTCTGGTCCTCACCGCAAATGATAGTTGAGCATTTTTGTCATAATGGTTCCCTTGATGATAACTAGTGTAATTTGTTTTTATTGCTGTGATAATGAAACCCATTTGAGGCACCCAGGGAGGAATGTTTACCTCTTCAGTGGTTCAAACTGGAAAAGCAAGTGGTGTTGCAATTGTAATTGCTAGCCGTTTTCTGTCACGAGCAGCATCGGCGATATTAGGATGAGCACGATGCAAGACTTTGCTCTCACACAGTCACACAGAGTATCTGCGCATGTGCACTGGTTCGCTCCACTCTGCTAAAACGTGCCCGCTACAGAACCAACCCAGCGGAGGAGTTTAGCCATACGCTTCAACGCTCGTATTTGTTGTGTAAATTGACACACTACTGCTATTTACTTTGCATCTACTTCATCTCGCTGACGCACGTACTGTGTATGGTTCTTTGTTGTAAGGGTTCATTTAACGTCTATCCCCATCTACCCATTCCAGGTGAAACTATTCTCTGAACTGGGGAAGATCGAGGGCAGTCTTCAAGAGCTCCACAAAATGAAGCCGTCGAAGGACATCAGCCAGTACTCCATAGAAGTCATTGAGCTGTTTTAGACCATATTTACAGATTATTTCTAATTAAACTCTGCTGTTGACCTTCTCCCCATTTTTCTCTTGGTCAGTTGCATCGTTGTGTTCCACCTTGTATTTGGTACGCTACCGAAAGGTCCATGGTTAAACTGCTATATCATACCTATCTACTGTAGATACCTACACTGGTCCCAGATCTGCTTGTGCTTTCAACGATGAACATAGGAGTTGGCTGTGCAGCGCCCAAACAGATCTGGGATCAGTCTAGTTGATTCCCAGATGTGTAGAGCAAATGATTCTCTAGTTCTGAACTGTGGCATTGCCGAGCCCTCGGTCCCTATAGCCATGTGATTTGTATTTGTCTGTATAATCTGAGGGCGGGTGTAGTAGAAATATTTGCTAATATGAATTATGTAGAAAACTATATAGTCCCATGATATTTCATCATGGCATAGATACTTTTAACCTATGGAACATACTGCCCCTTTTTTTACAGGAATATACAGAATACTGACATGTCTAAAAATGGAAATGGGTCTCAACCTTCCATATGGTTGACAGTCTTGTGGTTAAATGTTGTATTTCATAAAGGAGATTTGGACAGTGAATGACATCTCCCAATCACATTATAGTAGCACATGTTTTCTATTGATACATTTTGTGTTGCATTCTAACAAAGTCCATTCTGAATTCATATGACAGTATTTGTATTAAAAATACCCTATGCACAAAATGACCCTCGCCTTTGTCCCATCATGATGAGTTGTATGGTTATCGTATGTATGTCTAAGTTAAGATTACATGGTACCATATACAAAATGTGGCTGAAATAACAAAATTCACAAATTTTGGACACCCCTTTCAATTTGTGAATTTTGTTATTTCAGCCACACCTGTTGCTGACAGGCACGGGCGCAAGTTAGGTTTTAAAATTAGGTGGGGATCTTTTTTTCTTTTTTTTCAGTCGGATAAAGACTCCAAACGGCCTACCCGACCACTGAAGCGCGTAAAAATCCTCTGTTTTAACACTGACTACCAAGTTCCAAACTGCCTCTGGGAGCAAAGTCAGCACAAGAACTGTTCGTCGGGAGCTTCATGAAATGGGGTTCCATGGCCAAGCAGCTGCGTACCCAAGCCTAAAATCACCATGCTCAATGCCAAGTGTCAGCTGGAGTGGTGTACAGCTCGGTGCCATTGGTCTCTGGAGCAGTGGAAATGTATTCTCTGGAGTGATGAATCACACATCACCATCTGGCAGTCCATGGACAAATCTGGGCTTTGGTGGATGTCAGAATGCTACCTGCCCCAATGCGTAGTGCCAACTGTAAAGTTTGGTGGAGGAGGAATAATGGTTCGGGCTAGGCCCCTTAGTTCCAGTGAAGGGAAATCATAACGCTACATAATAAATCTAATCGAATTGTATTTGTCACATACAACCTTAGTGAAATGCTTACTTACAAGCCCTTAACCAACAATGCAGTTTTAAGAAAAAATGTGTTATGTAAAAAAATAGATAAGTTAAAAGTAACAAATAATTAAAGAGCAGGAGTAAAATAACAATAGCGAGGCTATACAGGGGGTACCGGTATGGGGGCACCGGGTAGTCGAGGTAATTGAGGTAATATGTACATGTAGGTAGAGTTAAAGTGACTATACATAGATAATAAACGGAGGGTAGCAGTAGCATAAAAGTCTGGGTAGCCATTTGATTAGCTGTTCAGGAGTCTTATGGCTTGGGGGTAGAAGCTGTTCAGAAGTCTTTTGGACCTAGACTTGGTGCTCCGGCACCGCTTGCCGTGCGGTAGCAGAGAGAACAGTCTATGAATACAATGACATTCTAGACGATTCTGTGCTTTTCACTTTGTGGCAACAGTTTGGGGAATGCCCTTTCATTTTTCAGCACGAAAATGCCCCCGTGCACAAAACGAGGTCCATACAGAAATGGTTTGTCGAGATCGGTGGGGAAGAACTTGACTGACCTGCGCAGCACACCGACTTCAAGCCCATCGAACAACTTTGGGATGAATTGGAACGCATATTGCAAACCAGGCCTAATCTCCCAACATCAGTGCCCAACCTCATTAGTTGGATATTCAACGGATATTCGCGCTTTCAAACCTCAATAGCTTTCAAACCACTTGAGCCACAGACTCCAAATAAGTGTCATGATGTTGGAAAAAATTGCGCACAACATTGCACAGGTCTTATTTTCACAATTTGGACATGAATTCACTTTCCAAAGCTAATAAACGTGTTGAAATGTGAGCAGCATTTTGGATTCGTAGTTGAATTAGTTAGGGAGCGTAAACAAAGTACAAATGTCAAAAGCTCCTTGGTCATCTAACCTACTTGACTCAAACAAGGTTCAGAATGTCCACTCAGTGGGCCTACAAATTGTATACCCTTTAGTTTGTCCATTTTCATCTCACATGTTTTTACATACATTTTTCAAACTTTAACTTTTCAATAGCTCCTTGGTCATGTGACCTACTGACTTCAAACAAGGTTCAGAATCTACATTCAGTGGCCCTACACATTGCACACCCTTTAGTTTGTCAATTTGATGCAGTTTGTCAATTAGCTAGAACCACTTTTGAACATTTTAGGAGTAATTGAAATTTGAAAATGTTTATTTGTCACTATGTTAACGGTCCCTGACTGCTGTTGGTGGACGTAAGGAAAACTACAGGGGAATATCCGTCGAATATCCTACCTGAAACTGATTTTACCTCGGTGAGTGGAGGCTGTTATAGCAGCAAAGGGGGGACAAACTCCATATTAATGCTCATGATTTTGGATTGAGATGTTCGACGAGAAGGTGTCCACATACTTTTGGTCATGTAGTGTATGTAATTTAGATATTCACATCAATATTTTTTGCAATACTGCTAAAGGCTACTTGGAACATGCAACCAGAAAATGAAGTATTTATTTTTGAACACTTGGAGGTGCCCTTTTCCGTTGTGTTGTACCACCTTTTGCATGAAGACCGTAGGTAATATAAAGACATTAACTACATTCAAATTTACGTAACAAATGTATAGTTGAATGATTTGGGGATTAGAAGTACAACCCTTTAAAGTGAAACTTCCCATTAACTATTATTACATCGTCAAAAGATATCGTTGTCGGCAGGATTCGAACCTGCGCGGGAAGATCCCAATGGATTTCTAGTCCATCGCCTTAACCACTCGGCCACGACAACTTGATATTTATATGTGAAATAATTCCCAATTTAACCCATATCCATTTAAACCTGCTACTATTTATCATTTTAAGACTATTAGCTACTCCTTAAACCACCATTCACTGTGCTGGCTGCTTCTATTGAAAAATGTAGCTATAACATCGAAATAATTAGACTTCTGCCTGCTAGAGTTAATAAAGCAATGTGCTTGCTTTTAAAGAGAAAAGCCTTGGCATAGACATACTACAGAGAGCAGGCACCAACCAGTACACTAGACATAGTAGGCCTTATCTAAATAGGCTACATTTGAGAACATAAACCACAGACTGTAATTAAACATCATGTAGCTAGGCCCTATCATAAGAGAGGTATTTAGGAAACATTGTAGCAACAAAGAGAAAAAAAGAAACAGTGTTACACCACAACTGCTACATTGGTAGGTTATGTCACCATCATTCATTCCATGGTGATGGAACTATTCTGATGTTCTTCGTTCTGATCCAGAATGTTGAATGACCTCTTCATAATATCCACTGTGTGCATTAAGTCAACACAATGTTTGAATGTATAAATGCATACAATTATCCAATGCAATACACAATATCTTATGAGTATTTTTTGGCCATTAAAATAAGTTAATCGAATAACTGCATCAACATTACAAACGGAGTCTCTTTGATAACAACAAATCAACTACCAATAGCTACATTATTTAAATGTTGACACATAGTGAACTTCTGCTTAATATGTGATAATATTTGCTCTAACTCTGAAACAACAACTTGGTTTCATTATTCTGATCTTTCCTGTGGCCGACTACGTATGCTTGCTTACATTCTGGCTAGAATGACGACGTCAGCTGCAAATTGACGACGCTGTTACATTGTAATAAATCTATATTTTCTTGATTTGTATGAATTGACATGACAAGTGAACGTAAATAAACAATCGTGGGGGCATCACGTTTGCATGGATAACACATTTTATGAACTAACTGCGTCTACTGTGGAATAGTAGTCACGTGACCTCCATACAGGGCCTGCTGTCTGTTTTCAGTGGAGGGAGATATCCGAAGAAAAATGGCGACTGCAGGCGACTTAAAGCGGGACGCCGGCCATTCTATTTGAACATTATACTAAAAATTGAGCCCGGGGCTTGGTGGGGCTAATTGAGACTATCGCAACGTTGGTTAGGGTTTCCGAGGTTGCCCGTTTTCTCGGGTTTGTGTGGACTAGTCGCGCGCTAAAATTGAAATTAAAAATAATACATCTGCTACAATGCGAGGGAGAAGAGGAAGGCCGCCCAAACAGACAGCGGAGATGCAGGAGGTTTCCCCTGGGCCAGTTCGCGGTTCAAGAGGGAGAGGGAGAGGTAGCCGTGGTAGGGGAAGGGGCCGAGGACGTGGCCGCGGACGGGGTTCGGTGGTGGATACCGGTGATACAGAAATTCATCGGAGAGAAAACTACCATTCGTCCAGGGGCCGGAGGAAAGTTGGAGCAACGACGACATCGCGGGGCAGAGGAAGAGGCAGGGGTTCGAGAGGTGGTCGCGGCAGCAGGGGGAGACGGCCACTGTGCAAGGTGGTCTACGATGACAACAGCGACGAGGAAGAGGATAATATTAGTTTGAGGTCGGAGGAAGACGAACTTTTACACGAGAATCCATCAGACTACGAAGAGGAGGCCGTGGACAATGAGTCCGATTTTCTGGAAGAATTACCAGATGAGGATGATGCTAGCTACTGTACCGATAGCAGCTTTCGGAGCCATGATAGCACGCACGGCAGCACTCCAGGTACGTTTGCGTGCAAATGCAATTTAGAAGAATTTTTCAAATGCACGCCAAAGTGTTAGTTTTTATTTAGCACATTTGGGAAGTAAGCTGCATTGTTCAAAATGGAGATTGCACTCATAAACAGGCCTTTGTTTAGAAGCTCTAGTGATCGTTTGCTCGTTCGCGCACAGTGAACAATACTGTCACCTCGCATGTTTTCTGTTGTAAAAAAAATCTGCAACTATTGGCAAAAATGAACACGAATTTGACGATGGGGATTATTGTAATGTAGAATTGTTCATTTGCATAATTGCACCATTTTGCATGCAACATATTAGGCGTTAGTTCCAGATAAACATTTAGCTACTTTCCATTCATTCATTTAGCAATTATCGTCAACAAGCATGCCATGCTGCACTATCTGGCTACAAAATATCAGGATAAGATTTATACCTTTTGTTTTAGAACTGCGCGTGCGTTTTTGATACTTTGTCGCCTTGCATGGCATGAATATACAGTTCCTGTAGTAGATGTAAACAATTAAGGGTCAGTTTCATCAACTAGTTGTAATTTATCCCCCCTCCCTTAGTTAAAAAAAAAAAAATATTCAGAAAATCAAGTGTTGCGATATATTTCGTGAGATTGTGGTCAAATCAGTTTGACAGGACATCATCGCGCGGCCCTTTGTTTTGAAAAGAGGCGCTCTAATTTCACCTGTTGCAGCTTGAACTCATTATAATATCACGTACTAAATTGTACGGTAACCATAGCAAAGCCAATCTATCAATGTAAACGAAGAGCAAAGGTAACCTTCTTTGAAAAATAATTGTTGAACTGTAAAGTCAATAGTTTTGATCTTGTATAATGTCAAAACATTAGTGAAAGTGACATTGATGTCATTCATTTACTTTGGTCTTCATGTAGTCCATTTTTAAGCCATGTATGCAATATAAGGAACCATTTTGTATTTTTCAGGATTATGTATAAGATTAGTATAAATTATTGTACATTTTCTGATATCATATGGTGGTCACTAAAATCTTAAATTATCATAATTCCACATGTTCCTGTAGACCTGGAATGGATCTGCTGATTCATAATGCAAGGCAGAATAATATTTCCATAAAATTATAGATTTATTGATATGGTATGCATCCTAAAATGTCTGTGAATGTGTTTCATAACTTGCCCCACATCTCATAAGCACAGATGTGTACAGCCTAGACAACATGGTATTTCTTGAATCATAATTCTATCTCTCCATTGCACCCCAGTGACTGATTACGCAAATAACCTCCTACCCCAAATAGGCCCGATTAACATGTGAATATGGCTGAATTGTTCAATGAGTGGTTTATGTGCCTTTCATATGACCTATAATCACACACACTCATTTTATCACACTGAGTCACAAATACATGCTTACACATACACAGAGACTCTGTGCATAGGGCGGGAGGAATGAAGGCAGAGGTGTTTGTACACAGCCCTCACTGGGGGCACACGCTCAGGGGAGAGGTGCTTGTTGGTCATTTTTAATGTCACCTCATCTATGCCTACACCCTGTCTAATGTTTGAAATCTAATTTAAAACTATAGTATGTTAGTTGTTATACCTACCTACTCTAGCTGATATCAGAGGGTGTGGATCCCTGGCTTTATGTTTCAGATTCTGAACTTGATCAGGGCCCATATTCATAAAAAGTGCTGATCTAGGATCAGTTAAGCCTTTTCGATCATAATGAATAAGATTACATGGACAGGGGGAGCTGACCCTAGATCAGCACCCATACTCTGGCCCAGGGTAGAGTGAGTGAAGGAAGGCCAAATTCTCCACTGCACAGTGAATACTCAAGTACCAGGTGCTAGGTCAGCTTATTTACACTTTTAAGACCTGATTTTTTTTAAATGTACTGAGTAAATCAAAAGTTCTCTTTCCAAAGGGAGAAATTCTGTTTGTAGAAGAGATTCAGACTTAATATAAACCGTGGGATTTATGGAAGGGTAAAAAATACGAGTTGGTTATAACCAATACGCTGTGCTTAAAAGTTGATACAGCGAAAGTAATGCACACATTCACAGAGCTGTTATCAATAAACAGTAACAAAATAGTTACACACTCAAATGTGTTGAATAAGAAGCCCTGCCTGTTTGATAGAAACATCGACAGCTGTTATGGTTGATGGAAATTGTGCTGCCTGCTTTGGCTCATTCGGTATGTATCTAGTTTTGTCTTTGTTTCTTCACCTGTTTTTGTTGTGTTTCTCAGAGTCCAGCACTCAGTGTTGAAGGGCCTTTTTTTCCTGACCCCGTTTTATGTCTCTTGATTGATTTTAATTATTTACATAATTTATAGCCCTCTCTCTCTCTTCATCCCTCTCTGTCTCAGGCCGGAGGGGCAGACACCCGCACAGGCCCCGCTCGCCCATCTTCGAGGCCAAGGAGGTGCCCTCCCTGGAGCTGCCCAAGTCCTCAGAGGACCTGCTGGTGCCGGCCAATCAGCTCCTCAACATCTCGGCCGTCTATGAGGTGCTGCGCAACTTCGGCTCGGTCCTGCGCCTCTCGCCGTTCCGCTTCGAGGACTTTTGTGCGGCGCTGGCGGGCCAGGAGCAGTGCACCTTGCTGGCTGAGACCCACACCGCCCTGCTCAAGGCCATCCTGCGCGAGGAGGACACGTCCAACACCACGTTCGGTCCTGCCGACCTCAAGGACAGCGTCAACTCCACACTCTACTTCATCGACGGCATGACCTGGCCCGAGATGGTGCGCGCCTACTGCGAGAGTGACCCAGAGTACCGCCAGGTGCTCCCTTTACTGGAGGGCGAGGAGTACCCCTACGAGCCCCTCGAGAGCAAAATTAAGGTCCTTCAATTCCTTGTGGACCAGTTCTTGGCCACCAACTTGGCTAGAGAAGAGTTAATGTCGGAGGGGGTGGTGGCGTACGACGACCACTGCAGGGTGTGCCACCGGCTGGGGGACCTTCTCTGCTGTGAGACGTGCTCGGCCGTCTACCACCTGGAGTGCGTGAAGCCGCCGCTGGTGGAGGTACCCGAGGACGAGTGGCAGTGTGAGGTCTGCGTGGCACACAAGGTGCCCGGCGTGGTGGACTGTGTGACGGAGGCGCAGAAGAGCCGGCCATACATCCGCCAGCTGCCAATCGGCTATGACCGCCACCGCCGCAAGTACTGGTTCCTGGACCGCCGCATCGTGGTGTAAGTAGACAACAACAAACAAACGTTCACTCACTCGAAAATTATACTCAACAAAAATATTAACGCAACATGCAATAATTTCAAAGATTTTACTGAGTCACAGTTTATATAAGGAAATCAGTCATTTTAAATAAGGTCAATAGGCCCTAATCTATTGATTTCACATGACTGGGCAGGGGCGCAGCCGTGGGTGGGCCTGGCAGTGCATAGGCCCACCCACTGGGGAGCCGGGCCCAGCCAATCAAAATGTGTTTTTCCCCACAAAAGGTCTTTATTACAGACAGAAATACTCCTCAGCTGTCTGGGTGACTGGTCTCAGACGATCCCGCAGGTGAAGAAGCCAGATGTAGAGTTTCTGCGGTTGGGTTGTGAGGCCTTTTGGACATACTGCCAAATTCTCAAAAATGATGTTGGAGGTGGCTTATGGTAGAGAAATTAACATAAAATTGTCTGTCAATAGCTCTGGGGGACAGTCCTGCAGTTATCATGACAATTGCACGCTCCTTCAAAACTGTAGACATCTGTTGCATTGTGTTGTGTGACACAACTTCATATTTTAGAGGCCTTTTATTGTCCCCAGCCCAAGGTGCACCTGTGTAATTACCATCCTGTTTAATCAGCTTCTTGATATGCCACACCTGTCAGGTGGATGGATTATTTTGGCAAAGGAGAAATGCTCACTAATAGGGATGTAAACAAATTTGTGTTCAACATTTGATAGAAATAAGCTTTTTGTGCTTATGTAACATTTCTGGGATCTTTTATTTCAGCTCATGAAACATGAAACTAACACTTTACATATGGGAGATTTAGTTCCCGGTTTCAGCTGTACCGGGCAAATGGCAGACAGTGTGAATGTTTCAGCATGATAATGCACGGCCTCATGTTGCAAGGATCTGTACACAATTCCTGGAAGCTGAAAATGTCCCAGCCTGCATACTCATCAGACATGTTTGGGATACTCTGGATCGACATGTACGTCATTGTGTTCCAGTTCCCACCAATATCCATCAACTTCGCACAGCCATTGAAGAGGAGTGGTGATCACACCAGTTACTGACTGGCTTTCTGATCCACGCCTCTACCTTTTTTGAAGGTATCTGTGACCAACAGATGCATATCTGTATTCCCAGTCATGTGAAATCTATAGATTAGGGCCTTTCAACTGCCCCGAGAGAAATCCCTTTGACAGTTATATCTGCCCTACAATCAATAGGGCCTTTCAATTGACTGATTTCCTTATGTAACACAGTAAAATCTTTGAAATTGTTGCATGTTGCGTTTATATCTTTGTTCAGTGTAATAAATAGTTATTTCAACTTCCTATTCTACCTGGCAGATAATTGTGTCTGTTCTAGACAATACATTTATATCTGAGTATTCTGTAATGTTATATCCCCCTGGACATCCCTTCTCAAGCAATTGATTAGTTGGATCAGGTGTGATAGGACAAAAATTGCTAGAGGCCTTGGAGGAACGGATTGGGAAACACGGGGTTAGGGTGGAGGGATGGGATGATGGGCTAGGGCTGTTGTCTGACCTGGGGCTGTTGTGCAGGATTGGGCCTGGTCTATCATGTCCCTGCCTAAAACACCTCAGTCTTTGAAGGGATGCTGCTGTGTTAACTGTTTGCTGTCCTGACACTAGGAGGAACATGAAAACCGTTGTCATCACAATGTGAAATGAAGACCACGATACTAAACTGAGTATAGTGTCCAAACTCCTTTTTAAAAGGAAAGGATGAGTGTTGAAGGCAACTGCTAATGGCTATCCTGGTCTTTCTATAGAAAGGTCCTTTGGAGGAAGAATGTGGGGCATGTATTTGACACTTTTGTCTAAACCAGTGTTTCTTAGGTAACCTAGCGGTTAGAGGGTTGAGCCACTAACTGAAGGGTCCCTGGTTTGAATACCTGAGCCGACAAGGTGAAAAATCTGTCTGTGCCCTTTGAGCAAGGCACTTAACCCTAATTTGGTCCAGGCGTGACGTACTACTATGGTTGACCCTTTACCTGGTCCTGGGGACATTTTTGTTTTTGGCCTTGCACTACACAGCTGATTCAAAGGATCAACTTATCAAGCTTTGATGATTTCAATCAGATGTGTAGTGCTAAGACAAAAACAAAAATGTGCACCCCTTTGGGCCCCCAAGAACAGGGAACACTGATCTAAACATTATTTACAAATTATACATGTTGTTGTTTACCTTCTGGGTATCTCAGCCTCTCGTACCTCCAACAGTGCTCTTAGGTCAGCTACAGGAGAAAAAAAATGTTGGGAGAGAAGACGTGCAACATGTACATATATAATGGCAATATGAAGACTAATACATTTGGCAGTGCTGACAAAGATTGGGCCAGGATCGATTCGCCTTGCTACCCTATAGGCATGCAACGGTGATTTGAATTTGATGCACACTGCTCATGGGAGCCAGTGGAGAGTGTGAAGGAGATTTATACAGTCTGGTAAGGGGCCATAATGGAGTTGTTAACTGTGACAGAGGTATTGGAGCAGGCAGGCTCTTCCAGGGAGGAAGAGCAGCTTCTCTTGTCAATGTTGAGCTTTGAGGTGGTGGGCTAGCATCCAATAACTCTGTGTGATTGGGAAAGTCAGGTCTCAAACCACTCCCTACACCTCCCCTTGTCCCTAACCATTTGTTTTTGCAGATCTGTAAGGTGTGAGATCCATCATTGCACTGCTTATAGCCTACCTACCCAGACCATACAGGTCTGCAAACATCGAGGGGTTAGGGCCATAGGGGACGGAGCAATTTAGGACTGGCTTTTTTACAAAGCATTTAGATCTAACTTTCTTGCCTGGTCTTTGAGATGTCTTGGGTTTTTAATTCAGTGGACAATGATATAATGCACATTGCTCTGATATAACTATAAAGTACATGTTAGGACTAGTCCACAAAATATGTTGACATGTAGTAAATTAACTGCTAGTTGGTAGATACAAAGATGATCTTTAGCTGACTCAAAGGTGTCTTCATTTTAGCAAATAAATCTCCCGCTGACAAATGTAGCTGGCTAGCTAGCTAGGATCATTCTATTATCTTAGCTAACATTGCATTAATTAAATAAACTTTTGTTATCCAACTTGCTAGGTGAAAGAGTTGTTTATACGTTGGCTAAAAACTAGCTTTTACATTAGTTCATTTAGCTATACAAGCAAGCTAAAACTGCACAGCTCTGAGAATAAGCCATGTCGACCACCTGACAGCTTATTATGCTAGCTAGCTGATTCAAGGGTGAGTGAGGGTGAGCCGAGAGACATCCGCACGAGTGCAGCCATCTACACAGGAGTGTTCACAACTAGCTAACAGGCTCGCGGCTAATGCAGCAATCGCTATGCTAACATATAAACAGCTAACTCTTGCCATTCCACCCTGTTGCTAAAGCTACCCGACACTAGCTAGCTAGCCAGCCCCGACAGAAGCGCCAAACAATCAGTAATATATTATAAGTGATCATTACTTATTTATTCACGTTTACAGTGTCAATTTCAATCAGGCACTGACGTTATACACGCAAGAAACACTGTTAACCCAGAATCAGAATTGAAGCAAAAGTGCAAGCAATTGACCCGTGATCATGTTCAAACTGTGAGCTTTTTTTACATGACAGATGGCACTCTTCAATCTTCGCTTTTATCCAGAGCGGCTTACATCACTTTTTTAGCTTCTCTGGTAAGGTATAGAAAGGCCAATGCCTCGCTTGTTTGAAGGATAATGACAATGTAAACACACAAATATTATTAAGCGATAGCATATACGCCAGCTATTAAGCACTAGTCACAGATGGTGTGGTAGCAGACTCCTTTAACCTGAGAGGAGAGTGTCACACACTCATGTACACGAGCACAGACACACACACCTGAACAGAGGGATTCGGGGGTAGCCTTCACTGTCTCATTGCCGCTCCCACTCAAGAAGGTGGCCTTCACTGGGAGCAGTGTAAACGATCTTCACCATCCCCTTAGAGAGAGAGAGTGTGTGTGTGTGTCTCGAGTGGGTGGTTGCATCCTGAGAGGATGCTGACTAGATTGTTGGAATACTGCCTAAGGCTAGTGAGACCCAGGCCTAGACCCTGCTGTGCACAAAGCTGTCCATTTTGTTGATATTTGATGTGGGCCTATGTGTTATGCATGCCTAGAGCGCTCAAAGGTCTTACAACTTTAATTTCCCAATAATCATGTTTTCCTTGATTGCAGCTAAGTCAATGTTAAAACTTAAAGTGCAATTCCACCGCTTCTCAACCTCATTTTCATTGTCTCCAGCACAGTACCAGTGTCTACATACAGTGTATGTGAAAACTGCGCATTTTCTGCGTTCTACCCGATGACGTAATCAAAAGTTAAAACATTTTAAAAACTGTGATTTTTCAAACACATTGAGATTCACGGTGACGTGGAGCAATAAAATACCCTCCCTCTGGCTTGAAACTCGTTTCAGGTTTTGAAAATCACAGTTTTTCTTACTTTTAATCCTACCTTGTGATGTCACAGAGAAGCATTTAGGACCTTCTTATCTTTGCAACCACAGATCATAGAAACACACCGTTTTCACATATCTAGACACCCGTATGGTGCTGGAGATAATGAATATGAGTTTGTAAAGTGGCTGTATGGCCCTTTTAAGGAAAACTGGCACCATAGAAGACACATGTATTAAATAGTTGTCAGTACTATGTCCTTACAATGGACAATTTACAATGGCAGGTGTCTGCTTAAATGTTCTTCATTCTACTGCTCGTCATTTGATGATGGCATCAATTAATCAAAGACATTGATCTCTTTCTCCATCCTCTCTCTCTTATTCTATCCCTCTCTGTCTCCCATATTCTCTACTTCCCTGTCCCCTCCATCTACCTCTTATCTCGCTCCCCTCCTTTTTTTCTCTCCACCCCCTCCACCGGTGTCTCGCTCACTTCCTCCACCCCAGTGAGGAGGACGGCGAGCAGGAGGACAAGACCATCTGGTACTACAGCACCAAGGTGCAGCTGGCTGAGCTGATCGACTGCCTGGACAAGGGCTACTGGGAGGCCCACCTGTATGCCACGCTGGAGGAGATCAGGGACGAGGTGCACACTCACATGGACATCACCGAGGAGCTCACCAACAAGGCCCGCGGCGTAAACAAGTGCTTCCTCACCGCTGCCAACGGTAAGAGATGTGGACACGTTCAGATAGGGCATGTTTGTTCTACATAACCTACATCTATCTGACATGTTGAATAAGGTAGAATAAAACTCTCTATTAATGGCAGTTCTGCAACGTTTACCTACTGAACGAGGCCTAGGGTACACACACACAGGTTTTGGGATTTTTTTTCTTGTTTATTCTAGGACTAGTATTGTCATTTACAGTCATTTCAGAATAAGGTTTTACCAGTTGTTTGCGTAGTTATTTACTATTAAACTACCGGTATTACACACTGACAACATGCCTATTGAATACAGCTCTCTGTACGTTGTTAGATAACTAACCTTACATTCCCCATAGTACACATCCTATTGTTTCCTTCCTTTTGATGTCTATCATTGTGTTACTATCATTGGATGGGTGAAAGCTTTACATTGAATCTATTGAGACCCCAGTGAATTTTGAGCACAGTTTGGTAGGGTAAAGCTGTTATGTATTTGTTTTTACATTATAAAGTAAGGTTAGGCTTTTTCTTCAAATAAGACAGTTTGTTGTGTCCTAAATGGCACCCTATTCCCTATGTATTGCACTATAAAGAGAATAGGATGCCATTTGGGATGCACCCTTAGTCAAGAGCGGGTACTTCCAGTAATTAGCGTTTGACTCTGACAAATAAAATCAACGAATGGTTGTTTGGCTGTTGCCCGTCTGAGGGAAAGGAGCACAATTACAGCAATGCCTGCCTCAATGGAATATATTATCAGTCTCTCTGAATTGGGCCACTCTGTCATTTCCATCAGTCATTGGTTTTGCCTCTTGACAATGCTCAGTGGTTTGAAGAGAACTACTAGTCTATTACTCTATTCCCCTTTCAGTTCTCCCCCTATGGTGAATGAATGGTGTTAAGTGATGAGCAAACACTTACTCTGGCTGTGTCCCAAAATGGCAAATGTAGTGCACTACTTTTGACCGGGTGCCTTTTGGGACGCAGATACGCTCTGTCTTTTGTTGATATTCATCATTGGCATCATTTTCTCTGTTCGGTTGGTTCCAACGAGGCTGCAGATTGCCTCCTGCCCACGGCTGCACCTCTTAATGTCTCTGTGTTGGTAATGTGAGGGCGCTGATCAATGTCTCTGTGTTGGTAATGTGAGGGCGCTGATCGGCACGGCAGCATACACACACACACACACACACACACACACTTACTCAGTTCAGATCCATGGTATTGGGTGTGTGTGTATGGGTTTTACAGTTATGACTCATGCAAGTTGGGCACATTAGCATTGTGTGTGTGTGTGCATGTTTGTTAGGAGGGATGTGCACATGCACCTCATGTAAGGCTCTAGATATAGTAGTCCATATTAGAGGTCGACCGATTATGATTTTTCAACGCCGATACCTATTATTGGAGGACCAAAAAAGCCGATACCGATTAATCTTTTTTCTTTTTTTCTTTTTTTTTTTGTAGTAATAATGACAATTACAACAATACTGAATGAACACTTATTTTAACTTAATATAATAGATCAATAAAATCAATTTAGCCTCAAATAAATTTGGTTTAAATAATGCAAAAACAAAGTGTTGGAGAAGAAAGTAAAAGTGCAATATGTGCCATGTAAGAAAGCTAACGTTTAAGTTCCTTGCTCAGAACATGAGAACATATGAAAGCTGGTGGTTTCTTTTAACATGAATCTTCAATATTCCCAGGTAAGAAGTTTTAGGTTGTAGTTATTATAGGAATTATAGGACTATTTCTCTCTATACCATTTGTATTTCATTAACCTTTGACTATTGGATGTTCTTATAGGCACTTTAGTATTGCCAGTGTAACAGTATAGCTTCCATCCCTCTCCACGCTCCTCCCTGGGCTCGAACCAGGAACACAACGACAACAGCCACCCTCGAAGCAGCGTTACCCATGCAGAGCAAGGGGAACAACCACTCCAAGTCTCAGAGCTAGTGACGTTTGAAACGCTATTAGCGCGCACCCCGCTAACTAGCTAGCCATTTCACATCGGTTACACGAGCCTAATCTCGGGAGTTGATAGGCTTGAAGTCATAAACAGCGCAATGCTTGACGCACAACGAAGAGCTGCTGGCAAAACGCACGAAAGTGCTGTTTGAATGAATGCTTACGAGCATGCTGCTGCCTACCACCGCTCAGACTGCTCTATCAAATCATAGACTTAGTTATAACATAATAACACACAGAAATACGAGCCTTAGGTCATTAATATGGTAGAATCCGGAAACTATCATCTCGAAAACAAGACGTTTCTTCTTTCAGTGAAATACAGAACCGTTCCGTATTTTATCTAAGGGGTGACATCCATTAGTCTAAATATTCCTGTTACATTGCACAACCTTCAATGTTATGTCATAATTACGTACAATTCTGGCAAATTAGGCTGCCCAAACTGTTGCATATACACTGACTCTGCGTGCAATGAACGCAAGAGAAGTGACACAATTTCACCTGGTTAATATTGCCTGCTAACCTGGATTTCTTTTAGCTAAATATGCAGGTTTAAAAAGATATACTTCTGTGTATTGATTTTAAGAAAGGCATTGATGTTCATGGTTAGGTACACATTGGAGCAACGATACGCACCGCATCGATTATATGCAACTCAGGACACGCTAGATAAACTAGTAATATCATCAACCATGTGTAGTTAACTAGTGATTATGATTGATTGATTGTTTTTTATAAGATAAGTTTAATGCTAGCTAGCAACTTACCTTGGCTTACTGCATTCGCGTGACAGGCAGTCTCCTCGTGGAGTGCAATGAGAGGCAGGTGGTTAGAGCTTTGGACTAGTTAACTGTAAGGTTGCAAGATTGAATCCCCCGAGCTGACAAGGTGAACATTTGTCGTTCTGCCCCTGAACGAGGCAGTTAACCCACCGTTCCTAGGCCGTCATTGAAAATAAGAATGTGTTCTTAACTGACTTGCCTCGTTAAATAAAGATTAAATAAATACCGATTTCCGATTGTTATGAAAACTTGAAATCGGCCCTAATTAATCGGCCATTCCGATTAATTGGTCGACCTCTAGTCCATATATGGTAGTGTTGTGGGTAATTTGTTTGTTTTTAAAAACAACTAATTCACCACGTCAGTTCCATTATTTGAATTCCAATTTGTTCCGTTTTTTTCTGTGAGCTCAATGTGCACATTGCGCTGCAGTTTCTCTAGAGATAAATCGCATCATGCCCGAACTGTGCGATGGGTTAGGCAGTTGTAGTTTCCAACAGGCCAATGTTCTACATATTTTAGCGCAGAAAAAATTAGAATTAACTACGATGACCATAATCCATTGCACAACTACTTGTCCTGTCTGTTTCTTTTACCGCATGCTACGGAAGAGACAGAAGAAAATACATGATCTAAGTGATTGATAGTTGGTATTGAAGAACTACTAAAATAATGATTTTGTCAGACCGCATAGGTAGCAGTTTTATAGAGATGAGATGATGACTGAATTAAATAATAAAGTTGTAATATACACAACAACAGAAATATTTTATTAAAGTAAAGTAATGTGAACAGCTGATGGTTAATAAGTAATTGGCAGTCACTTGCATCGTGGGACTTTTATTCATTGTTTTATTCTGTTGTAACAGCATTTAACCCACATAGTGCATTTAATGTTTAAAAAAATAATTGAAATGTGATAATTGAACCGACCTCAAAATGCACTAATCACTCAGGACTAATGTATGTGACTAGCATACTGCTGTCCCTCTCCCACCCGCCTCTGTCAGATTATCATAGTGGATTTTCCACTGCCGTCCCAAAGCAATATCCTAAATATGTCCAAACCCCTCCTATTTGGGTAAGTAGGCCTTAATCAGTGGGGCAGTGGCAGGTTGGCTGGCTGGTTGTGTTTGAGTGCCTCTATCTCCTCCTGTGCTGGCTTGGCCTGGCTGTAGGCTCTGGGGGCTGTGGCACTGCTCCAGCAGGCTTCACTGGGAGGAGGTCCAAGATAGCAGGACTGAATGCCTCTGAGGCAGAGAGAGAGAGAGATGGTTGGATAGAGAGGCAATAGTCATTGGTGGGGTGGGGTTGAGGAACTGTGGAAGAATATGGAGGCAAAAGGTCAAGAAAGGGGAGGAAAGAGATGGCGAAAGAATGACGGCGATAGAGGAGAGAGAAAGGTGACAAAGAAAGAGAGGGAGATGGAAGACGAGGAGGGACATGGCTGTGCTGGGTGTCCTCCTGTCTTCTATACGTAGCCAAGTTAGCCAAGACAGTCCAGCTGAGCCAAAGGTCCCTGGCTCTGAGAGTGTGAGGAGCTCCATTGTCTAACACCAGAGAGCCTGCCAATGACTCCTCCTCTGCCCAGTCTGTCTCCCTCTCCATCCATCTCTCTTTATCCTGCTTGCTCTCTTTCTCTCTGCCCCTCTTTCTCTCATCTCCCATCTCTTCTCCCTCGATCTCTCTTGCTCGCTCGCTCACTCTCTCTCTCTCTCGCCCTCCCCCCAGTTAAGTGAATACTACTCAGTCATGTTGAAGGGCCATAGGAACCAGTACAGCCATTCCATGACAACTTTACTCTCCAGTCCCAGTTTGGCTTGGCTCCAAACAGTTTCCTCCTCTCCTTCATGACAGCTGATCTGATGAAAGAACAAATGGGATGGTTGAATGTGATAGGGTGTTAAGGCTATCCGATCCTTTTACCGATCAGTGGTCTCGAGGTGACGACAATAATAGGAAGCTGTTGTAACAGCTATTAGGCTATGTATGCTATTGCTGAGGCTTTTTAGATTGGGACTTGTATCTGTAGCCTGGTCCTAGATCTGTTTATGTTTGACATGGCAATGACCGTAGGACTGTATTAGAGAGTATAAACAGATCTGGGACCAGTCTATTGTAACTGTGCAATTGTGATGGACTCGGATACAGACTGAGATCCAGTTCTCTGTTGGTGTGCCTCCCATTGAGAATCAATGGTTTGAAATCTCCCCAGTGAGTCTACTTACGACCGGCTCCTGCACTGTGGAAATCACATTATGTCTGAAAGAGCATTTTACACACTTTCTCTCTCACATGCACATAGACAAACACACCACACACACACACTCCATAAGACACTGGCATTGGGAGAGCGATCCCAGACTGGGCCCCCTAGGAAGATACTTTAGGCTGCTGTCAAGGCTTCTCCACCACCCACCCATACATGCTGTCCAGTGACAATTGACATAGGAAGTAGGCTATCATTGATACCTGAAACAACCCGTTTTTCTTTGTCACCATTCCATCCTTCCCCCCGAAATATGAAATAACCTGCTTCATTACAGAGTACAACTTAAATGTCTCCTCATGTGGTCCTGCCATAGAGTGGAAGTCACACATTAATACAGGCTAATTTCTTTGTTTTTACCGCATTGAGCAGTTGTATAAGCCGTGACAATTTTTCGCTATGCGGCTATCATTTCAGATAAGTCTCATTTTGAGGCGGTGTTCAATTCAAAGCACAGCTGGGTGCTAATGTGCTCATTCCCAGACAGACTACATGGCCATTCCTATAGTATAACCCAGAGAAAAGCACAGTCAGTAGCAAGCTTTCAAGCATAGGTTTGAGAGTTTGATTTAGAGGTCGACCGATTAATCGGAATGGCCGATTAATTAGGGCCGATTTCAAATTTTCATAACAATCGGTAATCTGTATTTTTGGACATCGAATATGGCCGATTACATTGCACTCCACGAGGAGACTGCGTGGCAGGCTGACTACCTGTTACGCGAGTGCAGCAAGGAGCCAAGGTAAGTTGCTAGCTAGCATTAAACTTATCTTATAAAAAACAATCAATCTTAACATAATCACTAGTTAACTACACATGGTTGATGATATTACTAGTTTATCTAGCTTGTCCTGCGTTGCATATAATCGATGCGGTGCCTGTTAATTTATCATCGAATCACAGCCTACTTCACAATCACAGCGCATTCACGAAAAAAGCACTGTCGTTACACCAATATGTACCTAACCATAAACATTAATGCCTTTCTTAAAATCAATACACAAGTATATATTTTTAAATCTGCATATTTAGTTAATATTGCCTGCTAACATGAATTTATTTTAACTAGGGAGATTGTGTCACTTCTCTTGCGTTCTGTGCAGCAGAGTCATGGTATATTAAGCACTTTGGGTTGCCCTGCTCGTTGCGAACTGTGTGAAGACCATTTCTTCCTAACAAAGACCGTTATTAATTTGCCAGAATTGTACATAATTATGACATAACATTGAAGGTTGTGCAATGTAACAGCAATATTTAGACTTAGGGATGCCACCCGTTAGATAAAATACGGAACGGTTCCGTACTTCACTGAAAGAATAAACGTTTTGTTTTCGAAATGATAGTTTCCGGATTTGACCATATTAATGACCTAAGGCTCGTATTTCTGTGTGTTATTATAATTATATGATTTGATAGAGCAGTCTGACAGCGGTGGTAGGCAGCAGCAGGCTCGTAAGCATTCATTCAAACAGCACTTTCCTGCATTTGCCAGCAGCTCTTCGCTGTGCGTCAGGCATTGCGCTGTTTATGACTTCAAGCCTATCAACTCCCGAGATTAGGCTGGCAATACTAACGTGCCTATAAGAACATCCAATAGTCAAAGGTTATGAAATACAAATACAAATCGTATAGAGAGAAATAGTCCTATAATTCCTATAATAACTACAACCTAAAACTTCTTACCTGGGAATATTAAAGACTCATGTTAAAAGGAACCACCAGCTTTCATATGTTCTCATGTTCTAAGCAAGGAACTTAAACGTTAGCTTTCTTACATGGCACATATTGCACTTTTACTTTCTTCTCCAACACTTTGTTTTTGCATTATTTAAACCAAATTAAACATGTTTCATTATTTATTTGAGACTAAATTAATTTTATTGATGTATTATATTAAGTTAAAATAAGTGTTTATTCAGTATTGTTGTAATTGTCATTATTACAAATATATATATAGAAATCATGCGATTAATCGGTATCGGCTTTTTTTGGTCCTCCAATAATCGGTATCGGCGTTGAAAAATCATATTCGTTCGACCTCTAGTTTGATTCTGCTGGCAGAATTGCGCCGGGATCAAATCAGAAGATGTATCGATTTTAGCGTTCTCTGTCAGTGTGGGATGAAGCTATAGCGAATGCATAGGCTGACTGACTCTACTCACTATCGCTTGCTGGCGAGAATATGAAAAATGCTTTGAGTTATAACTGTTTTATAGGCTAGTCAATAAAACCGTAGTTTATGCTCAGACCGTATATGAGACCGTCAAGGTGTAGCTCAGAGGTGCATAACTCAGCGCCTTGATTCCTGCTGGTTTCAAATTCTACCTGACTGATCACCATTCTCTATAACTCAGATTTTTTTGTGTTGTCCTTGATAGTGTTTAGTCTGTATACTATAATATATATTTGATATAATATATATATTTGATATTTTTGGCTGAACGTTTTAAAGATGTTTAGTTTTGCCACAATTAAACATTTTTAGACATACATAATATGTATTTTAATTATCTAATCAATTAAATGAATCAATCAATCTGTGTCCTCTCCCTTCTCCAGAGGAGATCTTGGACCGGCTGAGGGCCAAGCAGGAGGAGGAGCTGGAGGAGGTGAAGCGCCGGGCGGCCGAGGAGAGGGAGAAGGCGGAGGCGCAGAAAACTCTCCGGAAGGAGGAGGAGACGGAGGGGGGAGAGCCCAAGGAGAAGACTGATGAACTCGAGAAGAAGGGAGGCGAGGAGGGAGCAAGGGAGGGTAAGGTTGAGAAGGACAATGACCAGGCGACCAAGGAGGGGACCACCATTACAGGTAAGAGACACACACACACACACACCATCTAACTACAGCTACAGCTACATCGTGGTCCTACAGGCTCTACGGCCTGTTTGATATTACTATGTCTTGATATAGAGCGACGAAGACCTAATTAATTATTGATCCGTTTCCCACAGCTCTCTTCTCTTTTTGAGCCAATTAGAAATCCCTTATGTTGCTTGTCAACACATCGGAGACCACTTTGTCATCTTAAAACAATGCCTTCAGCAATACTGCTGATAACCCCTCTGTAATAAGCGTACTCACAAGTTTTACACAATGCCTGCTAGTCTTATTACAATACAGCATCTTCTATATACACACGCTGGAAGTGCTTGTTGTGCATATTCCACACAGTCTGATACATACACTTTGACCAACTCTGTTTGAAATGTGTAATTTTATTGGCCGCCATCTTGGCACTAAAAGTTCCAAGATAATTACGTTCTAGTGAGAATGCACATTTGAATGGAGTTAGAATGTTTTCAACATGTAGCATAGTTTGCCAAATTCTGAATATCTGCGACTCTGATTGTAGCTGAGCTGGCTCCCTCTACTGGTGAGGGCTCCATCCCTGAGGGAAGTAAGCCTGATCTTCTGGCTCCACAACCCACCCTCCCCGCAACAGAGGCCACCAGCCCTGCCGTGGGGGGGCAAGACCTCCCTACTGGGGCCCAAGAGCCTGGGGACGAGGCCCTAACCAACATGGAGGGAATGCAGGAGGCTGAAGGTACCAAGGGGGTGGTGTCACTGTGAACTTTGAACCCCATTCATCAACCCCCTCCATTAACTTCCTGTGCTTGGGTTGTTCCTCTCCTCACATCCCGCCTTCCCCTTGTCGGACCACTCTACCATTGGTCGCTGTCCCTCTTGCATCCCTCATTTCATTGGCTGTCAAGCACCTCAATAATTTATCCCGCAAACTGCAGGATTTTTCATCTCTTTCATACACCTGAATTTCAGCCTCGTTATTGAACACTTGTCGCAACTCTGCTGGATACCTGCTTTTATTTCATTCCAAAATAATGCTTAAAGCTAATTTCTTTGATATGCAATCAGACTGAATAGCTTGGCATGAATCACAATGACTTTCAGACATAGCATTTGATTCCGAACCTTGCGGGCGCTATTTAACCAGTCAGCAGAAGTGCATCGCTTCTGGCTCGCCGGCTTGTTATCATTATCATCAGTGTGCCCACTGTTGGATGCTTGCCCTTAGAGAACATGTCTCATTGTGAAGTTTAACCGTCATGGCTGCCATGATTCATATCCATCTTCATGCGTTGCATTTGAATAAAGAGCTTTACCTTTACTGTACTACTGGTGTAAAACAGGGTGTGTTGTATTCCTGTCATGTTGACACTGTACCTTCAATCTTTCATTGGATTGGTGTCTTATCTGTTGACATCCATATTCACCTCTGTGTAGACGTTGACCTTAGGCTCAGATCTACAATCAGCCTTACCCCTCCCTCACCATTTTTGGAGGGAAACTTAGAACTGACCTTGGATCAATGTCTAGGGGAAACGTCATCCTACTCCCCCATGCTCATCCCCTAAAGGGGTGATTGGTAATGCCTTTAATGCATGGGTCCAGATCATTACTTTGAATCATCATACCTCTATTGGCTGTGTAAAAGGCTGTGTGTGGGCGCTACAGGAATGTCACGCATGCTGCTTCATGACACTAGAGGGAGCTATTTCATGTCATTTGAACTTTGAAGGGACTGTCTATTGGGTCTTCTCTTGAGAAGTCCACATCCCAGGCAAACAAAAATATGTAGATTTGATTACGTGCCACAATCCAAAATGAATGAGAAGGGTAGGCACCGTATAATTTCCTAATTCTCTGGTGCTTATTCGTTCGTTGGGTCGAGGCATATAGCTGGATCTATATACATTATTTTATTTTTTATTTATTTTATTTCACCTTTATTTAAGCAGGTAGGCAAGTTGAGAACAAGTTCTCATTTACAACTGTGACCTGGCCAAGATCAAGCAAAGCAGTTCGACACATATAACAACACAGAGTTACACATGGAATAAAACAAACATGCAGTCAATAATACAGTAGAAAAATAAGTCTATATACAATGTGAGCAAATGAGGTGAGATAAGGGAGGTAAAGGCAATAAATAGGCCATGGTGGCGAAGTAAATACAATATAGCAATTAAAACACTGGAATGGTAGATTTGACAGTAGATGAGTGTGCAAAGTAGAAATACTGGGGTGCAAAGGAGCAAAATAAATAAATAAATACAGTAGGGGAAGAGGTAGTTGTTTGGGCTATTTATAGATGGGCTATGTACAGGTGCAGTGATCTGTGAGCTGCTGTGACAGCTGGTGCTTAAAAGCTAGTCAGGGAGATAAGTGTTTCCAGTTTCAGAGATTTTTGTAGTTCGTTCCAGTCAATGGCAGCAGAGAACTGGAAGGAGAGGTGGCCAAAGGAGGAATTGGCTTTGGGGGTGACAAGTGAGATATACCTGCTGGAACGCGTGCGTGCTGCTATGGTGACCAGCGAGCAGAGATAAGGCGGGACTTTACCTAGCAGGGTCTTGTAGATGACCTGGAGCCAGTGGGTTTGGCGACGAGTATGAAGCGAGGGCCAGCCAACGAGAGCGTACAGGTCGCAGTGGTGGGTAGTATATGGGGCTTTGGTGCCAAAACGGATGGCCCTGTGATAGACTGCATCAAATTAGTTGAGTTGGGTGTTGGAGGCTATTTTGTAAATGACATCGCCGAAATCGAGGATCGGTAAGATGGTCAGTTTTACGAGGGTATGTTTGGCAGCATGAGTGAAGGATGCTTTGTTGCGAAATAGGAAGCCAATTCTAGATTTAACTTTGGATTGGAGATGTTTTATGTGAGTCTGGAAGGAGAGTTTACAGTCTAACCAGACACCTAGGTATTTGTAGTTGTCCACATATTCTAAGTCAGAACTGTCCAGAGTAGTGATGCTGGAATGATTGAGTGGGATGTGGACTCATCTTGACATATGACTAACTTTGACGTCGGGAGAATATGTGTCAAACTTGGATTTTGCAGTATAACATCCCTTTAAAGCATGATTGTAAATAGAGACTTATGTTGTGATTTTTTTTTTGTGGTTGGCAGAGAAGGCAGGTTCTGTGTCTAGCTCTCCCAGGGGAGAGGGGGTCCCCAGCCTGAGCCAGCCCTCTCAGCCCGGTGGTGAGGAGAACAGCAACAGCAGCACTATTGCCAGGGATGCCCCCAGGGTCCCGGAGGAGCCCGACCTAGCCGACAGGTCCTCTCAGTCCTCTATCAACAGCCAGGACGACCAGGGGGTGAACGGCGAGACTGGTGGCAAGCGGTCGGCAGTCACTCCGGGCGGCCGCATGGTGACCCGCCTGCGTAACCCAGAGAGTAAGCTGAGCCAGCTGAAGAGCAAGAAGGTGGAGGAAGCCGTTCACGAGGCCAACAAGGGCTACAAGGAGGGCAAAGAGGTGATCACTATTCATCTACAAAAAATACTGATTAGCCATTGCATTTCTAGCTATCCTTAGGTTGTTGCCCGGTGTACCAAACTTTGTTTGAGATTACTTTATATTTTTCGTAATCGTGGGCCAAATTTTTTTATTCTAAGAATATCATGCTTTTATTTCAAGTGTCGCTCGTCTGTTATCGAAATATAATGTATTTGATTTACCTTTGATTTGACCCCCCTCTCCTCACTCCAGGTACTGGTGGTGACCCCGGCGGGCGACGTGTCGCGCCTCAGCACGCGCAGCCTAACAAGCAAGGAGGTGGTGATGAAGGGCACACTCAGCCACTTCTTCAAGCTGGGCCAGGAGGGCAAGTACCGCGTCTACCACAACCAATACAGCGGAAATACTCTGGCCCTCAACAAGCCCCAGCACCGTGAGGACCTGGACAAGCGGCGACACCTCTCGCACAAGGTAAACTTTAAGATAAAACGTATTTTAAGATCACTTTAGCTTGCACACACCCGAAGGAGTCAACAGAAACTTGAACAGATAAACACTTGCGATAAGTTTTAAGTTCAACTGTTTAAAGGGATACTTTGAGATTTTGGCAATGAAGCCCTTTATCTACTTCCCTAGAGTCCGATGAACTCGTGGATACCTTTTATGCCTTTGCGTCCAGTATAAAGGAAGTTGGAGGTAGCTTTGCGAGCCAATGCTGACTAGCGCAATGACTGGAAGTCTACAGGATAGCAATTGCACTAGTTAGCAACTTTCTTCAAACCGCACGCAGAGACATAAGAATGATATCCATGAGTTTGTCTGACTGTGAGGGAAGTAGATAAAGGGCTTCATTGCCCAAAACTCTGAAGTATCCCTTTAAGTCTATGATGCCTCCTTTCAATCATGTTTGTATCTTGTACAGTACTGGCCCTATATCCTTGTTTCATTTTAGCTGGGGTTTTTTCTTCTATCTTTCTAATTGTTGCTCCTTAAAGCATTTTTTATTTTGTTTTAGATGTACAGTGCTTTGTGATTTCCCCTTGTAATGAAAAGCTCTCCACATATAAAACGTTTATTTTATTATTCAGTTTTGCATGACGCCGGCAGGCGACTTCAAGTGGAACGGCTCCATCCACGGCTCTAAAGTGCTGACCATCTCCACGCTGCGCCTCACCATCATCCAGCTGGAGACCAACGTGCCCGCACCCTTCATGCACCCCAACTGGGCCTCACACAGGTACGGATGGAATGTGGGCTCTGGGTGTTTTTGAGATCCTAGTTGGTTGATTTATATGTTTTGAAAGAATATGATCAAAATGTTCTTAACCCATAAGAGTCTAAGCCAGGGGAGGGCGGGGTTCTAAGTTATATGGAATTGTTTTAAGAAGGTCATACCAAGGATCATTTAGCTATTTGATTTAGAATTTTAAGACTCCTTGAAGTATAAAAAACTAAATTGGGAATGATTATATTTTTTTGCTTTACTGCTGTAAGCCCATACAAATGTGTTGAATAACATATTCACTACATTGAACAACAGTCCCCCCGGAAAATCAAAGGGAAGTTTGTTTGAAGTGTCTGTCCTATATCTGAGATATAAGAAAGATCAGGGACATACATTTTTTTTTTTACATTTATTTAACCCCTCATTTTTGGCATTAAACCGTCTCCATATAAACTTCCATAAATGTTTTCAACTGGTACCGGGGGACCTTCAGACGAATCTTGTGAGGCCTGTGGGTGTCCTAGAACAAAACAATCGACATGTATATGTTCGTGAGAGTCTCACCTTTCCACAGAGGACTCATATTAGTTTTGTTGCCCAAACTGTTCAGACGCTACAGACAGAAGTTGGCAGATCGGCTGTATCGACTTCAGACGAGTCCCCTCGTAGAGCAAAACGGAGAACACCATCGTGTTTGTGGGAGTCATCTTTCCATAGTTTTGTAGGTCAAACCGTTTAGATGCTACAGACGATTTTGTGAGAAGACCGATTTTCGCGATGTCTCATGGTCTGACAAACACCGCTCTAGCCCTTTCGCCGCAGATGCAGAAGTGCGACATAGGCGGGTGAGGTCGATTGAGACGGGTCGATTGCAAAAAAACAGACATCTCTAGCTTAAACAGTTTTTTATTTGTATTTTTTATTATGCTAGTTAGATTCATGCAGGGGGCGTGGACATCGACCTTAGGGGGTTAAGTGTTCGTTTAACCGTTGTGTGCTCTTTCCTCGTTAGGGGAGGGGTGCACAGGCTATTATTCAGATACTAATTTGTGACATTATTTGGTGATAACATATTTGTTTTTACATGTTCATTGACGTTAGCGTGCTCTGCTCTTGTTCAGTTCTGACCCCAGCAGTCCCACGTGACAAATAGTCACACTGTCATGATTTGATGTCACCATGCTTCCATATGATGGATAACACCATTGTCTGACTCCCATTGGCTTTGTTTTGGTTTTCATCAGGAACAACTGGATTAAGGCGGTGCAGATGTGCAGTAAGGCCAGGGAGTTTGCCCTGGCCATGGCCATCTTGGAGTGTGCCATCAAACCTGTGGCCCTGCTCCCTGTCTGGAAGGACTCTCTGGGACACACCAGGCGAGTAGACTCAAAGCGCACACACACACACAGTCACGTCTTTCACTTTAAATTGGCATCAAGTCAAGAGAACCTATTTTACCGTGTTATGTCATCCTTACATGTCATTACCACTTCAAATAACGCCTTAATAACATTTAATCGTACAAGTCTGCAGCCACTTCCAAGTCTGACTTCTTATAACAAGTGTAAACCCTAGACCAGTGGCGGCTGCTGACTACTCGGGGCGCTGGGTGGTTAGAGATGTCAACAAAGCAGCGTGACAGAAATACAATGCCAAGTTTTTGAACGAACGGTAGTTTCTTTGAGAAGATACTGTATATAAAGCGATCTGTGTATTTGAACAGCAGCAGAAATACACCTATTTCACTTTCGCGTGTAAAAAACAAAAACAAATGACCACTGCCGAACATGCTGCCACTGTTTTGAACAAATTAGATTATACTATTTAGAATCAGCAGCCAGCTCACAAACAAAGTGCACCAGGAAGAACGCAACAAGCATGCAGATGCAATAAGTGAAAACATATTATCTAACTGGGGATAACTAGCTAACTGGGGATAACTAGCTAACATAATGTCACAAAGAAATAAGTGAAGACACATTGTAGTTACCGGAGTTGTAACTCCAGTTCTATGAGTGGAGCGGAGCCCCATAGGGGAGCTCTGCTCCTAGTGGTTTACCCCGCTGCCTAGGCAGCAAATAGCCGGAGAAAGAATTATGCACACACCTGCAGCCAATAGGAGTACAGATCTCCCTATATAAGGGACGCTTCCCCCTCAATCAGCCACCCGAGAAATGAAATTCAGCGAGACTGGGGGTTGGCAGGGCCTTAAGTCCTATGGGGCTCCGCTCCACTCATAGAACTGGAGTTACAACTCTGGTAACTATCGTTCTACATCGTGGAGCTCTGCTCCTAGTGGTTTAAGGCAACACTCTAAAATGTACTCCCTGCCTAACCTAACACTTCCCAACTTAATGAAAAGGTCTGTTCCATCAATGGCTGCGACCAAATCCCGCAATACTGTAACACACTGTGAAAACAGACTGTCACAATCCGCCCGACGGTCTAATCCGCCCTACTCAGTCCCGAGGCACCGGCAATGACTAGTGGGCAGATCATACAGAATATGAGTCATACTAATCTGTACAAGCAGATAATGAACTCAACACTCTGTCGGTATTAAAGATGGGTCAAATAGTACTGTAACACCAGTTACAGAAACTATATCCCTAATCCTTCCGCCCAAACACAGTCATAGACCTGTGGGCAGGATAAAATACATGATTCTACTGTGCCACCCCAGCCAGGAGTCATGTCATGTAGTCCTTCTAATAGGAGAAAATGGACCTAATGGAAACCCTGTCCATTGATCCTGCGTTTCCCTCCTTAATGCTAGCCTTCCCATCAGCAAAGCTGAGTACAGGCTGAACCAATTTAGAAGGCCTACTCACTGATTCCTCAGTGTAACCCGCCACACTTAATCGATAGGCAAAGCCAATGATTCGTGGGCAGATAACAGAATATGAGCCAGCTACTCTGCCTCAGCAGATAGATAGATACCTCAATATTCCATCAATTTCAGTGACCGGTCTAATAGTAAAGCAACACTAGTAACAGCACTATTTCCCTCATCACTCTGCCCCTACACAGTGACACACTGGTGGGCAGTCTAGACATTCCCTGCCGTACTGACGGTGTCAAACAAAGGTCATGTCACACGTGTCTTACTCTCTGACAACTAAGAGAGCGGACCTAATGGGATTCCTGCCCAATAGTTCTGCATCTCTTATTAACTCAAGTTCTCCCTTCAGCCACGCTGAGTACAGAACGTGCTAGAGAGTTAGACGACAAGTCTAACAGGTAGAATTAGATAAAAGGAGATGGTGACGACCAAGACGCCGCTGCACAAGTATCCTCTACCCCTGTTCCTCTGAAAAGGGCCGTAGACGCCTCTACTCTACGAGTGCTGCCGCCTCATAAGCCGACCCAATGCCTTCGCAAAGCCAATGAGACAGCCGCTGTTTTGAAAGTTGTCTGCCAAGTGTGCTAGCGCCGTGACACACAAACAACTGAGGCGATGACCTAACCATTGCCGTACCGGGCACAGGCAATGAAGCCTCTCCTCTCCGCTCCACATGAGGAGGGGGGGGAGAAAGCCCATAGCACAACGGTCTGTGACCTATATGAGCTCTTATTAACCTTCAGCATAACTCCCGGGTTAAGACGTTACACCGCTCTGCTCAAGTCCCCATTGATGGCAAGGCAGTCGGGTCTCGTCGAAAGAGCACACAAATCACTGACGCGCTTGGCTGTAGTGAAGGCAAGCAACAGTGCCGTCTTCAGAGACAAAATCTTGAGGGGGGTTTGATTCAATGACTCGAACGGCGTCTCGCAGAGCGCCTCGAGTACCAAAGTTAAATCCCACTGGGGCAGCGTGGCTCTACCCGCTGTCCTAAGCCGCCGCGTTCCCACGTTGCGACCCCGTGGGGTAGACACGAAGTGGGTCAGAAACAGCAGAACTGTCTCCAACTCCAGGAGGTTGATGTGGCGTCCCGAGGGAGGCTACACACCACGTACCGCCCGAGCCTGACATGTCCTTCCCCATCCAGTCAGACAAGCGTCTGTAAACACTGGAATGTAGGAGGACACTCTGCCCATTGGGACCCCTTGCGTCAGAACGCACGAGTCTCTCCAATAGTTCAGGTCCGCTCTGAGCAAGAGGGGAACTCCCAACAACCAACGACGGTGCCTCACTAGGTCGAGTCGTAGTTGGGCAAACCATCGCTTTGTTCTGCGCATTTGCAGAAGTCCCAGCGGAACCACAGAGTGGGAGGACAACATGAGTCCCAAGAGTGTCATGACGGAATGCGCCGTCACCATGTGATTCGGATGAAACCTTCGTAGGGCTAGCAACAAGGTAGCCTGTCTAGGATCCGAAATTCGAGCCTTCATAGTCAGTGTCTAGCTGTAATCCCAGGTAGACAATTAGATGACTGGGCCACGGTGTGCTCTTTTCCCAATTCACAGCGAATCACTGTCTGTGTTGTGTGTGAGATCGCCAGCTCTGCTGACGGGGCGAGAACCAGTAGGTAGGCTTATCCCTTATTTGGAAAAGGTGCAAGGTGCCAGGGCGTACCCGAATGGTATACTCGTATGCCACCCCTTGGAAGGCGAAACGCAGAAACTTCCTGTCACGCGGATGCATTGGCACATGAAGGTATGCGTCCTTTAGGTCTAGGCTTACACAAAAGTCCCTGTTGGTGATACATTCCAGTAGATGTTTTGTCGTAAGCATTCGAAAGGGGGGTTTGCTACGCTCTCGTTGAGAGTGCGTAAATCCAATATCGGTCTCGTTCCCCCTGTCTTCTTTGGCACTCGGAAGTAGAGTGAATATAGCTCGCTGTTCCTATGCTCTTGGGGAACTACTGTGACCGCCTCCTTTCGCCAAAAGTTGCGTAATCTCTTTCACAAGAGTGGCTACTTTCTCTGGCATCTTCATCACCGTCTCCACCACGCCCGAAAAAGGGGGAGGAGTTTGGTGGAATTGGATGGCATAACCCTTCACCAGTGTTCGACTTATTCCTCTATGGCCCAAGCTCCACTGTCCCTTGACTCTGAAGTGGTGGGACAGCCCAGGGTGGGCCCCCCTCGAAAGGGGGAGTAAATATTGGCCCGTTCTGTGAGAAACGGGGGCACCAACACTTTGGTTTTATGTGTAACCTTGTGGTTCCAGCCCTCCGTGAACACAGCACTGGTCTGAGCTGCACTGACTGAGGCGCCTGCCTGAGTCGGTGCACCGTCCCCCAACAGTGATTCCGTCATCGGCCCAGCATGGGACTGTGTACGCAAGCTGTTCCTCAAACCCTTATCCACATTACTCATTAGAGTGTGTGTGGTATAGGGTTGGGATTATTAGCGCATTCTGTGAGAAACGGGGGCGCCGCCACTTTGGTTATACATGTAACCTTGTGGTTCCAGCCCTCCATGAACACAGCACAGGTCTGAGCTAAACTAACTGAGGTGCTCGCCTGTGTTAGTGTGCCCTCTCCCAATAGTGATTGCGTCATCGGCCCAACATTGAGTCTGTGTACGCGAGCTGTTCTTTAAACCCTTAACCACATTACTCCTGAGAGTGTGGTAGAGGGTTTTTATGAGGTATAGCATGGCGGCTCATCAAGAGCATCCGCTTTGCTGCCCTCATGTAATTTTCCTTCAACATCCTCATGTGTGCTCAGCTACGCACCCCTGGTGGGCTGTGCTACACACAGGTTGGTGAGAGATAGAGAGAAGGAACCTGAACGGTCTCGAGTTTGTTATGGAAAAGAGGTTCTCTTGTCACAAAGTCAGATGGAACACATTCTTTATTAACAAAGGACACATTAGCTCCTCCATCCCTTTGCAGGGGTGGGGGATGAACAGTGGGCGATGTCACTCGAGGTGCTGCGCTCTCTCCCGTCATGGTCGTCGTCTCTTCTGGCTGCCCCTAGGCCGCCAGGGCGACGAGATGAAGACCTCTCCTGCCGCTGTCTTCTCTGGTGCTGCCGGAGGGTCACGGCCCGCTCTTGGTGCACCAGACTTTCTGCGACCACCAAAGTGGCCATGGATCTCCCCGCCGCATACAGCCGACGTCTGTATGAGATGGAGGATGGCGCCGGAAATTCTCGATGCTTCCTCTATCTCCTCTCCCGATAGCTCAGTCTTACCCGTGGTGAGACTGGATATAGAGGCCGCCAGGAGGGCAATATTGTTAGCTGCTGCTACAGCTTACACTCCTAGAGTGAAGGACTTCCCTACCAGCTGGACTGTAATTCTGTCCTTCGTCCTGGGTAATGTGGGTTTCTTGGACGACGGCCAGGAGCTCGAACCTGGAACGAGGTACACAGCCAGGACGTCCTCGAGCCTAGGGATCTCCTGAAGCTGTTCACCGTCCGTTCTGGTGAATGGGATGTACGCCTTCATCAGCGCTCTGGCTGTTAAAGGCGATTCCCATGCACCTTCCGCAGACTTAGTGAGTGAGGGCATGGCAGGTGCCAACGGCACCACCGCCCGTCTCGGACTAGATTAAGGGCCGCCTCCGGGTTGGGGGGAATGAGGGGCAGTACAATCTCTAGGCTACTCGCGGCCCGCTCAATGAGCCCTGTAAAATCAGAGCGCAGAGAGGCCGTTGCGTAGGAGGGGGCTGCTGAAAACTCAGAGCCCGTCTCTTCCTCACCCACGGATGTGAAATTCCCCTTGCTCTCCCTAGGGAGGGGGGTCATTTCAGCATTGGTCGGTAGACTGGGCTTTTCCGGAGAAAAAACCCAGACACTTCCCAGCATCCTCGTCATCTCCGGAGACGCCGTTGTCATATGTTGCCTCAGAATCTGAGGCTAGCACAGACATGGCGTCTTCCAGAGGGAGATCACCCTTGAAAAATGCCCACCGCTATTTCCTTTCCTTGAAAGAAAGGAGGGTGCATCTATGGCATTCCAGGGGATCTGTGAAGCCGCCCTAGCGTGCTGCGAACCCAAACACACAAAACATAAGTTGTGTGGGTCCGTAGCTACCATAGTGGAGCAACGACGTACTCCTATTGGCTGCAGGTGTGTGCATAATTCTTTTCTCAGGCTATTCACTGCCTAGGCAGCGGGGTAAACCACTAGGAGCAGAGCTCCCCTATCGGGTGGAGCGCCACGATATAGAGCTAACTGGGGATAACTGGCTAACATAATGTCACAAAGAAATAAGTGAAGACACATTATCTAACTGGGGAGAACCAGCTAACTGGGGATAACTAGCTAACATAGTGTCACAAAGATGATCACGCGGACTGAGGCATGTTGCGGGTAGCCTCAGAGAATACTATTGATTTATACACGGATTCTGTGAGTGTGTTTATAAGGAAGTGCATAGGAGATGTTGTACCCACTGTGACTATTAAAACCTACCCTAACCAGAAACCGTTGATAAGAAAAACTGAAAGCGTGAACCACCATATTTAACCATGGGAATATGGCCAAATATATGGCCAAATACAAACAGTGTAGTTATTCCCTCCGCAACGGAATTAAACAAGCAAAATGTCAGTATAGAGGCAAAGTTGAGTTGCAATTCAACGGCTCAGACACGAGACGCATCAAAGCTGCGACCGAGAGACTGATTGTTAAACAGCCAACTCTAGCACAGAGAGGCTGCTGCCTACATACAGACTTTAAATCATTGGCCACTTTAATAAATTGATCACTAGTCGCTTTAATAATGTTTACATATCTTGCATTACTCACATGTATATGCTGTATTTTATACCATCTATTGCATCTTGCCTATGCCGCTCTGTCATTGCTCATCCATATATTTATGTGCACATATTCTCTTTCACCCCTTTTAGATTTGTGTGTATTAGGTAGTTGTAGTGGAATTGTTAGATTAATTGTTAGATATCGCTGCACTGTCGAAAACAGAAGCACAAGCATTTCGCAACACTCGCAATAACGTCTGCTAACCATGTGTATGTAACCAATACAATTTAATTTGACATTATCTAACTGGTGTATAACTAGCTAACATGTCACAAAGCATAGTGCGCTAGGCAGTTAACTTTCATTCTGAAATAACTTCATATTTTCCGAGTTAGTCAAATATTAGTTTTGAAAGACTTGAAATTGGCATGGGAGCTAGCAAGCTAGCTGCTTATCATACTGATTAATTTGACCAAAAAATAAACCAAACCGATTATTAATGTTTCTCAAAATTACTGTAGCTGTCTAATTAATTTGCTCATGCTTTGTGATATACCCGGTGTTATGCTGTTTTTAGTCCACATGTTGCCCTGTCACCTACAGTACAACCTGATGATCACCGTGGGGGGGGAAATGCAATTGGCCAGCCTCCGTCATGCTTTTTTGTTCGACCAGATCCTCGATGAGAAGGTTCTAGCTAGTGTATCCCTCTGTCCTTCGACTCTTGTTGGATGTACTTGTCCGGTTTATCAAGTCCCAGGCTCCCATGACTGTTAGTATTATTTATATAGAGGTTAATCTGTACCTCGTAGATCAGATCTAGTCTCACGTGGGGAAGTAAGCCATCTGGTGCGAGACATTTGAACCGTGTATCGGTGAATCGTTACATCCATGGTGGGCCTCCCGAGTGGCGCAGCGGTCTAAGGTGCTAGAGGCGTCACTACAGACCTGGGTCGATCCCTGGCTGTATCTCAACGAGCCGTGATCAGGAGTCCCATAGGGTGGCGCACAATTGGCCCAGCGTCGTCCGGTTTGGGGTGGGGGGGCTTTACAAGTAGGCCGTCTTGGTAAATAAGAATTTGTTCTTAGCTGAGTTGCCTAGTTAAATAAAAAGTAAAAATCGTATGAAGCAATGCATTCAGTATGCACTCAAAGTGATATGCTTGTATAAACATTGGAATATAGTGCCTTCCAAATGGAGGGTATTGTGTGCCATATGGAACGTTACCCCACTCTAGCAGCTCCTCCGGCCCCTCCCGTCCCACTAAGACCAGTTTACCCAGAGGTGATCAGCAGCAGATCCAATGGCCCACCCCCGGCGTGTAGCGCAATATTTATATGCTGGGGGAAACACTGCTACCTGTTCTACTCCTCTTTAAAAGACTTGATTATGGTATAGTAAGGGTGGGTATGTGGGTGTGCAGAGTCAGTCATGGGGCTCACATCGTTTGTGTGTGTGTTGCTCGGAGCCTTGCCAAGAGCAACGAGGGAGTTACCCTCCTCTACTTTATGATCCGGGCTACCCCAGACCTTTCACTCACACCAGAGTGCATTGAAGGAAGCCACTTTTGAACTGACTGTGTTTGCCTTTCTCTCTCGTCCCCCTTTCTGTGCCACCATGCAGGCTACACCGTATGACGTCCATGGAGCGGGAGGAGAAGGAGAAGGTGAAGAAGAGGGAGAAGAAGCTGGAGGACGAGGAGACCATGCAGCAGGCCACCTGGGTCAAGTACACCTTCCCCATCAAGCACCAGGTATTACACACAATCACAGACACCCGCACACACACACACTCACTCAGACACCCACACACACAGTTAAGGGCTGCTCCACATGCACAGACACATTTTCATTTGGCCCTTTTTACCGAGCGAGCTCAGGCCCTTTTAAGTCGAAGCTCTACCACTCTATTTATGACTGGGCCGTTCACCACCACCCCTAATCGCCAAGACGTGTTTAATTGCAACTTCCTGCCTCCCAGAATGGCAACCGCTGCTAAAAAGCCCTTTGAGGCGTGAGTGTCAGAGCTCCGGTGCGAGTGTCATCTTTCACATAGTGGCCCTGCTAGATGTGTTTACTTAATGGTGGGTGTAAATACCCTCAGGCCCTCTCATTTCTCTCTCTCTCTCCCCTCCCTTCTCTCACTCCTGTCCACTTCCTTTATCTCTCCCTTTCTCTCTCTCTCTGCCCGCTTTCTTCATCCCTTTGTACCCTCTCTCTCTCTCCGTCATTCCGCTCTTTCCGTCTCTCTCTCTCTCCCGTGTGAAGGTGTGGAAGCAGAAGGGAGAGGAGTATCGTGTGACGGGCTGGGGCGGCTGGAGCTGGATCAGCAAGACGCACGTGCACCGCTTCCTGACCAAGCTGCCCGGCAACACCAACGCCAACTACCGCGCCGAGCTGGAAGGTCAGTAGGAGCGTTCTAGTTTGTGTCCTCTTCATAGAGATAGATAGAGCTCTCATCTTTGTATCTGTGCCTTTATTGCATCTGTGACAGCATTTGCAATGTCAATGCAAAAAATGTATTATATCCAAATAGAGATCTCTATCCTCTATGATTTGGTTTGAAGGAAATCAAGGAATTCAGTGGACAAATGTACACGTAGCTGTCAAACTCCTCCTCTTCCTTCTTAATTGCCGAAAGTTGTGAGAAATGTACGATTCAATTATTAAGTCACATGGGATAATGTCCTCTGTGAAATTGACTCTACTAATATAAATGTGTCTATGATAACTCAAACCTGTATGTTTTCTTCTTTCACAGCTGCCAGACGTGGTGAGAAATGCAACTTGCTGGACTTGGGTCCAAGGCCAAGGTTGTTCAAAACAACTGTAGCTTCAGACCCCCAGGGAAGCAGAAGACCCGTAGAGAAAGATGGGGTTGCTACCACTACCACCCCAGAGCCCTCAGCAGACCGCCTGTCGGAAGAGAAGACGAAGGAAAAGCTAGAGGAGGGAAAGAAAGAAGAGAGTGACGGGCGAGCGAAAGTGAAGATGCAAGACTCCACTGCAGAGGAGGCTGATGACAAGATGGAGGTGGACCTTAGCCTCTCAGACTCAGGACAAGATGATGAAAAAGGTGAGCGCTTTTATAGACTGTCATTGACTCCCTTATTGATTGTTAGCTTTAACTTCGCTAAATAACACATGCAATATCAGTCACACGTATTATTGAATCCATCAGATCTTATACTGCTCTACATGCCAATGTGAAGAAGGGTGGCTCATATACTTCCATACTTGGGCACTAAGCTTCTTCACCATTGTTCTGACGAGAGAGGACAAGAAGAATGATCCAGTAACTTGTGTCCATTTTGTTTTTCTCTCAGGGACCAGCAGCAGCCCAGGGACCGAGACGGAGACGACGTGCGTGAAACAGGAGCCCGGTGAGGGGAATGCAAGGCCCTTCAACTACGATGTGGTGGACGTGGCCCAGGGCTTCCTGACGCGCGTGGCCTACAAGAAGAAGGTCAAGGCCTCCAAGCTGGACGGTCTGCTGGAGCGTCGCGTCAAGCAGCACGCCCTGGAGGAGAAGCAAAGGGTTCAGGTCTCCCTGGCCAAGCCTACCCCAGTAAAGACCATTCCGGTCCTGCCACAGACCCCACTCCAGGCCCAGAGCCCCACAGTGAAATTGGAGTTCAGCACCCCTTCGGTGCCACCTGCGCTTGCTCCATTGTCAGTCAAAGGGGAGGTGCAGGAGGACCCTTCAAAGACCGCTGAGGGGGTCCCTCAGCCAGCCCCAGCGACCCCACCCAAAGAGCCTGCAGCTGAAGCATCCCCACGAACACAGAACCAAATGACCCCCCGGAAACAGGAGGGAGACCTCTCTGAGAGGACTATAGGGCCCACAGGGGCTGGTTCAGGGCAGGAGGGCCTTCGAAGGCCCAGCAGCACAGCGGAACCAATGGAAACTTCAGGTGGGATCTACTACACTGGCAGACCATCAGAGTCTACCAGTGCCAAGCCCGCTTCCACCGAGGGTGCAGGACCTGAAGTGGCCATTTTTAAATCCCACTCCACAACGATACCTCCAAGCACTATAACCCAGGAGAGCAGCCATAGTGCAGCTACTGTTCCTAAACCCTCCCAGCAAAGCACAGAGAAGAACGGGAAGGGGCCTGAGGAGAGGCAGGACAACGGACAGAGCAGCACCGAGGCCATCGCCACTGGGTCCCAGCCCTCCTCTCTACCTCAGATCAATGGAAATGACAGTGTGGAGGCTAAAGCCTTGACCAACTCTTTACCAACTCCAAACGAGGCCTCCAATGCTCTCATTAACAGCTCTGAGGTCAAAGTGAACAGCCTAGGCAAGGCGGAGGGAGAGGGTCAAGTAGTCTCGCCCCTAAAGCCCCTGCTCAACGGCAATGTGGCCCCTGTAGCCGAGAGGACTGGGTCGGACAGCACGGAACCAAGGCCAGCTCCAAGGGTAGAGTTAAAGAGCAAGGTCATAGTGTCGGAGCAGGACTACCAGCCCCAGGTGAAGGTGGCCAGGTTGGAAAACAACTTGGAGGCGCTCGGGTCTACGAGCACCCAGCAGCTCAACAACACTCAGCCCATGGAAGTTAAGCCCGATGCTACCACGCCCAACAAAATGTCCCCCTCGTCGGTGCGCTCTGTGGAGGAGAGCAGCAACAGTGGGGTGGGATCCCTCTGTAACACCACACTCACCCAGGTAACCACCACAACAACCACCACCACCACGGTATTCTCAGAGTCTCGTCTAATGGCGGGGGTCTCAAGCTCTTCGGGGACGACGGCCGCGCCCATTGTCTCAACCACCGAGAGCAGCGCGGTGTCCACGCTCACCACCATGACCAAAACCACCGTGACCAAAATGCGCTCACCCACGCCCGACAGCCAATCAGACGAGAGCCAGAGCGAAACGGTGACCGAGTACAAGACCGCACTCCTTGCCACCCGCAAGGAGTCCTCTCGTTCAACCTCCTCTGTTTCGGGGGGCATTACCTCGTCGACCTCCACCAAGGGCCGCGTTCGCCTCCTCAAGTTCTCGCGCACCAAGAAGACGCGCTCAGGAACCGCCTTGCCATCCTATCGCAAGTTTGTTACTAAGAGCCAGCGTAAGAGCATCTTTGTCCTGCCCAACAACGACCTGAAGAAGCTGGCACGGCGGGGTGGCATCCGTGAGGTGTCCATCTTCAGCTACAACGCCAAGCCGGCCCAGGACATCTGGCCCTACCCCTCACCCAGGCCCACCTATGGCATCACATGGAGGTGAGAACACAGTTTTTAAGATTTCTCATTGGCGCCCCTGTTTTCAACAGGCTAGCGCCTTAGCTAGCTGCATTATTTGATATGATTAGGGCCCTGAGTTTTTCCAGACTACCTGGCTAGAGAAAATTCAGGGCTTTAAATATATGGGTTTTCTAATGCTCCATCTGATTTCTGATTAGCGTTAGTTTCAGCCTTGCACTCCATCAACTCTGAGCTATGATACAGTCACTGCACCACAATAACTGGAACCTCTCGAGCATTAATGCTCCGGCGAACGATATTCACGTCTTGTCCTGTTGATTTGTTGGTTATGTCTTCTGTTTGCCGTTAGTGGGTTTGGCCCCTGTGACTGTTGTGGCTCTCAGAGAGACCTCAGGCTATTTTGACCACCGCCTTTTACTGCCTTTTTACTGCTAGACGTGAATCATATTGGCGGTCTGCAAGTGTCAGGATATTCGCGTTGCGCATTAACCGCTCCGAGGATGTTTTCCCTGCCTGTGGTTAAGTCAGTCACACTGGGAAAGGGGGAATGGCTTTCTCTGAATGTATCCCAAATGGCACCCTATTCCCTACATAGGGCCCTGGTCAAAAGTAGTGCACTATGGTATAGTAGTGCACTCTATTGGGATTTGAGTGCCATTTGGGACAGACACCTAGACTGTCCCCTTTTTAAATGGCCAATAGAGCCATTTAAAGCTGTGGAAGCATACCAAAGAGTCAGGTTCATAGCCAACCTCGGAAACAAGGAAGTAACACGGTCATTTTACCAGGCTGCCAGGGTTGACTTATAAACTTTATGAACTCTCTGTGTTTGTGTGTGTGTGTGCGTGTGTGTGTGTGCAGTCTCTTTTCCATTGGTAACCCCAGACACTTGTGTGTGTGTTCACGCGCTTGTGCTCCTGTGTGTGTGTGTGTGTGTGTGTGTGTGGTAACCTATTTGTCTGTCTCTGTAGGTACCGTCTCCAGACAGTGAGGTCCCTGGCAGGGGTCAGTCTGATGCTGAGGCTACTGTGGGCCTGTCTGAGGTGGGATGACATGGCCGTCAAGCCCTCCGCCGCTGTAGGCACCACGCGCACAGGTAGACCATCCTTTCTCTTCAAGTATCTCTTCACCAACACACCCATATACACTGTAGGGGAAGTGTACCAGTTTGATTTAGTCATTACGTGCTGAGAATATGGAACCAAATACTAAACGTTTTACCACACATATGAGTGCATTTGTACAAATAGTTATGACATAGTGTTTGAATTTCTAAACCGTAAAACGGATACAGTACCTTCAGAAAGTATTTACGCCTCTTGACTTTTTCCACCTTTTGTTGTTACACAGCCTGAATTTAAAATGGATTAAATTTAGATGTTTGTGTCACTGGCCTACACACAATACCCCATAATGTCAAAGTGAAATTGTGTTTTTCAACATTTTTACAAATTAAACAATTTTTTTTTTGAAATGTCTTGAGTTCACCCTCTTTGTTATTGTAAGCCTAAATAAGTTCAGGAGTAAAAATGTGTTGCCCATTTGTTTGTAGCTCGAACGGTTCGGTTGCTACCAAACAAATCACACTACGGTACCGATTTCAGACGAGTCTTCTGACACTTGTGGGGGTTGTAGAGCAAAACGGGGTCTCCCCTTTCCATAGAGCGGTCATAATAGTTTTGTAGGCCAAACCTTTCGGACGCTACAGACATTTACGTAAGAAGAATGATTTTCTGGATGTCTCATGGTCTGACAAACACTGCTCTAGTTCGGCCACCTTTCACCTCCGATGTGGAAGTGAGACACTGGCAGAAAAAAAAGCAGACATTGAATATCCCTTTGAGCATGGTGAAGTTATTAATTACACTTTGGATGGTATATCAAGACACCCAGTCACTACAAAGATACAGGCGTCCTTCCTAACTCAGTTGCCGGAGAGGAAGGAAACTGCTCAGGGATTTCACCATAAAGCCAATAGTGATTTTAAAACAGTTGAAGAATTTAATGGTTGTGATAGGATATAACTGAGGATGGATCAACAACATTGTAGTTACTCCACAATACTAACCTGTACAGAATAAAACATATTCCAAAGCATGCATCCTGTTTGGTAACTAGGCACTAAAGTAAAACTGCAAAAAATGAGGCAAAGTAAGGAACTTTGTGTTAATGTTAAGTTTGGGGCAAATACAATACATTACATAGTACATGCATCATGTTATAGGTATGCTTGTAATCATTAAGGACTGGGGAGTTTTTCATTATAAAAAAAATAAACGCAATGAGGCTAAGCACAGGCAAAATCAAAGAGGAAAACCTGATTTTCTGCTTTCCACCAGACACTGGGGGATGAATTCACCTTTCAGCAGGGCAATAACCTAAAACACAAGGCCAAATCTACACTGGAGGTGGCTTACCAAGAAGATGGTAAATATTCCTGAGTGGCCGAGTTTGAGTTTTGACCTAAATCTGCTTAAAAATCTATGGCAAGACCTGAAACGTGTTGTATAGCAATGATCAACAACCAATTTGACAGAGCTTGAAGAATTTTGAAAATAATAATGGCCAAATGTTGCACAATCCAGGTGTGGAAGCTCTTAGAGACTTACCCAGAAACACTCACAGATGTAATCGCTGCCAATGGTGCTTCTACAAGGTATTGACTCAAGGGTGTGAATATATATTTTCCATTTGAATTCAGAATTTGAATTTGAATTCAGGCTGTAACACGACAAAATGTAGAATAAGTGCAGAGGCATGAATACTTTCTGAAGGCACTGTATGTATGAAAATACCCTCAAATTAAAGGTGACATTATGTGCTGTTGGCTCGTATTTTTACCTCAAATCCAAAATCCCGGAGTATAGAGCCAAATTAAAGGTTTTAGTTTTACTGTTCAAATAAATACGTAGGGGAGTGTATATACTAAAATATCCACTATGAAGCCTATTTCCTCTGCTACTCTTTTTTTACTCAAATGTCAGAGGCTTTTCCCATGGAATGTCATTCCTGTGTACTGTATTGAATGGCAGCATATTAAGTCGTTACTGTGTCATGTCTTGGGAGTTGTTCTCTGCATCTTCCTCCTCCTTCATCCTACACCAACCCAGCCCTATCCCCACTCATTGCCACAGAAACCTCCGAGACGGAGATCACCACCACAGAGATTATCAAGCGCCGCGAGGTGGGGCCCTACGGCATCCGCTCAGAATACTGCATCCGCAAGATTATCTGCCCCCTCGGGGCTCCCGAGACCCCGAAAGGTGAGGGAGCAGCAGCCGGCTAGATTAAAACTCCACATGGAATGTAAAAGAGAGGATGATGGTGATAGTGTTATTTTTTTGTCAAGGTGGTTCATTTAATGCCATTGTTGACTCAGTCTCTTTCTCTCTTATTCTTCTCACTCCTTCCCCCTCTACTTTTGTTTTCTTGCTCTACCCTTACCCACCCCCCTCTCTCTCTTGCATCCATTCCACACACACACATACAGAGACCCACACGCCACAGAGGAAAGGCCTGCGCTCCAGCAACCTGCGGCCCAAGAAGCCAGAGCCCAAAAAGGAAACTGGGCCGGTGGTGATTGAGTCCTGGGTTGCCGAGGAGGAATTGGACCTCTGGGAGATCAGGGCCTTCTCCGAGAGGTCAGAGGGCAAAGGGCACGAGTTCTAGGGGGCATAGTAACTGCATACTCCATGCTATTGGATTGAACTGTCAATAGTTTCTGTTATGAACCCACTTCGACTCTCTTAGACTAATTTTTTTTTAACAATTCCCTAAATTTGCTTTACTATACTTTTTGTATAGCTATTTGCATTCATTTGGGGGGGGAAATAGTTATGTTCTAACTCTTTCTCTGGTTTGTGTATGATGCATCTCTTTTTGTCTTCAAAGGGTTGAGAAAGAGAAAGCCCAGGCGGTGGAACAGGCCAAGGTGAGTAGGACCACCAGCCGTGTGAAAAATAGGGATGTTTTGTTGTGTTTCCAGATTATTTCACGGTTTCTCTTGTTCTAGAAGCGTCTGGACCAGAAAACTGGCGCTGGCTCTACCATCGTCACCACCCCGGGGAGCCCAGCCACCCCCGCTTCCACCCCCAAGGTAGTGACCCTGTCGGGCCAGGCCACCCCCGGAACCAAAGTGGTACTGGCCACCAAGATGGGCACCCCCGTCACCTTCCAACAGAACAAGAACTTCCAGCAGTCGTTTGCTTCCTGGGTCAAGCAGGGGCAGCCCAGTGGAGGTATGTCATAGGTCCTTTTCTTTGTTCACAAGCCAGTAGATTAGTAAAGAGAATAACCTCATTGAATCTCAATAAAATGTGTCCTGATTTAATTTATACTCATGTGATGTTATTTTTTTACTCAGTAGGGAATCCTTGCAAATAGAAAGTAGTAGTGGTTGGTGTATGAATCAACCCCTAACAAACTAAATGTAATGTTTGAGTCACCGCTAGCAGCTGTGCTTGTTTAGCAGCGGTTGTTGTTTGACTCTCGAGCGGAGCCTCATTTGCATATTTCCCTGTAGCCTCGCCGGGCACGGTGGCCACGTCGGCCGGACAGACTTTCCAGATCACGGGCACGTCCATGGGGGGCAAGGTGCTCACCGCCAAGCTGCCGCTGCCCGCCAACAGCAAGATTGTCACTGTCAACGTGCCAAACACTCAAGGAGGTACAGTAACTCCCCTGTGCCCACACCTGAGACACAGCGAGCGAGAGGTTTCGCTTGAAAAATATATATTTTGACTTCAATGGGAGAACCTGGTAAAATAAGGTTAAATTAAACAAGAGAGAGGTCCCTGTTTTAATGCTGTTCAAATGCATCCTTCATTCCTCCTTTTTTCCATGATGACAAGGATGGATGACTGAAAGCAAAATGTTTCTCTACCAACCGCCGTCTTCTCCGACCACTAACCTAACTTACCGCTATTGACAGAAGCACTGTCTCACACAACTGATGTGGCACAACACTGTGGTAAGTTCTGTCCTCTTGACCAGGCCAGTGGTGCGGTGCCCACTCGATGCCAACCCCATTGTGGTGCCCCGCCACCCGCCAACCCGTGAGTCAGTGGCTCAGTCTGGAGTAGCACATGCACATCACGTCTAGTTGTGCCCTGTCGGCATGGTAATGGAATAGAACGTTGTTATTTTAGGTGGGACAGAACGGTAGACTGTGTAGTCTAAGAACTTAGCCAGACCGTCTTTGGAAGTAGCACTCTAGCTAATTTAGAAGTCAATATTGACCCATCGGATGAGGTGATGGTTCATATTTTTAGAACCACTGTCCCGTTTGATTTCACCTTTAATAGTGGGTTGATGACGAGTGTACAACACTGTTTAAAGACGCAAACCTTCATTTGTTTATTCAGCCAAATGGCAATTCATTGAAATTCCAATTGGATATCTGTAAGTATTAGTTGCTTCACGATGACTGACCTGGACTAATACTTGGTTGTTAGTGTGTGAGTGATTGTAGGTGAGGTAGTTTGCTAGTGTCGATAAAGGTCAGATACCGAAGATAAGCTCGTAGACTTATCTGTGCCGAAACGTTGTCTTACTTCAATAAGGCTTAGCTTTTTCACCATTATTACTAAAACGTATACAATGCAAAAACATGACCTTGTCCTGAACCCGTTTGTGCCTCCCATATTTCACAAAATCTTTCCTGTTTCCAATTATCTATATAAAAGGGTGGTCAGGCTCATGGCTACACTGCTTGAAAATATATATATACACATACACACACATGCTCTCTCTCATTCACACACCCACAACACATCCATGTTTCAAGCGGGTAGGCTAAATTACTCGGCAAACAAACAGCGCTCCTGTCTAGTGACACCCGTGTTTCATCCTGTCGACCAGGGAGGGAGAGAGAGAGCTGGTATTAAGGGGCAGTAGTATATTTTTCCAGCGTGACTGTTTCAATGCCTGTTTGTTTTGGAGCGTGCTAAGGAAGCGGAGCAGGAAAACAAGTTTACCTTGAGGTCTGGTTCGTCAGACAGGTAACCCGCTATAGAGAGGTGGAGGATGGAAGGATTTCCACCCCCCTCCTCCTTTCTGTGTCGCTTACTCGCTAGCTCACCGACTCTCCAAACCGCTACACTTATGAAGTGGGCGTTTGATGTCGGTGCCAGAACTGAAACTCCCCAGTCTTCTACTGTAGCTGATTTAACCTCCGCTATTTGAAGAGGGAAACCATTGATGTATAGCTTTACCTGATCGGTTTTGTGGTCAGATAAAAGGCACACAAAAAAAACACAGAGAGAGGAGATGGTGAGGAGAGAGAAAAAAAGACGACAATTTAACGTCTTTTGAGGAAACGCGTTTTCATTTGGGTTGCCGTCCTGTGTCCACGCGAGTAAAAAAAAAAATATTGAAGCGCAACCAAAGTAACAAATATGAAACACTCGCTTTGTCGGAGGAAAAAAAAAAAAAAATGAATTCAAGGAAAAAAACATACATAATTTATGAGCAGGTCATACGTGATGGATTCAAACCAACATACCCCGTTTGAAGATAGTTTTGATGTTGTTTACTTGCTGGGTTAATATTTACTGTGGTCAAGATCAGAGAGGGTTGCGACTTGAAAGGAACAAAATCCACAAGTAATTTATTGAGTGACATATTGATACATCATGAACCGTGCAGAATGGATAGTTTGTTTCTATACCTGATGAAGTGAAACTGGTAGCCTTGAGGGGACATTTCAGCTTTCTTCATTGCCAAAAGACAAAAGTGAATAACTAGATTAGGGATAGCGTTTTTAACAGATGTTGGTGAATTTTGAGTGGATTCATTTCTGTCTTTAAATGTGACGCATTTGATCATCAAAAGTCAGAATAACACACAAGTATAGTATTCTGAATATTGATTTTCTCCCTAATGCTAATGTTATGGTGATATAAATCAAATCACTTTTATTTGTCACTTGCTTCATAAACAACAGGTGTAAACTGACAGTGAAATGCTTACTTACAGGTCCTTTGTCAACGATGCAGAGTATTAGATAAATACCAATCCTGTATGTTCACAGTAATAATGTCCTCTCCTCTCCCCAGGTATGATTCAGAAGCAGGTGCTGGGCATCATTCCCTCAAGCCAAGCTGGCGGCGCCCAGACCTTCGCCTCGTTCCAGCCTCGCACCACAACCATCAACATCAGGCCAGGCATGCCTGGCTCACCACAGCAGGTTACACCCCGTAGACCATCTTTCCCCATCTGTCAGTCAATCAATCACATCTATTTATAAAACCCTATTTACACCATCAGTTGTCACAAAGGGCTTTACGGTAACCCCACCTAGATCTTCAAATTCACCCTTCCTTACCGACATCCACCCTTCCCCCTTGTCACTTCTTCTCCCCACAGCCCTCTAAAACAGGTCATTAGCAGTAACACTTGATCGACACGTTATTGAAAGAATTCCCCATGAACTATTAACAGCAACCCTTCACTGGAGTCAGTGTCGTTCCTGTGGTATAAGGGGAAGTCCCAGTGTTTCTGATCTTGGCTGTGTTTCTAGGTGCTCACCGCTGGAGGCCAGATCCGTCCGGGGATGACCGTGATCCGCACCCCCATCCATCAGACAGGCGCCATGGGTAAAACCATCCTCCGGACCCCCCTCATGGTGCAGCAAGGTAGGCTGTTTCTATTTATCCACTCAATTTTAGCTTGATAGGCCAGTTAGAATAGTCTCTTTCACTAACTTGTGTGTTCATGCAAGTTCTGACTGTGTGTGTGTGTCTGTACTTGTGTGTGTGTCCACTTACGTGTGTGTGTGTGTTTTCCTCCTCCAGGTCAGGCAGGCCAGCAGGTGGTGACTCAGATCATCCGCGGGCAGGCCGTGTCAACTGCCATCTCGGGTGCCAGCCCCGTCACCACCGTGGCTGGGCAGAGGGTGGGCAGTGCCCCCAAAACCCCGGGCCAGCCTAACACGGCCCAGACACCCCAGCAGCGAGCACAGCAGGGCCAGGGCCAGGTCAAACTCACCCTTGCACAACTCACACAGCTCACCCAGGTAACATCAGCTACCCCATAATAACCTTTCTACTGATGTTAGGCAACAGTGGGACAATAGGCTTCTGCTCTGCGCATCTAGTGTATCGTAATTCTGCACCTTTCAAAACAAGTATGTTTTGATTTTAGTCCTATTCAACGGGAAAGATCGGAATAACTCCCTTTCATGTCCCTGTTAGTATGTCTATATGTGCTAGTTTCAACATGGTCTGTTTGTTTTTTGAAAGAGTAGTACACCCTTGCCTAATCGCAGATCAGTTTGTCGAGCCAACTCCTATGGTCGTTGCTATATATTGCATGACAAACAGATCTGGGACCAGGCTACCGTTGTACCTCTAAACTACCTCCAAAAGCATCACTCCTCCCTCATCTCCCTGTCTCTCCAGAAGCAGCAGAGCCAGGCAGTAGAGCGGCCAGGCGGCGGGGCCCAGGGCCTGACGGTGATGATCCAGGGCCAAGGCCAGGCCACGGGCCAGCTGCAGGTCATCCCTCAGGGGGTCACGGTCATCCCCGGGCCCGGTCAGCAGCTCATGCAGGCGGCCATGCCCAACGGCCAGGTCCAACGCTTCCTCTTCACCCCAATGGCCCCTGCCGCTACCCCAACCTCCACAGGTAGTCAAAGGAGCTGATAATCGTGTGTGTTATTGACACGGATACGGACACACACGGTCACCATCATCCACTGCAGGGCTGTGTTCAGTAGACACAAAAGGGGGAAATGTTTTCGAACAAACAGTGAGGTTACGGTCATACGTCAAAAGTGTTTTATCCTGTTTAGTGCCCGCTGAACAGGACCCAGTACCCAAATGTTATGTAGCCCACCAGCAGTCACACACACGCTCGCAGATCATTGTTTTACCATTCAAATATTCACCTGTATAAAATATTCATAGCCTGTGTGTCTTCTAAAGGTCTGCCTTTCTCTCCTCTCCTCCCTTCAGCCCCCACCGCCCCGGGACAGACCACCAAGGCCCCTGCCCAGCCCGCCCAGCAGGCTGCAGCTCCCATCCAGGCCGGCGCCGCCCTGGCCACCAGCACCCCCCCATCCACCACCCCCCAGAGCCAACTCCCCTCCCAGACCCAGGCCCACATGCCCATCCAATCCCCAACCCCCCTCCAGGTCAAGTCCCTCAAACACCCCCCAGGCACCCCCATGTGCCGGCCCCAGCAGACCCTCCAGCTCCAGGGCTCCTCCCACCAGCTCATCACCGTCCCAGGCCTCCAGCAACAGGTCCAGGTCCTGGCTCAGCTCCAGGCCCAACAGGGGACCTCCGGAGGCTCTCTCCCCCAGCAGATCAAGCTCCAGCTTCCCATCCAGATCCAGCAACCCGGGGTCGGGGGAGCCCAGCCTGGAGGTCCGATCCAGAACGTGGTGACCATCCAGACGGCCAGCGTGCAGGAGCAGCTCCAGAGGATCCAGCAGCTGAGGGAGCAGCAGCAGCAGAAGAAGAGGCTGGCGGCCGAGGCCAAGCGGGAGCAGGCGCTGGTGGCAGCCAGCCAGAGCCACATCATCCAGAAACAGGTGGTCAATATCAGAAATGTGTACTTACGTGTGTGTGCGCGTATGTCTGTGTTTGGATGATGGGGAGGTGTGTGTGTAGCCAGCCAGCCAGACACAGGTGGTGTAACACTATAGTAGGCCCTGTCTCTCTCTGACATCAGCACATAAACAGTCCTCTCAAACAGCCTGCTCCCACGACTGGTTTATTTTCCAAGCTGTCCACCGCCACCGTCTTTGTCTGTTTTAAATGCTACCTCTGTGTGTGTGTGTGTGTGTGTGTGTGTGTGTGTGTGTGTGTGTGTGTGTGTGTGTGTGTGTGTGTGTGTGTGTGTGTGTGTGTGTGTGTGTGTGTGTGTGTGTGTGTGGCTTGCGTGTGCCACTAGTCTAGTGCATACACACTATGGGTACCTCTGAAATGGCACCCTATTCCCTATATAGTGCACTACATTTGACCAGAACCCTATGGAACATGGTCCAAAGTAGTGCACTACAGAGGGAATCAGGTGCCATTTGGGACGGAACCGTGTGAGTTGACCTCGGTCTCCTCTGTGACAGGTGGTGATGAAGCAGAACGCAGTGATCGAGCACCTCAAGCAGAAGAAGCCCATGTCCCCCGCCGAGAGAGAGGAGAACCAGAGGTGAGGGACTAGGAGCTAGCACTGTTGCCATAACGATCAGACCTTGTGTTGACCCGCCGTGTGTGTGGAGGTGTCATCCTCTCCCTCCCTGTGGAGAAAGCCAGGGGTTATATTTAACGTGTCTGGGTCATGGGAAAGGTTACCACAGACAGACCATGTGTTGTGTCCTCCTCACTGGGTTTAAACCAGACCTACAGTCCTGGAGCAGGGCAAGTCCGGGCACTGTGGCTCTGTGTCCCAAATGGCATCCTGTTCCCTATGTAGTGCACCACTTTTGACCAGAGCTCCCCAGTGTCTGGGAACCATGGTTGACCTTGACCTCCACAGCTTGTGTGTGTGTGTGTGTGTGTGTGTGTGTGTGTGTGTGTGTGTGTGTGTGTGTGTGTGTGTGTGTGTGTGTGTGTGTGTGTGTGTGTGTGTGTGTGTGTGTGTGTGTGTGTGTGTGTGTGTGTGTGTGTGTGTGAAAGAGAAAGAGCGCGAGAGAGCAGTGGCTTCCTATTGCAAGTCTATCTTTCCATCGCTCTCCGGCCCCACCTCTAAATAAACACGGGGAACAAAAACACTCTTGACATCTGTCACATGTGACCTTGTGGCATGGCTACCGATTGGCTTACAGTGTTTTGTTTCGTAGTGTGAGGTAACGGGTGATGGAAGGGTTTATGATGTATGGAAACATTATACATTACATTTCCTTCAAGTCAATTTATATTTGATAATTTGAATAACCCCCCCCCCCCAAAATATATTCACTTCAAATGTCCTTAAAATTCCTTCACTGGACTATGGATGAAAATGAGCTTCATAGCTAACTCTCCTGTTACATTGATGGGTACACTGAAATGAAGACTGTACATTGTCCCTGTCACCTAAATACAAAATGTTTTAAAATCCCATCCATCCCTCCCCTCGGGATAATTGGGTTCCTGTTGGTATTCATCTTTATAAATGGCTATAAGCATGTATGAGCCTTTATAATATCTCATATAACAAGTATTATAATATGTTATGTCTATCCCCCTCCCCCCAGGATGTTGTGTGGCTGGCAGTATAATGCTAAACTTGTTATAAGCGTATAGGAGCCTTTATAATGTCTTATAAGGCCTATAACATGTTGTCTCTCTCCCCTTCCACCCAGGATGATTGTGTGCAACCAGGTGATGAAGTTCATCCTGGACAAGATCGACAAGGACGAGAAGCAGGCGGTCAAGAAGAGGAAGAAGGAGGAAGCAGGCGAGCAGAAGAGGACCAAGGCCAACGCCACCAAGCTGTCGTCGCTGCTCTGCCGGCACAAGGAGACACTCAAGGCCGAGATCCTCAAGAAGAGAGCCCTGCTGGACAAGGAGCTGCAGCTGGAGACGCAGGTCAGACACACACACACACACACACACACACACACGGCATTCTCCCATGAAGATACTGTACTCACGATGGACACATGGTAGCAGAGCTGCGCACAGATGTCCAACTCACTCACTCACACACACACACACACACACACACACTTTTTGATCTTACTCTCTACCCTTATCTCCTTCCACAGGATGAGCTGAGGAGGGACCTCGCCAAGCTGCGACGGGACAAGGAAAGGGCCCAGGCCGCCGCCCACCAGGCGGCCGCCGCCGCACACACGCATCACGCCCTCACACACACCTCCCAACTCAACCCGGCGGCCTTCGTCCACAAGCGGAAGCGGGAGGAGGAGAGGGACGCGGCGTCGACAACTAACACCAAGAAGAAGAAGATGATCACCACCACTACCTCAGACAGCAAGAAGGAGATCAAGCTCTACTGTGTCTGCAAAACGCCCTACGACGAGTCCAAGTAAGAGACCAGCTGTGTTTTAAATGGCACCCTATTCCCTAACCAGGGCCTTGGTGAAAAGCAGTACACTATACAGGAATTAGGGTGTCCATTGGGTTGTAGTCAAAAGTAGTGCACTAGGGAATATGGTGCCATTTGGGACCCAACGTTTATGTACCTCAAACATGACCCTTGTCTAAAGCCCTTCTGAGGAGCCTCAATATAGTTCAAACACGTTAAATGTATAGTAAGCTACCGCCAATGCCTCTCTGAAGAGACAGTCAAAATGTATACCATTAACCATTTACGAGGAAGCTCAAAAATGAAGATCAATTTCACCTGAAACTATTGCAGTGTGTTGGGACTTTAACAGGTGACTCTCCATTATTTATCTTCCTGAAATGCCATCAACCAGGAAGTTGAAACACTATGGCAACAATTCAATACATTCCTAACAAACGCACCTGAAACCATGGTGATTACAATGACCTCATTTGACCCGATAGTGATTTGGCATTCTTTCACGTCCTGTGTTCTCCCAGGTTCTACATTGGCTGTGACCTGTGCACCAACTGGTACCACGGCGAGTGTGTGGGCGTCACCGAGAAGGACGCCAAGAAGATGGACGACTACATCTGCAGCGAGTGCAAGCGGGCCCAGGAGGGAAAGAACGAGGAGCTCTACTGCATCTGTCGAACGCCCTACGATGAAGCACAGTAAGTGCATAGGAGTGTGTGTGTGTGTGTTTTTGTCTGTATGGTTCCTCAGTGGCGAAAACGTACAATATTGTCTATTAGATGGTGATATCGGTTGAGCTTTTGTTGTTTAGTTTCAGTTATACGTTGTATTGTTTCATATTTCCTTTGATGTTGAAGGTTGTTCTATGTAACAGCTTGAATTCCTTATGCCGAGACATTGGCCGTGTCCGAAATCTGTCTTGCCCACTACTGACTAAAACTACATACCGTGTGCTAATCGTACTACGTGCTGTTTGCAACGTACTGTTTACTAAAAACAACCTTCCAAGCAAAACATATCAGCATTCCAGGCTCATCCATACTGAGACTGCATCATCTAATGCACAATTGCGTCGATTCCCGCCATTTGTTAATTTTGGTAGAGCACATTACCTTATACACATGGGACTCCAAAGACTATCCTCTCCTTCAATAGTGTGCAGCGAATTCTACTCGATGTAAACCTGAAATGAGTATGTCTATATCACCCTGGCTTTTAAAGCATACACATTTCCTGAAATGTTCCTTACTATAAAAATATATTAATTTCACATACCCAAAATGCCTACTATTTAGAATGCGACTAGGGTATTCAAGACACGCCAGAGTCTATGTCTTCAATCAGACTTGGAACAGAAACCAGGGTCGTGTTCATCAAGCACAATGAACGTGACCCACCCCTGCCACCCTCCTCCTCGCCCCCGCTCAGGTTCTACATCGGCTGCGACCGCTGCCAGAACTGGTACCACGGCCGTTGCGTGGGCATCCTGCAGAGCGAGGCCAACCACATCGACCAGTACGTGTGTCCGCAGTGCCAGTCCACAGAGGACGCCATGACGGTGCTCACGCCGCTCACCGACAAGGATAACGAGGGGTTAAGGAGAATCCTGCGCTCCTTACAGGTATGTCACCCCTTCTTTCCCTCCTCCCTTCGCTCTCCTTCCCTCTCTACCTAGCGTAGCGTCGGGACGGTACGAAACAAAGCCCTCCTCTGTTCTCATCTCTTATCTGATCTGTATGCTGGTCCCCTGGGCGGCACTTGGACAACTGCCCTGGCTACAGGGGTTTTTCCACCCTCTTCCTTCTCTCCTCTCTCTTCTTCCCCTCCTCTGTGTCCGCATGGCACGGACGTAGACGGAGCACATCTGTGTTGAACCAGCTGCTTCCAATGCAATTTTCAACCTCTGTTTGTTTTCCTTCGTTTTTTTTTTTTCTTTTTTCTTTTCTGCACATCTCTCAAGTGTCTCCTCTCTTTCTCCCTCTCTCTCTCCCTACCTCTCTCAGGCTCACAAAATGGCGTGGCCGTTCCTGGAGCCGGTGGATCCGAACGACGCCCCAGACTACTACGGAGTCATTAAGGAACCAATGGGTGAGTGGGGGGGAGAGTTCTGCTGGTTTGCATTGATTCAACATTGTAAAAAGAGGTGCTGTTGTCATAAATGGAATAGTCATCACAAGGGACTCCTAAGTTGTTACACACAAACACACCCCCAAACGCACACACACACCCCATCGCCCTGCTCGAGAGGAAAGGCCTCCAACTCAGATCAAACTGCCCATGTAAAAGGCGGACTTGCGTCAACAGGGCCTTTTTGAACTTCCACACAAACAAACCATTAATGAGCTGGCGGAAAAACCCCAGAGACTTCTACACTTGGATACTACAGTAGCCCCCTTCTACACTACAGTGCATTCGACTTGGGCCTGGAAACTCTAGTCCACCTCCCGCAAAAAAGAAACCTTTTCACCCTGCAGAAAAAAAAGCCAGGTCTAGCCACGGCGGTCCGGACGGCGTAAGTTTGGAGTTTGTAGATGAAGTCTGATGACGGAGAAGAAGGCCCTCTTTGATATGGGCAAGGGGTCGGCCTGCTGACTGGGTGGGGGGTGAGGGAAGGTTAAGAATCGGATATGTTTGTTTAAAATGGAGCCTTGGGGCGCGACACGGGAGAAAACCACTGCTGCCCTTTGGGGAATTATGAAGGACCAGGCTTGTTGCTAGCTTACCTCGCTACCTATCGTAATAATTGAGGGTCAACTTTCAACTTCTTTCAAAGGCGAATTTCATAACGGTGACAGCATGTTGCCAGAATCGACGGGTCGGCCGCTCGGTCACATCCCGTGTAATTCACTTTGGAAGGGCCGAGGCAGAGATTGAGGCTTGAACCTGGCGTTGAGCTGGGATTTCTGACAGTCAAGTTGATGTACAAGTGATGTATTGCGCTTTCAGACGCATACTTGAATATCTATCAAACATTCACACCACAAAAACTGCAATTACTTTTGAAGCAACTATGCGAGATGCTGGAGAAGAGTCGACTTGATGAGTCCGAGGTGATTCATGTTCTGTTCTTCCTCCCTTCTAGATCTTTCTACGATGGAGGAGCGGTTGCAGAAGCGCTACTACATCAAGCTGACGGAGTTCGTGGCGGACATGACCAAAGTCTTCGACAACTGCCGTTACTACAACCCCAGCGACTCGCCGTTCTACCAGAGCGCCGAGGTCCTCGAGAACTTCTTCGTCCAGAAGCTCAAAGGGTTCAAAGCCAGCAGGTAAGACCTCGTCAGTCAACTCTGACCTTTTGAACTCTGAGCTCATCCCACCCTTTTCACTTTAGAGCTGTGTAGTAGCAATGTCCAATCCATGCTCAATGTCCTTAGCATCCCATCTCCTGTCTTTTGCACGTAGTTTTGCATCTATACCTCCTCCCCTCCGCCTGCATTGCGTGTTTGTGTGCTTATGACCATGTGCTTCCACCTGCATGTGTTTATGTCATCCATTCTCTCTCCCTCTCTTACAGATTGTGATGTCATAAGTCTGGCCTTGTAGTTGGAATCTGAGCTGGGTGCCGGGGTCACTCTAAAAAAAAAACATTAGGCTATCCTGGACCTTGCTGTTTTATGTCTTTAAAACAGCGTCAAACTATTTGTAAAAAAGTATATTTACAGTATAAACCACACCGTAGGTGTGTTTTTTTGTATTTTTAGAAGGAAAGACACTTTAAAAACATTTCTCCATTTTGATAATGGCAGCCATGTTGGTCACAAACAGCAATCAAGGGAAACATCTGTTAGGTTTTTTTTACATTCACAGATGACATATATTAGATGGAAGTTGAGTTCATTTCTGTTTATCTCAATCTGGTGACATGTGAGGCACAATATCAAGTATCGAAAAGGTTAGTTCACAACATCGTTGTGATTAGATTTTGCTAAAATGTTGAAAGTCATTTGTCACACATGTAATGTTGTATTCAACTCAGTTCCACATGTGCAGATGACCTATCATTTAATTTAATGGAGTACATTTATTGTGTCGATGAAGTGCAAAGATTGTATCTCCTCTTAGCTGGCCATTTTTAAAAGACTAACAACATTTATCAGTTAGTCTTTTATCTGAATTATTAATGTATAATGTTATTGTTTTATGTGCATATTATATCCTTTTGTGAAGGAGTATTGTATGTTCAAAGAGAAAAATAATGGTAAGGTATAGGTCATAGTTTTTTGTGTAGCTTTGCAGTTCATTTCTGGTGCACTCGACTGTCCCACGTTTTACATGGTATGTTCTCACTGTATATACAAGCCTTCTAGAACATTACACCAACATGGCTGCGCTCTCTGCTCAAACGTCTGACCCCACTGGCATCCAATAAGTGTTTTTTTATTCCCTCGTGCATATTTTGTGATTTGTCAAGCTTTTAATAAATAAAAAAAAACACGTCAAACGATCACATCAACTGTTTCCCCTTCTCTCTGCGTTCTGTAGGTCTCATAACAACAAACTGCAGTCTACAGCCTCTTAGAATACACAGTCGGCACTCCTTCTAAAGCTTACTGTCAAAATGGCTGCCAATGTGGTTCCCCCTGAACACTCATACTCCAATGGGGAAGCCAGGCTACTTCTTACGTGTCCACACACACACCACCACACCTGTCGGACTTGGGAGTGGGAGTCACACCCCCGTTTAAAACCAGCACACACTCCTCGAAGATCGTAGCCGACGCATGCTTCAGGCCGAACGGCCTTGTTACCAAACCGTATGAGCCCTCGCCGCTCCTCAACCACCTCTAAGGCCGTGGAAAGAGAAGAGACTGGCAGTGGAAGGTTCCATTATCCAAACCCTTAGTATTCATGATGGGAGATACCACATCCCCAACAGACGGGGGAGGGAGGCTCAGACTTTCAGTTCACAGCCTGTTTCCTTCCTTCAAAGCACTTCCGATCTGGTGGATGAAATGGAGGGATGGTGGGAGAAAACCCCCCTGAAGTCAATAAGCTAATGGGCCGTTCAAGGGCAGTACGAAACAAGGCAGCAGTAGACTCTTTTCAAGTTGTTTATTCCGTAACTAATCTCACATCTCTTTTGTATCAGCTATTCTTCCTTCCCTGGGGGTCAACTCCCATTTCAGACTGTGTATGTCCCAAATGTCACCCTATTCCCTATATAGTGCACTACTTTTGACCAGAGCCATATGGGCCCTGGTTCAAAAGTAGTGCTCTATAAAGGGAATAGGATTCCATTTGGGATGACAACCACTGACACTTTCCAGCTGTCTCTGCTTCCTCATCTCGTGATCCCTCATTCGAAATGGGTCTAAATAGCACACACCTGTCTGGCTGCTTGTATTTGGAACGAGCTGATCCTAGATCATCGTGAACCCACTTGGTGCCACCTTGAAGATGTATGTGCCCTGACCTCCAAACAGGCCATGGAGAGTCCAAGTTACCATTTCTATGTCATGTCTCACTGTGGAAATGCTATCCTGTTTGTAAAACCTTATTTTTTCTGACGTTGAACCTCTGTTCTCCTTTTTCTTTGTTACCACCTAAGATGGGAATATTGGTGTATATGAAACAGCCGACATAGAGAAAACAAGCTCTATTTCTCGCCATGTAGAGGCTTCTCTAACATTTTTAATTGAAGACATTCATCCGATGAAAACAAGAAAAGCTCTCCGAAGTCCTTCCACAGGAAAATAACCGAGGATGGACTTGGAGAATGTGAAAACCGTTGAAGGGCATATTTAACCTAAGTGTACTGACCATCCACACCGCAATCTCCCCCCTCTCTCCCCCGATGTTTTGTCAAGAAGGTTGGATCACATGCATCTCTCAACTCATAGGCCCCCTATAAAGGATTAAGTCAAATGCTTTTGAGTTTTCCACTGCATCAAGTAAACATGTTGTGGTCTAGAACAGTAAATCAGAAAGTCAACCTTCGTTGAGGAATCTTTATTCTAATTTGGGGTTTGTATGAAGATTTTTTTAGGAACTGGCATTTTTATCATATTTGGAACTCTTTTCTAATCTGTAATAATTGTGTCGAGGCAGTACTGTTTGTTGGGGGGAGAACATTTTTGGAGTTGTCGCTGGTGCTCTTAGTTAATATCTCTTAAAGATCAACTTAATAGTAGGGGGGGAGCCTTAGGTTTGAAGAGGGGTTGGGGTAAATTTAATTTCAGTTTTGGAAGTGAACTGAAATGTCCATTTTCATTGGATTTTTAGTTTACTTCCTGAATTGAAATGGGAATAACCGAAACCCTGGTTTGAAGTGCCAACAACTTTTTCGGAGGTGGACGGAGTTGAGAGATGAGGTGACCGAAGCCTGTTTGTCAGTCCTATTCACAGACCTGTTTGTATTTCATATTGTATAATATGGCTGTCAATATACAAAGAGATTTTAGAGGTTTTTAGAGCATTAGTACTTTTATTTTTGTCCATTTTTAACCAGCAACTAAGCCTACCTGTACATTCAATAGATATTCTCTATCTTTTGTCAAAGTGAACTCTACATTTAGGTCAAATTGCCCTTTATATTAAAAGTGCTGCATATTGTGTGCATATTGATTTAAAACGGGGTGGAGAATGTTGACTCTTCTTGAAGATTTTTTTTTTTAAAGAACCAACCAGTTCTACACATCTCTTAATAACTTCATCACAATATCTGTTTTTATTTATTCATATCGCTGAAAATATTTCATTTTTTAGTAAATGTAAGAGGAAACATAACTGGGGGAAAATACTATGTTTTTAACAGATTGTGGCAACTCTTAAGAGATCCTTTTTTGTACTTGATAGGACATTTCATCCAAGATAATAAAGTCATGTTTTTGACATCAATTGTCCAATGTGCTGTCATCTTTGGTTTTGTGTACTTATGTTGTAATTAATTTGTGTTTAAGGGCCAGGAGCTTTGTCCGGACTTGTTCATCCTGTCAGGTCACGTGGTCAGGAACGTATAATATAATGAATACTAAGTAGTTTGTACCTTTTTCATCCCTTTCCACAGTGGAGTTGAATTAAGTTGCCTCAGACACTGATCTAGAGTCAGCTTCCCTGTTTCAGGTAAATTGGTATTTAGTAGGATCCCCATTAGCTGCTGAGAAAGCAGAAACTACTCTTCCTGGGGTCCACAAAAGGTAAGACATTTGTGGAGGATTAGCTGATCCTAGATCTGTGCCTAGAGGCAACTTCTACCCAGACCAAAGCAGGGGATGATGCCTGAGGGCAGCACTTATACTTTGGGTACCCCCCCACACACACACATTGTATTTCCCCTGTATAAATGAGCGTTGAACACAAGTCACCGCTGTCATTAAAGGAAAACAACCCAAAAAATGTTGGGGGGTATTTGTTTCATTAGTTCATTGTTGATATAGTCCCGTATCATGCATTTTGCGTCATATGATTCTGCGTTTTTCATCATATGATGCAAAATGCATCATACGGGCCAGATTTCTGTATTTTCAGTTACATATCTTGAAAACTTTGTTGCTGACATGCAAAACCTTTTGGGACTATTATCAACAATGGACTAATTAAACAAATACCAAAAGAGCTTTCCTTTAACCTTCCCTTCTCACCGAAGACACACACACCCCTCCCTCCCTCTCTCCCTTCTTCACGCTCCCCCTTCACTCCAAACCCCTAACTGAATCCAGAGCTTTGCATGGACACCAAATGGACTACAGATGACCACAAGTCCCATCAATTCCTCACTGTGGCTTGGGGGCTGGAACTCTCTCGCTCTCTCTGTCACGCAGGAAGGAACTAGGACAAATTCCCACCTCTTCCCCCATCCCAATCCCTTATCCCTATTCCTCTCCAAAAGGAATGTTGTCCCACTGTGATGGTAGCCGAGATGCGAGCGAGCTCCCGTTTCCTGCCCGACTGCATCTGTTCCCTCCAGCTCTGTTCCCAGATGGACTTCAAAGCATGGGAACGGCTTGGTTCGAAAATCATTCCCGAGGCCAGACAGAGCCCCTATTACACCCTAATTATGACCCTGTTTTTGGGCACTTAATCGCTAGGGGTTATCATCAGGATTGAAACAGTATTTTTAAATATACACTCCAGTTCAAATCTGTGTGCACCATACATAGAGATCCTATAATTCACTAGAGAGGCTGATGTCATAGACCCTCATAATTCCAGAATGTGTTCATTATGGCAGCCATCTTGGTCAGGAATGAATCCAAAAGTGATTATATATGTAATTCTGTGGTGCCATTCAAGAATGTGTGTTTGCAAGGCTTCGGCTGAGTGTTAGCCCCCACCGATAACACATGAATAAGACCCACAGACCACACCGACACCCAATGAGTAAAAAACAAATACATCTTTATTAGTTCCATGTAGTATGAGATGAGATATGCGCAGTGCAAACCTTTGGCTTTTCTCTCATTTTAAGTATGATCATAGTCAAAGATGACAGGCCAGACCAAGGGTCTGTGGCCTGGATCTTATCATCCATTCAAAGTTTTCCCTCAGGAATGGAGAGAGCCCAGGATCTTTCTTTCTCTCCCAGGGTCTCTCTCTTGATGTATGTACATACAGTGCCTTCAGAAAATATTCACATCCCTTGACTTTTTCCACATTTTGTTGTGTTACAGCCTGAATTTAAAATTGATTAAATTGAGATTTTGTGTCACTGATCTACACATAATGTAAAAGTGGAATTTTGTTTGTAGAACTTTTTTTTTATTAATAAAAAATGAAAAGCTGAAATGTCTTGAGTCAATAAGTATTCAACCCCTTTGTTATGGCAAGCATAAATAAGTTCAGGAGTAAAAATGTGTTTTACAAATCACATAAGTTGCATGGACTCATTCAGTGTTCAATAATAGTGGTTAACATTCTTTTTGAATGACTACCCAATCTCTGTACCCCACACATAAAATTATCTGTAAGGTACCTCAATTGAGTAGTGAATTTCAAGCACAGATTCAACCACAAAGACCAGGGAGGTTTTCCAATGTCTCTCAAAGAAGGCCACCGTTTGGTAGATGTGTAAAAAATTATACAAAATAAAGCAGATGCTGAATATCCCTTTGAGCATGGTGAAGTTATTCATTAGGTTTTGGATGATGCATCAATACACCCAGTCACTACAAAGATGCAGCCTGTCCTTCCTAACTCAGTTGCAAGAGAGGAAGAAAACTGCTCAGGGATTTCACCATGAGGCCATTGATGATTTTAAAATAGTTACAGAGTTTAATGGTTGTGACAGGAGAAAACTGAGGATGGATCAACAACTTTTTGTACTGAATACAAATCGTTATGTTTGGGGCAAATCCAACAACACATCACTGAGTACCACTCTTCGTATTTTCAAGCATGGTGGTGGCTGCATCATCTTATGGGTATGTTTGTCATCAGCAAGGACTCAGGAGTTTTTTAGGATAAAAATAAACGGAGTACAGCTAAGCACAGGCAAAATCCTAGAGGAAAACCTGGTTCAGTCTGCTTTCCAACAGACACTGGGAGACACATTCACCTTTCAGCAGGACAATAACCTAAAACACAAGGCCAAATATAGACTGGAGTTGCTTACCAACAAGACATTGAATATTCCTGAGTGGCCTAGTTACAGTTTTGACTTAAATCGGCTTTAAAATCTATGGCAAGACTTGAAAATGGCTTTCTAACAACAATCAACAACCAACTTGACAGAGCTTGAAGAATGTTACCAAGAATAATGGGCAAATATTGTACAATCCAGGTGTGCAAAGCTCTTAGAGACTCACCTACAGACTCACAGCTGTAACCTCTTCCAAATGTGTTTGTAACATGTTTTGTCTATGATGCGGTGAATACTTACCTAATCAAGATATATTAGTATTTTATTTTTCCGAACTTTGTAATAAATATTCAATTTTTTCTTCCACATTACAAAGTATTTTGTGTTGATCGTTGACCAAAAATTACAATTAAATCCATTTTAATCCCACTTTGTAACACAACAATGTGAGGAAAAAGTCAAGGGGTGTGAATACTTTCTGAAGGCACTATAACCTTTCTCTTCTTTCTTTTTTGCCTTCCCTCCTCCTCCTTCTCTCCTTCCCTCCTCCTCCCTCCCTCCTTCCCTCCTCCTCTCCTTCCCTCCTCCTCCTTCTCTCCTTCCCTCCTCCTCCTTCCCTCCTTCCCTCCTCCTCCCTCTCTCCTTGCTTTGCCACTCTCAAATGTCTCCTTTGAACTTTGTTCCGCATCGGATGTGGAACAAAGTGTTTGTGTGTGTGTGCATGAGCAAATAAGGGTCAGAGGTGGCATTAGCTTTCACCTCACCATCTCCAAAGAGAGCCGGCAAGGAGAGCCGCACTTTTCTGAATCCGTGTGTCCAGGTACCCCGGGGATCAGATTTCCACGATTAGATTTACAAAAACACTCACTAATACCACCAGGTTCCCTTATGAAGTCTGTTTTCTCCGTCGGATATTTCAACGTGTACACATCTTTAACATTAGAAAAATAGGTTTCTTTTTGTCTCTTTTCTCAACTTTTCCCTCCTCTGGGGTTTGTTGTTGTTGATGCTCCTTTTCTAGTCTTACATCCCACCCCCCTCTTCTCTTTCACATACAGTAAAAGTGCATTTCCTGCAATCAAATGACAGGAACAAAACAGTGTGAAGATGCGACAGCTTTTCTTACAGGCATAAATAGGAGTTTGCTGATATTGTATACTCAGTCAATAGGAAGTCCTTTAAAGTTTCCTACCAAGTTCCAAAGGCGAAATGTAATTGGACTCTTGCCATTGGAGAAGCACCAGTGTGCAACTAGATCTGAACAGATTGTCTTTCCCATGGATGATTGGGATAACCTGGAACAAGCCAATTGGAGATGCGTGTGTGTGTGTGTGTGTGTTCGCATGAATAGTGGGGCTGGAGTTGGCAGTCTTCCTCCCTCAGGGCAAATATGGGCTTCTTTCACATGCTCGGACAACATCTTCAAATGTGGACACGGGACAACCAAAACATTCTGATGAAAAGTTGTGTTACATCGAATTTGCCAATGAAAATGTCCTCTACCTAAATGATTCCATTGAACCAGAACTCTGGGTTTGCTGGCAGAATATTTAAATCGTAAAAGAAACCAATAAGAGGGAGGCACTGATCTGACCGATTCATGTACCAGACATGAATAAATGATCATTTGAAGTACTACGACATCTTAATAAATGAGTATAGAAGACTTATGAACATAGAGGTATACTAGAGAGCTCATCTTTTACCTTTGTTAAGTGTGCCCTCTATCCAACTAAATGCTCATGCACAATAATAGAGAGCAACAGTATGAGGAAATCTGATGGGGCAACACTTCAAGCAGAGGTTTAAAGACGAGAACCTTTGATATAGACTCCACTTGTGTCTTCTATCGAAGAGGACGCAAAGCTACAAGGTAAAGACTGTACAGACAGACAAGCAAAAACATTACCACTCAACCTGGATTATGATACAAACAAGTGCAGGAGGTCCATGCCGGGAAAAACAACAACACCTTGGGCTCGTCCATCTACGTCTCTGCTGAAATGCTGTAGGGTTATAGGTCACAGTCACTTCATGTTGACGGCTGCAATGTCTTTTCCACCGCTGCAGGGGGCGATAGTGTGTTTTGGTTTCACCTACACTTGGAGCGGGTAGCCTCCAGGGCTTTCTGGTGTCTCCTCTTGTTGAAGCGCTTGACGTAGTTGTTGCTGCGCAGGAGGCCGTCCCCTGGCTTCAGTTTGCCCCCCAGCAGGGCCAGAAGGTCATTGGGGAGGTGGCGCCTCCGGTGGTAGATCTGGCCCATTACAATGTACCGGCTACCTATAGAATAGCATTGAGGTAAGAGAGGGTGTCAGTGAATTTATTAGCAGTATTTGGTCTCTCTGCTCAACTGGTAGACATGAGTTCAGTACCATTGACTATACTAGCATACCACATAGCATGGAGAAATGTATTGGGAATCCATTAGAAGTAATATGCTAGTGTTGATATCGGAATGTAGCCATGGTGGCACCTTATATCCCTCAAATTCAAAACTGGACCGCAAAGCCAGTTCCACTGCTTTTTTTCCATTGTTCTCCTCTAATCAGGGACTGATTTAGACCTGGGACACCAGGTGTGTGCAATTAATGATCACATAGAACAGAAAACCAGCAGTACTTCAGACCTCCAGGATAGGATTTGAATACTCCTGCCCTATATGGTCTACTACTGCACCACATAGGGCAGGAGAGCTACCATCCTGTAGGTTTTCACTCCAACCCTGCTCCTGGAGAGCTACCATCCTGTAGGTTTTCACTCCAACCCTGCTCCTGGAGAGCTACCATCCTGTAGGTTTTCACTCCAACCCTGCTCCTGGAGAGCTACCATCCTGTAGGTTTTCACTCCAACCCTGCTCCTGGAGAGCTACCATCCTGTAGGTTTTCACTCCAACCCTGCTCCTGGAGAGCTACCATCCTGTAGGTTTTCACTCCAACCCTGCTCCTGGAGAGCTACCATCCTGTTGGTTTTCACTCCAACCCTGCTCCTGGAGAGCTACCATCCTGTAAGTTTTCACTCCAACCCTGCTCCTGGAGAGCTACCATAATGTAGGTTTTCACTCCAACCCTGCTCCTGGAGAGCTACCATCCTGTAGGTTTTCACTCCAACCCTGCTCCTGGAGAGCTACCATCCTGTTGGTTTTCACTCCAACCCTGCTCCTGGAGAGCTACCATCCTGTAGGTTTTCACTCCAACCCTGCTCCTGGAGAGCTACCATCCTGTAGGTTTTCACTCCAACCCTGCTCCTGGAGAGCTACCATCCTGTAGGTTTTCACTCCAACCCTGCTCCTGGAGAGCTACCATCCTGTAGGTTTTCACTCCAACCCTGCTCCTGGAGAGCTACCATCCTGTTGGTTTTCACTCCAACCCTGCTCCTGGAGAGCTACCATCCTGTAGGTTTTCACTCCAACCCCAATCTAGCGCACCTGATTCTAATAATTAGCTGGTTGATGAACTGAATCAGGTTAGTTATGTCACCTTTATTTAACTAGGCAAGTCAGTTAAGGACAAATTCTTATTTACAATGACGGCCTACCAATGACAGCCTACTGTCGTTCTGCCCCTGTTCAGGGGACGAACGACAGATTTTTACCTTGGAGATTCTGCAACCTTTTGGTTACATCCCCTACGCTCTAACCACTATCCTACCTGCCGCCCCAGTTACCACTGGGTTGGAGGGAAGCTCTCCAGGGACAGGGTTGGAGAGCCTTGATTTAGGGGATAGGGTGCTATTTGGGATGCGTTCATTGGTTCCTTAAATTGACACTTACCTAGTTTGATGTCAGGACAAGGCTTGCTACATTTGTAGGTGTCCAGGACTAGGAGACGCACTTTGAGAAAGAAGCTGTCTGGAGTGACGTAGAGACGGCTCATCTTGTAGAAGCCATCGCTGCTCACCATCAGTGTGATGAGTCTAATCCCCTTACGCACCATGTCTATGTCATGAACGATCCCATTGACGGCTGAAATGTCAAAGGTAAATGGTCAAATTAAAGTAAAGGTCATTGTTTGTAACTCTAAAGTGGATAGTAGCACAGAGCACTCATAGGTACAGATCTAGGATCAGCAAAATTGACCCAAGATCAGCGTTTTGGGGCAACTTCACCATGGTGAGAAGACTCTACATGACCAAAGGGAGTGTCTGTCAATCCAGTCTAAACTCCAGCATGATTGGCAGGTTGCAAATAGACTACACCAGACATTGTGTCATGCCCTATTTTGTCCCCTTTCCCCATCCCTTCACTTCACTTACAGTCTTTATGGAGAGATCACTGGAAGATGGTTGCCAGGCCATCCATCTCACTCTCATACAATAGTCTAACCTCGTTCACACACACACACACACACACACACACACACACACACACACACACACACACACACACACACACACACACACACACACACACACACACACACACACACACACACACACACACACACACACACACACACACACACACACACACACACACACACACACACACACACACACACACACTCACCAAATTCACTGTAGCAGTAGTGCTCTCTCTCCTCCTTCTCCTTCCTGCACTCACTCATGCAGACGGCCTCGTGAGTGAAGTCAGACTCTGCGAGACAAGGAGACAAAGAGAAAGGAAGAGAGAGACGGAGATGACAAGAAGGAGAGAGAGTGACCGACCGTGCCTTGCCTGCTTGTGTGAAGCCAGACTTCATTCCAGTGTCATTCGAAGGACCAGGGTTGTCATTACAGAACCCAGGCATCGCATTCCGCAGGAGGGGGCTCCACGTTCCCCATCCTCCCCGCTCCGGTCTCACCCCTTAATTACTGCATCATAACTGATCTCACTTAGGCATATTTAACATTGCTATCATGACCTCTCACCCCCCCAAGACGTCACACAAAGGGACATATTCAATCCAGATGTAGGCAGCAATTTGTGGCTGGAGGGGTAATCAGTTAACTATCCCGAAATCGCAGCAGTCTCACTGTCACGACTCCCTTTGTACCATACATAGTGTGGGGGTGTAGTGTCACTTTCCGTACCTCGTTTCAGGATGTCGAAGTGGTAGAGCAGGCTGGAGGAGCGACGGTTGAGGAGCACAGATGAGCGGCTGTTATTCCGGTTGGCGCCGCCGGACTGGTACAGACTGGACTTCCCTCCAGGGCGGTTCTCCTCCGGGTCCATCTTTCTGGTTGGGGGGTCCCTGCGAGGGGGGGTGGCTGGGTGAATGTGGGGGTGGCCCCTGGATCTGGAGTTGGGGTGACTGTCCGGGTCAATCTGCGGGGGGTTGTTGAAGTTAGTGTGGGGGTCTCGGTAAGGGTCCACGTTTACTTTTTGTGTGCGGTTGGTAGCAGCGGTCAGTGGCGTTTTGGGAAGTGCTAGACTCGCCTCGCCGCGGTTCTTCTCGCTGTTGTGCTCGATCAGGCGGTCATTTTTAGGGCCCTTCTTGCTCTTGTTGTGGGGGCCGGGGCGAGGGTCACTGTGCTTGGGCCAGACCCCAGAGGGAAGGGGGTGGAGGGCGTACTTGGGGTCCCCGGCTTTGCTGCTCTTTTCCAGGGGCTCGTTGATGGTGAGAGAGGGGTCTTTGGCCCCTAGCCTTGTGCTCTGGTTCTGGCCAGGGTCGGGTAAAACACTCTGGCCCTTCTCAGGGGGGGTGCTGATCACGGAGAACAGCTCTGGATAAAGCAGGCAAGGACAGTTACACTCAGCAGTATATTATAACATTATAATATCAATGGCCCCTATATCATACCTCCATCAAAAGGTTCTGAGTACAGTTGACTGCTTCTTAATATAAGCAATAGCTTGAGACTATCAATATTTTTTTTTTACTGTCAGAGCTGGGTAAAAAAAAGCATTTCAGTTCTCTGCCCTTTCCACTTAGAAGAAACTACCAAAGGGCATGAAATTACAGGAGCTTGTCTCCTTGAATGTGTTTAAAGCTAGGGTAAAAACTATGGTGGACAATGAAGTGGGGGGCTGTCAATGTTCTGACCCCAGGATGCACCACACCTCCCCAAAGTATCTTGCCTGCTCAATCTTTAAATTGATGTTTTTAAACTGTAATGCTCTGTGTTTTATTATGTTGTAAATGTGTGGTGATATTTGGCCAGGTCTCTTGTAGAATAGATATTTCATCTCAATAAGACTAACCTGGTAACATAAAATAAATATAAAGAGTATGGGCACTGAACTAAAGCATGCAAAATGCACTGCACATTCTATTCAATTGTGTTTTTTTTTATGTATTCACCATATAATCTAATCTACTGATATTACATAGTCATTTATAAAGACATTTTCATCCAGATCTTATAAGTACGCCTATATAGTCTTACTGTCAGCACACAAGCCAAACACCCAAAGGTAAAGTAAAACATTCACAGGATAATCATTGTAGCCTCAATGATCAAAACCGACATTATGGGGTGGCAGATAGACAGGAGGTAGCAGTTAAGCGCCTTGGTCCAGTAATTGAAAGATCATTGATTCGAATCCCCGAGCCTACTATGTGAAAAATGTGTTGATGTGCCCTTGAGCAAGGCACTTCACCCTAATTGCTCCTGTAAATCACTCTGGATAAGAGCGTCTGCTAAATTACGTAAATGTCTAGTGGCAGTATGCTTTGTAATTCAAACTATCTGTAACTGCCTGACACCAATAGTTGTCAGATTAGGAGAATGTCACTCTTTTTGTGAACTCCAGCTTTATGATATGCACATTTCAGATTATTATATTGTTGCAAAGTAGCCTTTACAAATATTGAATTAGATATGTCGGAGATTTAATTATAGGCTTATATTTGTGAAAGAGATAGTTTTTTAATATCAATCATAAAATGTACTTTAATTCCAAACATAAATATACATGAAGTTCTGCCATCCAGGAACTCATATCAAGCGGTGTCAAAGGAAGGCCCGAAAAATTGCCAAAGACTCCAGCCACTGTCTGTTAGACTGTTAGACTGTCTGTTAGACTGTTAGACTGTCTGTTAGACTGTTAGACTGTCTGTTAGACTGTTAGACTGTCTGTTAGACTGTTAGACTGTCTGTTAGACTGTTAGACTGTCTGTTAGACTGTTAGACTGTCTGTTAGACTGTTAGACTGTCTGTTAGACTGTTAGACTGTCTGTTAGACTGTTAGACTGTCTGTTAGACTGTTAGACTGTCTGTTAGACTGTTAGACTGTCTGTTAGACTGTTAGACTGTCTGTTAGACTGTTAGACTGTCTGTTAGACTGTTAGACTGTCTGTTAGACTGTTAGACTGTCTGTTAGACTGTTAGACTGTCTGTTAGACTGTTAGACTGTCTGTTAGACTGTTAGACTGTCTGTTAGACTGTTAGACTGTCTGTTAGACTGTTAGACTGTCTGTTAGACTGTTAGACTGTCTGTTAGACTGTTAGACTGTTAGACTGTTAGACTGTTAGACTGTTAGACTGTCTGTTAGACTGTTAGACTGTCTGTTAGACTGTTAGACTGTTAGACTGTTAGACTGTCTGTTAGACTGTTAGACTGTCTGTTAGACTGTTAGACTGTCTGTTAGACTGTTAGACTGTCTGTTAGACTGTTAGACTGTCTGTTAGACTGTTAGACTGTCTGTTAGACTGTTAGACTGTCTGTTAGACTGTTAGACTGTCTGTTAGACTGTTAGACTGTCTGTTAGACTGTTAGACTGTCTGTTAGACTGTTAGACTGTCTGTTAGACTGTTAGACTGTCTGTTAGACTGTTAGACTGTCTGTTAGACTGTTAGACTGTCTGTTAGACTCCATAGACTGTTCATTATGCTACCGTCCGGCAAACGGTACCGGAACATCAGCTCTCAGACCAACAGGCCCCGAGACAGCTTCTGCCCTACGCCATAAGACTGCTAAATAGCCAGACTGCTAAAAGGTAAATTAAGGGTACCCAAACTACCTGCATTGACTCTACCATGCACTGACTGACCCCACGCACACTCGCTAGATGTTATATACACACACCATTAACACACTCACTAACACACACACTACACTGTCACTCCCACACAAAACCCTAACATACACACATGACACACATGACACACGCACGCATATCAACACAACACAAACACACACTCACAGACACTTTTACACTCATAATTTGCTGTTGCTATTCTTTTCCTTATTTTACTCTCATTATTACCTATCCGGATGCCTAGTCACTTTACCCTGACTTCATGTGCAGACTGTATCTACCTCAAATACCTCGTACCTCTCTCTGCACATTGATCTGGTAGGTTACTGGTACTCATTGTATATAGCTCCATTCTTGTGTATTTTATTTTATTCCTCGTGTTAGTTAATATTTGTAATTATTATTTTTAAACTGCATCATTTGGGAAAGGTTCGTAAGCAAGCATTTAGTCATGTCTATTACATCAGTTGTATTCGGCGCATGTGATAAATAAATAAAATGTCGATTTGATAAGCCAATATATCTATTTCTTTATTGCACCTCTGAGAAAATGCTTTATAAATCACCATGTCATCACATTTATAATAGATACAAAAAAAAGTTTCAAAGTATATTGGTTTTAAAACTTGCTATTTTCTAATGGATCTTCTGATCTACAATAATACTGTCACCATTCTTCTCCTTAAAATGCAACATGTAAATGTAATAAGACATAGTTGGAAAGCAGCAATAATTGTTACCCGACTTACCATTGTCCTCCGCTTCAGAAAAAGTCAACGCAAGTACCAGCAGGAGTAGAATAATCACTGTCATCCTGAAAAGTACTATTGAACCAACTTCGAAGTCTGCTGGAGTGGCTCTGAATTCCTGAGGTTTATATGCCTCGAGCCTGGAATGGAAGGCGTGTCACTCCGACGCAGAGGTAAACAGAGTGACATCAGAGACACTTCATTCATGAAGCCATAGAGGTCCTATTAAATTCCTAATTCTATGCATGAAACGCCCTTCGGTCTTTAGTAGGCTACTGTGTGTGGGACATTTAAATAAAACGTGGCCCAGATTTTAGCCTTTAATTTCACTAATTACTGATGATAGTGATTATTAGTGATTACGGATTGTGATAGGCTGTGGGCGTGGGACCAGTAATAAAAAAGTTCACAGTTAGCGATTGTTATGTAAATTACATCTGAAAAGTACCAGTGGCCTGGCTTTGGTCCTCAACACAGATTATCCATTATATTGACCAGATACTCTAGTACCCGCTCTAACAGTGAAAATAAATGTCTTCAAAAATGGGAGGCAGTCGGGAGGCGGCAAGATCAGGTGGGACAGATTCGCGTGTGAACGTTTCCACTAGTTACTTCAGCCCCAAAGTCAAAATATGTCTATAGTAAATATTCATGAAAACAAAAATTTGCTTTTTGGTCTTAATTTAAGATTAGGGTTAGGCATAAGATTAGCAGTGTGGTTATGGCTACGTTTAAAATAATATTTAAAAAAGAGACATTTAAAAAATTGGCGTGTTTATGACTTTCTGGCTGTAGTAACTAGTGACGACCAGGCACAACTCCGATATAAACAGTTTTTTTCTCAAAGTTGCCGGGATGTCACGTGTCCTACTTATATCAGTACACTCGTAACAACGTAATCATTACGAAACGTATATTCGATCAAATAATCTACACGTAGCAAATAAGACATTACATTTTTTTGTTAACCGAATTCGACACGCTCATTGACCTCCATACAAAAACTCCTCGCTTGGTGAGCGAAAAAACGAAAAAAACGCCACCTGCTGGAAAAGACAGATTTTGGGCCCAATTATCCCTCTCGCTTCGCCTCTTCCTCTCTGCCCGAAATGAGAGCAGGTCCGCTAGATCCATGGCCCAGTCAGACACGGGTGCCGGCCCGCATAGATGGAAACAGAAAAGTCTGTGCCCGTTGGGTGAAACACCGGGATAAATACTGTATGAAAATGTGTCAACTAATTGTTTCTTATTTATTCTGTTAAATGCTCTTCAACAAAGCTTTCTTAGTGTCCAACAAGCTTTCTCTACCCTTAACCTTGTTCTGAACACCTCCAAAACAAAGGTCATGTGGTTTGGTAAGAAGAATGCCCCTCTCCCCACAGGTGTTATTACTACCTCTGAGGGTTTAGAGCTTGATGTAGTCACCTCATACAAGTACTTGGGAGTATGGCTAGACGGTGCACTGTCCTTCTCTCAGCACATATCAAAGCTGCAGGCTAAAGTTACATCTAGACTTGGTTTCCTCTATCGTAATCGCACCTCTTTCAGCTGCCAGCTGCCAAACTAACCCTACCCAGATGACCACCCTACCTATGCTAGATTACTGATACACAAGTTATAGATCGGCAGGTAAGGGTGCTCTCGAGCGGCTAGATGTTCTTTACCATTCGGCCATCAGATTTGCCACCAATGCTCCTTATAGGACATATCACTGCACTCTATACTCCTATATAACCTGGTCATCCTGTATACCCGTCGCAAGACCCACTGGTAATTTATAAAACCCTCATAGGCCTCACTCCCCCCTATCTGAGATATCTACTGCAGCCCTCATCCTCCACATACAACACCCGTTCTGCCAGTCACATTCTGTTAAAGGTCCCCAAAGCACACACATCCCTGGGTCGCTCCTCATTTCAGTTCGCTGCAGCTGGCGACTGGAACGAGCTGTTAAAACACTCAAACTGGACAGCTTTATCGCAATCTCTTCATTCAAAGACTCAATCATGGACACTCTTACTGACAGTTGTGGCTGCTTTGTGTGATGTATTGTTGTCTCTACCTTCTTGCCCTTTGTGCTGTTGTCTGTGCCCAATAATGTTTTTACCATGTTTTGTGCTGCTGCAATGTTGTGTTGCTACCATGCTGTGTTGTCATGTGTTGCTGCCTTGCTATGTTGTTGTCTTAGGTCTCTCTTTATGTAGTGCTATGTTGTCTCTCTTGTTGTGATGTGTGTTTTGCCCTATATTTATATTGTATTTATTTTGTATTTTTAATCCCAGGCCCCATCCCCGCAGGAGGCCTTTTGCCTTTTGGTAGGCCGTCATTGTAAATAAGAATTTGTTCTGAACTGACTAGCCTAGTTAAATAAAGGTTAAATAAATAAATACCATTCTGTTTGCCACTGTGAATGTGTAGCCTATACCGGTAAAAGTCATACGCGTAGAACCACTGCCCCCTTTTGGACACAATGTTTCAAACTGTGAGGCGACGCTCGGATGCTCGTGGTATTGCAAATTTCAAACATTTGTATTAAAGTCGTGATTAAACCTTATTGCTATGTATGTGATTGATTTGTATGGTACATTTTCGTGGGTCAAAGCTCCATAGCTTAGTTTAGACGTTTGCAAATGCAATCACATTTATATGAGACAAATTGTTGTCGGAGTGCATCCCTCCGGTTTTATAATCCATGTAGCTATTATGAATCATTTATTATTTTCTATGAAATTTCACGTAAAACGGAAACTAAATACGACCCAGATGGGACTCGAACCCACAATCCCCAGCTCCGGAGGCTGATGCCTTATCCATTAGGCCACTGGGTCATCACGTTCCGAGTGAGCACAGGCACGATTTATAAAATTGAAAACATGACGCTAAATGCGTGAAATGTTCCATAGAATTGTGTATATTTGATTTCATGATCAACATATTTGCTACCAGGTTTAACTAAACTACTGTGCTCTGCAAATTTTGTCACATTTTGTGAAAAACTGTAGTATCGTCTCGCGATAACAGTGCATCACCACCAGTGACTCTTTCCGACTTTTTCAAAAAGGGCCAATGAATGATCAACATATTTGCTACCAGGTTTAGCTAAACTACTGTGCTCTGCAAATTTTGTCACATTTTGTGAAAAACTGTAGTATCGTCTCGCGATAACAGCGCATCACCACCAGTGACTCTTTCCGACTTTTTCAAAAAGGGGCCAATGAAGAGGTGCTTTGACTCGAATGGGCCAATCACAGATCGAGAAAGCCGGAAATTTAAAGTCGGTCTCACGTTTGACGTCATTGCTAGTAAGAACAAGAACAAGGTGAGTGCGGTCCTTATGCTTTTGTTAGTTATGGTTTATTTTAATGGTTAAAATATTGTAGTTACTGGGTGCATTCGATATAAATGATATGCGTTGATATATTGTTGAATTATTACTGGTTTTCTGGTGTACTGGTTATGACAAAATTGTAAATTTAAGCGGATTCAACCGGCCACATGGTGGTCTACGTCAGATTATAGTTCGCTGGGCAGCAGGAAAGCGAAACTGTCTTGCTAGCTAGGAAAACGTTGGTTATTTTATTTAAAACATGCACATAGCTAACTTTTTTTTTTTAAATCCCCCCCCATCACCTTAGTGATCAACACTACAGTGAAGTCCTCGCCTTGTTCAATAAGCAACGAGCACAATGTCGACAACTGCGAACGACGCCGATCGTATCACCCAATTCAAAAACAAGGGAAAAGATACCAACGTAAGTTGATATCGCCTTTGATGACTAATCTTGATTGATTGGTCAACCATTAACACCTAGTTTACAGTATTGCGATTTGTTTAGCACCATGCTACTTGACATTGTTCATCTGCAGGAATTGAGGCGCAGAAGAGTCGAGGTCAACGTCGAACTTCGAAAGGCAAAGAAAGATGACCAGCTTCTCAAAAGAAGGAACGTCAGTATCTGCCCAGATGAGCCTACATCTCCACTCCAAGAGAAGGACCAAAATGCACAGGTAATATTTTGTATCCATACTGTAATTACCCTTATTTGAAACTAAAACGGGCAATGGCAAGTGTTGGTTATGACTTTGTACAGGCCATGAGCAAGCCAAAGATGTCCCTTTTCCCAATAGATTGATTTGGTTCCTTTCTGTCCTGTACTCTATCAGAGGCCTGTTAGCTAGTGCCTATATTCCGTCACTTTTTTTCCATTGACACGCATGCAGACGCTCCACAGATGGCATGCCAGGTCATGTAATTAATGTGTAATCCTGCCATGTTTCCATAGCCTGCACAGCACTGGACGGTTGAGGAGATTGTGGCTGGTGTAAATAGCCAAAGCCTAGATCATCAGGTGCAGGCTACCCAGGCAGCCAGGTAAGTCACTAAGCTTTCCACTGGAAACCGGTGTTGGGTAATCACTGTTTCTGTTCTGACTGTAGGCCTGCCCCTAACCATGACTTTTGACCTGGCCTTCTTCCACCACAGGAAGCTGCTGTCCAGAGAGAGGCACCCTCCCATTGATCGCATCATCGACGCTGGGCTCATCTCAAACTTTGTCCACTTCCTGAGCCTGGCTGAGTGTCCTCCCATACAATTCGAGGCGGCCTGGGCCCTGACCAACATCGCCTCTGGCAACTCGGACCAAACCACCGCAGTGGTGGACGGAGGAGCCATCCCAGCCTTCGTCAGCCTGGTGATGTCCCCGCACCCCCACATCAGCGAGCAGGCCGTCTGGGCCCTGGGCAACATCGCTGGTATGAGAAAGCACACTTTCACCTGTATCGAAAGTGACTATGGCATGACTGTTGCCATTGTCATTGATAGTACAGGAACAGTGATCTGAAAGCTTTTCCCGTGTTTGTTGGAATACCTGTTCCTGTCAAACCCTGTGTCTTTCAAACATCTTTACGCCGGCGCAACTTTAGTGTGAAACTTCATGTTTGTTACACCAGAAATGCAGATAAAGATTGATATTGCTACCAGGCAAGTAACAATATCAATTTATCAGTATTTCTCTTTTGAAAATACTACTACTTGAACATATGTTAGTTCAATATACCTTTTGCAATAAGCCTTCTTACTCTGTGGTTGTATGCCAGGTCAACGGTCTTCTGTGACCACATTTTTGACATGGCTTGATTCCTCCTTAGGTGATGGCTCCACCTACAGGGACTTGGTCATCAAACACGGCGCCATTGAGCCCCTCCTGACTCTGCTGGCCGCCCCTGACCTGTCTGTGTTTTCTGTAAGTTTACATATAATGGTTAAAAGCTCTGGGTTGTTGTGGAATTTGTTAGCAAGTGCTGTGGGAAATTCCACTCATCAGCTAATTTTCCTGGTGGTTCTTGTAAAATATGTGTGGTTGATTTGTATGACGTTGACTGCTTTCTCATCTTCATCTTTGCTCATTACCTCAATTTGATGCATCCATAAATCTAAATATAGCTGGTAACGGTGTGGCATATTGATCTCTAACATCTCCCTGCTCCTTCCAGTCTGGTTACCTGAGGAACGTGACATGGACCCTGTCTAACCTCTGTCGGAACAAGAACCCTGCCCCGCCATTGGCGGCCGTGCAGCTATTGCTGCCCACGCTGGTGCGCCTGCTCCACCACGACGACAAGGAGGTGCTGGCCGACACCTGCTGGGCCGTGTCCTACCTGACGGACGGCCCTAACGAGCGCATCGAAGTGGTGGTGCAGGCCGGCCTGGTGCCCCGCCTCGTCCAGCTGCTTGGCTCCGGGGAGCTGACCATCGTGGTACGTCCCTTTGCCACGGTTACTAGGCTTTACATTTTTGGTTGCACCTGTACAGTGGTCGACCTTGTGGTTCCTAGAGACGGCTGGACCGTGCTGATCTGTGGGTTTTGATTGACGGGCAAATATTAACGTCTGCGATTTATGCGTGGGAGCTACCACTCCAAGTAACTTCCTTAGCCCAGTTGTTGAGACATTCCAAGTTAGTGAGGAAAGCCTGCAGTCAATTGTGTAGCTTGCATCCAAATCCTGACCCCCCCCCCCCCCCCTTGCCCTTTTCCCAGACTCCCTCTCTGCGGTCGCTGGGCAACATCGTGACTGGCACAGATGAGCAGACGCAGTGTGTGCTGAACTCAGGGGCTCTGACAATGTTCCCCGCGCTGCTCCGCCACCACAAGTCCAACATCCAAAAAGAGGCGGCCTGGACCCTGTCCAACGTCACGGCTGGCAAGGACACCCAGATCCAGGAGGTCCTCAACGCCGGCCTCGTTCCATTGCTGGTGGACATCCTCAAAAAGGTACAACATGGGTTCTTCATTAGGGGGCAAACCATTCAGGGGCTAGTATGCATCAAGGGCTGATCGACTAGATACATTTTTCCTTTTATGACCTGATCCTAGACGATTGCTACATGCAGCCCCAGATTTGACCTCCCCCGTTCGACTGTTTTCTTCCGTTTCATGCCTACTGATCTTATGCCTGGTTTCTGTTGTGCTGCTCCACAAACATCTGCACTCCATGTCTGAGGGTGCCGACAGCAGAAATGCAACCTGTGAATGAGTCTATGCATGAAGCGAGCCCTGCCCATAGAGATTGATAGAGGCCTCTAGTGGCCAAAATGTTGTGTTAGCATGGGCAGTGCCATTGAGGCCTTGCACCATATGAATGTACTCAACTGTTGGGACTTAATTGGCTGATCTCTCCTGGTTAACCTGTTGGAGTCATGTCCAACTGGGACATCAGGAGTGATCAGCCAATCATGAAGGAAATTGACTGCTCCAAAATTGACATTGCCTCAATGGTGTTGACAATGCTGTCATAGACACTAATGGCACAAATACAAAGATGATTCCCCTAGCTAGCTCTATGACCTTGCCTCATTTGTCTTTTTCTTCAACCAGGGAGACTACAAGACCCAGAAGGAGGCGGTGTGGGCCATCACCAACTACACCAGCGGGGGAACAGTGGATCAGGTGATCTATTTGGTACAGGCCAATGTGCTGGAGCCCCTGCTCAACCTGCTCTCGGCCAAGGACAGCAAGACCATCCTGGTCATTCTGGACGCCATAACCAACATCTTCCTGGTAAGTTCATTTCTGGTCTGTTAGAAGAACCAATGGGTAGAGCTCAAGATATCCCTCTTACAACCCAGAATTCTATCGGTAACACATTATGGTTAATGAGCACCCTGTAACACTGACCGTTTGCCTTGTGGTTCCTAGAGACAGCTGGACCGTGCTGGTCTGTGGGTTTTGATTGACTGGCAAATATTAATCTCTGCGATTTATGCATGGGAGCTACCACTCTAAGTAACTTCTATAGCCCGGTTGTTGAGACATTCATGTTTTGGCATTGATTTGCTATTTTCAAATTTGATTGTACATGTAATTTTTATTGAGTTTAAAATTATAAATGGATACAGTGGATTTGCGTGTGTAAAAACCCATACTTAACGTCTTAGGCAGGAGAGAAGATCGGCGAGGTGGAGAAGCTGTGCGAGATGATCGAGGAGTGTGGCGGCCTGGACAAGATCGAGGCGCTGCAGTCCCACGAGAATGAGATGGTCTACAAGGCCTCTCTCAACCTCATCGAGAAGTACTTCTCTGGCGAGGTGAGACCTTCACCAAGCAATGACTAAGTCCAAATACACTTTTGTCCTCTTTAGCTTGTCTCGCCTCTTTCAGGTCCATTCATGGGTGAAGCGGCTGATTGTTATCAAAAGGAAACATTGACCATGAGCTGGGTTTTATTCCCCAAGTTTCTTTTCACATCTGACTTGGTGCACCTTACTGTGACTCTAAAGGGCTTCGGGTGTTATTGGTAGAGAACAGCTCTTTTGAGTGAAACTGGTGGATGAAGTTGCAATTTTAAACTATTCTGGTGACACCATCTGTCTTGCTTTCAGGATGAGGAGGACGAGTCTGTTGCTCCAGAAATCACGACTGACGGCTACGCCTTCCAAATTCCTGAGAACCAAAGCACTTTCAACTTTTAAATGTTCTTGTTTCCTGTATGTCTTTTTGTATGTGTACTGTAGTCCCTCACAACTTCACAAGTGTACATAAGTACAGACACTTCCTTGTTCTACTACAACCTGTAAATAAACTTTATTACAAAATATGTCAAATTGGGTGGTTTTTGGTAAGTATAAAGCTTGCTTCCAGTACAAAAAAAAGGAATGAAATAATTTTAAAATGGGGGTGCCGGTGGTCTACACCACACTGAATTTACTACATAACATGTACATATTGTACACTTCAGTGCCCAGCATTTTAAACATGGATAAAATCATTTCAATTGGGTATTCCCAGGCTGTTCCATCAGAGCTAAATGGTGTAACTAGCACAAGCAGCTGTTGGGGAGGTGAGAACACCAGGCAGAGCCATGATTGGCTGATGCGGTGTGAGAAGAAAGTCGTGGTGTCATTGAGTACATGCTAATATTATTGACACCCTTGGGAGGACCCGCAGCCTGTGTTTCACATTGGTGAAGGGGTGTACATCCCCATTGGTGGAGGCTTCCTCTGCAGTTTATAAAAAGTGATATCCCATTTTACAATCAGAACAAGTATTTCATACTCACAATTAAAATACAATGACTGCTCTGCTTTTAAAATGACAGCCTCTGACTGCGGTGCGCTCCTCCTATCCTCCCATCTATTTAGTGTCTGATCCCAGATGACAATCAATCTTTGACCATGTCACTCTACCTATCACTCGTCAACCATTGCCACGCAACCAACTCGGCATGCAAAATGGGCCAAGAGTCTGTGTATTCCACTAATGTTTCTAGACAGGATATGAACAGGAATCTTTGATGGGGTCAACTGGGAGGTGGCCTTGCGCCCAAAGCCAAGACAACCCTCTGCCGGTCTTGGGGCTCCGCTGTTGGTCTGCCCTGGACCACAGGACTTTGAGCTGGTCTGTTGGAGACTGCAAGACATTCCGTCCCAGGGCTGATCTTCTGTTCCTGGCCCAGTATGTTCATGTCTGCTGCATGGATCTGTGACCGGTAGGAAAGGACAACCTCTATTTAGTGCAGAACACCAGCGCAAGTAAAGCCTCAGTCTCACTCTCACTCATGTTTGTTACTCTCAGCCTTCACACCGGCCAGGCCTCTAGACTCACTGCTGTTAGACTCTTTACTTACCTCTTCCATGTGCGTAGAAGGTTGTTGGGTCAGGTGGAGGACTACTGATATCTGGCCTTGTGGAGGTGATGATGGAGGATAGGTCTAATAAACCAAGCAACCAAAATATGACATATATCAATGATATAACACTGTTTCAAGAGTATCTTGAGGATTTACTTGTGTGAAGGTACAGTATGCACTTCAAGGCACAGTGCAGTAAACTTGTTTTATATAAACTCAGCAAAAAATGAAACGTCCTCACTGTCAACTGCGTTTATTTTCAGCAAACTTAACGTGTAAATATTTGTATTAACATAAGATTGAGACATAAACTGACATGTGACTAACAGAAATGGAATAATGTGTCCCTGAACTAGGGGGTCAACATCAGAAGTAACATTCAGTATCTGGTGTGGCCACCAGCTGCATTAAAGTACTGCAGTGCATCTCCTCCTCATGGACAGCACCAGATTTGCCAGTTCTTGCTGTGAGATGTTATCCCACTCTTCCACTAAGGCACCTGCAAGTTCCCAGACATTTCTGGTGGGAAAAGGCCCTAGCCCTCACCCTCCGATCCAACAGGTCCCAGACGTGCTCAATGGGATTGAGATCCGACATAGGACATTCCTGTCCTGCAGGAAATCACGCACAGAACGAGCAGTATGGCTGGTGGCATTGTCATGCTGGAGGGTCATGTCAGGATGAGCCTGCAGGAAGGGTACCACATGAGGGAGGAGGTTGTCTTCCCTGTAACGCACAGCGTTGAGATTGCCTGCAATAACAACAAGCTCAGTCCGATGATGCTGTGACACACCGCCCCAGACAATGACGGACCTTCCACCTCCAAATCGATCCTGCTCCAGAGTACAGGCCTCGGTGTAACACTGATTCCTTCGACGATAAACGCTGGTGAGGACCTGCCTTACAACAGGCCTACAAGACCTCAGTCCAGCCTCTCTCAGCCTATTGTGGACAGTCTGAGCACTGATGGAGGGATTGTGCGTTCCTGGTGTAACTCGGGCAGTTGTTGTTGCCATCCTGTACCTGTCCTGCAGGTGTGATGTTCGGATGTACCGAACCTGTGCAGGTGTTGTTACACGTGGTCTGCCACTGCGAGGATCAGCTATCTATCCTGTCTCCCTGTAGTGCTGTCTTAGGCAACTCACAGTACGGACATTGCAATTTATTGCCCTGGCCACATCTGCAGGCCTCATGCCTCATTGCAGCATGCCTAAAGCACGTTCATGCAGATGAGCAGGGACCCTGGGCATCTTTCTTCTTGTGTTTTTCAGAGTCAGTAGAAAGACCTCTTTAGTGTCCTAAGTTTTCATAACTGTGACCTTAATTGCCTACCGTCTGTAAGCTGTTAGTGTCTTAACGACCGTTCCACAGGTGCATGCTCATTAATTGTTTATGGTTCATTGAACAAGCATGGGAAACAGTGTTTCAACCCTTTACAATATAGATCTGTGAAGTTATTTGTATTTTTACGAATTATCTTTGAAAGACAGGGTCCTGAAAAGGGGACTTTTCTTTTTTTGCTGAGTTTATATATTTATGTTGGAATAATATTGTGAAAATTATGATAATGCCATTTTAATGTAAGAGCTGTTTGAAAAGATCGCCTGAAATGTCAGCCTGTTTTGGTGGGATGGAGTTTTGGCCTGCCGGTCACCAGGCGGTAAATTGCTTAATAGACCAATAACAAAGAGAGTTCCAAACCTCTGCCAATAACAGATAGTTTTCAGTTTTCCCCTCCCCACGCAGACTGCTCCTAGACAGTCCTAGCAAATTCTTTCTAGAGAAATTGCTCTTTGATAAGAAGCTGTTTTGTTTATTTTTATCCATTTGAATTGAAAACAATCACAGTAAGGTTACCCAGAAATGATTTGATATAAGAAAAGCACAAACATTAAAATTCCCATTACAAAGGAATCCATCTTTTCACTCTAAATCATTGCCAATACTTCACATTGTGGTTTACGAGAGGTTCTTATACACCCACAAACTATAAGTCTACAGCACATTTCTCCAGCAAAACATATAATTCTACCAACTTAGCTATTATACCTACGCCAGACCATAACGGATTTAGGAAGTGGTAAGAAATAAGTGACTTTTATGAAGTCATACGCCGACCATGATCTTCAACAATAATTAAGGACAGAGCAACCAAATCTGTATTTTCTGCACATGCTTTTTTTTCCAGTAGCCTCCTACATGGGTTTGGGAAGTAGGGAGGCCGGAGGTGCTGCAGCACCCTCTGATAAATTGAAATATAAATTATTTTGCCTAAAATTATTTTAGGCTACCGTTGTCTGAATAGACATAGGCCTAAATAAAAGCCTTCAAAATACTACACCAGAGAGCATCATTTAGCCACCGAGGAGCAATAGCATCTAAAAAATAGCTGTGGATTCAGCAAGCGTGGTAAATATGCAGTAGAACAGCTTGTTCTGTTGTGGCCATAGACATATAATTCATAGAAGGGTTATGGAACCTCTAACCCTGGGAATTTGACTGTTAAACTCATGGGTACATTGGCAATGGCTGCCAGTCCTGACTTGAATGGAAACTTCTATCTATGGATTATATTTCTATGGTTGGTTGCTGCTGTCAGTTTGCCTTTTGCAAATTTCAAAATACAATAGTGGGAAAAATATTCAGTTCGGAAAGCAAATGCCTACTGCTGAAAAGAGAAGATTTACATTTACATTTACATTTAAGTCATTTAGCAGACGCTCTTATCCAGAGCGACTTACAAATTGGTGCATTCACCTTATGATATCCAGTGGAACAACCACTTTACAATAGTGCATCTAACTCTTTTAAGGGGGGGGGGGTTAGAAGGATTACTTTATCCTATCCTAGGTATTCCTTAAAGAGGTGGGGTTTCAGGTGTCTCCGGAAGGTGGTGATTGACTCCGCTGACCTGGCGTCGTGAGGGAGTTTGTTCCACCATTGGGGTGCCAGAGCAGCGAACAGTTTTGACTGGGCTGAGCGGGAACTGTACTTCCTCAGAGGTAGGGAGGCGAGCAGGCCAGAGGTGGATGAACGCAGTGCCCTTGTTTGGGTGTAGGGCCTGATCAGAGCCTGAAGGTACGGAGGTGCCGTTCCCCTCACAGCTCCGTAGGCAAGCACCATGGTCTTGTAGCGGATGCGAGCTTCAACTGGAAGCCAGTGGAGAGAGCGGAGGAGCGGGGTGACGTGAGAGAACTTGGGAAAGTTGAACACCAGACGGGCTGCGGCGTTCTGGATTGATTGGGCACATATGTAAATTCAACGTCTATTTTTGATTTAGATTTGGTTGAGTTTTCATCTAATATGAATTCAACATGAAATCAACAAAACATGTCACCATGTTATTGGATTTAGGTGAAAAGTTGGGTGAAAAAAAGACATAATGCCCTTAAATTGATTACTTTTTGCAAATCCAGTCAGTTTTCCCACGTTGATTCAACATCATCAGATTGATTTTTGGGGGGGTGAAATGATGTGGAAACAACGTTGATTCAACCAGTTTTTCCAAGTGGGATCTGTCTGTAGAAGCTGACAATTTTTCTTTCTCAACAACTCCTAATTTTGAGTGAACAGCAGTGTTTTCAAAGTATCTTATTTGAGATAGGCTATTGGCACGAGCACAATGGCCATCACCGGTGATTAGCCTAGGCTTCAACTTCACTGAATGGTTTGATGAGCATGAAAACGATGTAAACCATATGCCATGACGGACTTCGAATAGCCCCGCGATATGCAACTTTTTAGGGAAGTCAGGAACCAATATACTCAGTCAGTTAAGAAAGCTAAGGCTAGCTTTTTCAAACAGAAATGTGTATCCTGTAGCACAAATTCCAAAACGTTTTGCGACACTGTAAAGTCAATGGAGAATAAGATCACCTCCTCCCAGCTGCCCACTGCACTGAGGCTAGGAAACACCGCCATGACCAATAAATCTACGATAATCGATCATTTCAATAAGCATTTTTCTACGGCCGGCCATGCTTTCCACCTGGTTACCCCTACCCCGACCAAGAGCTCTGTACCCCCCGCAGCAACTTGCCCAAGCCCCCCCGCTTCTCCTTCACCCAAATCCAGACAGCTGATGTTCTGAAAGAGCTGCAAAATCTGGATCTCTACAAATCAGCTGGGCTAGACAATCTGGACCCACTCTTTCTAAAATTATCCGCCGAAATTGTTGCAACCCCTATTACTAGCCTGTTCAACCTCTCTTTCGTTTTGTCTGAGATCCCCAAAGATTGGAAAGCTGCCGTGGTCATCCCCCTCTTCAAAGGGGGAGACACTCTCGACCCAAACTGTTATAGACCTATATCCATCCTGCCCTGGCTTTCTAAAATCTTTGAAAGCCAAGTTAACAAACAGATCACCGACCATTTATAATCCCACCGTACCTTCGCCACTATGCAATCTGGTTTCCGAGCTGGTCATGGGTGCACCTCAGCCACGCTCAAGGTTCTAAACGATATCATAACCGCCATCGAAAAAAGACAGTACTGTGCTGCCGTCTTCATCGACCTGGCCAAGGCTCTCGACTCTGTCAATCTCCGCATTCTTATCGGCAGACTCAATAGCCTTGGCTTCTCAAATGACTGCCTCTCCTGGTTCACCAACTACTTCTCAGATAGAGTTCAGTGTGTAAAATCAGAGGGCCTGTTGTCTGGACCTCTGGCAGTCTCTATGGGGGTGCCACAGGGCTCAAATCTCAGGGCAACTCTTTTCTCTGTATATATCAATGATGTCGCTCTTGCTGCTGGTGATTCTCTGATCCACCTCTACGCAGACGACACCATTCTGTATACATCTGGCCCTTCTTTGGACACTGTGCTAATAAACCTCCAAACGACCTTCAATGCCATACAACACTCCTTCCTTGGCCTCCAACTGCTTTTAAATGCTCTTCAATCGATTGCTGCCTGCCCGCCCGCCTAGCATCACTACTCTGGACGGTTCTGACTTAGAATATGTGGACAACTACAAATACCTAGGTGTCTGGTTAGACTGTAAACTCTCCTTCCAGACTCACATTAAAATTAAAAATTAAATCTAGAATCGTCTTCCTATTTCACAACAAAGCCTCCTTCACTCATCCTGCCAAACATACCCTCATAAAACTGACTATCCTACCGATCCTTGACTTCGGCGATGTCATTCACAAAATAGCCTCCAACACTCAGGAAACTGGATGTAGTCTATCACAGTGCCATCTGTTTTGTCACCAAAGCGCCATATACTACCCACCACTGTGACCTGTATGCTCTCGTTGGCTGGCCCTCGCTACATATTCGTTGCCAATCCCACTGGCTCCAGGTCATCTAGAAGTCTTTGCTAGGTAAAGCCTCACCTTATCTCAGCTCACTGGTCACCATAGCAACACCCTCTGCTGCCAATGACTGAAACGAATTGCAAAAATCACTAGAGCTAGAGTCTTATTTCTCCCTCTCTAACTTTAAGCATCAGCTGTCAGAGCAGCTTACCGATCACTGTACCTGTACACAGCCAATCTGTAAATAGCACACCCAACTACCTCATCCCCATATTGTTATTTATCCTCTTTTGCACCCAGTATCTCTACTTGCACATCATCATCTGCACATCTATCACTCCAGTGTTAATGCTAAATTGTAATTATGTCACCTCTATGGCCTATTTATTGCCTTACCTCCCTACTCTTCTACATTTGCACACACTGTACATTGATTTGATTTGATTTGAAGTTTTTCTTTTGTGTTATTGACTGTACGGTTGTTTGTGTGTAACTCTGTGTTGTTGTTTTTGTCACACTGCTTTGCTTTTTCTTGGCCAGGTCACAGTTGTAAATGAGAAATTGTTCTCAACTGGCCTACCTGGTTAAATAAAGGTGAAAAAAAAAAAATATCGTAGAGGATTTTAATAAAGTTCAGCTTTCTCCAACTTTAGTCCCGCCCTGTTCAGCCCTAGCCCATGCTCATAATGCTCAATGGTCCCACCACCCACTCTGCTTCTCTCGCTTTCCTTGAGGAGAGTGCATAGTTATGAACTTGAAAATGTATTAAGAAACCAATTAGGCACATTTGGGCAGTTTTGATACAACATTTTGAACAGAAATGTAACGGTTCATTGAATCCGTCTAAAACTTTGCACATACACTGCTGCCATCTAGTGGCCAAAATCGAAATTGCGCCTAACCTGGAATATTACATTTTGCCCTTTCTCTTGCATTTCAAAGACGACGTATTATCTTTTTCCAGATCTAAAGTGTTATATTCTCCTACATTACTTTCACATTTTCACAAACTTCAAAGTGTTTCCTTTCAAATGGTATCAAGAATATGCATATCCTTCTTCAGTGCCTGAGCTACAGGCAGTTCGATTTGGGTATGTCATTTTAGGCGAAAATTTAAAAAAAGGGTCCGATCCTTAATTAAGGCTATAGAGTGTTCAGAACAAACAGAAATGTAAATTGTGGACTTGCAACACATTTACCTGGTTCACAGCAAACATTCCCAGGACATTAAATAACATTCCCATTAAGTTTTAGTTAGGCTTTTATCTAACATTAGGATGATAACATCCCAAAAACAGATCAATCAGAAAATCAGAAAATGTTTTAAATTAAATATCCTTAGAATGTTCTAACATTCACTCAAATGTTGTACACACCATCTGTAAAAAAACACCACAGAACATTCCACTAATGTTCTCATTGGGTTTCCAGGTAATGTAATAAGAAACTGTGTCCTGTGAACGTTCTTTCACCACCAGGCAAATGTTTTATACAAACATTGTATTATCATCAACACAACTGGACCGTTTTGTGTTATTATAACTTTTAGGGCAACCTAATGAATGTTCTGGGAACGTTCACAGAACAAATTTTGGTTTGCTGGTTAACTGTTATTTTTGTCATGTCATTGCAGTTGCTCCCATTCTCCAGCACCCCAGCCCAAGCACTCAGTGGCTTTCTTCATTATGTTTCTTAGGAGGCTGTACTGTAGTCAGTGGGATTTATAAGTAATCAGAGGCAGAATGGCCACAGCGAAATTCTGGCAAATGAGAGATGGGCTGGTCCATCTTTAGCCCAGTGGGCCTGTCTACATTGGGGATTTTGTGCAGAATTAACATTATTTGGCTAATATTGGGCTGATTTCTGCTCCCAGTCAGTTTGATGAATAATCAAGTTATGCAATGTGTACAGATTACTTTGTTAATTAATCATGTTTTCAAATTGACAAAATTGTGATTAGAGGAACCACAAGATATTATTTGAATCAGTGCACAGGCTATATTTTTGGAACATACCAAGTTTGCTTAGGTATGTTTCTCATTTTTGTCATTTTTGTTATTGTTGTTACCCCCATTTTTTTTTTCAAAGCTCCAAACATCCACTGACCCAAGGCCCATGACATGTTCTGTTAATACCCACTGGGCACACACTAGCTGAATCAACGTTGTTTCCACATCATTTCAACAACATTACATTGACCCAACGGGGGATAGACGTTGAATCAGTGATTTAAAGTACTACTTAAGTAATTTTTTAGGGTATCTGTACTTTACTATTATATTTTTGACTACTTTTACTTCACTAAAGAAACTAATGCGCTCTTTACTCCATACATTTTCCCTTAAACCCAAAAGTACATTTTGAATGCTTGGCAGGACAGGAAAATTGTCAAGTTCGCACACTTATCAAGAGAACGTCCCTGGTCATCTCTACTGCATCTGATCTGCCAGACTCACTAAACACACATGCTTCATTTGTAAATGATGTCTAAATGTTGGAGTGTGCTGCTGGCTATCTGTTAAAAATATATTTTTTTATGAAAATGGTGCCTTCTGGTGTGCTTAATATAAGGAATTTGAAATGATTTATACTTTAACTTTTACTTTTGATAGTTAAATATATTTTAGCAATTACATTTACTTTGGATACTTAAGTATATTTAAAACCAAATACTTTTAGACTTTTACACAAGTAGTATTTTATTGGGTGACTTTCACTTTGACTTGACTTGAGTCATTTTCTATTAAGGTATCTTTACTTTTACTCTATTATGACAATTGGGTACTTATTCCACCACGTCGTTGAATTGATGTCTGTACCCAGTTGGTAGCTTCTATTCTACATATCTCATTTCATACCATGATCATCCCTCCAAATAATGACAACTTAATAATACATGTTGGGTTTCATTTCTTTGAGATTAAAATGGAATGCTTCATTTAATAGAATTGTATTTATTTAATACACACAAGCAATGTACAGACATTCAGATATTTGCATATAGGAAATAAAACACTGGAAACCAAAAGTCTTCATGATCATTTTATGTATTTTTGTTTTTCAAAGAAGGAAATGTTACCAAGCAACAAAGGAGACATTTTCAACATAATGGCATCTGTTAAATTGAACTTCCTTACTGGTGGTAGTTGGACAGTTGAAGGAGAATGGGATACTGTTGCCTAATGTCTATAGGAGGCACTTGTCCCAAGGAATAACGGGCTCAAATCCTTCCTAGCACGCCATCTAGAGGTGATGGAAAGTAGCATATTTGCTAAGTGCCGCTTATAGCAGAAGATAAGAGTTCAGAGAAAGAAGGAAAATGCCATGTTGTTTGCAAAGTACTTATAGTACTGTTAAGTGGTTGGTCACACTCAAAGTACTCATAGTACTGTTAAGTGGTTGGTCACACTCAAAGTACTCAGAGGCTTGCAGCTTGGCACATTTCAGAGCCTTCCTGGAATACACAAATGAAAATGGTGATTATTATTTTCTTATTGTATATTCTTGCTTCAAATTTGTACAACGGCTTAAAAGACGATTACCGTACAAAAGTAACCATTTATGTTATTGCATTTTGAATGTCAAATTTCTATTGAATAAGATTGCAGTAATTAAGGCCCAAACCACACCTCTTTTGTGCTGTCAGGGGGCTGCTTCACTCTAATTCATGTTTTATGGATCAACATCAGTGTGGCATCAATGTCATCGTCCTCACTATTCACTAGTATTGGTAGGCGTTAACTTACATCCAGGCATGAGACTTCACAAAGCAGGCAATGTCATCACGGATGTCATCATCAACGAAGGCTGGAAGGGCAGAAACAGTCATACAGTCAGTACAGTTCCCGTCAATTACCTAAGGCCTTTGTGTGCACGTTGCAGGTATTTTAGCCCTGCACCTTAAAACGGTTCGCTAACGTAGGACTAAACGGAGTGAGTGTGATTACAGGGAAGTGAGGTTGATTACGAAACCCACTAGTTCTATTCTCTTGTCTTGTCTTTGTTCATGACACAAGAACAATCCATCTGTTTGTTCATTCATTCATTCATTAATTTGCGCAGGACAAGGTTGGTCCCAAGGTTGGTGTTTAAGCCAGACTTTAGGTCCAAACTGCAGATAACTGGACCAACCAAGTTACAGTGAGAGCACGAAGGGAATTGAGAGAGATTATATATTTGGACATTTTAAAACAGCAGTACCTGGAGGTGTGTTGTTGAACACCAAAGTAAGGGTTTGACGTGATCAAAAGCCTGACGTTTATTATTTCATTCATTTTTTCATACATACATGTACTGTACATACATACATGCAGGCATTTGATGACATTGTGCTAAACAGATTGTGGACGGAAAGATGTTTGTACTCACAGCTGCACTCTGTCTTACAGAGATTGAGAGAGCGAGTGGTGTTGGAGGAGACGCAGGCGAGGCGATTGCTCAGCTGGAAGAGACCAAAAAAGCTGAAGGACAGGGTCTTGATCGGCTTGAATGGCCTGAACGGCTTGCGCATCGGCTTACGTGGCGGTGGCTTGCGGCTGTGTCCGTGACCTTTGAACTGCTTTGGGATGTGTCTCTTCCTCCTGTTCCCCTTTCTCTCGTTCAGTTCCTCTCCTTCTTGCTCGTCCAGCTCCGCCTCTAACTCTTCCAGGTCCTCCTCGTCCAGCTCATCCTCGTCAACCTCGTCTTCATCACCCTCGTCCTCATAGCCGCCAAACTCTTCCTCCTCCGCCGCTTTGCTTTCTTGCGCCTCAACTTTGTCATGTTCTTCCTCATCACCAGTGGACTCCTCGGCCTCACGCTTGTTCCTTCCTCTCGCAGGACGCCCTGTTCTCGGTCTCGGTCTCTTCCCCTCAGGCCTCTCTGATCTTGGGCTCACTCCCTCTGTTTCCCCAGTAGGTTTTGGTTGCATTCCCCCGGGCTTTCCTATAGGTCTTGGACTCTTTCCCCCAGGCTTCCCATTAGGTCTAGGCTTGTCCTCTTCTCCCTCAGAACTGACTCCATCTTCCTTTGACTCAACATCTCTACCTGGACGTTTGCGCCCGAACAGTCTCACAGGTCTCCTGCTGATGGGGCGCCTTTTGGGTTTATGCAGGATAGGTTTGCGCAGGACAAGGTTGGTCACAAGGCTGGTGTTTAAGCCAGACTTTAGGTCCAAACTGCAGATAACTGGACCAACCAAGTCACAGTGATAGCAGGAAGGGAATAGAGAGAGATTATATATTTGGAAGTTTTAAAACAGCAGTACCTGGAGGTGTGTTGTTGAACACCAAAGTAAGGGTTTGACATGATCAAAAGCCTGACATGATCCTCAGGGTGCCATCATTAAAGGGGAAGTTCAGTATTTTACAACTTGATGTTAGATGGTTCCTCACCCTGAAAGTAGTCTATAAAATAAACTGTAATCCATGTTTTTTTTTCTCTTTAAACAGCCACTACAAACTTCAGCTAACCTTAGGCACCGCTAGCTAGGGGCAACCGTGCAATGTTTTTTTTAATGGCCTTTAACATTAAGTTGTAAAATATTGAACTTCCCCTTTAACTAAATTTGAGACGTTGTTCAGTGACATTGATGTTTTTTGCTATCTCACACCACCTTCAAGTAATCTCTCGAAACTCGCAGAAATACAATAGGCCTACATAGAATTCACAACCCACTTTTGGCCAAGATGTCGTCCAGTTCGACACCTGTTGCTGCATTTTTCTCATTCATATTGAATTGGTCAGCAGCCTCTGCCAGTTTGTCCTTCAGCTCACATTTGGAGAGCAGCAGCCCCTCAGACAGGCTGGGAACCAGGGTTGCTACAGCCAACACCACCAGCAGCTCCAGCTTCATGTTGTCTTTGGGTGATCTGTTTAGAATGGTATGGAAAGATATAGGATAACAAAAATACATGATTATCCTACAAAGAGAAGCTGTAAGGCTGTTCTACACAAAGGGCACAATTGAAGAGTTTCATTCCAAAACGCTATACTATCAGGAATCAAGGTAAGACCCAGATGCAGACTGTGTCGAAGTAACAATGTTTATTACAGCAATGGGGCAAAGGAACAGGACGGCAGGCAGGCTCAAGGTCAGGGTCAGGTCAGGGAGAGGTCTGTAATCCAGAGGTGGGGCAAAGGCACAGGACGACAGGCAGTCTCAGTGGCAGGCAGAGTGGTCAGGCGGGTGGGTACAAGGTCAGGACGTGCAAGGGTCAAAAACCAGGAGGACGAGAAAAGAGAGACTGGGGAAAAGCAGGAGCTGACACAAAAACACTGGTTGGCTTGACAAACAAGACAAACTGGCAACAGACAAACAGAGAACACTTGATTGGAGTCCACCTGTGGTAAATTCAATTGATTGGACATGATTTGGAAAGGCACACACCTGTCTATATAAGGTCTCACAGTTGACAATGCATGTCAGAGCAAAAACCAAACCATGAGGTTGAAGGAATTGCCCGTAGAGCTCCGAGACAGGATTGTGTCGAGGCACAGATCTGGGGAAGAGTACCAAAACATGTCTGCAGCATTGAAGGTCCCCAAGAACAAAATCGAAAAGTCGAAAAAGTTTGGAACCACCAAGACTCTTCCTAGAGCTGGCCGCCTGGCCAAACTGAGCAATCGCGGGAGAAGGGCCTTGGTCAGGGATGTGACCAATAACCTGTTGGTCACTCATACAGAGCCCCAGAGTTCCTCTGTGGAGATGGGAGAACCTTAGAGAAGGACAACCATCTCTGCAGCATACCATCAATCAGGTCTTCATGGTAGAGTGGCCAGACAGAAGCCACTCCTCAGTAAAAGGCACATGACAGCCCGCTTGAAGTTTGCCAAAAGGCACCTAAAGGACTTTCAGACCATGAGAAACAAGATTATCTGGTGTGATGAAACCAAGATTTAACTTTTTAGCCTGAATGCCAAGCAGCACGTCTGTAGGCAACCAGGCACCGGTCATCACCTGGCCAATACCATCCCTACGGTGAAGCTCGTGCTGGAAGCATCATGCTGTGGGGATGTTTTTCAGCAGCAGGGACTGGTGGACCAGTCAGGATCGAGGGAAAGATGAACAGAGCAAAGTACAGAGAGATCCTTGATGAAAACCTGCTCCAGAGCGTTTAGGACCTCAGACTGGGGTGAAGGTTCACCTTCCAACAGGACAAGGACCCTAAGCACACAGCCAAGACAACGTTGCTCCAGGACAAGTCTCTGAATGTCCTTCAGTGGCCCAGCCAGAGCCCGGACTTGAACCCGATTGAACATCTCTGGAGAGACCTGAAAATAGCTGTGCAGTGACGCTCCCCATCCAGCCTGATAGAGCTTGAGAGGATATGCAGAGAAGAAGGGGAACCCCCCCCCAAATACAGGTGTGCCAAGCTTGTAGCGTCATACCCAAGAAGACTCAAGGCTGTAATTGCTGCCAAAGGTGCTTCAACAAAGTACTGAGTAAAATGGTCTGAATACTTATGTAAATTTCAGGGGTTTTTTAAATGTAAATTTGCAACAATTTCTATAAACCTGTTTTTGCTTTGTCATTAAACTAAGGCTGTAACGTAACAAAATGTGAACAAAGTCAAGGGGTCTGAATACTTTCCGAAGGAACTGCATACAGCAATTCTTCACATTTGTTTTTTTCATCAGAAATTACTGCTTACAGTATATCCATTTTCTGAAATGTTGGTAAATTAGCTTTTATTGTTTAAAGAACTTATGAAAGAGATGGATGGGGTTTTTCACCATCTAATCATGGCATGGTGTTCAATGACAGACGTGTATTTGTTTGAAATCTATCACTTGATGGTTTAATTTCAGAGAGACAAATAATCATGTTTTGTGGCAAAACGCTATATATCATTCTCACTCTCAGAGGAATAGGTAGCACTGCTGGGTTTTACACAGTCAAATGTGATAAATAACTACATTTTTAATAAAGAACTTATAATACATTTGTGACGTCAATATATAAACCAAATTAATCAATACAGTGATATGAGATCTGTATGTAAAATATTTTCTTTTGACATTTTAGTCATTTAGCAGACGTCCTTATCCAGATTGACTACAGTTAGTGCGTTCATCTTAAGATAACTAGGTGGGACAACCACATATCACAGTCAAATATACAGGATACAAACATTCCATTCCAGCTAAACAATATATAGCATTTTGCAACAAAAACCCATTTTAATACACATCTAAAATCTATTAATTAAAAATCTGAGAACAGTAATATTTTACACACACGAAGGTACCTAAAGAATATCCTTTTGGAATGAAACTCTTCAATTCAAGTTCATGAGAGGCTTTACATTATTGTTGTAGGCAAAAAAAGATGAAACCTGAGCAGGTAATTGAAGGATTTTTCAACCAACACTCTCATGTATGTTTTAAAATGCTTTGTCAAGTGTACGTATAGTGTATTCCCCATAACCAATATATTTCAAAGCTATCACCGTGAGGGATGAATAAACATCAAGTTTTTTATTTATTCTTGTATTTAAATATAAAAAATATATACAATTCTAAAATGTATATTCATTTATGTATTTACATTTGTATATTTCTGAGCTAGCAAATCGGTGATGTTGTGAGACCTCAATTATCAAAACATGCAAGTACATCACATTTCTCAGAAGTATCTCTACGACCATAACATTGACTTTTCACTGAACATTCAACATACAGTAATTCAACACAGGTCAAAACAATGAGTCCGTTAAATAAAAATGTCCTTACCAGTCGTTCAGATCAGGTAAGCGATGAACAGTGTTCAGTGTAAAATAGCACAGCTGATCGAGCTGTACCTACTCCTCTGTGTCTGGCAGACAACACATCAGGGTTTTTATACGGGAAGGATGGGTAGCCGGGCGGGTAGCCAGGTGGGCCAATTCTTCACATTTTGTTCTCAGGCCATTGGGTGATAACCCATCACGTCAGCAAAGTAATGGAAAGTACAGTATGTACACAGACACTGTAGATCTTAATTGCAAAGGTGGGAGTGAAGCTTTGGTGTTAAAGTGCAAGTCTGCGTTAGCACAATGTAGCATGAGAACAATGATATAAAGACGACACAAACTCTAACCATCACTTTAAACCAGGATTGGGCAATCTGGTCACCTGTCAGGGCTGGTGTCGGTGCAGTTTTTTGTTACAGCCAAGCAGTAACGGGCTACACCTGACAGGATTCTTATCTAAAGGACCTCAGTGGCAGTCATAATTGACTCCTCGTTTTATCATCACTTTCATCTGTGTTTGTCGTTCAGGTTACTAACACTTTGGTCCATCCAAGACCAACTGTGACTTGTTCAAATGGACTTCACTTCATCCCAAAATCAAACATTCCACAAACACATGATCCCATGATATTACTGTGTATTATACAACTGAACACAATGAACACAATGAAAACACATGTTTGCAAGGTGTACCACACTAAGCATACATGGTTGACAGGTTAGCTGGCATTTATTTTTTATTTTTGCTTAGTCACTGTGATCACCTGATCATGTCAATTACTGTGGGTGTCGAGATGAGAACTCAAGACTGAAGCTATAACAATGTGTAATATGAGCCCCATCCTGCCTACCATTTAACTCACAATACCTTGAATGGAAACCATAACCAATCAAGCAAGAACTTAAGATGCCATCATGTTTTCTTTGTCTTTCTTTGCGTTTTCTGAACAAAACGTTCAGAAATGTGGTTCTGTATTCAATAACCAAACACTATGTCCCCCTACACACTCAGGTTGTACAAATGATGTATAACTCACTTGAGACAACGGTTGTGTCAACATTTTTGTGCAGACAAACTCTCCATTGTATCACAAATGTGTTGTACTGTCTCAAATGTGTTGTGCAATCTATGTGTACACTGCCTATTAATCAGACAATCCAGGCTCATGTCTTCCTATCAGGTCCACTGGGTTTGCGTAATGTCCCGAGCTGTTCAGAATATGTGGGTACTGTCGCTTGGTAAAAGCACATACAGTCGGAAGTTTACATACACCTTAGCCAACTACATTTAAACTCAGTCTTTCCCAATTCCTGACACTTAATCCCTGTCTTAGGTCATTTAGGATCACCACTTTATTTTAAGAATGTGAAATGTCAGAATAATAGTAGAGAGAATGATTTATTTCAGCTTTAATTTATTTCATCACATTCCCAGTGGGTCAGAAGTTTACATACACTCAATTAGTATTTGGTAGCATTGCCTTTAAATTGTTTAACTTGGGTCAAACGTTTCAGGTAGCCTTCCACAAGCTTCCCACAATAAGTTGGGTGAATTTTGGCCCATTCCTCCTGACAGAGCTGGTGTAACTGAGTCAGGTTTGTAGATCTCCTTGCTCGCACACACTTTTTCAGTTCTGCCCACAAATTTTCTATAGGATTGAGGTCAGGGCTTTGTGATGGCCACTCCAATACCTTGACTTTGTTGTCTTTAAGCCATTTTGCCACAACTTTGGAAGTATGCTTGGGGTCATTGTCCATTTGGAAGATCCATTTGCGACCAAGCTTTAACTTCCTGACTGATGTCTTGAGATGTTGCTTCAATATATCCACATAATTTTCCTTCTGCATGATGCCATCTATTTTGTGAAGTGCACCAGTCCCTCTTGCAGCAAAGCACCCCCACAACATGATGCTGCCACGTGCTTCACGGTTGGGATGGTGTTCTTCGGCTTGCAAGCCTCCCCCTTTTCCTACAAACATAACGATAGTCATTAAGGCCAAACAGTTCTATTTTTGTTTCATCAGACCAGAGGACATTTCTCCAAAAAGTACGATCTTTGTCCCCATGTGCAGTTTCAAACCGTAGTCTGGCTTTTTTATGGCGGTTTTGGAGCAGTGGCTTCTTCCTTGCTGAGCGGCCTTTCAGGTTATTTTGATATATGACTTGTTTTACTGTGGATATAGATACTTTTGTACCTGTTTCCTCCAGCATCTTCACAAGGTCCTTTGCTGTTCTTCTGGGATTGATTTGCACTTTTCGCACCAAAGTACGTTCATCTCTAGGAGACAGAACGCGTCTCCTTCCTGAGCGGTATGAAGGCTGCGTGGTCCCATGGTGTTTATACTTGCATACAATTGTTTGTACAGATGAACGTCATACAGGCATTTGGAAATTGCTCCCAAGGATGAACCAGACTGAGGTCTTGGCTGATTTCTTTTGATTTTCCCATGATGTCAAGCAAAGAGGCACTGAGTTTGAAGGTAGGCCTTGAAATACATCCACAGGTACACTTCCAATTGACTCAAATGATGTCAAATAGCCCATCAGAAGCTTCTAAAGCCATGACATAATTTTTGGGAATTTTCCAAGCTGTTTAAAGGCACAGTCAACTTAGTGTATGTAAACTTCTGACCAACTGGAATTGTGATACAGTGAATTATAAGTGAAATAATCTGTCTGTAAACAATTGTTAGAAAAATTACCTGCGTCATGCACAAAGTAGATGTCCTAACCGACTTGCCAAAGCTATAGTTTGTTAACAAGACATTTATGGAGTGGTTGAAAAACGAGTTTTAATGACTCCAACCTAAGTGTATGTAAACTTCCGACTTCAACTGTATGTCATGTTTGCTTGTTGAACAGGTTCTGTGTCATTTTAATAAGTTTACTCCTTCTTTTGTTTTTTAAAGTCCCAAACATTCAGTGGCCCAAGGGCCATGACATTCTACTTCCTTATAGTTTAGATCTCTTGTTTCACACCAGAATCATCCCTCCAAATAATGATTGTTGCCCTAAACGAGTACCTGAAGAATCTTTGCAACAACAGGAATGTTTCCCTAACCGCAGGGGTTCCAGGAGTATTTCCGGCAACATTGTAAACTGTTTTGGAGACTGACAGACAGGGTCTGGTAGTGATCCAGTCCTTCCTGGCAGAATAAGCAACAGAGGACTTGGAAACCATATCAACTCCCGTAGAAATGTCTCTATGGTTTTTGTGAGTAAACTAAATGATGTTCCTCTAAATCCGCCTTCTACTGAGTTTATAAAAACTGTCATCTCCTACCATTCTGATAGATTGGAGACTTTCAGAAAACGTGGTTGTAACATTATTCATGTATTTGTTATTCCATTGGTTACCTCGAGACTGATGCCCCAGAGTGGCCCACACATTGAATATGGCACTTTTAAATGTTAGAGCAATCACTGGAAAACCATTCTCGTGAATGGCCTCATTACTGAGTGCAAAGTTCATTGCCTGTTTCCCACTGAAACATGTTTGTCTTCAGATTGTAGTGCCACTATTATTGAAGCCTCCCCCCGGACTACAGCTTTTCATACTCTATCAGAAAAGGGGAAAAGGGTGGGGAGACAGCCTCTATTTTTACTAATGTTCTCAGCTGTAAGGACATTTCTTTGGCGACTTTGAGTCTTTTGAGTATCATGCTATACTGTTTAAAAAATGCAATCTACATAATCCCGCAAATTAATTATTTATCATAAGAGGGCCATAAACAATAACTAGTAATGCTGCATACTCCAACAACGGTTAAAATCTCACTTTTCTGGTAAAAATAATTTAATTGCTGAGGTGTAGTCACTTTGAGGACACAAGCTCAAATACACAGTACAAATATGATACAAATATAAAATCTGAAAGATTTGATATGATGTATTTCCTATATGATGTATTTCCTATATGATGTATTTCCTATATGATGTATTTCCTATTCAACAAAACTGAATAAGGCATGAAATGACTTAAATGCTTTCTAAATACAGTATAATCAAATTCTTAAATAATTAACTATAAAATTCCACCTTCCTTAAAAGTGTAAAATACGTATTTGTATGTTTAGTGTTAGAGAAAATGTGCATATTTTCTAAAGCTCTCTTGATCAAAACATCTGCCCCCATCACTGTGAACGTCTCACAGAGCTCTAGCTTGGATTCACGAACCTTTCATCTCATATTAATCTTGTCCATCTATGACAAACAGAAAGGGTTTTAGATTTATGGCTATAAATGAATCTCTGAATGTCCTACAGTGATTAAACCACGCTCTCCTGCTGTGCTATGATGTAAGTATGGCAGGCATGTGCTTTGTCAGTGGCTGTGATATACAGTAGGGTTCAGCCAGTGGACAGTCAGAAGAGCGAATTAAATGGTAGGAGGGACATCCCAGCTTCAAGTGGTTTCAGATTAGAAGTGGTTTCAGATTAGAAGTGGTTTCAGATTAGAAGTGGTTTCCGAATGGAATGGCACCGGAGGGGATGGCTGACATTTACGTGCTCAAAACCAACTGTGCTATTTAGTTTTTTTGCGTTGTTTGTAACATATTTTTGAACTTATTTTGTACAAAATGTTGCTGCTACCTTCTCTTGTGACCGAAAGGAACTTCTGGACATCAGAACAGCGATTATTCACCTCGAACTGGAAGAAAACATTTTCTTTAACGAGTACGATGTGAAGGATATTCTGCTTCTCGGAAAGGGCCCAAATCCCTGTCATTTGCGTGAAGAAAAGACAGAGAAAAAGGGGGCGGAGGTCGGGCTGCCTTCTGAGAATTCGTAGGTGAGTGAGTAACCCCCACTGCCATCCATTCTATTGGCCAACGTGCAATCATTGGAAAATAAAAAGAATGATCTACGATCAAGATTATCCTACCAACTGGACATTAAAAACTGTAAAACCCAGACACGAGCTGGCCAGTGACGCGAGCCTACCAGACGAGCTAAATGCCTTTTATGCTCGTTTCGAGGCAAGCAACACTGAAGCATGCATGAGAGCAACAACTGTTCTGAATGACTCTGTGATAATGCTCTCGGTAGCCGATTAGAGCAAGACCTTTAAACAGGTCAACATTCACAAAGCCGCGGGGCCAGACGGATTACCAGGACGTGTACTCAAAGCATGAGCGGACCAACTGGCAAGTGTCTTCACTGATATTTTCAACCTCTCTCTGACCGAGTCTGTAATACCTACATGTTTCAAGCAGACCACCATAGTCCCTGTGCCCAAGGAAGCGAAAGTAACCTGCCTAAATGATTACCACCCCGTGGCACTCACGTCAGTAGCCATGAAGTGCTTTGAAAGGCTGGTCATGGCTCACATCAACAGCATCCTCCCGGATACACTAGACCCACTCCAATTTGCATACCGCCACAACAGATCCACAGATGACTCAATCTCAATCGCACTCCACACTGCTCTTTCCTACCTGGACAAAAGGAACACCTATGTGAGAATGCTGTTCATTGACTACAGCTCAGCGTTCAACACCATAGTGCCCACAAAGCTCATCACTAAGCTAAGGACCCTGAGACTAAACACCTCTCTCTGCAACTGGATCCTGGACATCCGGACGGGCCGCCCCCAGGTGGTAAGGGTAGGCAACAACCCATCTGCGAACGCTAATCCTCAACACTGGGGCCCCTGAGAGGTGTGTACTTAGTCCCCTACTGTACTCGCAGTTCACCCACGACTGCGTGGCCAAACACGGCTCCAACACCATCATTAAGTTTGCTGACGACACAACAGTGGTAGGTAGGCCTGATCACCGACAACGATGAGACAGCCTATAGGGAGTGGGTCAGAGACCTGGCAGTGTGGTGCCAGGACAACAACCTCTCCCTCAATGTGAGCAAGACATAGGAGCTGATCGTGGACTACAGGTGTTCACATCACCAACGAACTATCATGGTCCAAACACACCAAGACAGTCGTGAAGAGCGCACAACAACATATTTTCCTCCTCAGGAGACTGAAAAGATTTGGCATGGGTCCTCAGATCCTCAAAACGTTCTACAGTTGCACCATCGAGAGCATCCTGACCGGTTGCATCACCGCCTGGTATGGCAACTGCTCGGCATCTGACCGTAAGGCAATACAGTGGGTAGTGATTACGGCCCAGTACATCACTGGGGCCAAGCTTCCTGCTATCCAGGACCTATATACTAGGCAGTGTCAGAAGAAAGCCCCAAAAATTGTCAAAGACCCCAGTCACCCAAGTCATAGACTGTTTTCTCTGCTACCGCACAGCAAGTGGAACCGGATCGCCAAGTCTAGGACCAAAAGGCTCCTTAACAGCTACCCCCAAGCCATGAGACTGCTGAACAATTAATCAAAATGGTCACCGGACTATTTACATTGACACCCCCCCACTTCACCCCTGCCTACATGTACAAATTAGCTCGACTAACCTGTACCCCCGCACATTGACTCGGTACCGGTACCCCCTGTATATAGCCTCGTTATTGTTATTTTATTGTGTTACTTTTTATTATGTTTTACTTTAGTTTATTTGGTAAATATTTTCTTAACTCTTTCTTGAACTGCACTGTTGATTAAGGGCTTGCAAGTAAGCATTTCACGGTAAGATCTACACTTGTTGTATTCGGCGCATGTGACAAATAAAGTTTGATTTGATTTCCCATCCTACGTCACACGGGCTCAGAAGAAGCATGGAGAGGCAAGCCATTTCAATCTACGGCGTACAAAGATCGATCTATAAGCAAAAATGTTGGTCGTAACCGGTACCGGAACCATGCAGGTCCCCTAAACAGGGGACTTTACATCTAAGAGGTTTTAATGGCTATAACCCTGTGTAGGCAACCAAAGCACTGCCCCACTTTCTTTACGGATTTCTCTGAACTATTGTCTAATGTCCTTGAGAACTATGATAAAATCATTGTGTTGGGCGATTTTCATTTTCATGTTGACAAAGAGACTGATTCCAAAGCCATTGGTTTTATTCATCTTTTAAGCTCTTTGGACTTTATCCAACATGTTACTGGGCCCACCCATAACCGGAGCCATACTCAGGACCTGGTCATTACCAAGGGGCTTTCTACTGACATATCCTCTATTGTAGATGTTGTTCCTCAAGGTTCGATTTTGGGTCCATTACTGTTCAGTTTATATATGTTACCCCTTGGCAGCGTTATCAGAAAGCACAGCATTGATTTTCACTGCTACACATTTTTACATTTCTATGTCACTAGAGAATGTTAGCTCCACGGATAAATTATTAGACTGTATTTGCGATTTAAATACTTGGATGGCTAGAACTTCCTCCAGCTAAATCAAGACAAGACCGGGGTGCTTACTGTTGGAGTCAAAGCACAGAGAGAGACTCTGGCTGCACATTTTAATTCACGGGCAATAAAGATAAAACACCAGGTAAAAACCCTAGGTGTCATTTTAGATTCTGAACTCAATTTCGAATCACACATTAGGAATGTGACCAAAATAGCTTTTTACCACCTGATGAACATTGCCAAGGTACGGCCGTTTCTCTCAGGCTGATACAGAGAGACTCATCCATGCTTTTATCACAAGTAAGCTTGACTACTGTAATGCTCTCCTGTCTGGTCTACCCAAGAAAGCCATTGGTCAACTGCAAAACATACAGGATGGTGCAGCGCGGGTACTGACCAAGACCAGACAGAGAGCACACATTACACCTGGTTTAAAGTCTCTGCACTGGCTGCCTGTAAGTTTTTATAATTAATTTTAAGATTATTCTTTTGGTTTTGAAATCAATCCACGATTGTGCAACCCAATACATGCCAGACATGCCAGCTATGTACTCAGTAGGTCCTTCGGGTCCTCTGGTACTGGCCTTTTAACTATCACAAAGCCTAGGACCAAGAGGCATGGAGAGGCAGACTTTAGTTACTTTGCCCCCAGCCTCTGGAATAGCGTGCCAGAGAACCTGAAGGGAACGAAACTGTGGACCTATTTAAAATGGATCTTAAAACACATCTTTTTGGCTCTGCTTTTCCTTAAGGTGCTTTTTAGTCTTTTTGTTTTTTATTGATATTCCTTAGTTTTTTATCCTCTGTTTGTTGTTTAGTAAATATTTCTGTTTGCATTTATATTTATTTAATTTATGTTTTTTTTCCCTGTGAAGCACATTATGCTGCTTCCATGTCTGAAATGTGCTATATAAATAAATAAGGATTGATTTGATTTGATTAATATTTGCTGAGATTTTTGGATTTAATTACACTTTTTGTGCCAATGGACTTTCATAGAAATATACAGTACCAGTTAAGTTTGAAATAACACATATGGAATCATGTAGTAGCCAAAAAAGTGTTAAACAAATCAAAATATATTTTCGATTTTAGATTCTTCAAAGTAGCCACCCTTTGCCTTGATGACAGCTTTGCACACTCTTGGTGCTTTTTTAGTTACTACATGATTCCATATGTGTTGTGATGTCTTCACCATTATTCAACAATGTCGAAAATAGTCAAAATAAAGAAAAACCTTTGAATGAGTGGATGTGTCCAAACTTTGACTGGTACTGTATATATAATAAACACATTATATATTAGCATTATTTGAGATGAAATGCTTCTACAGTCGTATATATGATTGCAATGCAAGATTTTACAACCAGTCATTCAAACAAAAATGCATGCAATGCACCATTTTCATTGGTTACTTTTAATGGATGGAGTTCAGTTTGATTGCCATGATGTTGTGAAATGTTCCTCTTCACTCCCTGTCTCCAACCGCTGCATAGGCCCAGGGTGAGAGTACAGGGTAAACTTAGTGTTATCCGGAGCTGAAATAACACATATTAAACACATCATTTCACATGTAACAACATATACTTCTTATGCTGTGTTAGGCCTTTATAAATTATTAGAGTTTAAAGTTAGTAGATTTACTCCATTTTTTAGACATACACGTTAGCAAAGTGATTCCTCACTAAACCAGGATAAGAAAAGACCACGATTTGGGGGATTTCCACAAAATTGTATCCATAGAATGGTATTTTATAGGAAGGATTGTTGACATACACTGAGTTTACCAAACATTAGGAACACCTTCCTAATATTGAGTGGCACCCTCCCCCCTTTTGCCCTCAGAACAGCCTCAATTCGTGGTGGCATGGACTCTACAAGGTGTCGAAAGCGTTCCACAGGGATGCTGGCCCATGTTGACTCCAAGACTTCCCACAGTTGTGTCAAGTTGGCTGGATGTCCTTTGGGTGGTGGACCATTCTTGATACACATGTGAAACTGTTGAGTGTGAAAACCCCAGCAGCATTGCAGTTCTTGACCCAAACCGGTGCGCCTGGCACCAACTACCATATCCCGTTCGAAGGCACTTAAATCATTTGTCTTGCCCATTCACCCTCTGAATGGCACACATACACAATCCATGTCTCAATTGTCTCGAGGCTTAGAAATCCTTATTTAAATTGTGTCCTGCGAATCATCTACACTGATTGAAGTGGATTTAACAAGTGACAATAATATTTTGTACACTCAGTGTATATTTGACATTTGTATCTAAAAGCCCAATTGAGAAATAATGAATAAAAGTTGGCATCTTTATGACATTTTGACCTTACCCAGGCCTCCTTTAAGACTCCATTATGTTTGTATGTGCTACAAAGCAAACATTGGTGACATATGAAGCTTTATCGCTTGTTCTGCAAATTTGAACATAATATACTCTACGGGCATATCAAAGTTCCTGAGTGGCATCTCTGCTAGTTTTAAATAATGGCCCATTTTATACAGAGAAATTGGCGTAGCAGGCAATGTAACCAATCACAGCCCTACTTTAACTTGTATCATTGCACATCCTGCAAATCACCAGCAGGGGGCGACCATTTTGAAAAGCATTTTCACATTCAGTCTGTTGGTAAATGCTTACAAATTGAATCATAACTCCAAAAGTAGCAGAGATCCCACTCTGGAACTTTGCTATGGCCGTAGAGTATATTACGTTCAACAATATATAGAAAAAAGTATATATTAAAAAAAAAAAAAATGTTTTCAATATTCATGTTTACATTTGTCAATAGTCATAAATGAACGTAAAACATGTTTTATTGAAATCCAAATACTACTCATAATACAGAGCAAGCGGTAAAGCGTCATATGACACCAATATTTGCTTTGTAGCTCACAGATGAAACATTATGGAGTCGTAAGGAGGCCTGGTAGGCTATTCATTATTTCTCAATTATGCTTTTAGATACAAATGTCAAATATATGTCAACATTTCGTGAAAATTCCCCAAATCGTTTATTTTTTTTGCCCAGGGATATTTGATTTAACCGACCTGGAAGACCATGTGTGTTGAATTTAGGCAATCACTGAACTGATCAATTAGCTCAGTTGGTCCGGTGTGGTGCCTAGTTGGAACAAAATCCAGGAACAGTGTTGCCTACCCCTGCGTTACAGTCTTCAGATGTATTAAAGGAGCAGATCAATAGATGAAAAGAGAGATGGTAGTGAAGTAGCTCTAGTCCATGGCGTTACATGTGGCTTGCTGATTCTGACCTTTCCTCAATCATCAGCAAACCGCAAGTAACACTCTGGACCAGAGCTAGGAATGAAGCAGCACTGACGGTAGAGGTGGGACTGCAGGCCAAACTCCTCTTGGTAAGCCGTCTCGGGGGCACATTGAGAGGCGCTGGTGCTCTGGCGTAGAACGTCTAGGGCATGGAATGTCTGGAGGTCAAAACTCCTCGGGTAGTCTTCATAGTGTTCACGGTAAGGCCCCGGAGAGTAATCCAAGGATGCGAACCTCACTCTGCGAGGTAAAAACAGATGTTACAGAATGGAATAGAGTAACATAGTTCAACAGTGTCTTGAATAAGACATCTCTTTAGTTGCTTTACACACAACCATATACAGTGCCTTCAGAAAGTATTCACACAAACAAATGTTACAGCCTGAATTTAAAATGGATTAAATTTATATTTTGGGTGTGTTTGTAAATTCAGAGCGTTTCGCTCTCGGAGCGTTCAGAGCGCACAGTGAACGGTCTAACGGAGGAGTAGGGTTGGTCCGAGCGTTCCGACCACACAACGGCAGTCAAGCACCCAAGCTAACTTTCTAACGTTGGCTACCTTGGTAGCTACTTCCAGACACAAGTGAGAGAACACCTCACTCTGACCATTTTACTCGCCCTAGCAGAGCTGGTTAGGCTGTTTTCATTTTATCCAGAGCATTGGTGACTGTAACTGTGCTGCTGGCAACAACTTAATTAGACTTTTTTTTTGCCGACGTTTACTAACACAGGCCATATTCAGCGGGTGTTGAGCGTTCGTAAATTGATCAGTTATTCTGCACTCTGGTACACTTAGACAAGAGTCCTCTGAAATCGGAATAGATAGCCAGAGTGAATTTACGAACGCACCGCTTGTGTCACTGGCCTACACACAATACCCCATAATATCAAGGTGAAATTGTTTTTCCAGTTTTACAAATTAATAAAAAACTGAAAAGTCTTGAGTCAAGTATTCAACCCATTTGATATGGCAAGCCTAAATAAGTTCAGGAGTAAAAATGTGATTAACAAGTTACATAATATGCTGCATGGACTCACTCTGTGTGCAATAATAGTGTTTAACATATATTTTTTAATGACTACCTCATCTCTGTACCCCAAACATACAATTATCTGTGAAGTCCCCTCAGTCGAGCAATGAATTTCAAACACAGATTAAACGACAAAGACCAATGATGTTTTCCAATGCCTCGCAAAGAAGGGAACCTGTTGGTAGATGGGTAAAATTTAAAAAAGCAGACATTAAATATCCCTCTGAGCATGGTGAGGTTATTAATTACGCTTCAGATGGTGTATCAATACACCCAGTCACTACAACTATACAGGCATCCTTCCTATCTCAGTTGCCGGAGCGGAAGGAAACCGCTCAGGGATTTCACCATGAGGCCAATGGTGACTTTAAAACAGTTAGAGTTTAATGGCTGTGATAGAAGAAAGAAGAACTGAGGATGGATCAACAGCATTGCAGTTACTCCACAATACTAACCTAAATGACAGAGTGAAAAGAAGGAAGCCTGTACAGAATACAAATATTCAAAAACATGCATCCTGTTTGCAATAAGGCACTATAAAATTGAAAAAACATTGGCAAAGAAATTCACTTTTTGTCCTGAATACAAAGTGTTATGTTTGGGGCAAATCCAACACAGCACATCACTGAGAACCACTCTTCATATTTTCAACCATGGTGGTGGCTGCATCATGTTATGTGTATGCTTGTCATCAGCAAGGACTTGGGAGTATTTTAGGATAAAAAGAAATGGAATAGAGCTAAGCACAGGCAAGATCCTTGAGGAAAACCTGGTTCAGTCTGCTTTCCAACAGACACTGGGAGACACATTCACCTTTCAGCAGGACAATAACCTAAAACACAAGGCCAGATATACACTGGAGTTGCTTACCAAGACGACATTGAATATTCCTGAGTGTCTAGTTACAGTTTTGACATAAATCGGCTTTAAAATCTATGGCAAGACTTGAAAATGGCTGTCTAGCAATGATCAACAACCAACTTGACAGAGCTTGAAGGATTTAAAAAATAATAATGTAAAAAGTATGGTACAATCGAGGTGTGTAAAACTCTTAGAGACATACCCAGAAAGACTCACAGCTGTAACCGCTGTCAAAGGTGATTCTACTTATGTAAATGAGATGTTTCAGTATTTAAAACACACAGTGTTTTCACTTTGTCATTGTGTGTAGATGGGTGAGAAAAATATATATCTGTAATCCATTTTGAATTAAGGCTGCAACACAATAAAATGTGGAATAAGTCAAAGGGTATGAATACTTTCTGAAGGCACTGTAGATCCTATACATTCAAGTTCCTTCTATATACTGTATGTAGTAGGACACATTACTTGTACAGTTTATTATGTAGCTACACAGTCGAGAACAAATCAAAACATATGAACAGACAAATTAACACGATAGAGCCCTTCAGTCCCAAATGATACCGTGTCTGGATTTCAATCAAATATTTAACGGAAATCTTTACAGTGTCTTTGTTTATAAACCTAACCCCCGAGCCCACACACTTGTTATTCTGAAAAGTGATGAACGCATATCTGCGAGGAGAGTCTACCTGGTAGTAGGCTAGTTGTAGATGTCCATAGAGTACCACTACCCACTAACAGTCTGCGTTAATAGTCCTGTCCCAAATGGCACCCTTTCCCTTATTGGGCCCTGGTCAAAAGTAGTGCACTATGTAGGGACCACAATCTATGTGACCATGGGTAAAAGAGCTACTGAAAGAGCTACTACGTAAATACCGCAGTGTGATTTTAATTGACTGCATGAGTTGACTGCATGATTCTACCTGTGATCCTGCGAGTGAACAACGTGGATTCTACCCAGCTGACCAGGGTACAGACCTCGCACATCCTTCCCCTGACGTGGTACTCTGCAATTACAATGACTAGAGTTTATTTCAGAGTAAGAGTAAAAGTAAGAATTACTAAGAGCAGAGTTAAGGTCAAAGACCATATTTATACATGCAAATTGGATGCATAGGCCTACATATTGCATGTAAGGTAGCAAGTTAAGGTCAATGTCAACATGTGCATATGCACACAACGCCAGATATTCAGCTCATGACTCAACAGGGAAGAAACCTCTGAACTAAATACAGTGCGGTAGCTAGCAGCATCAGCACACAGTAGGTGTTTTCAAGTGGACATAACTTCCTCATAACTACAGTATCATAGTGAGAGTTAGTTACTACTTCCTTCACACACTTCCATGCAGGTACCCTTATGAACAGCTTTTTAAAAAAGCCTACTTGTTAGAAGTTGTATCAAATATTGAATGTAAATTCAAATGAATATAAATGTTTTTCTATACAATTTGGGGCTGTATTGTTTCTACATCTCAAAGCAATTCAGCTTATTGCTACCAGTTGTACAATGTCTTGTTGAAAAACAGTAAAACCTGTCTGTCTTTCTCTCACCTCAGTGTTGCTTCGGGTTGTCTTTTAAATGAGCCAGAGTCCCGTCTTTCCTGGTACTCCTTGAACTCATGCAGTCTCAGAGCCGCCCCGGATCCGGCCATCCTGGAGGCGTCGGCTGCAGAAAATATGCTACATTGTGTTGCCTGTCTACCACCCTCAACCCTGCTATCTAAGAGATGTTGTTTCAGCATAAGGACAGTAGCTATAGCGATTGATTGTGTTCACTAAAATCAGATACTAGGCATTTTAGAACGTTGGCTACAACTCTTGAATCAATACAATTCTAAACACAGTCAATGGAATTTTGAAACCAACAGTAAGAAGTAGATGGTCAAAATGGAGAAAAAAACAAGGTCTTCTATATTGACCGGAAAACAAATATTCATTTTTTCCCACAAATGTTTTAACATAATCCGAATTAATCTAAATGTATATGTTCAATACAGGTTAGGTCTCTATCAACTGGTTATGTTTAATACCGGTTAGGCCTATATTCATTTGAATTCCCTCCTATTAAACAGTATCAGTCTTACCTGTGGCGTTAGGGTTCAGAGAGAGAGGAGATGTGCTGCTCACTCTGTTGTGTTCACATCAGAGCCCTCGGTCCTCTCTCTCCATATGGCAATGACTATGTCCCAAATGGCATCCTATTCCCTATAAAGTGCTTTTGACCAAGGTCCATAGGGCTCTGGTCAAAAGTAGTGTGCTTAGTAGTGTGCTTTATAGGGAATAGGGTGCCATTGGGATGCAACCCATACATACTAGCTAATGACTCGGCAGGGGACACACATCCTGCTTTAGTTACCAGGAGAGAGAAACCCAACCCTTCCATCTCTACAGCAAACCAATGGAACTCAGCGAACTGACACTGGGAGAAAGGGTCAACTCATTCACCACTTTAATCAAGAGGTTTCAGGGAAACCAGTACAACTCGTAACCTACAAGTATTTGGATGAAAACGAATCTAGGCTGGTCTGCGTCCAAACTGGCACCCAATTCCCTATATACTGTAGTGCTATATAAAACTATCTTTCTGTATTTTATTCATTATAGTCCACTGTTAATACAGACCCCAAATGTTTTGCATGTCGGCTGTCAAATTGTCAAGATATTGGACTTTCAAGAAGCAGTGTCACTTGCCACATCATCATGATGATGCGTTTTGCATCAAATGAAAGCAACTTTAAAATTCTACTTGTAATGAAAAGCGCTATATGAAAAAAAAAAAATATATATATTATTATATGACTGTATAGGGATTATGGGTTCTGGTCAAAATGTGTGTACCGTATGGGAATAGGATGCCTTTACAGACAGACATTTGGCAGCTGTGTTGCATCAAAAAGTTGTATGGTTGACAATCTGAATGGCCACATTGAGCAAATTAATCAAGTTGTTCAGGGTGACCATGACAACCTGCACTAATTTAAGCAGGATTAACCATGCCTTCAGAATTAAACGCGTTATGATTAGGGTAGTGTAGTTAGTAGGCTATGGGGTGCTCAGTTGGGGGTGAGAGGGTTCTCTCGTGTTGGATTCCTTCAGTTTTCCTTTAATAACACTAGAGGGTGGTGTTTCTCTCGAAACATCACCTCTGTCTGCTCTGTACAAGTAGCCGACTCGCTAAAGTCAATACTGTATCCTTTTTATTTGGGTGGAGGCACCACACCCTAAGTGCTATCACTCATGCCAAATAAAAAAGTTGATCTTATCTTAAAATGTTGGTAGAATGAAAACACACCCATAGTCCAACATCACTGCTACCCTACATCAGATATGATCAGACAATGGCATATTATTTTCCAAACATGAGATGGATATATATATATTTTTATAGTTCAAATTGTCCCCAAATACAACAACCTATTTGAATGGATGTGTTGCAGGTTCTTGTGATCTTGCTGTACCAGGAGCTGCATGTGTGTTCCTTGTCATGCTCCCATGAAGTAGGCTAGACTGGTATGAGAATCTTTAAACAAAGCCCCCATTCAGATAGTGAAAGATATGACTTGAATAATAGGATTCCAAATTAATTCATTGGAAATAACAAATCCCTAATGTTTTATCAACAATAATCACAAATTCATCTCGGTTTGAACACTGTCGAATGTCTAAATGCCTTACCATTGTCATGACCAAGTGTAAACCTATACTGGATTGCATCTCTAATCATGCAAACATACAAGCCAAGGGGGAGAGGGACCAACAAAAGCCGGGGACCAACAAAAGCGAATGGATGCCGTGAGGAGAGGGAAGTCGTCCGAAATCTGGCTACATGTGACGTCACGAGATTTCCTTAGAACAAGCGGCAGCTGCTGAAGCTAGTCGCAGAGCCGGGGAGGACTATCGCCGCAATTTCTGTCTACAGAGTATTATTTTCGGGCATTATAATTGGCCGCAGCATCAGCAGCAATGGATAGATCACTGTCCTCCTTCTATTTTTATCACTGACTGACTGTTCTTTCCAAATATTTTGCTGCGTTGGAAGCACGCAAGCGCTCGAAGGGGGGTGTCCCTAGCTATCATTATTCGACTGCCAGGTAAAATATGTCAATGTAATAAATACTCATTATAAAAATTAAAGCAGAACGGGTTTAAGAAGCCCTGGGTTTGGGGTTCATTATTTTGGGGCCTGTTGAAGCATATTTTCAACGTAAAATGGGTGGGAACAACCGTTAGCCTGTAGCGGGCTAGCTAGCATGAATGCACGTCATTTGCAAGTTTGGGATGTGATGCTGCTGGGATGCTGCAACGGGAGGGCTTGGGCATTCTCAAGCGCGAGCTACAATGATGGGGTGGTGTTACTGTCTGGCTTCGGCCCAGTTTTTGCGCCCTAAACAAATTGTCTTTATTAAAACATAAAGCCACATCTTTCTATGGCCAATATATATATTTTTTAAAACGCTAACGACCTAGGAATAAATGTAGGAAGTTGTAAAAAAGGCAAAACGTCAAGAGGAGACTGTCAGTTAGCTGCTAGCTAACATTTGCTACGTTCGTTAGCCTCGTTCAGTGGCTAGCTAGCTCGGTTTTCAAATTCTTCCCCCAAACACTTGACATTTTATCCGTTTGATGGGCACGTGAACATTGTTTAAAAATCACCCGTTACCCAGTAATGATTTTGTGCCTCTTATTATTGTTGTATAATTAAGTGTGTAACGTTATGGCAGGCGGATGTTATTATGTAAGAGCAAATGGCACCACACGCCCTTGAAACAAAAGCTGTTGTTTCAATATTTGCTTATTTCTATGTGGTGCAAGGGCTATCCATGTCTTGTACATTGATGGCAGAGACGATTATTGCGGAAAAGGTTTGCACATGTGACTTGTAATGGCTTCTAAAATGGAAAGTCTGGTCATGTCAGCCATTGTTTTTGTTGTCATTGGATTGATATCATTTATTTTCCATCCCAGAGCCAGGTCTTTCACATCAGTCGGCTGCTTTTGACAGGTATCCAATCCCTGACAACAAAACACTGTGCAGTTTTCTCCTAGTACAGTAGTAGTGCTTCACTTTGAACAAAAATAAACTCATGGGTTGTCACAGGCAATTTGGCCTCTATTTTGGCACCTTGTATCACTGGTTACTCTCCACAAAGGACATGAATTGGACCACAGAAGCGGTTTCTGAACTTGAATATGATTGTGTACCCAGAATGAAATCCTTTTGTAGACTAAGCCTACATAATGCTTTTGACATGCTGGCTGCTTTTCCCATTGATCACCTATTGGGATTTAGAGTGATTGACTGAGGTCCGTGCTAATGTTGTCATCGTTGTAGCCAATAGCCATCATACTTAGTCACATCTAAATATACGCAGTGAAAAGTAACTGAAGATAAATGCTTTTAGAGACATCAGACTGGCTAGGTTGGGATTGAAGTTATATACAGTACCAGTCAAAAGTTTGGACACACCTACTCATTTCAGGGTTTTTCTTTATTTTTACTATTTTATACATTGTAGAAAAATAGTGTAGACATCAAAACTATGAAATAACACATATGGAATCATGTAGTAACCCAAAAAGTGTTAAAAAAATCAGAATATATTTTATATTTGAAATTCTTCAAATAGCCACCCTTTGCCCTGATGACAGCTTTGCACACTCTTGGCATTCTCTCAACCAGCTTCATGAGGAATGCTTTTCCAACACTCTTGAAGGAGTTCCCACATTTTCCTTCACTCTGCTGTCCAACTCATCCCAAACCATCTCAATTGGGTTGAGGTCGGGTGATTGTGATTTGGTTTTTTTAGACCAGAGGAAAGGTTCCTCCTACTTGGCCCTCCAACACCACTTCCAGCAGCATCTGGTCTCCCATCCAGGGACCAAACGTGCCTAGCATCAGAGGTACGCCAGCAGTGGGATGCAGGGTGGTATGCTGCTGCTAGATCGAGGCTATTTGGTTCTTTCATTGCTGTCAAAGTGCATGTCGCTCAATCAAACAAAGTCTATGTAGAGTCCTCAAGGCACACATTATCTAACAGTGTAGTAGATACTCAAAACATCTAAGTTCAAAAGCGGCAAAGCCTTGCGTGGACCTTATACGTGGCTCTGACCTTGCCTCTGATGTTGTTTGTGTATATCCTAACAGACAATTTAGAATAATCCATCGGAACCAGAGTAGACACAAGGTGGCCGTAAAGGATGTGTACCTTTTAAGAAAATCTGATCAATGGCGCTGCATAAGCAGTTTTAGGCCCGCCAAAGAGCAGGGAAAGAGGAAAGGGGACAAATCTGCCGGTGGGCAGGGAGGGGACGGGACGGGAAGCACATTCTGGGTCTTAACAATGACTCCAGTTCTCACATAAGTGTTTGTAAAGGAACGGGACGGGGGCGGGGATGTAGTGTGTGTGTGTGTGGAGAGCGATCCATGGACCTTTCCCCCCCCCCTTTCTCTCTCCCCTGCTTCCTTCCAGGCTGAGTCACCGCTGGAGTGCCTTGAGAGAGTGAAGGAAGACGTGGAGAACAAGAGTGAAAGAGAGGCAGTGTGAGAGAGACGATTAGGGGAGTAAAGACAAAGAGTGAGAGGAAAACCGGAGTAGAGAGGAGGTAGTGAGAAGAAGGGAGAAGAAAAAGAGAGCCAAGGGAGTTGGGGAAAAGACAGAGAGAGACAACACACACACAGAGTGAGGAGAGGAGAGTGGGTGTGTGTCTGAGGAAGAGACAGCAAGGTCAGGACTGCTGACCCCCCCACCCCCCTGGGTCTGAGCACTGTGCTGACGGTCAAGGCGAAGCCACTATGAGCGACCAAAATGTTGTCAAGGAAGGCTGGGTTCAGAAGAGAGGTGAGTCGATTGATTGATTTGATGATCGGTGATGTTTACGGTCTTTGAAAATATATATATTTTTTCACAGTTCACATCAAGAAAACAAACACCCCCGGTCCCCACATACCTGTATATACATAAATATGGAAACAAACAGGGAAGGGAATAAATTGAATATTGTATTATAACCAGGGGTTGGAACCAAAATCATTTTCCAATCGTTTCGTTCTGAACAGAACCATTATTTATTTTTTTCGTTCCGTTCCACTGTTCCGAACAGCAAAATAAAGTTCTGAACCAGTTTGAAACAAAAAAGTACTGTTTATATCGTTCCTTTTTAAACCTCTGAAAACATATAAAAAAAATAAAAAAAACATTTAGTTCAACATTAAATTACTTCACCAATCAGTGTGGATAGAGCAGGGCTCGAGATGCGACTGAAATTTTGCAGGTGAGAGAAAATGGAGGAGGCGGCTTGTCTTGAAGCGCAGGGCATCTTGTTATGACATGCATTATCTGAATTAGGCCCACAAAATTATACCTACGGAGAAGCGGCTCCTGTCAAGGAACTTTGAATGTTTTTGAACTTCCGAGAGTTGGCTTAATGTTGGACTAGAGCTAACGTTAGCTAGCTAAGCTAACAAACTTGTGTGTGCAGAGCTGCACTAGAATTAAAAACACGTCTTAACTTTGTTGTAGTTAATTAATCCAATGTGAAACGTGATAACTATAGTATCCTTAACTAGCATTGAAAAAGTTAATCCATTCTTCTCTAATTAAACATTTCTCCCTAATTTCTGAATCACTTGTAATGCCATCAGTAGCCTATGCTTCGGAGGGGCAGGTAGCCTACACACACTGGCAAAGATTTCCAGCAGGCAGGTAGACACGGGAATACGTTTCTGAGTGACGGAGTAAGGGCTTTGCATAGGCGGTTTGTTGGCATTTTTATGGGACCAGAAAAAAATGCCCGGAACGTAAAATAACATTATTAACTGATTCCCATGATTTTAATATAACGGTTCTGTTCCGGAACAGTTTAGATCACTTTAGTTTAATTTAGTTATTTTTCGGTTCTGTTCCCTGAACCGGTTCCAACCCCTGACTTATAGCTAGTATGCTCAGCGTGTGGTATGGAGGATTTTAAGCTGTGTTGACTGGTTGAACACATGGATTGGGTGTGCGTGCAGTGTGTGTGTGTCTATATATTGTTTAGCCTCAGGCTGTGACACTGCCACAGACAAATTTCAACTCTTGGAGGATGGCTTAACTCCCCAGTTCCTTCCTTTCAGAGCCCAGGAGCCACTGAATTGTTTCAGGCACTTTTGAGCTTGTACAAAATCCAGTTACAGTCTTCTAAACACTGAAGGGTAGCTAGTGGTTTAGAGTTAAACTAGTAGCAAACAATCAGTTTTATACTTGTATTTTTGCACACTGTCACTTGTGGTTAAAAATAAAATAAAAATCAATGATACCATATAGCCTATTAGCAAGATGGAGCTCTTCTACAACAGTGTCCACATGGACATCTTGCAAGAAAACACCAGCATGGACCCTCGTGTATTAATTAATTATGTATTAACCTGCTTGAACCATAATGAATCGTGCCATACTATTAAATGAAAATGCACTTACTTAAAGCCGTACATAGAGGTACATCCCAGATGGCATCACATTCCCTTTATAATACACTACTTTTGTCCAGGGCCCATAGCCCTGGCACTGTAAATGAAATATTGCCATTTAGGATGCAGCGAGGGTCTGACCACTGCTGCAGCCAGTCAGTTAGTAAGTAACTAGAAAAACTGATAAGCTAAGTTTCCAGTATGAACCAATCCCTGCTGGACTTGTTGCAGGTGAGTACATAAAGAACTGGAGGCCGCGCTACTTCCTGCTGAAGACCGACGGATCCTTCATCGGCTACAAAGACAAGCCCCAGGACGCAGACCTGGCCTATCCCCTCAATAACTTCTCTGTAGCAAGTAGGTCCTCCTCGCCTTCGTCAGTCTCCATTTTAGACCATTTGGGGGCGGTTTCTCAGACACAGATTAAACCTAGTCCTGGACTAAAAAGCAAGCTCAATGGAGAATCTCCATAGAAAATTATTGAGTCCAGGACTAGGTTTAATCTGTCCCGGGAAACCGCCCCTTGGTGTGTTGGGTGTATTGTATTACAATATACAGTGCCTTTGGAAAGTATTCAGACCCCTTGACTTTTTCCACATTTTATTCTAAAATTGATTAAATAAATAAATCCTACACACAATACCCCATAATGACAAAGCGAAATAGGTTGTTCTAATTTTTTGCAAATGTATTAAAAATTAAAAATAGGTCCCACAGTTGACAGTGCATGTCAGAGCAAAAACCAGGCCATGAGGTCGAAGGAATTGTCTGCAGTGCTCCGAGACGGGATTGTCGAGGCACCGATCTGGGAAGGGTACCAACGCATTTCTGCAGCATTGAAGGTCCCCAAGAACACAGTGCACTCCCATCATTCTTAAATGGAAGAAGTTTGGAACCACCAAGACTTTTCCTAGAGCTGACCGCCCAGCCAAACTGATCGATCGGGGGAGAAGTGCCTTGGTCAGGGATGTGACCAAGAACTTGACGGTCACTCTGACAGAGCGCGAGTTCCTCTCTGGAGATGGTTGTCCTTCTGGAAGGTTCTCCCATTTCTGCAGCACTCCACCAATCAGGCCTTTATGGTAGAGTGGCCAGACCGAAGCCACTCCTCAGTAAAAGGCACACGACAGCCCGCTTGGAGTTTTCCAAAAGGCACATAAAGACTCTGTCCATGAGAAACAAGATTCTCTGGTCTGATGAAACCAAGATTGAACTCTTTGGCCTGAATGCCAAGCATCACATCTGGAGGAAACCTGGCACCATCCCTACGGTGAAGCATGATGGTGGCAGCATCATGCTGTGGGGTTGTTTTTCAGCGGCAGGGACTGGGAGATTAGTCAGGAATCAGGATCGAAGGAAAGATGAACGGAGCAAAGTACAGATAGATCCTTGATGAACCTGCTCAGGACCTCAGACTGGGGCAAAGGTTCAACTTGCAACAGGACAACAACCCTAAGCACACAGCCAAGACAATGCAGGAGTGACTTCGGGACAAGTCTCTGAATGTCCTTGAGTGGCCCAGCCAGACTTGAACCCGATCAAACATCTCTGGAGAGACCTGAAAATAGCTGTGCAGCAACGCTCCCCATCCAACCTGACAGAGCTTGAGAGCATCTGCAGAGAAGAATGGGATAAAATTCCCAAATACAGGTGTGCCAAGCTTGTATACCCAAGAAGACTCGAGGCTGTAATTGCTGTCAAAAATGGTCTGAATACTTATGTAAATGTGATATTTCAGTTTGTATTTTTTATAAATTAGCAAAAATGTATATTAACCTGTTTTTTCTTTGTCATTATGGGGTATTGTGTGTCGATTGATGAGGGGGGAAAACTTTTTAATAAATTTTTATAAAAGGCTGTAATGTAACAAAATGTGGAAAAAGTCAAGGGGTCTGAATACTTTCCAAAGGCACTGTACAACATTTGACATTTTTCATAATTTAAAATATCAATTAAGGTTCCCATGTTAGGCCGTGTGCACTCCCTGGAGCCAATGTGTCCCTGTCAAACGTTCAGAGCTAAAGTAGTGCTACTTGAATATAGTACAACACTGTTACCTCCTGAAACAGTAGTGAGTTACAAATGTTTATTCTGTGGTCCTTGTGATGCTTTGTCATTTTATTTTGACCTTTTATCTCTCTCTCCCACCTCTCTCTCTCCCTCTTTCTTCCCTCTCTCCTTCTCGACACCCTCTTTCTTCCCCCTCTCTCTCTCTCTCCCCCTTCCTCTTTCTCCCTCTTCAGAATGTCAGCTGATGAAGACGGAGCGGCCCAAGCCCAACACGTTCATCATCCGCTGTTTGCAGTGGACCACGGTTATTGAGAGGACATTCCACGTGGACACGCCTGATGAGAGGTGGGTCACTCTCTCTCCCTCCCACCTCTCTCTCCTCTTCCTCTACTACAGCCTTGCCTCCTCATATTTCGCTTTTAGGGAAACCGCCATTGAAAAATGAAGTGAAATACCTAAACACTGTTTAGATGCTGCTAAAACGTGTTAATCTAAACATAAAACTTCCACAGCAGCAGTTGCATGTTTTGACGTAACTAGTTTTAGCAAACCACGGGAGCATCCAGACAGAATGGGGGTATGTCTCTAGATTTCTCCATGGCATTTGTTTTGTACCCTGCACTTTTCTAAATGTGTGCTTTCCTCAGCATATATATATATACATCTCTCTTTCTCTCTCTCTCTCACACACACGGTATAGCAGTGTATTAAAGTGAGCTGCTGTTGTTTGGTTCCAGGGATGAGTGGGCCGAGGCCATCCAGATGGTGGCTGACTCTCTGGCCAAGCAGGAGGAGGAGGGGAGCCTGTGCAGCCCCACGTCGCAGATCGAGAACGAGGTCAACGAGGAGGAGATGGACACCTCCACCAGCCAACACAAACGGAAGGTGAGCCGCCCTGGGGACTGAGCACAGGTCATACATTGGTAGATAGGCACGTAAACACCAACCAAGATTGTCTCTCTCATCTCAATGAAGGCTTCTCCTCTTCTCTTTTCTCCTCTACTTTCATCTTCTCTCCTCTCTGACAGACAATGAATGACTTTGACTATCTGAAACTACTGGGCAAAGGCACTTTTGGGAAAGTCATTCTGGTGAAGGAGAAGGCGAGCGGAACGTATTACGCCATGAAGATCCTGAAGAAGGAAGTCATCATCGCCAAGGTACTGGCTGGTGTAAAGCAGTTTCTCTCAACCTTTTTTATACTAGGGATCAAATCTAATTTTATTTGTCACATGCGCCGAATACTACATGTGTAGACCTTACAGTGAAATGCTTACTTACAAGCCCTTAACCAACAATGCAGTTTTAAGAGAAATGCATGTTAAGTAAAAAATAAAAGTAACAAATAATTAGAGCAGCAGTAAAATAACAGTATCGAGGGTATATACAGGAGGTATCGGTACAGAGTCAATATGCGGGGGCACAGATTATTCAGTCGAGGTAATTGAGGTAATCTGTACATGTACATCTGCAAGCTTTGTGTTTTTTTCCTGCTTGGAAGTACATTTAAACTCACGCTATAGAACTGACTAAATGAGTGTCTGTGACCATCTCACAGACTGGAGGTCAATAAACACTGGTTGAAAGAACTGAGCCCTGTTGGAATGGATGCAGATATCGCCATTTGGCGTCTTTTCACCTTCTACATCCTAACATTCTGTCTTTCTCTCCCGTTCTCTATCGCTCTCTTTCCCTCTCTCTCTCTACCCCCGTTTCTGGATTTTCCTCTCTTTCCTTGTAACGCAGGACGAAGTTGCTCACACCCTCACAGAAAGCAGAGTGTTAAAAAACACCCGGCATCCATTCCTAACCGTGAGTATTGTTTAGCAGAGACTTAAAGGCAAACTTTATACTGTAAGCCTGTATTATTCACTTGGAGGCCATGTCTCAAATGACACCCATAGGGCTCTGGTCAAAAGTAGTGCACTATATAGGGAATAGGGTGCCACTTGGGATGCATCCACATACTCAGTCAAAAGCCAAGTCTGATAGAATAAACGTTTAAGCTGTTCTACTGTTGCACGTGTCATTAGATATGTATTCATGGGATAAATTAACATCTGTTTGTGTGGATGTAAAGAAACAAAACAACAGCGATGGTGCAACTCTTATTTTTCTCCAGTCTCTGAAGTACTCCTTTCAGACCAAGGACCGGTTGTGCTTCGTCATGGAGTATGTAAACGGAGGAGAGGTAAGAGATGCCTGTGCTACCTGAGATACCTGGGGAAAGATGAGCACTTTTTTCCCCAGACACTGTAGGTGTGTTGATGAGGATTCCCTGAGACAGTTGCACCTTCCTCTTCCACAATGTAGAATTATTTCCATGGACCGTCTCAGATTAGGAATGCTGATCTAGGATCAAGTCCCCCTCCTATTCATTCTGATTTAAAAGGCAAAACTGATCTTATATCATCACTCCTACTCTGAGACGATATGTGAATACTGGCCCAGGACATCTTTTTTAGAGAGCCATTAGTGAATGGAACTATACCTTTATATGCAGATGTGTAAATATATATTTGAATTTAACATAACTTTAAATCATTTTACATTTTGTTACGTGTTTTTACCATTTATTCCTTTCCCGATTTTCCCCGCAGCTGTTTTTCCATTTGTCAAGAGAGCGAGTGTTCTCTGAGGACCGCACGCGATTCTACGGAGCTGAGATCGTCTCCGCTTTAGACTACCTTCACTCTGCCAAGATAGTGTACCGCGATCTGAAGGTACATGCATTCAAATGGACAGTCATCTCTATATCTATCATAACACCATGTGTAGACTTCTCTAAGAAGCAAGTCCTTACTTCCAATCCTAACTAAGTCCAATGGGAGACTAAGTGAAGATTTGACTTAAAACATATAAAAAGAGCATGCTGTTGAGGATGGATATATTATTGGGGTGTATATTCAACATATGATATGGTATTTATGCTCATTGGCAGCTGGAGAACTTGATGCTGGATAAAGACGGGCACGTCAAGATCACAGACTTTGGCCTCTGCAAAGAGGGCATCACAGACGCGGCCACCATGAAGACCTTCTGCGGCACGCCGGAGTACCTGGCTCCAGAGGTCAGAGCTCACATTGATGTACACTACACTACCCAAAATGGCATGTTGTGAGATATATCCAGGTTTTCTTATGGGAGGAAATATTCTAGGTGTCTAATATATACTAATACTGAGTAAAGCAGGAATCGACTGGCAAGAGTCAAAAGCCCCTGCACGGAAAAGAGTGAGGTGGAGAAAAGAACGGTATGAATGCTGTATGCTCCCAAGGGGGGCCCCAATGGTGGACGCCCTATGCTCCCAAGGGGGGCCCCGATGGTGGACGCCCTATGCTCCCAAGGGGGCCCCCAATGGTGTACACCCTAGCCCCAATGGTGGACGCCCTATGCTCCCAAGGGGGGCCCCGATGGTGGACACCCTATGCTCCCGAGGTCACATACTAATAAAATCTAATGTTATTGGTCACGTACACCTATTATTCACGTTATCACAGGTGCAGCGAAATGCTTGTGTTCCTAGCTCCATCTGTGTAGTAATACCTAACAATACACAGAAATCCCCCAAATAAAAAGAGAAAATATCAGAACGATCAATGTCAGTCTGAAATATATGTATATGGTGGTGTGTATAGACATTATTGACAATATATATGCAGTAGTTATATAGGATGAGCCTTGACTAGAGTACAGTATATACATATGAAGTGGGTAAAACTTACTTTATTATATCATGATGTCCCTATGCTAGGTGCTGGAGGACAATGACTACGGCCGGGCGGTGGACTGGTGGGGTCTGGGCGTGGTCATGTATGAGATGATGTGCGGCCGGCTGCCCTTCTACAACCAGGACCACGAGAAGCTGTTTGAGCTGATCCTCATGGAGGAGATCAAGTTTCCGCGCACGCTCTCCTCCGACTCTAAGTCTCTGCTCTCCGGCCTGCTCATCAAGGACCCCAACAAACGGTACAGACACACACACAGAGAGATAGAAACAGATGCTCGGAGGACACACACACACACACACAGACAGTTGCATGCATGCACTGAAGCAAGAGAGATGTACAGTCGTGGCCAAAAGTTTTGAGAATGACACAAATATTAATTTCCACAAAGTTTGCTGCTTCAGTGTCTTTAGATATTTTTGTCAGATGTTACTATGGAATACTGAAGTATAATTACAAGCATTTCATAAGTGTCAAAGGCTTTTATTGACAATTACATGAAGTTGATGCAAAGAGTCAATATTTGCAGTGTTGACCCTTCTTTTTCAAGACCTCTGCAATCTGCCCTGGCATGCTTTCAATTAACTTCTGGGCCACATCCTGACTGATGGCAGCCCATTCTTGCATAATCAATGCTTGGAGTTTGTCTGAATTTGTGGGTTTTTGTTTGTCCACCCGCCTTTGCAGAATATCAGTCTGTCCGTGATGTTTTTCCTGAAGAGAAGTGGCTTCCTTTCTGCCCTTCTTGACACCAGGCCAATCCTACAAAAGTCTTCGCCTCGCTGTGCGTGCAGATGCACTCACACCTGCCTGCTGCAATTCATGAGCAAGCTCTGTACTGGTGGTGCCCTGATCCCGCAGCTGAATCAACTTTAGGAGACGGCCCTGGCGCTTGCTGGACTTTCTTGGGCGCCCTGTAGCCTTCTTCACAACAATTGAACCACTCTCCTTGAAGTTCTTGATGATCCGATAAATGGTTGATTTAGGTGCAATCCTACTGGCAGCAATATCCTTGCCTGTGAAGCCCTTTTTGTGCAAAGCAATGATGACAGCATGTGTTTCCTTGCAGGTAACCATGGTTGACAGAGGAAGAACAATGATTCCAAGCACCGCCCTCCTTTTAATGCTTCCAGTCTGTTATTCGAACTCAATCAGCATGACAGAGTGATCTCCAGCCTTGTCCTCGTCAACACTCACACCTGTGTTAACGAGAGAATCACTGACATGATGTCAGCTGGTCCTTTTGTGGCAGGGCTGAAATGCAGTGGAAATGTTTCTTTGGGGATTCAGTTCATTTGCATGGCAAAGAGGGACTGCAATTAATTGCAATTCATCTGATCGCTCTTCATAACATTCTGGAGTATATGCAAATTGCCATCATACAAACTGAGGCAGCAGCCTTTGTGGAAAATTCATATTTGTGTCATTCTCAAAACTTTTGGCCACGACTGTACACACAGAGGCACAGGTACACAGACGAACACACACACCAAGGCTCCAGTGGGGGATTATACGAAGCTGGGTCAGTGATCAGCCAACAAACTCTGCCAAATAATTTTGACACAACACATTTCCTACTTCATAACAGATCAACTTGAAATGGGTTATTGACTCATGACTCATGCTAATCAGCTAACCAGCCCTCAACTAACTTCCCATAATTTAGTCTTTTTTTGTACAGGAGTTACTGGCTCACACTGGTCCTGCTTTATGAAATACTACCTCACCGCAATTTGTTTTCATTTGTTTATCGCTCTTCTACAAAGCCGTTTGTCACTCAAAAGCTTGAGGCAGCTAGGTTAGTGGAAAACCCAAGGGAGAACATTCTCTCATTCACCACATGATGCTATTCCAGGATTTGCACCTAGCTCATGTTTTTGTCTTGTTTCACGACGGGCTTTCTAGAAAGTGTTCACATTTGTACATTTCTTTATTTCCGACAGACTCGGGGGCGGTCCAGACGACGCAAAGGAGATCATGCGCCACAGTTTCTTTGTGGCGGTAGACTGGCAAGACGTCTACGACAAAAAGGTGAGTCTTCTTCACTTGACCTCTTACGTGTACGATTTCACTAAACCAGTTCTGTGTCCTCCCACCAACTTTTGAACAAATTCGGAGTATTCCATGCAGGTCAAAATGACTAGCGTTTTTCCAGTCAAATATGCAAATATTGACATGTCACACACGAGGCAGGGACATCAGTGTGTCACATGTCACTGTGGCCCTGTGTGGCTCAGTTGATTAAGCATGATGTCAAGATCTTTGGTTTGATTCCTGCTAATGCCACCGATACGAAAATGAATGCACGCACTAATGTACGTGGCTTTGGGTAAAAGCGGCTGCTAAATGGCATATGAATTATATATTACATGTGACAACGGTGTCCCCTCCCTCTCCCCTAGTTGGTCCCCCCCTTCATGCCCCAGGTCTCCTCAGAGACGGACACCCGGTATTTCGATGAGGAATTCACGGCACAGACGATCACCATCACTCCCCCGGAAAAATGTAAGTGTCCGTCGGATCCCTCAGCACGGGTCGGCCCACTTTTTTTGAATAGGGGTTTTCTGCCATGGACTCCACCGCAAACGGACAGGTCCAATCGTAGCATATTACCCTATGATACACAACAATTACTATTTGAAAGGATGATTAGTCTGTTGAATTGGTGTGTGTTGTGCTTGGTACTGGCCTTTATTTAGTGATTATTCTAAGATAACACTGTTACTCAAGTGCCCCTAAGTAATGAAACTTAATCGCAGGTTATAACACCCTTAATTAACTTTGTTATTTAGCCCAGACTTACCTGTTCTTCTCCCATTTCTCTTTCTGCAGACGATGAAGACGGAATGGGCGAGGGTGACAGTGAACGGAGGCCTCATTTCCCACAATTCTCGTATTCGGCCAGCGGACGGGAGTGAAGGCCATTGCCAGTCAGCCAGTATCGCCCCCCCGCCGCACGGCCGTTTCGAGGAAAACACGTAGCCATTTTAGGAAAAGTCTCCCCTCTTTTCTCCTTCTCTGTATTCGAGTGCAGACTGGGAGAAGTCGTCTTTTTAGGGACTATAAAAGGGGTTTTGCACAGTGGGATAGACTCAAGCTGGTCTCTCCACACAAAAAAAAGTATCTTACATTTTCAACGCTATATACTGCAGAAGGCAATGTTTTTGTTATGTATTTTTATCCGTCAGTATTAGGTTGTCGACCTGTTACGTTCTTTGTTTGTTTTTTATTTTATTTTCAACTTTTTTGCACTTGGTTTGGAAGAGCCGTTCTAGGGAACAAAACCAAAAATGTTGCCTTACGTGTGCAGATGTTTCGTATCATACAGACAGGGTTTGGGTCGGGGGGCTCGTGGTTCATTCAAACTATTACTTTTCTCATATACAATGCCATGGTGGCGCATATTCTCCAATCCCATGGCAACGAGAATCACTGTCTACTAAAAACAACAAAAAAGACAGAACTGACGGAGTTTCTTTCATTCCAATTTCATTGTCACAGTGTTATTTCTTTTCATCCTTTTTGACCTTTAATTTTCAGCCAGAGATTTCTACTTGGTTATTGTTTAACAGAAACACTAAACTGCCAGATACTGCACGGTTCACTCAGGCAACACAGAGCACAACCGCATTCAACTCAGCTACCAGTTTAGCTTTACACACCCATCAGGGAAAAGCTACTATGAATATACAAGCCTTTTTTGCATCTTTTTCCACAGTCATTTGATTAATAACTTATTTTCATAGCTATAGAAAAAATAGTGGTATGGATGTTTACACAAGGAATGTGGCTTATACAGGTCCACCTTGTGCTGTCATAACACACACACACGCTCACACACACACACTAACATCAGAGCCAGCTCTGAGCTCTGCTGATATGGCTTGTGACAGACTATGAAATCTGTATCTGTAAAAAAAAAAAAACATCTCCCCATCAATCACACACACACATACCCTTGGTTTTCTTCCCAAATCGACAAGGTGGGCGGAAGGCATCAATAATCACTAACCATGTTGGGCCACAGATCACGTGAAACTGAGCCATGAATATACTTGTGTATGATGATAGGGTGAGAATGGAGAGAGAAAAGGAAAGCAGTTCCCCCCCCACCTTTTGTGATGTAAATATGCAATGCCTTTTTTTGTTCTTAGTGGTGTCTTGGCCAGACATGAACTTATGTGTGTGACTGTACTTCAAGCTTGCTGACGAGAACCAAGACCGGAGGAAAAGAAAGACAGAACTACGTTTTGGGTTAAAACAACGTAAACTACAACGTTAAAGACTGACTGGACGCTCCCATTTTGTGGCTGTCATCGTCGCCTCGACCTGTCTGTCCAGAAGAGGTTTCCATGGAGATGAGACCCTTTTTCGCTGTTGGTCGAATGGATTGACACCCACTGTAATGTTTTATTTTTCCCTTTCAAATGGGACCATGGTCAATTCTGCAGTGATATATGGTTACATCAGGTTGTTACCATTCCCCCCCTTTTTTTTGTACCATAGTACTAGTTTTATTTATGTTTGTCATTCTAGGCAGTGTTACCCAGTCTTGTTCAGAGTCAAAAAGGCACTCTAAGTCGCTGAAGGATGATATTGTTGGATGCATTACTAAAGTCTTTTTTATCCAATTGTTTTTTGATTGTTTGCCTGTTTGTTTTCTTACCAAAACATTAGTGCAAGAAACCAATAGTGGACTTGCATTGCCGTGGTAGTATTTATTTTGAATTAAATTAAAGAATACATTTCAGGGTTTTTCATGGTGTAAATCTTTTTCTTTTCCCCCTTCTGATATTTCAGTGAGTGTGTTCCCTTTGGAAAGCAATTCCCTAAACAATGTTCAAGGGTCTCATCCAGGGTCATGTTCATTAGGAACCAAACAAAATAAAACAAACCGGGAGGAAGAAACTACTGGCATTTCCACTGACAGATTTACCCTAATGTTTTACCCCAAAGGCTCAGCCTTTTCTTTTTCCATCTACACGGGCCGGTACCAGTGTCTCACTGGGCCCCGGGTACTTTTTTAGCCTGCATTTACATAACAATGGCAAACTGAACTTTATCACCTCAAAAAGCACCAGTCTTGAACGATGCTGTGAGTCTGAGGTCTGTGAGTCTGCTCACCACAAGTCTTTAGTGTCACTCTCCTGATGGAGACAGAGAGCTTACATTAAAGGGATACTTCGGGATTTTGGCAATGAGGCCCTTTATCTACTTTCCCAGAATCACATGAACTCATTGATACCATTTTTTCTCTGTCCAGTATGAAGGAAGCAAGAAGTAGTTTCACGAGCCAATACTAACTAGCGTTAGCCATAGCGCAATGACTGGAAAACTATCTGCTACCCATACACTTCCAGTCATTGCGCTAACGCTAGTTAGCAACTCCCTTCAAATGGGATAAAGAGAAATAAAAATAATATCCACGAGTTCCTGTGATTCCGGGGCAGTAGATGCTGAAGTTTCCCTTTAACATAAAACACTGGCGACACACTGGTGTGGACTTGTTCAATATGAAGCAAAAAGTTTTCCATTGTGTGCACAAAACATAACCCAGGCCTTTATTTGGATGGGATGTACAATGGGGAACATTATGCTGATGGGAGACATCACAATCAAATATTTTTCATACAAAAAAAAAGTACAGCATTGCTCTCCTTTTGCCTATGGGACAATCCATTGGTAAACAATTTTAAGGCTGAACAAAAACCTCTGTAAATCAACTGAGGAAAATACACACAAAATACTGACCATATGCTCTATAAAAGGGTTGTTCAATGTCTGTCCTGGAGGGCCGAAACACTTTGCTTTTCATCCTCTGCTAATAAGGGACTAATTCAGACTTGGGACACCAGGGTGCAATTCACTTGGATTGTAGTTCTTTCCATCAGCAGTGCCATTCACACCCAGTCCCTGCTACGGCTCTCAAAGACATTTATATCTAAGATCAGTTCAAGGCCTCAGCTCAGCTCAGCGCACGTGCTGCACAGATTCAGTCATTTCAAAATCATCTGTATTGACCTCAAGAAAAACAAAAAAATATATTGACACTATCCATATCATCTAGAGATCAGTGGAACTGAGCTAAACAGAGTTGGTGGTGGTGGGGGTCCAATAGGTGAAGGTATGGCCCATCAGAACTAGGGTTCCTTTTGGCATCCCCAACAGCATCAGTGAGACGAGGTTCACTCCGGGATGGAGGGTGGCCAGTCCACATCTACAGACTGAGGAACGCACAGAGAGAGAAAGACTAAACTCAGAAGAATCCTTTTGAGTCACCTGCATGTTCAATCATAGTTCGGCAAGTTTCTATTCTTAGCTTGAAAGCACAGACTGCTTTCAAGGTAAGGAAACCAATATCGAAATAAGTAAAATCGCTTCATCCCTTTCAATGATTAATTAACTTCAACTGTGTCTCGCTATTTTTAATACAATAATCCCTGTGCACTGTGTCTTATTTTAATATCCCACAAAAAGCTAGATACATTTATTGTCAACTTTCTAAAATACCCACCTCAACGTCCAGCTCTAGGATATCAGTCTCAGTCTTCAGCAGATCACACAGATTGGGCTTGGTGCGACCAAAGTCTCCGTGGACAAACTCCTTGATGTAACTGGGAACAGCTAAGGTAAAGACATTGGGTGAGTTGTTCATGATAAAAAAAAATGTATGTGTTATTGTGTGTGTAAGTATATAACTGTGAATGTCTCTCAACCTTAACACCTCCCTTTGTGTGTACGTGTGGGTTTGTGTATGACTATTGGTGTATCGCACTGTTTTGCTTCGTTCTGTGTAAAGGATACGTCCCTGCCTGCGTGCGCAGCTTCAGGTGGAAGTGATGCGCGTCCAGGAAGCATGTACTCATGGTGTGAATGACGCGCTCTCTGACGGCCAGCGGCCTGCGATGCAACACTCTTAGTGGCGTCTTCTGAGCTAGCTTCAACTCCTATATGACCAAGCCAAAGAATATCAACACATACCGTAGGTAGGCAGAACTTTATTTTAAGGTACTGTTTACACTGAATGAGCAAACCAAAGTTTATAGAACACATACCATAAAATAAACTACAACCAAGATGTTTACCAGTGTGATTGTATATGCAAATATAATGTCATTTAAAAATAGCATTCAACACTCACTTTGGTTTCCTCCAAGAACGTGATGTCGTCTTTGTTGATGGCTTTCTGGGTGCATATGAGGGCGGTGTACGACTTGGTCTTGTCCTCCTCACCCTCCTTCATGTGACCCATAGCATCTCTACACACACACACACACCACACACACACACACACACAAACAGTATGACCTGTCAGCATCATTCGTAGGTTTCTGGACAGAAGTGAGACCCATTTTTCTACTGCGTCGCTCACCTGCTTACGATCTGTAGATCTCGTACTCGGATTTTGTCAGAGGACTGGTTGATGGTCTGTGAGAAGAAAAGATAGGGCTGTGGTCAAGTCCTGTGTGTGTGACCCTGCAGAGACACTTTGTGTGTGTGACCCTGCAGAGACGCTGTGTGTGTGTGACCCTGCAGAGACGCTGTGTGTGTGTGACCCTGCAGAGACGCTGTGTGTGTGTGACCCTGCAGAGACGCTGTGTGTGTGTGACCCTGCAGAGACGCTGTGTGTGTGTGACCCTGCAGAGACGCTTTGTGTGTGTGACTCTGCAGAGACGCTGTGTGTGTGTGACTCTGCAGAGACGCTGTGTGTGTGTGACCCTGCAGAGACGCTGTGTGTGTGTGTGACCCTGCAGAGACGCTGTGTGTGTGTGACCCTGCAGAGACGCTGTGTGTGTGTGACCCTGCAGAGACGCTGTGTGTGTGTGACCCTGCAGAGACGCTGTGTGTGTGTGACCCTGCAGAGACGCTGTGTGTGTGTGACCCTGCAGAGACGCTGTGTGTGTGTGACCCTGCAGAGACGCTTTGTGTGTGTGACCCTGCAGAGACGCTTTGTGTGTGTGACTCTGCAGAGACGCTGTGTGTGTGTGACTCTGCAGAGACGCTGTGTGTGTGTGTGACCCTGCAGAGACGCTGTGTGTGTGTGTGACCCTGCAGAGACGCTGTGTGTGTGTGTGACCCTGCAGAGACGCTGTGTGTGTGTGTGACCCTGCAGAGACGCTGTGTGTGTGTGACCCTGCAGAGACGCTGTGTGTGTGTGTGACCCTGCAGAGACGCTTTGTGTGTGTGACCCTGCAGAGACGCTGTGTGTGTGTGACCCTGCAGAGATGCTGTGTGTGTGTGACCCTGCAGAGACGCTGTGTGTGTGTGTGACCCTGCAGAGACGCTGTGTGTGTGTGACCCTGCAGAGACGCTTTGTGTGTGTGACTCTGCAGAGACGCTGTGTGTGTGTGACCCTGCAGAGATGCTGTGTGTGTGTGACCCTGCAGAGACGCTGTGTGTGTGTGACCCTGCAGAGACACTGTGTGTGTACCTCCTGCAGCTGTCGGACCTCTGCCTTATTGAACCTGGCTCTGTGAGGATTTAGCAGCTCCAGTGCAAACGGACGACCTGCGAAGGGGGAGACACCTCCGTTACACCTCACATTGACGGAAACAAGGACTGCGGATGTGTAAACATACATGTATGTTGTGTGTCTGACCATTTCCAAGTGTCCGCACATCCACGTCCTCCCTTCCTGAGGAGGAGAAATTAAACCCTGCGAAGACCAGAAGGACAAGAGGAGAAAGACATTACTTGAAATACCAGATTCATTCACCAGTGTATTCTTTTGGATCTGTCTTTCTCATTGACTTAGATAGACATTGGATCATTGCATCTGTCCCATTATGGCATCAGTGAGAGCATGGGCAGCGCCATTTAGGCCATCTCTTTTGAATTAGTCAATTTTCTTCTTCTACTACTTCTATGAATTGGCAAAAGAACTGAAAGGGTGCATACTGCTACCTGTAGTGTGTTTGAACAGGTATGAAGCCATGGTTGCTGATTGACTGCCACCTGCAGCTATGGCACGTTTGCTCACGAGTATAATTCATTGGCTAATCCCTCCTGATGACCTTGGTGGAATCATGTGATTCTTCATTAAACCATAGGAAGTCCCACCAGTTGACTACTTCAAAATGGTGAAAGTTCTCAATGGCGCAGCCCATGCTAAAAAAGGCTTTTGGGCCCTCTATCTATCTCTATGGTCTGTCTATCCCAAGGTAATACTTTGTAGAGCCTACCAGGTTCAGTAAGGAGAAAACGTTTAGAAACAGAGCGAAACAAGGAGGTTCTACCTGAACTCATCCAATAAGAACACAGATTTTTGTTTCCTGTTGCAAAACATTTTGCTACAGTGTGGCCTTCTGAACACCACCCAGTATACGCTCACCCTCGGCCCGGAAAGAGGAGAGGAGGGGGGCAGCGATTAGCTCCTCCACCGAGGACTCCATCCTCCTCTCTCCGTCAATCACCCAGGGGGTCTGGGGCAGGGTGCGGGAGAACTTGTTGTACCTCCCTAAAAACACAGGGACAAACATAAAGGAGTCAATTCAAACCCTTAAAAACAACTCTTCAGTATTGGATTGTAAATAACCGTAAAATCCCAAGGCATGAAGGGTTAATCCTAACTTTTCCTTACTTAGCCCTGCATTGATGTCAATGGGGGACTAAGGGAACATTTGACTTACCTAAGTGGATGTTAGGATTCGCCCCCAACTGAATACATTACTGAAGTGTAAAGTGAACGGACACCACTCTTGATAATCTCAAAGCCCTCCTTTGGTTCAAATCATCCAAAAGGGATGTAATAAACAACCTTACCCGCCACAAATACAGAAACGTGAAGACACTGGACGTCTTGAGCGATGCATTTGCTCGCTGGCCTTGTAGGGGGACAGGGGAACTTTCTAGTGAGAGAAAATAAATATCATTAAGCAATACATGCAGTTAGATTGTGAGTTTTCTCAAAAGAGTGAAGACAGAGAAACAGTAAAAAAAATGTATAAATAAGCAAGAATAACTTGATTACTTACTTCAGAAACTTCTCATCGGAAACCTTCTCGAGGGCTTTGACCACGGCCATTCTAGTGAAGACATTCTGTTGTGAGACAATAAACTAGAGATCAGAGAAAAGACAGTAACACAGAGAGATATGGAATGACAAAGAATGAGCAGTATGTCGCCATTGGTAACAAAAAAGCAATTGGACGAAAACATTCACAGAACTTATCAAAACCATTTATACCAACGACCCATTTTGCTCAAATGTCACGTGACATGGCTCCAATTGGCTTTTTCACTCACCTGTTTGTTCTTAGTTGGTCTGAAGCACTCTGAACAGATGACAGCCCTGATTGCAAGAATAAAGCAGAGAAGTAGAAAGTAGTTTCATAAAAATCCTACATTACATTCAATATTACATTTATTTTGCTATCAATCAGTCAGTCAATCAGTCCTTCCGCACGTCCGTCCATCCATCCCTCCCGCCATCCATCTAGTTGTCTAGTCAATCTATTCATCTTATCTATTCCCTGAGGAGTAGTGTGATTGGAGGACTTACAGGAAGTGGCAGTCTGAGTCTGTCTCTGGGTGTGTAAACCCCACGCCCACCTCAAACTGTTCAGTTTGTCGACTGATCTGTAGGATGAAGAGGAAAATAAAATGTAATAAAAATAGAACAAAAAAATCCAGAATAAAAATAAATTCCTTTCAGGAATTCATATAATTTTGTCACTTACATTTGATTTGATTTGCCTTTATTTTACCAGGGTAAGTTTACTGAGAGAACACTTATCACAGTGCAAGTCGGTTTGTTCCGCCATGTCAACTCCCGGTCATGTTTTTCTTGTCAATGATAGCAATTGACTTGACAAGGCCACAAACAGATCTGGGACCATGCTAGCTCATTACAGGTTATTGCTATAGATACAAGTAGTGCATTATACCGTAACTGTATGACAAATCTTTTTCAACAGCGGTGTCTGACCCATCAGCATGTGAAGCTACTGTATGGCTACTTCCGGGTCATGGGTCACTGACCTTGGTCACCACAGGTATGCCCCCCAGCTCTTTGGACACCAGACCCTGCATGGTCCACTTGAAGGCCTCCTTCACCTGGATGACATCATCCATATCGAGGCACATAGACTTCTCCCTGTTTGGTAACAAATTCAACATAATTAATGAAAGTATTAAAAACCCCTAAGGTCGATGTCCGCGCCCCTGCGGAAATCGAATTAACATAATACAAACATCCCCATAAAAATCTGTCAGTTTAATCTAGAGATACTGTTTTTTTTGCATTGGATGCACCTTGATCCATCACTTCCGCATCGGAGGTGAAAGGTGACAGAACTAGAGCAGTGTTTGTCAGACCATGAGACTTCGGTCTACTCACAAAATTGTCTGTAGTGTCTGAACGGTTTATTACTCTATGGAAAGATGAGACTCTCACGAACACAATGGTGTTCTCCGTTTTACTCTACGACCCCCACAAGCGTCTTGAGACTCGTCTGAAGTCGGTACAGCAGATCTTCCAACTTATGTCTGTAGCGTCCGAACAGTTTGGGCTACACACTAATTTTATTAATTTTTTATTTTATTTTACCTTTATTTAACCAGTTAAGCCAGTTGAGAACAAGTTCTCATTTACCACTGCAACCTGGGGCCAAGATAAAGCAAAGCAGTGTGACAAAAATAACAACACAGAGTTACACATGGGATAAACAAAGGTACAGTCAATAACACAATAGAAAAATGTATGTACAGTGTGTGCAAATGTAGAAGAGTAGGGAGGCAGGGCAATAAATAGGCCATAGAGGCGAAATAATGACAATTTAGCATTATCACTGGAGTGATAGATGTGCAGATGATGATGTGCAAGTAAAGATACTGGGGTGCAAAAGAGCAAAAAATAAATAATATGGGGATGAGGTAGTTGGGTGTGCTATTTACAGATGGGCTGTGTACAGGTACAGTGATCGGTAAGCTGCTCTGACAGCTGATGCTTAAAGTTAGAGAGGGAGAAATAAGTCTCCAGCTTCAGTGATTTTTGCAATTCGTTCCAGTCATTGGTAGCAGAGAACTGGAAAGAAAGGCGGCCAAAGTAGGTTTTGGCTTTGGGGATGACCAGTGAAATATACCTGCTGGAGCACGTGCTACGGGTGGGTGTTGCTATGGTGACCAGTGAGCCGAGATAAGGCCGGGCTTTACCTAGCAAAGACTTATAGATGACCTGGAGCCAGTGGGTTTGGCGACAAATATGTAGCACGGGCCAGCCAACGAGAGCATACAGGTCGCAGTGGTGGGTACTATATGGGGCTTTGGTGACAAATCAGATGGCACTGTGATAGACTACATCCAATTTGCTGAGTAGAGTGTTGGAGGCTATTTTGTAAATGATATCGCCGAAGTCAAGGATCGGTAGGATAGTCAGTTTTACGAGGGTATGTTTGGCAGGATGAGTGAAGGAGGCTTTGTTGCGAAATAGGAAGCCGATTCTAGATTTAATTTTGGATAGGAGATGCTTAATGTGAGTCTGGAAGGAGAGTTTACAGTCTAACCAGACACCTAGGTATTTGTAGTTGTCCACATATTCTAAGTCAGACCAGTCCAGAGTAGTGATGCTAGGCGGGCGGGCAGGTGCGGGCAGCAATCGGTTGAAGAGCATGCATTTAGTTTTACTTGCATTTAAGAGCAGTTGTTGGCCACGGAAGGAGTGTTGTATGGCATTGAATCTCGTTTGGAGGTTTGTTAACACAGTGTCCAAGGAAGGGCCAGATGTATACAGAATGGTGTCGCCTGCGTAGAGGTGAATCAGAGAATCACCAGCAGCAAGAGCGACATCATTGATGTATACAGAGAAACGAGTCGGCCCGAGAATTGAAAACTGTGGCACCCCCATAGAGACTGCCAGAGGTCCAGACAACAGGCCCTCCGAATTGACACACTGAACTCTATCTGAGAAGTAGTTGGTGAACCAGGCGAGGCAGTCATTTGAGAAACCAAGGCTATTGAGTCTGCCGATAGGAATGCGGTGATTGACAGAGTCGAAAGCCTTGGCCAGGTCGTTGAAAACGGCTGCACAGTAATGTCTCTTATCGATGGCGATTATGATATCGTTTAGGACCTTGAGCGTGGCTGAGGTGCACCCATGACCAGCTCGGAAACCAGATTGCATAGTGGAGAAGGAATGGTGGGATTCGAAATGGTCGGTGATCTGTTTGTTAACTTGCCTTTCGAAGACTTTAGAAAGGCAGGGCAGGATGGATATAGGTCTATAACAGTTTGGGTCTACAGGCTAGTAATAGGGGTTGCAACAATTTCGGCGGATAATTTTACAAAGAGAGGGTCCAGATTGTCTAACCCAGCTGATTTGTAGGGATCCAGATTTTGCAGCTCTTTCAGAACATCAGCTATCTGGATTTGGGTGAAGGAGAAGCGGGGGGGGGGGGGCTTGGGCAAGTTGCTGCGGGGGGTACAGAGCTGTTGGTCGGGGTAGGGGTAGCCAGGTGGAAAGCATGGCCAGCCGTAGAAAAATGCTTATTGAAATTCTCGATTATCGTACGTGATTTATCGGTGGTGACAGTGTTTCCTAGTCTCAGTACAGTGGGCAGCTGGGAGGAGCTCTTATTCTCCGTTGGACTTTACAGTGTCCCAAAACTTTTTGGAATTAGTGCTACAGGATACACATTTCTGTTTGAAAAATCTAGCCTTAGCTTTCCTAACTGAATATTGGTTCCTGACTTCCCTGAAAAGTTGCATATCGGCTTCCATATCGGCTTCCTAAACAATAACTAACCAAAACAGCAGAAGACAAGGCATATTGACATTAGAGAGAGGCATGTGTAGCCGAGTGATCATAGGGTCCAATGAGCAGCAATAGGTGAGTCAGGGAGCCGTTTGGTAGTCGCTACTACGCTAGGCGAGCTGGAGACACGGCGATTCAGAAAGCTAGCGGGCCGGGGCTAGCAGATGGGTCTTTGGTGACATCGCAACGGAAAAGCCTGTTGAAACCACATCGGACGATTACGTCGGCAGACCAGTCGTGATGGATCGGCGGGGCTCCGTGTCGGAAATAAAGGGTCCAGGCCAAAATAATATGGGCGAGACTCTCAGGAACACGTACATGTCGGGTGTTTTGCTCTAGGACGTCCAGAGGCCTCACAAGACTTGTCTGATGGTCCCCCCCGTACAAGTTGAAAAAATGAATGGAAGTATATATGGAGACTGTTTAGTGCCAAAAATAACAACAAATGTTTCTTGATCTTTCTTATATCTCTCAGATATTGGACAGACACTTCAGAACAAACTTCCTTTAGATTTTTTTTGGGGGGGGACTATCTGTTGTTCCATGTAGTGAATCTGTTATTCAATGCGTTTGTATGGGCTAATAGCAGTAAGGCCAGATAGCATTTTTCATTAAATTTTTTTTTTTATATATTTTTGGGATACTTCCAGGGGTCTTACAATTCAAAATCAAATAGCTAAATGATCCTTGGTATGACCTTCTTAAAACAATTCCATATAGCTTATTAGAACCCCACCCTCCCCTGACTTAGACTGTTATGGGTTAAGACATGACATGACGTTATAAAATGTGTGGTCATAATATAGTATAGAACACTGTAATATTTCAATGTGATGATACTTTCAGATTAGAATGATTTCTTTAACGGAGAGAAATTAGGCTAGATAGATGGACGCCACTCTGGTGTAGCGAACTTACCTCACTTCCTTCTTTACATGCAGCCAACAAGAGTGCTGTAGGAGTGTGGCAGAGAGAGAGGAGGGTACATGTTCAGAAATGAGTAACCCCTTGTCTGTTTACAAGCATCCGTCATGCACACCCTAATGGGAGTGCCACATCTGTAGAAACAATGGCTCTTGCGATTGCACTTCAGTCTACTCTGGAGTAGATAGACGCAGTACCACTAACTATGAGGTAACTATGCTCTCTAATGGCCAACCCAGGGACATGATACTGCATTATTGACTGTATCAAAGTCTTGCACTGCCACACATCACCCTGTATAGAACGACTGGTGTCCAGGCTAGACTGACTGAGTGGCTATGACAGAATCAACTGAGGTTTAAATAATCATACGTTTCTATTGAATGGAAATTGTTTTGAGACAAACCATTTGGATATACTGTAAGCTGATAGGTAGACAATTGTGTGACATCAGTTATCAGCCAAGGCCTACAATGTAACCACTCACCTCTCTGACAGACAGCTGGGCCGGTAGGGAGACGGACAGTACCATCGTGTCAAACTGGTAGTTTTTGGCCTTCACCACCTCCGATATCTGCACACACACACAAAAACAGTATCATGAATCCCCCCCCCCCCCAAATTCCAGTGTTGGTTCTGTCCTCAAGCTGTGGTATTTGAGGCATATTCTGGTAGACTGGAGCATTGATTGATGATGGGGTATTTGATCACTAGGCAGGTACTAAGGTCTTTCATTTCATTTTAATCTTCAAGGTTGTGTCCTAAAATGGTACCCTATTATCTATATAGTGCACTACTTTTGACCAGGGTGTCATTTGGGACACACCTAAAGACGTACATAGTCATAGGTATCATGTAAAACAATAGTGGCTCCTAATGCAATAGGATTAATAGTGACCAAACACACCTTTATGGCATAGGCTTCATCACAGAACTGCTGTAGAACTCCCAGGCACACCACACACACGTCCGAGTCCGCTGGCTCGGCGTCGCCTTCCTCCATCACCGTGGGAACCACAGCAGAGTCGCCTTCTGATTGGACGTCCGTCTCTGCGGCATCCATCTTGATTTTTTTACTAGGGGGGTCTTCTGTGTGCTGCTCCAGCACGGCTGCATCTTGGGATCCGTTATTCTCTGGATCACTGACGAAAGCACAAAGTTCCCTTGCTGTATCCTGAGCATGACGAAAAGAAAAACATTATTCAGCAACAAAAAAATATATTAAAATGTCTCCCAGCAATTCAGTTCACTGACAATATGACAGCAAGTTGGATCATGGGCACAATTCTTCTAAAGGAGCACACCTAGGTTACCTACAAAGTAGCGTCTGCCACAGGCTTTCACGCGAAGCGTGAAGCCGAGGCTACCTACAAAGAAGAACGTTGGAGCTACTTAATTGTCTTTGCACTTGTATCTCTGAAATGTCTGTATGTCTGTCCCTGCTTTAAGTGCAAAGACAATACAATGCAGCAAGAGCACTGGCCTCATAAGACTGGCGGTAGGCCGACTGCACACCCAAGCAGCAGAACCTCAGGACACAGCGGGCGCAGCATCCTGCTTCCAGCAGCTTCTTCACTATTGGTCTATCTTTCTCCTTCAAGGGCAACATAATACTGCTGTAAAATGGACAGAGATCATAGATTAATGAGATCAGTAAGAAAGTTGAATGTACAGTTATGTCCGGCAAACCCACTACAAGTTAGCTGACAGTAGAATCAGTACTACTGTAAGTTATCTAAGAGTAATATCATATGCACATCACCATGCTCATAACATATCACACACTGTAGGGTGAGGTTACAATCATTGGTAGCTGAAGCTAAGCTTGCAAGCACACTTTGCACTACAAATATAGTTATGGGGGCTATAATCTCTGTTAACCCAGAAGTAAAATGTAATGTGTACTACTGTACAATACTGGACAAGGCTGCTTGCTCTGAGACACATTGCTAGCACTAGGTCACACCCGCAGCCCTGTGTGGATGTTGATGCATTTCATGTTATAATGTGCAGCTAGCCAATACAGCTAGCTCGCTACTGTAGTTTCGAAAATAGCTATAGCTTTATCTGAGAATACAAATAAGCACACGCTTGCAAAGCAAAAACAACAAGTCATAAACCTACCTTGAATGGCAAATGAACTACAGACTTTGTAAGACAATCAAATGTTTATGTAGAGCGAGAACAGAGTTCAGTCAAAGACAGTTTAGAAACTCTGTGGTTCAGTCATTTGGTTTCTCAGCATGCAGCTAACGTTACAGGAACAAGACCGCATCAGAGGTAGACACAACAGGTCGAATTAGATAGATTCATCTGTTGATGAGGTTGGATTTCATAATTTTGATCAACACCACAGGTCCCTTAATTGTATACAATATCCCTACCAGTACCTTTACATGACTGTATATACATATTAATTCGTTAAACTGTACAACAAACTAGTTTGATGCGCACAGTGCTCTACTAGCCTAGTCTCACCCCACATATAAACCCGCATGGCAAATTGTCAGACAGCTAAATACGTCATATCAAAGCGCCTTCGAAGTTGACAGGAGGGTCTTTTTTCTACTAGAGTCGTAATCGGTGGCTCTGGAAGGTTCTGGAAAGAGCGAGAGATAAATTCGAATCTGGACCCATCTGAAGTCAAGCAGCTCTTTCTGTGTTTTTGGTTACATCTGTCCCCATCAAAAGTATTTTAGCAACATATTCCGACGAAAATAAGTAAGGATGCTTGAAGCAATGGCTGGACCGAAGATGCCAAGTGGTGGGATGAGAAACAAAGGACGAGGGGCATATGTGGACCGTGACAAGCCAGCACAGATTCGGTTCAGTAACATCTCCGCAGGAAAGGGTAAACTACAAATACAGTATTCGTATTTCATTGTTGGACGAATAAATACCTACCCCTGACGCTTGTGTTTGCCTCAGACAGCTGCTGCGACACTCCCTTTGCGAATGAATGAATGGATGCTACTGCTGGCTCAATCTGGGCAGGGCAACCGTTAGCCACAAGGTGGTACCCAGTTAGCAAGCTAGAATCTGTTACAGAGTAAATCATGAAGGATGCATGAAGGTTCTAAAGAACATTGGCATTAGTGTACAATCTAGCAACCGTGACCAGATAATAATCTTTATTGTACCCTAGCTTTGTTAGGACCAACAATTGACTAAATGAACTGTCCTGATGTCATGAGCATCCATTTATGTACTCTTTAACCAATGGAGTATCTTGGAGTCTTCTTGTCCCCCTCAGTAGTCAAGCAGTAAATATTGTCCATAGAATGTGTGTTCTCTTTGTGGAAGTAACAGATTTGTTTTGTTTGACAGCTGTCGCTGAATGCATCAGAACCAGCCTTGGCCCTAAGGGCATGGACAAAATGGTAATTAAATGTAGTTATTTACATCAGTACTCTTGACTTCTCTTCACCATCTCTCAAGGTTTGGTCATTTGTTTGTAACTTAAAGAGGAATTGATTATTTCAGATTCAGGATGGGAAGGGTGATGTGACCATCACCAATGACGGGGCCACCATCCTGAAACAGATGCAGGTGCTGCACCCTGCAGCCAAGATGGTAAGGTTCAAGATAAGGGAGCTGGGGATATGTTCCCAAGTTTCTGCACTGTCATCTACAATTGTTGTGGCCTTTTTTTGTTGAAATGGTAAATTACTGCTCTGACATCTGGCAAGGCACTGTCATTTTTTCGGCGATAATTCACATTTTCTTAAAGGTTATTTCTTAAAGGCATCTTTGGGGAACTTTCCTCTCTAGCGTCTGTCCTTTTGAAAGATCAACAATATCAGGAGTCTGAAGCTATGTTTGTCTTTCAGATGGTGGAGCTGTCCAAAGCCCAGGATATTGAGGCTGGCGACGGCACAACTTCGGTGGTCGTGATTGCTGGTGCCCTGCTTGACGCATGCGCCAAGTTGCTTCAGAAGGGTAAATGATGAGGAACCAATGGAATAGTTATCAAAAGGGCAAACCCCACCTGTCTGGCAAACTTCGTTAAAAAAAAGTGCTTATGCCAGACTGCGGCAAAAGCCTGAACAGCAGCCTTGAAGCTCTCCCAGGACCAGGCTTGGTGACAACTGGTTTACACTATAAACTCCTAGACCAGAATCAGTTCTAATCTAACGGAGTCCCTGCATCCGAAAGCTTTAATACAAACTGCCTGTCCTCTCCTTCTCCACCAGGAATCCATCCCACCACAATCTCTGAGTCGTTCCAGAAGGCGGTGGATAAGGGCGTGGAGGTGCTGACGGGCATGAGCCAGCCGGTGCTCCTGAGCGACCGCGAGACACTGCTGAACAGCGCCACCACCTCCCTGTGCTCCAAGGTGGTGTCGCAGTACTCCAGCCTGCTTGCGCCCATGAGCGTGGACGCCGTGATGCGCGTCATCGACCCGGCCACCGCCACCGGCGTGGACCTGCACGATATCCACATTGTCAAGAAGCTGGGGTGAGGAGGGAGCGGAAGGGTGGTGGCTCCAGATTATGCACTCACTACTATAAATAGTTCTGAATAAGAGCGTCTGCTAAATGACTAAAATGTAAATGTTTAGTTAGGATTACCAACAGGGTTGTTTACAGGATTGACTTCTGGGTCATGTTCATTAGGGCACGCAACAGGAAATGTTAAAATGTTTAGCAATGGAAAATTCGTTTTTCTTATTGGAAAAGTCCAGGTAGTCCCTCCCCTTTTGCAGTTCCTTTTCTGCCGTTTAGTGCCTAATGAAAACATGATCCAGCAGTATACCATGGGTTACTAATGTATTATCAGTGTCATAGCGTTACCATCCCTTCCCTGAAGCTTCTGACAGCTTCCAACAGTTACATTTCAGTTTGACTAGGCACATTTTCACTCCCCAGTTCTCTCTCTGTGGGGACGTGGACATGTCTGATGTGCCAGATCAATCTCAGGCGGTCAATTAGCAGAATGGCTCAACTTTGCTTTCCCTGCCAGTCACCTTCTGACAATCTCCCATCAAAAACATAGTTGTGTAATCAGCAACACAACCACACTGATGTCCTACTTATGTGTTTATCAATGGCTTGTGCATGAATAGACACACAATCCACTGATCTCAATCGACAACGCAAATTATTTCCTCATGCTTTTTTGTTAATTACTTTGCCTTTGTTTGGAATCAGTGAGGTAGACACTACTGCCCTTAGGCAGATGTTCTACCCATAATAATGTCCTGGGTGTTTCTCTGCAGTGGGACAATTGATGACTGTGAGCTGGTGGATGGCTTAGTGTTGACCCAGAAGGTGGTCAACTCCGGCATATCCCGTGTGGAGAAGGCCAAGATCGCGCTCATCCAGTTCTGCTTGTCCCCACCCAAAACCGACGTAAGTCATCACAATTACTGACTTGTCTCGTTGAAATTGGCTTCCATGTTTGTCAGTCAATGTCCTTGATGTTATGGACTATGACTAGTATTTTATCTGTTACCTTTTTATTACCACTCAATCTTCTAATTTTCTTACAATTGTTTTGTTCCATCTCAATGTTCTTTTTTTGTCATATCCAGATGGACAACCAGATAGTAGTGTCAGACTATGCCCAGATGGACCGCGTGCTGCGCGAGGAGCGCGCCTACATCCTCAACCTCGTCAAACAGATCAAGAAGGCGGGCTGCAACGTCCTGCTCATCCAGAAGTCCATCCTCAGGTAACACCTGATGCATTACTGTCACATCACTGTGAAGGCATTATTTCACGTCACTGTAATGTAATCAATTCACTTTGTCCAACCACTCACAATATCTAGAAATGTATTCAATAGAAGGGCAAGCATTAGCATAATTGCTAGGTGTTCCACTCTATATTAGACTCTTCCCATAGGTGGACTTCTGTCTGCGTCTCTGATGCTATCTCGATCACTGGATGACGTGCGGATGTAGACATGGTTAAAAAGTAGACCCTACTTGTTTCAGAGATGCTCTGAGCGATCTGGCCCTCCACTTCCTGAACAAGATGAAGATCATGGTGATCAAGGAGATCGAGAGGGAGGACATTGAGTTCATCTGCAAGGTAAAACAAAATAATGTTCGATTGGCCTTTACTTTGTAGGTCATGTTCTGTAACAGCCAAATGCTGGCTGACTGATGCTGAGCTAACCTTGCCCCCCCACCTTGCACACCTACAGACTATCGGCACCAAGCCCATCGCCCACATTGATCAGTTCCTTCCTGAGATGATGGGCACCGCCGAGCTGGCAGAGGAGGTCAGCCTGGATGGCTCTGGCAAGCTAGTCAAGGTATGCTAATTCACTTAAACTAATCGCAATTTGGCTCAAGTAATCTCCAAGGCTTGGATACGGGACTGCTTTCAGGCTGCCATCACAACTATGCATGTGGAAGAAGGACTCGTGTCAAAATACCCACGTTTTATCCTAATGATAATACCCTTGGAACTTGTTAAATGGTCATCAAACAGGCTACATGCAATCCTTAAAATGGTCACTACGTGTATTCCAACCTCCTTGAATGAAAATGTCAATTATTTGCTTTAAATGTTCAATGTAAAAACGATTGAATGTTTCAGAAAAGCTTATTCTAACATGCTGACCACACCCCTCGCATCACCTGTAAATGTATTTTGCAACGCTCACGCACATGCTATTCAGTCATTGCACTCACAATGCTCGCGCTAAAATATAACTATTTTCTATTTGAGACCCTGCAAGTCCCACCTCTCCTATCTCCTCATTGGTTTTTAGGAGAATATACCCACGTGGGTGACAAAGATGAACTGAGGACCACACTCCAGTCCAGTTAGTAGTGGTAATGCAGCTTAAAGTTGGTTGCCAACTGCCACAAAGTCCAAATAAGAAGCCTGAAGGAGGAGAGATTACTAGAAACCAACTCTGACCCTTTTATCTGTGGATTAATTGTCGGAATAGAGGACCTTGGGCATTTCAGATAAAATAACCCAATGTGTATCCCAGGACAAATTAGCTAGCATTAGCAAGCTAGCTAGCTAAATTGGCATAATGTTTAATGCTTTTTGACCTGTCCCCAAATGAATGTAGTTGGTTCAGAGTTTGTTTTGATATTTCAACCTGCGTGTCCTGGTCTGGTCAGCATGTTGCATAATAACTTTGGCATGCGTCTGGTTTCAACTTCCAATTGAAAGTGAATTCATGCTGTTTCTCTCTGGCCTGTTCCACTCCATAGATCACAGGCTGCACCAACCCCGGTAAGACGGTGAGCATCGTGGTGCGCGGCTCCAACAAGCTGGTGATCGAGGAGGCGGAGCGCTCCATCCACGACGCTCTGTGTGTCATCCGCTGCCTGGTGAAGAAGAGGTGCGTTACTGTAGCCGCTCTGGTCTGCTGTCTAAACAACACTTGCCTCTGTAGATGCATGCAGTGACGTATGTGGAATTATTACATAGAAAATGAAGCACCAGTCCCTCTAAGCTTTGCCCACTCGTGGCTGTCCGTGTCACAAGTGGCCATTTCCGGGGGACAGAGAGAACCCTCTCTTCAACCTGGGTCAGTGGCTTCACCCCTGGCTCTGGACCTGTTGAGAGGAACATACTCCTCTGAAAGACTGCGACTACGCCTAAAATGGCTGTGAAGGATGTGCACCCTTTTTAAAGAGCTTAACCGATCTTGTGATCGATCCCAATAGATCTTGAAACCAACCATAGATATTTCTGTTTTGATATCATCCAGTTTTGTAGGATCTAAAACACCCTCTTTTTATTACAGAAGAGAGGGGGGGGAGAAGTGGGCCCCAAAGTATCTACCAGCGTAGTCATTTTCTAATAACCATTTTCTTTGCATTCATTAAATTCCTTGTTTGGTTAACTTATGTATATTGGTGGGGTTCATCTCCATCTCCATCCCCGTATCCTTCACTCAATCTGATCTGAAAATGTAGTATATGTTAGCGCTATAGCCTCGAGCTTGGACGATAAACCAAAAACGATCGACTCCGACTATACCAACCACTTATCGTGGGCATTTTGCAGTTCCTTACCGTAGGTAGCCGATACTGGAGATGTGAATTTTGGCATAAAGTAAGTTTGCTAATATGGTTGGCTGTTAATAGGTCTATTGACATCTGCAACATTTAAACTATTGGTTTTAAAGGGGTAATGCAAACAGTGGTTCACAATGTTGTAAATTTATAGTTAACATATATTAATAAAGTTAATTTATTGCAGTATGGATTTTTGTCCATATCGCCCCACTCTACTACAGCCTATTTGCTTTCACCAGTTTATCAGAATGGGGGGGCACTTTTGTTTAATCTCTATACCTTGACTTTCTCGCCATCTCTCCCTCCCAGGGCTCTGATCGCCGGTGGCGGCGCCCCTGAGATCGAGCTGGCCCTGCGTCTGGCTGAGTACTCCCGCACGCTGCCAGGCATGGAGGCGTACTGCGTGAGGGCCTACGCAGACGCTCTGGAAGTGGTGCCGTCCACACTGGCCGAGAACGCTGGCCTCAACCCCATCTCCACTGTCACAGAGCTCCGCAATAGGCACGCCCAAGGCGAGAAGACTGCCGGGATCAATGTCCGCAAGGTACGGCCCTGCCACCTTCTCCTGGATTCTGTTTTGTTTTATGCTTATTTTCACCCTGCCATAGTTTGTTCAACGTTGCATCCTGAGAACCTTCAGATTTAGAACAAATGTGACTGTCTCTTGAGGCTAGAGTCACGCCTTGACAACACCTCATTGTCCTGGTGTGCTCGCAGTAAACTTATTTGCCTATTCATTGACTGGTCTCTTGTGGCCCAGCCTTTCACCAGCTCGATACAGAACCTCCATTTGAGTGTCGTTCAGATTTACATTACTGCAGTTGCATACCAGATATGTGATTGTTTATCATGTAGAATAGGGAATTGACTCATCTCCTCTAATTACATCTCTGCATCGTTTGAAATGTTTCACATATGGTTAAACACCCCTGGGGTAACGATCTCCCAATTCCTCTCTCAGGGCGGTATCTCCAACATTCTGGAGGAGCTGGTGGTGCAGCCTCTGCTGGTGTCTGTCAGCGCTCTGACCCTCGCCACCGAGACGGTCCGCAGCATCCTTAAAATTGATGACGTGGTAAGAGGCCAGACCACCCTCTGGTGACACTAGTGGAGGGCTATCTCATTCAACCTGCATTAAATCTTGTATGCCTTTTTTTAGTATGGAACAGAACAGCAGAAAAAATACACATTGCTCTAATAATTGAAAGCCCCCCACTTTCACTTAAATTGTCCTTTTATAAGGTAATAATATTTTCCCCTTGTCTTGCAGGTGAACACCCGATAAGAAGTTACGAGAAGATTTGTCAATGTAGCAGTGTGTTACCAGTGTGTTACTGCACATGCTTGTGCCACAAGGAATCATAGGACTGGCTGTTTGCAAAGACCTGTATGTCCAGAAGTCCTCTGTAGTTGATGCATTCTGTAATTTAATTAAACTGTTTTTTTTGACACGCCATGTCTTGTCTTTGTGTTTTTTTGTGTACTTCTTCCTTGGGCTCCCTCGGTGACTGACCCCACTGATGAGCAGTTCATCTTTAAATCTCAGGCTAGTGTCACCAACGGCATGGTGTTAACGACAGGTGGCATTGGCAGTCAACTGTCAACCCTGGTTTTGGTAGTTATCACCATTTTACACTTTAATACATAAATCAATCTGTGGGTCATGATGTATTTTATGCCTATAAAAAGTTTAGATGGAAAGTTATCAATTTAGAAATGGAATAGTGTTGAATATATTTTATTTAAATGCTATGTTTTTGGCATGAATAATCTGGGCGAGAAATGACGGGAGCATTTTAAAGCCGCTGCTAAAACTTTGAATTTGAAAGGTGTCATATTTCAAGGGCTAAATGTTGTCATTGCAACTTTCCCCATGTACTTTGCATGTACAATGAACAAAAATATCAATTGTATTTAAGATTTCACTGAGTTACAGTTCATTTAAGGAAATTGGTCACTTGAAAAATGTATTAGGCCCTAATCTGTGGATTTTACAGGATTGGGAATACAGATATGCAGCTGTTGGGCACATGACTCAAATAAAAAGTAGGTCAGGAAAACCAGTTAGTATCTGGTATTACCAATTCCCTCATGTAGTGCAATGCATGGAGTTGATCAGGCTCTGGAATGTGAAGTTGCTGGATATTGGCGGGAACTGGAAAACGCTGTTGATCCAGAGCATCCCAAACATGCTCAATGGGTGACATGTCTGCGTATGCAGGCCGTGGAAGACTTGAAAGAATTTCCGTGGTGGATGAATGGTACGACAATATGCCTCAGGATCTCCTCACGGAATCTGCGCATTCAAATTGCCGTCAATAAAATGCAATTATGTTTGTAGTTTATGCCTGCCCATAGTCCAGTGCTTAATTTGAGCCGGATCCCGGCATCTCTCAGATTTTACCTTGTTTGTTCTGGCACCTATTTGCCCGGCTCCGGAATTATTTATATAATTTGTTCAGTTTGCACTGTAAAAATAAAAGCGATCAGAGTTAAAGCAAGTTGCCTCCTGGTTATTTATCCCGCCTCTGAGAAAAACCATCATGTATAAGCGCCGTGATCCTTCTGTGCAATCATTCTAATCCTTCCACACTGATTTCAGACCTGCTCTCTTATTTGTACATAGGTTATGGGGGCGGGCCGGCCGGCGAGGTAACTGATCTTGAAACAGGTCTTGGCGGTGGTGGTCAGCTAGTGAAGAGGTCCCTGCGTAATCACGTCACGTAGCCAAGGCTAGTCGTCTCCCTACTGAATTTGAAACTAATGGGAACACAAAATCGAAAATGAATAAGAAAAGGCAATCAACTTTGATAACGTTTTTGAAGTAAAAAAAATCTTAAAATATGGTGAATGGAACCCAAAATGAGCCAGAGAACTGTCAGTGCTGGACAGGCCCGGCCCTGGACGTTCTGCTGCCCTAGGCGAGACAAATCTGCCGCCCCCCTCCCCTCCTATCCCTGCTAAACTATGTACAGCAGGGGTCAGCAATAGGTTTGGCCTACACTACAATTTTTTTTTTTTAGCACATCTGGTTGGTAGCCTATATAATCAGTTAAATGTCAATAACATAGCCTAATATGTTCAATATGATTACATTGATAAAATCAATGTCTATTAAATGTGTTTATTTTTATTTTTGTGTGTGTTGATTGGAGAATTAAAATAAAATGTTGAAAAAGTCTCAAAAGGAGGATAATGAAAATAGAAATGCCAGGGAAGAATGGACAGAGAAATAGACATTCTTGCCATATTTCGCCAACTTCAAACCAAAGTGTCTGTATGCAATTGTCACGTTCTGACCTTAGTTTATTTTTTATGTCTTTGTGTTAGGTTGGTCAGGGCGTGAGTTGGGGTGGGCAGTCTATGTTCTTTTTTCTAGGTTGTTTGTTTTCTATGTGTTTGGCCTGGTGTGGTTCCCAATCAGAGGCAGCTGTTTAACGTTGTCTCTGATTGGGAGCCATATTTAGGTAACCTGTTTTCCATTGTGTGTTGTGGGTGGTTATTTTCCATTTCAGTGTTTGCAACATACGGGACTGTTTGTTTGTACTTTTGTTATTTTGTTCAGGTGATTTATTAATATCTCATTATGGACACTTACCACGCTGCACATTGGTCCGATCCTTGCTACTCCTCCTCAGACGAAGAGGAAATCCGTTACAGCAATGCTGTTTGCAAATAATTTAATCTTGGACATCCTTATGAATTTAAGCATGGCACTTTCAAAAGTTACATCTCCACCCAGACACTCTACTGATGCAGAAAAATGTAAGTTTAAACTGTTGGCTACTCATCCATTGCAAAACACAGAACAGAAGTGCTTCCCTGAAAGCTGCCTGGGTTTAAACAAACATCTCCTTTCAGTAAGTGAAAAGCTCAATTAATAGGGACAGAGCAGCAAAGTCACGTCTTTCGCAGGCATTTTAAAGCTTGTTTCTACCACAAGGCATCAGAGTTAAGCACTGTTATAGAACGCTTTATATAATATGGATACTTATGTATTTATTTCTAAATATAAAGCTAACAATATGTATCCTTTTTGCCATTTTCTTTAACAAAGGGTATGGGATACTCTCACTCAATTTGAGCCCAAACACACCAAGCCCTTCCCAGAACGGAGGTATTTACCGAGTGCATGGGACAGTATCGTAGGATTTGGCTATACCGACAACTATGGATAGTCTAATTGTGTTTGTCAAACAAGTAGGCCTACCACGTTTTTGAATAGGATGAAATAGGGTCCAATAATATGTCATTCTATGATTAGGCCAATAAAAATTGTTGGTGTGCACGTATAAATGAGGTCCCTTACTGGGCAGAAAATTATTTTGCTTTCATTTTACTTTAATGTTGCAATCATTATGCTGCCTTTAGTAGGATCAGAGTTTCTTACTAATAACATGACACCTGTTATCACACATGGCACAACCCCACAATTGTTACAATAAAAATAACACTTTTTTTAAACATTTAGCATAATTTAATATTCCTGTAGAACAGTAAAAATATTGAGATCATTTGAGCTTTGGAAACAAGTGCTTTCATTAATGTATGACGGGCCTCGTTTCGCTGGAGCAGTGTAAAATAAGCTTTCTGTCAATGACCCAGCTTTAACGAATTTTGTTAATTTACATCATTTCTTCATTTCGTGGCCCACCTATATTGGCCTCTTTCCTCTGCTGTGGTGCTGTATTGCAGTCAGCGATGGTTTATATTTGTAGCTGTCCATGGTCCTGAAATAAAATCAAAGATACCCAGCATTTCCACAAACTTCAGAAAGTTCCCATTATTTGGCTCGTTCAGCCTGTCGGTGGTCCCACGTAGCGCAATATTCTGGGTGGCCGTTACGCGTATCAGGGCTATGAGCTTCTTCTCATCTCCTTATCCCGATGTGGCCCAGTCTGCCATTACATATCCCGTAAAGATCCATTTATATATTTTGTTTTTTGTTCATATTTTTTGTCTGGGAGTCCGGGTCTCAGATATTAGGGTCTCCCCCGGCATTGTTAGATGTGACCACCTGTTCTTGTCCACCCAGAGAGCTGTCATCATCGGTGGAAGTGGAAGGCTAGGACTCCTCCAGTTCGCCCTCTTCGCTGCTAGAACCAGCCAACAGGGGCTAGTCCGTCTCTGCGAATGAACGGCCTGTCCTTGGAGGCTTGTTGTTCTCCTCACTGGCTGATGGACATTGCTGCAAGCTGATAAAGTTCATCAGCGAATCTCTTTGGCTTAGAGATTGTCCCTCTTTTCTCATTAGTTTTTTAAATATATATTTGTCTCTTAGAATCTCTGTAGCTTACTTTCAGGTGAAATGATTTCACTAGTAGCTAGCTAATGTTATCGGGCTAGGTTAAGCCTTAATCACTAATCCTCTTCATCACACACCAACATTAAAAAACAATACAATATTTTAATTGGCAGATTCATTTTTATTAATGTTTTACAGTTGGATAATCCTGTAAAAACACACACATATCACCATAGCTACCAAGGATAGTGGGAGTGAATTTCGGGAGAAGCAGGAATGGGGTGGGGGCGGGAACTGCTGGTGGCTGGGGCAAGGCACCCCTAATCTTGCCTAATGGGATGGCCGGCCCTGGTGCCGGATGAGAGGAGTGAGAAGCAAACTGTTCCTGATGGAGATGCCTTAGCAAACAGTAGTGCTTATCCCGTCAGTTCAGCATTTTTATTTATTTTATTTAACAAATTCTTATTTTCAATGACGGCTTAGGAACAGTGGGTTAACTGCCTTGTTCAGCATCACCACCGGCACTTCCACTAGCTAGTAGGCCACCCCTTAAAATTGCAATCAGTCGATATAATCGAGAACTATCATCAGAAATCACACAATATGAATCAAACAGTGGGGCGACGCCTGACCCACTAGTTGGCCAGAAGGTTCAAATCAACGTTACATATCGTGGTGTAGATACTGTATTGACAATGACACACTAACATTTCCAGCATGGCCGACAAGACCTCGCCCGCCATAGGAAGCAAAATGGGAATTAATAAATAAAAAGTGATCTTTGCATTTGCAGCTCCTAAATTAATAAAAGTTTTTAAAACCTAGTTTTAAACGACACCTCTGAACGAGCTCCGGCAACTCGTGGCCCAGCTGGCTAGTTTGACTGACATTGCTAGACCGTGGTCGCGTTCCAGGTCGACACGGGTTCGTTCCAGGTGGACTTCATTTCTTCTTAATTTATGGTTGTATTACAATGGATAGTTAACATAACAGATTAGCATAATTGGTTCAGATTATTTGATGCTTTATTGGCCTCTACTTTTATTTTTTTACAAATCCCAAATCACTAGTGCAGGGTTTACCAACTCTGTTCCCGGAGAGCTACCATCCTGTAGGTTTTCACTCCAAACCCAGTAGTAAGTCATGTGATTCAGCTTATCAACCAGTTAGTTATGTGCGCTAAATAAAGGTTTGAACAATAACCTACACTCCCATTCAAACCCAGAATCCTATACTGGATTTTCTCCAGACTTCCAACACGATTCAACGAGATACGATTTGGATGGATAGCCACACGAGGCTAGTGTTGAACATATCAGCTAACCACATGCTGGTGGTGTTCCTGCCTGATTACGTTGAAGAAGTTGCATTGCATCAACCAATGGTTGTGCGCCACGTCATCGACTGTCGGGCATTACATTGCTATATCATAAGATGTGGTGAGCTGATATGTTAAACACTTATCCAAGCATTGCGAGATCTGGCAGGCGTCTGCAATGTAGTCAGGCAGGAATGCCACCCATATGATATAGCGGTATAGCAATCTAATGCCCGACTGCGCAGTCGATGACGTGGCATGGAAATGACGTGCTATGCAATTATTGGTTGATGCCATGCATTATCTGCAATTTGGTCAGGGCCTGGAACATGACCCTCAACTAGCTGAATCAAGTATGTTAGGTTAGGGTTGGACTGAATACCCACAGGATGGTAGATCTCCAGGAAGAGGGTTAGGTAGCTCTGTTGTAACCTATGTAAGTACTAGGTCATATTTATTGGTGCAGACCGTAGCAGAATTCCCTTTGCAAAGGAGAACTAAAAACAAGTGTTTCTTGCAGGACAAGTTCAGGAAGTCCCTTGCAGTTTCAGTCCATTTTCATTCTGTTTGATGCCTATTGAATATGACCCTGTACTGCCTCCAACCAAGTCCCAGGTTTTTGTGGGCACACTGCCCCACAACGGCTCATTTGCACTTCTATAATTTTTGTTTTTGTGTAGAGCGCAGTATCCCACATTGGTCGTTGACCGATGGCCGACCGAGATTCTACTTTATGAATTCAGAAAGACTGCTCATGGGAAAGATCAAAAGGAATGATGTGACGGACTGGTCGTGGTCTCCCATTTCATCTGTGTGTAGTGTCTTTAGATTGGTCTGTTACACTGGTCGCAGTAAGACTCTTTTTTTGCCACACAATCAGAGTTGGTGGTAATTGCTTTTGGTACAGCACGAAAGGCAAAAACTCTCAAGGTTTTAGTTTCAATTTATTAGTAGACAAGTAGAACATTTTAAGGCACAGGGTGAATTACGTTGACTCTTGAATTTCAAGAGACAAAACAATATAGAACAGCAAAAATACATTTTTTTTTAAATGACATTATACAGCTGTGCCAGGAAAATAACCTCTTCCTCAAAGTCAACAAAACAAAAGAGCTGATCGTGGACTTCAGGAGACAGCAGAGGGAGCATGCCCCCATCCACGGGACCGCAGTGGTGAAGGTTTAAAGCTTCAAATTCCTCGGCGTACACATCACTGACAATCTGAAATGGTCCACCCACACAGACAACGTGGTGAAGGCGCAACAGTGCCTCTTCAACCTCAGGAGCCTGAAGAAATTAAGACCCTCACAAACTTTTACAGATGCACCATTGAGAGCATCCTGTCGGGCTGTATCACCGCCTGGTACAGCAACTGCACTGCCCATAACCGCAGGGCTCTCCAGAGGGTGGTGCGGTCTGCCAAACGCATCACCGGGGGCACACTGCCTGCCCTCCAGGACACCTACAGCACCCAATGTCACAGGAAGGCCAAAAAGATCAAGGACATCAACCACCCGAGCCACGGCCTGTTCACTCCGCTATCAACCAGAGGGTGAGGTCAGTACAGGTGCATCAAAGCTGGGACTGAGAGACTTAGAAGCTTTTTCTATCTCAAGGCCATCAGACTGTTAAATAGCCATCACTAGCCCAGTACCCTGCCCTGAAATTAGTCATTTTCACTAGCCGGCTACCACCCGGTTACTCAACCCTGCAACTTAGAGGCTGCTGCCCTATGTACATAGACATGGAATCACTGGTCACTTTAATAATGTAACACTGGTCACTTTAATAATGTTTACATACTGTTTTACTCATTTCATATGTATATACTGTATTCTAGTCAATGCCACTCCGACATTGCTCATGCTAATATTTATATATTTCTTAAATACATTCTTTTACTTTTAGATATGTGTGTATTGTTGTGAATTGTTATATACTACTGCACTGTTGGATCTAGGAACACAAGCATTTCGCTACACCCACAATAACATATTCTGAGAGGGGAAAGGAATTTTGTTGAGGGCCAGGATCTGATCGCCAAGTTTTCTGTACACTTTTCTGGTACACATATTTTAAAAAATAACTTTGCTAACACTTAACCTCAAGCATACAGATGTAGGATCTTAATTTGATCACCCTTTTGCAGGACAACTTTTCTGCAATGCAGGCCTTTTTTTACTTTTGGTGTATTTGAGGTTTGAAAAGGCTTGACCAGATTTGATTTTCCCTTGTGAAAAATATATCAAACCCCGACAAAAATGTAAATGTATTATAATCCACATAACAATTCACATTTCCTGTTACTGCAGGATTATTTTCCTGCTGTAGCAAACTGACTCAAATTAAGATCCTACATCTATACATCTATAATGCCTTTAAACACAGTCATACAGTACTGTTCCTCTTTTATTGTTACATCTAGGCAAACCTGCAGCTTCACAGTCAAAGTTTAAGGGTTTGACAAGGCTAAGGTGCAAGGAGAACAAGCCTTACTCAACCAGAAGTATAGTATGTAGCATTTTATTTGAAGTAACTATTAAAATGTGCTGTATATCTGTGATTCAACAATTAAATAACGGTCCTGCTCTGCTTTTAAGCAAGCTAAAAAATGTAACCACGAAAATTCACAGGCAGAGTTCTGGATACAAGGGCTGACATTTGATTTATACAAACATGTGGTAGCTGTGCCTTGTTCGTTTACATTGTTCATATTCAAGTAAGCAGAATTCTGGATCACTGGTAGAAGCTTAGAATAATGTGTATACTTGATCTTCCTTCACTAAAGCCTTAATTCTGTTTCTGTTTAGATGAAGCAGGTGGACATGGAAGGTGGACATGGACAACCGAGTTCCATATATGGCTGTTGCTGCCAAGAAGGTGGTCATTGAAGTAGAGGGCATACCAGCTGGGATAGTTGAAAAAGCCCTCCCACTATGGCATGGACCAACTATCTATCATTTTGAAGGCAGGCCGTAGCATCAAGTTTACAGTAAGTAAGATCCAATGCTCTCTACAATGTTTCAATGCAGAATTGTAATGTCTTGGTCATTGAGATGAACAACATTGACATGTACAGTACAGGCAGTGGCTTGAACCATTACTTTAGACTAGTGGCCACAATAGATAATCATAGATAATCAGAGTGAAGGAAAAGAAGCCAACAAGTGCTCAGCATATGTGTGAACTCCTTCAAGACTGTGGAAAAGCTTTCCAGGTGAAACTGGTTGAGAGAATGCCAAGTGTGCAAAGCTGTCATCAAGGCAAAGGGTGGCTACTTTGAAGAATCTAAAATATATTTTGATTTGTTGAACACTTTTTTGGTTACTACATGATTCTATATGTGTTACTTTTGATTTGCACTGTATATACAGTGGGGAGAACAAGTATTTGATACACTGCCGATTTTGCAGGTTTTCCTACTTACAAAGCATGTAGAGGTCTGTCATTTTTATCATAGGTACACTTCAACTGTGAGAGACGGAATCTAAAACAAAAACCCAGAAATTCACATTGTATGATTTTTAAGTAATTAATTTGCATTTTATTGCATGACATAAGTATTTGATCACCTACCAACCAGTAAGAATTCCGGCTCTCACAGACCTGTTAGTTCTTCTTTAAGAAGCCCTCCTGTTCTCCACTCATTACCTGTATTAACTGCACCTGTTTGAACTCGTTACCTGTATAAAAGACACCTGTCCACACACTCAAACAGACTCCAACCTCTCCACAATGGCCAAGACCAGAGAGCTGTGTAAGGACATCAGGGATAAAATTGTAGACCTGCACAAGGCTGGGATGGGCTACAGGACAATAGGCAAGCAGCTTGGTGAGAAGGCAACAACTGTTGGCGCAAGTATTAGAAAATGGAAGAAGTTCAAGATGATGGTCAATCACCCTCGGTCTGGGGCTCCATGCAAGATCTCACCTCGTGGGGCATCATTGATCATGAGGAAGGTGAGGGATCAGCCCAGAACTACACGGCAGGACCTGGTCAATGACCTGAAGAGAGCTGGGACCACAGTCTCAAAGAAAACCATTAGTAACACACTACGCCGTCATGGATTAAAATCCTGCAGCGCACGCAAGGTCCCCCTGCTCAAGCCAGCGCATGTCCCGGCCCGTCTGAAGTTTGCCAATGACCATCTGGATGATCCAGAGGAGGAATGGGAGAAGGTCATGTGGTCTGATGAGACAAAAATATAGCTTTTTGGTCTAAACTCCACTCGCCGTGTTTGGAGGAAGAAGAAGGATGAGTACAACCCCAAGAACACCCTCCCAACTGGGAAGCATGGAGGTGGAAACATCATTCTTTGGGGATGCTTTTCTGCAAAGGGGACAGGACGACTGCACCGTATTGAGGGGAGGATGGGTGGGGCCATGTATCGCGAGATCTTGGCCAACAACCTCCTTCCCTCAGTAAGAGCATTGAAGATGGGTCGTGGCTGGGTCTTCCAGCATGACAACGACCCAAAACACACAGCCAGGGCAACTAAGGAGTGGCTCCGTAAGACGCATCTCAAGGTCCTGGAGTGGCCTAGCCAGTCTCCAGACCTGAACCCAATAGAAAATCTTTGGAGGGAGCTGAAAGTCCGTATTGCCCAGCGACAGCCCCGAAACCTGAAGGATCTGGAGAAGGTCTGTATGGAGGAGTGGGCCAAAATCCCTGCTGCAGTGTGTGCAAACCTGGTCAAGAACTACAGGAAACGTATGATCTCTGTAATTGCAAACAAAGGTTTCTGTACCAAATATTAAGTTCTGCTTTTTTGATGTATCAAATACTTATGTCATGCAATAAAATGCAAATGAATTACTTAAAAATCCTACAATGTGATTTTCTGGATATTTTTTCTCATTTTGTCTGTCATAGTTGAAGTGTACCTATGATAAAAATTACAGACCTCTACATGCGTTGTAAGTAGGAAAACTGCAAAATCGGCAGTGTGTCAAATACTTGTTCTCCCCACTGTATATACAGTGGGGCAAAAATGTATTTAGTCAGCCACCAATTGTGCAAGTTCTCCCACTTAAAGGAGAGAGGCCTGTAATTTTCATCATAGGTACACTTCAACTATGACAGACAAAATGAGAAAAAATATCCAGAAAATCACATTGTAGGATTTTTAATGAATTTATTTGCAAATTATGGTGGAAAATAAGTATTTGGTCAATAACAAAAGTTTATCTCAATACTTTGTTATATACCCTTTGTTGGCAATGACAGAGGTAAAACGTTTTCTGTAAGTCTTCACACACTGTTGCTGGTATTTTGGCCCATTCCTCCATGCAGATCTCCGCTAGAGCAGTGATGTTTTGGGGCTGTTGCTGGGCAACACGGACTTTCAACTCCCTCCAAAGATTTTCTATGGGGTTGAGATCTGGAGACTGGCTAGGCCACTCCAGGACCTTGAAATGCTTCTTACGAAGCCACTCCTTCATTGCCCGGGCGGTGTGTTTGGGATCATTGTCATGCTGAAAGACCCAGCCACGTTTCATCTTCAATGCCCTTGCTGATGGTAGGCTTTGTTACTTTGGTCCCAGCTCTCTGCAGGTCATTCACTAGGTCCCCCCCGTGTGGTTCTGGGATTTTTGCTCACCGTTCTTGTGATCATTTTGACCCCACGGGGTGAGATCTTGCGTGGAGCCCAGATCGAGGGAGATTATCAGTGGTCTTGTATGTCTTCCATTTCCTAATAATTGCTCCCACAGTTGATTTCTTCAAACCAAGCTGCTTACCTATTGCAGATTCAGTCTTCCCAGCCTGGTGCAGGTCTACAATTTTGTTTCTGGTGTCCTTTGACAGCTCTTTGGTCTTGGCCATAGTGGAGTTTGGAGTGTGACTGTTTGAGGTTGTGGACAGGTGTCTTTTATACTGATAACAAGTTCAAACAGGTGCCATTAATACAGGTAATGAGTGGAGGACAGAGGAGCCTCTTAAAGAAGAAGTTACAGGTCTGTGAGAGCCAGAAATCTTGCTTGTTTGTAGGTGACCAAATACTTATTTTCTACCATAATTTGCAAATAAATTCATAAAAAATCCTACAATGTGATTTTCAGGATTTTTTTTCTTCTCATTTTGTCTGTCATAGTTGAAGTGTACCTATGATGAAAATTACAGGCCTCATCTTAAGTGGGAGAACTTGCACAATTGGTGGCTGACTAAATACTTTTTTGCCCCACTGTATTTATGTGTACTGTTTATTTTCATATATATTTAAAATAGTAGGTACCCATAAATGTTTTATAGTTATTTGTATATACACTACCGTTCAAAAATTTGAGGTCACAAAGAAATGTCCTTGATTTTGAAAGAAAAGCACAAAAGAAATCTATTAAAATAACATCAAATTAATCAGAAATACAGTGTAGACATTGTTAATGTTGTAAATGACTCAAGTCCTGAACTGGCAGCTTCATTAAAAAGTACTCGCAAAACACCAGTCTCAACGTCAACCATGAAGAGGCGACTCCGGGATGCTGGCCTTCTAGGCAGAGTTGCAAAGAAAAAGGTCTTCCACCACACTGCACCCATGTCCTGCAGCTGCTGGACGTGGCATACTTTGGCCCTTTAAAGGCTGAGTTCTCCAAGGTAGCTGGAGACCTCAGCCATTTTGACTACTCCTACATTGTAAACAAATCAGAATTTGCCAGAGTATTCCGCTACCCGTACCAGCACTTCAAGAACATGTACTACGTGGTGGAAGGGTTTAAGAAGTATGGCATCTTCCATTTTTACCCTTCAGCCATTGAAGGGTCCGGTTTAATGCCATCTCGGTCCCTACGGGGTCCCACTACCTCCTCTCCTGGAACCAGCAGCACTGTGCCGTCCATCAGCACCTCCTCCCCAGCGACCACAGGAGGACCCTCAGTCCCTGCTCCAGTCCCTGTTCCAGTCCCAGTCCCTGCTCCAGTCCCTGCTCCAGTCCCAGTCCCTGCTCCAGTCCCAGCCCTAGAAGAGCAGCCCCTAATAGAGGGGGGGGGGGGGCTGATAGCGAAGGACCTGGGGCGCATCCTTACTGTCCTGAAGTATCAACTAGACTGATACAGAAGACTCCCTATGGTCGCCACATGCCTCACCGGGGAGGAATACACGCACCAGTGGCAGGAGAGGGGTTAGAAGGAGAGGGCCGAGGCAGAGGAGAAAGAGCGTCGGGCAGCCCTCAGAACACAGAGGGCACAGGAGAGGGCTGCCATGGATGAGACCATTGACTCCATCACCTCTGCTGGACCTCCCGCTGGAACCATTCCTGACAGCTGCATCGCCAGTGCCTCCATGCCCAACACCTGTAGGAGCCGCCGGAGCCCCCAGCTGCAGATAATAGGCCAGAAAAAAGGCAACGTGCCTACTCTCCCGGCCACACCAATACAAACACCAGCCTTCAAACCATCGTCGGCAGTTTCGTCCACGACCACCATGATGCACCCCCCATCTGTCACCACCAACGCGGCCTCCTCTGGACCAACTGCCTCCTCCGTCTCCCCTGGTCACACCACCATAGCAGCTTCGTATGGTGTCCCTGCCCCCTGCAATTTGAATACAGCCACCTCCACAGGTGAACACATGTTAAATGACATGTGTTTTATAAAACTGCAATGTTAACTTTTTTTCCCTTTCTTTACATATCTACAGTCCATAGCACCAGCCCTCAAGGCATGTCCACCTCCTCCAAGACTTCGGCAGCTTCCTCCAGAGGTATTGTTGTAAAACATTTGACAAGGGTTTTCATGAAACATGCTCTGTCTAACACTACTTGTTCTCTTAACTGCAGCACAGAAAATTAAGAGAAAAGCTCCACCAGCCACCTCTGTCACGCTACCCATGGCAGCACTCTCAGGTACATCATAATCTTTGTTTTTCTCTCTGTTGTATCAATTACATTTGTTGCTGTAGTACTTCTACATTTTGCAAAACCATGTTTATCAATTTAATGTGTTTTTTTATAAAAATTTTCCAAATTAAAGAAGACACCACCTGCTGTGCTCACTGCGGGAAGCGTGATCCACCTGCATGCTCCCGCAGGAGTGTAGGTCCGAGGTGCCATGGGTGTGCTGTGACTTCTGCCAGCACTGGTTCTACTGCAGGTGTGTGCTGTGACTTCTGCCAGCACTGGTTCTAGTGCAGGTGTGTGCAGTGGGATCTAGAGGTGGCGTTGGAGCTGGATTTTTTTATTGTGGTTCTTGTGGCAATATAGGGATGGAGGTCGAGATTTAATTGTTTGTTTTCATATGAAATTATTTATTTGTAAAAAAAAAATACATGTCTAAAATATAATATATATTTATTCAACCCATCCTGTGTATTTCTTCCTTTGCTTTCCAAGTGCATCTCTGCAACACAAACTCCAACAGTGTTTTAATTGTTTGTCAATGCACATGACTGAAACTAAAGGTGTATTTATTTAAACTCATTTATATTTTAGTATTAAACTGTTGTCTACTTTCTCAAAACATAAGATTAATCTGTAAAACAAATTATGAGACCCTTATTTGGTTACAACACTGAATATGTTGGTGAAGAACCATTTTTTAAAGAGTCCACGGGAGGGCGCACCGGGCTACGCAATGAAAAGTTGACATGCAAGTATTTTTTTTAAAAGGGAGGCTAGCCAACTAGTCAACTATCTAGTCAACGCTTCGGAAAATACTAAGGTGCCTGATAACTGGGGACCGTATGCCGATAATACGGGACCTATTGTTTTTGCTAAGCCGTTTATCAAAAAGCTGATTAGTATTTCCACTGAAATGTCAAACATGCTAATTTATGACCCGTTAGCTAACATTTTTACGACACCAATAATCACAAAACATTGATGGCACGATCACAAGAGAACACTGTTGAAGGTAATTTACAGGGAATTGTTCAGCTCTACGTACTGTCAGGAATCACAGATGTTTTTTTTAGCCCTGAATAATTTTCACTCAGTGATACAGAATCTAAACAGTGTGATGAACCCATCATAGTTGAAGAGATTATCGAGTGTATCAAACATCTAAAGAACAATAAATCCCCAGGTATTGATGAAATTACGGCAGAATTGTACAAGTTATTTTCTGAACAAGTAGCTTTTTAGAGTATTAAAAACAATGTTCTCCCTCCTACAATGACTCAGTGGTTATTAAAAAAGTGCTGCTCGTCGATAACTGGCGTCCAATTTGTCTTCTTAATATTTATTTATTTCACCTTTATTTAACCAGGTAGGCAAGTTGAGAACAAGTTCTCATTTACAATTGCGACCTGGCCAAGATAAAGCAAAGCAGTTCGACACACAACAACACAGAGTTACACATGGAGTAAAACAAACATATAGTCAATAATACATTGGAAAAATAAGTCTATATACAATGTGAGATAAGGGAGGTAAAGGCAAAAAAAGGCCATGGTGGCGAAGTAAATACAATATAGCAAGTAAAACACTGGAATGGTAGATTTGCAGTGGAAGAATGTGCAAAGTAGAAATAGAAATAATGGGGTGCAAAGGGGCTAAATTCAATTTTATTTTATATAGCCCTTCGTACATCAGCTAATATCTCGAAGTGCTGTACAGACACCCAGCCTAAAACCCCAAACAGCTAGTAATGCAGGTGTAAATAAATACAGTAGGGGAAGAGGTAGTTGTTTGGGCTAAATTATAGATGGGCTATGTACAGGTGCAGTAATCTGTGAGCTGCTCTAACAGCTGGTGCTTAAAGCTAGTGAGGGAGATAAGTGTTTCCAGTTTCAGAGATTTTTGTAGTTCGTTCCAGTCATTGGCAGCAGAGAACTGGAATGACTATGATATTAGCATTACTACTTGAAAAAATTATGAAATAGGTCCTGGATGGAATCATTGATGAAACACAGTCTGGCTTTATGAGGAACAGACATATTTCTAACAATATCAGACTAGTATTAGACATACTTGACTACTCAGACCTAATAACCGAGGATAGCTTCATGTTATTTTAGATTTTTATAAAGCTTTTGACACAGTGGAGCATCGGTTACTCTTCCACTCCCTTGGGAAATTTGTTATTGGGGATTTTTTCTGTAAGGGTATTAAGACTCTATAGGAATGGTAACAGCTTTATCAAACTGAAACATAGCACCTCACCTAGATTTGAGTTAAAGGTTGTCCTATCTCACCGTATCTGTTTTTATTAATCACCAAACTTCTTACAAATGTTTTAAATAATAGTCCTATACATGGTATTTCCATAGCTGGTAAAGAAATGATTATAAGCCAGCTGTCTGACGATACTACACCTTTTCTGAAAGATGCTAGTCAGATTCCCATATCGATCAATGTGATAGAATCCTTTTCCAAAGACTCTGGTCTATGTCTAAACATGAATAAATGTGAACTCATGGTTGTCAAATATTGTGTGGCAACCTCATATTAGGGTATTCCAGTGAAATAAGAACTTTCATATTTAGGCATAACCATTACTAAGGATCAGAAATCTAAAGGCTTACTAAAATTGAACCTTGTTATTAAAAAAAACCCAGAAGAAGCTAAGTCAATGGCTACAGAGTGACTTATCTTTAAAAGGAAGAGTCCTAATAACCAAGGCTGAAGGTATCTCTAGACTAACATATGCTACTCTATCTTTAGATCTTGATGGTAAAATAAGCAAAGGGATAGACCAGACGCTTTTCAACTTTCTTTGGAGGAACCGAACCCGTTACATTAGGAAAACTGTTGTAATGAACATGGTGGTCTGAGTTTTCTGGACTTTACTAACTTAAATAATACTTTTAAGATCAATTGGATAAAATAGTTCCTAAGAAGACGCACTTCTTTGTGGAACTTTATTCCTCATCATGTCTTCTCTACTTTTTGGTGGCCTTAACTTCATGTTGGTTTTCAATTATAATATTGACAAAGTTACAGTGAAACTCTGCTTTCATCTGCAGGTTTTCTTGTCATGGTCCTTAATTTATAAGCATAATTTTTCTCCACATAGATATTATATCTGGAATAATTGGGACATATTGAATAAAAATACATATTTGTTTTTAGAATATTGGTTCAGAAATAATATCCTATTGGTGAGACAACTTGTAAATGCAGAGGGTCTTTTACGTATTTATAAGGAATTCTTATCACTTTACAAGATCCCTGTAACACCTAAAGATTTTTCAATTGTTTTAGATGCCATTCCCTCAGGTGTTGCTTTATTATTCAGGAACGTGTCAAGACCTGACCCTCAGAACATACCTACAATGAATTAATTGACTCATCAGTAGGAAAGATATGTTTTTCTTTTTGTGCATTAAACAACAATAAAGCTATACGAGCCTTGTTTCAACAGGATGTTGTATCTTATGTCATGCCTTATTGGAATGGTTTTATTGATAATATCAGTTGGAAAAAAGCAGTGGTGTAAAGCACTTAAAATTACTTTTTGGGGTATCTGTACTTTACTCTACTATTTATATTTTTCACAACTTTTACTTTATGTCACTACATTCTTAAAGAAAATATGTATTTTTTACTCAATACATTTTCCCTGACACCCAAAAGTACTCGTTACATTTGAAATGCTTAGCAGGACAGGAAAATGGTATAATTCACACACTTATCAAGAGAACATCCCTGGTCATTCCTACTGCCTCTGATCTGGCGGACTCACTAAACACATGCTTCATTTGTAAATTATGCCTAAATGTTGGCGCGTGCCCTGGCTGTCTGTAATACAAGGAATTTGAAATGATTTATTATTTTACTTTTGACACTTAGTATATTAAAAACCAAATACTTTAAGACTTTTACTCAAGTAAGATTTTACTGGGTGACTTTCATTTTTACTTGAGTCATTTTCTATTAAGGTATCTTTACTTTTACTCAAGTATGACAATTGGGTACTTTTTCCACCACTGGAAAAAAAAGTTTGAATGTTGCCACACACACACCTACTTATTAACAAAATGAAGGAAGTTTCTATTTAAATTATTCATAAATATTATCCTGCCAACTTCTAAATATGAGGAAGTTTAAAAAAATCTAATTGTAACGTTACCTTTTGTAATGACCACCCAGAAACGTGTTGCATCTTTTTTTGGCATTGTATTCATGTAAAGAATCTGTGGCAAGAGAACAGTAGATTTATAATTGAACACATTTATGAAGATTTTGCACTATTATGGAGAGATGTACTGCTTGGATTCTTTACTTACGATAGAAATAAGTTTAAACAATTTTATGTAATTAATTTCCTTATTCTTTTGGCCAAATGTCATATTCACAAATTGCACATATTGCAAAAATAAACTATATAATATATATATATATTATATATACTATAGTATACTATATTATATATATATATAATTAACTATATTTTAAGACAATGAAATACTATGCCAACAAAAAAGCTGTTAGGATCTAAATGCAAATAAATGTGCGATTAACAGTTTAAGAAAAATAAGAAAAAAAGCGATTGACTTCCTGAAACAGCTAGTCATTTCCTTTACAACCACACGATGCTGGTGCTCTGGAGAGCATCTGCTGTGCTTTTGCCAAGTAGTTGCAGCGTCTCTATTAGATTAAACTTTGACAAAGAAAGCAAGAACAGGGAAAACAATGGCGAATGCCCATCGCGCCAACGTCCTGGTTACCTCCTGTTTGAAAACGCCGGTAGACCCACACACCAAGGCTCCGTTGGCGTTGTATGAAAGGCAGCGAACCCTTCCATATTCGTCAGTAGCTGGTCATATTGACAATCGAGACTCCGAAAAAGAGGTAAGATATCGGCAGATGAGTTTTGTATTTGAAAGCTGAGCATCCATAAATATTCTTCAATGATTGGATGAAATCCATCATACTGGTGGAAAGAGGACTGGAGCACCATTCGACACTTGCCGAGATGCCATTCATCCGACTAACTAATCCATCAACGTTATACCCTCATTCATTATGTTGATCTGAAGACAAATAGAACACCAGTTGCACATAGGAAGCCTGCGTGTTTTATTTTATTATTCATGGTTCTTCATTCCATAATAGGCTAATTATTGGGTCCTCCCTCATTGATCTGCTAGATGGCTTAGTCATACAACATATTGATCATACATTGCTACCAAACATCTAAGTTGATGTAACTAGGCATCGTGTATAGCCTATACAAGCCTATGACACTGGATAGTGATGTAAATGAAGTGGATATGCCTTGAATTATCTTTCATGTCAGACTCATGTTGAAGATTGGGAAATTCAGGTCAAGCATTTACTTATGTCAGTGGATTCTCATAAAATGTATGTTGTTCTCAAATGTTACTACAGAGATTTGACTGTTCAGGTCAACCTGCCTGTGTGGGAGAGGATTTGACCTGCATAATTTGTTACTGGCCTATTTTTGGCTTCCCTCCTTTGCTAGATTACACTGGTCACAGTGCCAGTAATTCTAAATGCTTAATTTCCTTAGGACAACATTATTTCAAATCCCATTTTATTTTCCTCGCTGGACAAGGATTTGCCCTACATCTGGACATCTCCAAATAGTTTTTTTATTTAGAAAGTACATTAATTTTGATCTGGCTTGTACCGTAATCAGTAGGATACTCGTTAGAATTGCTTGTCCAAGCTTTAAACTTATTTTCTTAATATTTGTAAATGTATGATTGGATCTCATCCATTCATCACCTGAAAAAAAGAAGAAAAGATTTCGATGGTTGGAGGCAGAACAGCTAGTGTGACAGTTGAACACACGCTCCTAACATTATCATCCACCTTCTGTGCGTGACCATATGGATAAGTCATCCAAACCCACAGAGCTGGGGATAATGAGCTTACGCATCAAGTAGCCATCTCATATTATGCTCTACTCTACACAATTCATATTAGGCCTTATGCTTTAACCATCTACAATATGTCCAGTCGTCAGTACTACTCTTACATGATAATACACTTCCATACATTTGGCATATTAACACATATGGGGCTTCCCCTTTAAGATGTATCTTAAAGTCATAGAAATACAGTTGAAAGGCTTTTTCTTCCTGCAGCCACAATCCTATCCAAGATACCCTTTGCTTCCAATAGCTTACTTAAGTGATAATGTCAGAGAAGCTGGTGTTTGGAGGATATGTTGGCACGGGTGTTGTTACAGCCCGAGACAAAGTCGATTTTGCATTTGACCAATAATGTCCTTTGTAGGCTACATTTATTATTTGTATGGAATGGATTCCACAGACCCATTTTCTACAGTCCGTGCACAACGTAAATGTTTTTTATTGCTTCATTTTCCACATGACGTTCTTTGACTTTCCAGCTGCAGTATGCCGACTCGGGGTCTGACTACGGCGATGGGGAGGCCCCCGGGAAGGGCAGACCCCTGATGATCAAAGACTACCGAGTGACGGGGGACCACATCGACCTGCGTGAGTTATACTTCTCCAACGAGGAGTACTACCGCGAGCTGGAGGAGCTGAAGCGGGCCCACCTCCGCACCATGGCCGAGCTAGAGGGCATGTACCGTAAGAAGCTGGAGCCCAAAGGCGCACCACCCTCGGAAAACGTGCAGGGGGCCCAGGCGCACAGGTATGTTGTTCCTCTTGCTTTAATTTGTTGTTTTTCTTGATTAACCACCAAGATAATACGCTGAAGTTGGTAGGGTACATTATTCTGCTCCTGGAGGGTGTACTGTACTCAGTCAATTCATATTCTAATGGTGTAGAATCTTTGTTCGATCACCAGATCTTACTTGAAGATCAGCCCCATGCCCGTGAGGCGTCTGAGGAAGGCCCACTCGGCTCTGGAGCTGAGGAGGGGCTCTGGGCTGTCGGACACATCTGACGAGGAAGGTGCTGTAGACGACAACGTGGAGAAGGGTCTGCAGTCCTCCCCCAAAGAGCACATCAAGAACATGTGGCAGGACTTCAAGCTGTCGCCTCGCCAGCGCCACCCGTACACATCCTCCCTCCGGAGCCTCATTGGGGGCCACAAGAAAGGCATCAAGGGTAAGGACAGGAAGCAAGGGCGCAAAGATGTCAAACACGAGCCTTGGAAACCCAGAGTGACCGTCCCCAAGCCATTCCACATGACGCTGCGGGAGAACCAGAAGCCTCAGAAAGGTGTGAAGACGCGGTCAGAGATCGAGCTGGAGAACGCGGCCTTGCGGAAGCAGCTGGAGGAGCTGACAGAGTGCCAGCACAAATTCCGTGCCAGCTCCGTGCCCTTCCACGTCCACATGCCCTTCTATGAGGAGCTCCAGGAACGCGACGAGGCGCGGCGGGCCATGCGTGAGCGGGAGCAGCAGCGTCTGTGCTCCACCCAGCAGCCCTTCAGTTTCCTGGAGCGCGAATGTCTCAAGAGGGAGCAGAGAGAGGAGCAGCTCCGCAACCTCCAGCCAATCAGCCAGGAGAGAGTCCGACCATTCAGGGCCAAGCCCGTGCCCAAGGCGGTGTACGAGGCGGCTACGGGCAAGCAACTGAAGGAGGAGCAGCTGTACCGTGCCATCAAGATGCAAGTGAGGGCCCAGGAGCTGCTCCACAGCGCCTCCATGCCACCCAGCATGCTGGCACGCCACCTTAGCAAAAGGGAGCATGCTAAGGATGGAGCCAGGGGGGACACCGCTGGATCCGAGGATGACAACAGGGCCCCTTACAGGCCTAAGATAAACCCGGAGGTGCCCGACTTCGACGCCAGCTACAGGAGGTTCAAGAAGCAGCTAGAGAGCCGGCGCGACGTGAAGCCTTTGACGACGTGCGAGCCGTTCCAGCTCCGGACGTCACAGATCCCCTCGCACCGCGAACGCATCTTGGCCGAGATCGAGAAGGAGCAGATGAGTCCCCGGGCCAAGCGCTGGCCTTACGTCAGCACAGCTGGGCTCGTCCGCTCACACAACTCTAGCCTCTACTCCTCCCTCTCAGGCAGTCTGGAACAGCTGCCTGCCAAAGTCACCGATGCCAGCAAAAAACGCCAAGAGGCCGTAAGGTACTACTCACATAGAATAGCAAGGGGCGTCTCCTTTTTAGACAAGCTAGTCAGAGCTTCAGAAGACCTTTTAGTTGCTCTTTTTAGGAATAGTTATGGCCTGAAAGTTGAAACCCTTGTCTGTTGAATCCTGTGGACTTCCTATACACTCCCAGCTCCAAAACAACAAAATGCCCAACCTCTGACATTACCCCCCCTAGTCCTACTTCTAGTGCCCTTGGCCTTCATTTTCCCTTTTGACAAAGTCCTTCCCCCACCAATGCCTTCCTGTCATCGATGACTGCCTTGTCTCCTTGAGTAGAAAGGTGCTTGAGCAGAGAAAGAAGGCGGAGGAAGAGGAGGAGAGATGGAGTGAGAGACAGAAGCAGAGAGAGAAGAAGCTTGCAAAGGTGGTCTCGAAGTGTGCCCAAGCCAATGATGCCCACGTGCCCCTCTCCCAGACCAACCAGTCCAAGCTCAAGCAGTTCAGGTACCCATATAGAAATCCATAACATTATAATTATACTTGTAGCAACCAAGAAACTCACCCCACCTGAGACCAGTACGAACACCCACTCCACAGCCCCCCCCCTCCCCAAACAGTTTATCAATCTGTTGTGTCTGGGTCTTTTCATATGAAAAGGATGAGTGGAAATGCAAACCTAAAGACTGAACTGAACATTGCCTCAATAGTCTCAATTGTGACTATGATTTCCATATCAATAACAGTAAGCTGCGGTTGTAAAAGTGATGTTTTTGTTGAATAGGTCAGCGTTGAGGGTTATTTCAGGGCTGAGGCTTGTGGGATCACAGGGGTGAAAGGTTGTCTGTGTGTTTCAAACAGAAAGCAGGACTTTCAGCGGAGGAAGGAGTACGAGGAGGAGATGAGGGAGATCCAGGAGAGAGTGAAGGGGAGGCCTCTGCTGTTGGAGCAGGTCGCACAGGTGAGGCTTGAACGGCCCACACACACACACACATACACACGCGTGTGAGTTGTGGAGTGACATGACATGGGTTGCATTTCAGTAGTTAAGTGGCATCCTTTCCACATCTCCTCACACCACTCATTCACACAATAAATATACACTACCTTTCAAAAGTTTGGGGTCACTTAGAAATGTCCTTGATTTTGAAAGAAAAGCATTTTTTTGTCCATTAAAATAACATCAAATTGATCAGAAATAGTGTAGACATTGTTAATTTTGTAAATGACTATTGTAGCTGGAAACGGCAGATTTAAAAAAAAAAAATGGAATATCTACATAGGCGTACAGAGGCCCATTATCAGCAACCATCACTCCTGTGTTCCAATGCCACGTTGTGTTAGCTAATCCAAGTTTATAATTTTAAAAGGCTAATTGATCATTAGAAAACCCTTTTGCAATTATGTTAGCACAGCTGAAAACTGTTGTCCTGATTAAAGAAGCAATAAAACTAGAAAGAGGAGTGGGAGGCCCCGGTGTACAACTGAGCAAGAGGACAAGTACATTTGTTTCTCAAACTAGACACACTGACGTCTGAAGTCCTCAACTGGCAGCTTCATTAAATAGTAACCGCAAAACACCAGTCAATTTGATGTTATTTTAATGGACAAAAAAATGTATTTAAAAAACAAGGACATTTCTAAGTGACCCCAAACGTTTGAACGGTAGTGTATATTGCATGAATAATAAATGTATGACTGACTATTTTCCCGTCACTGGTCATGATGTATGCTATTTTTCACTTCTGTCTGTTGACAGATGAATGCCAAACACGCTGCAGAGAAGCGCTACACAGACACCCTGCGAGGCTGTGGAGTGAGTGAGGACTTTGTCAGTGGCAAGGTGCCCCAGCAGCCAGGTGGCCAAGAATCTGCATGCTGGACCACCTCCTCCAGTGATCCAAAACAAAGGTAGACTTCTGGCTCAATGACAGTGAATTATACACTTTGTAAACATACTTCATTATTCATTAATCATTAGTCAAACATACTTGCTAGTTTAGCTAGCCAAACCATCAGTCTTAGCGCAGAATAACTGATGAATTTGCGATCGTTCAATACCCGTTGAATATGGACCCGGTGTCAGTAAAAAAATTCTTAATTAAATTGTTGCCAGCAGTACAGTTACAGTCACCAACGAACTGGATAACATGAAAACAGCCTAACCAGCTCTGCTAGGGTGAGGAAAATGGTCAGAGTGAGGTGTTCTCTCATTTGTGTCTGGAAGTAGCTAGCAAGCTAGCCAACGTTAGCCAGTTAGCTTGGGTGCTTGACTGCGGTGAGGTCAGAACGCTTGGATCAAGGCTTGGCCAGAGCGTCCAGTGTGCGCTCCGAGAGCGAAACGCTCTGAATTTACGAACACACCATTAGCTTGCTATTATAAAAATCAAATTCAACAATGCCAATAATGTTTTCAGTTTCACTTTTGCTTTCAAAAGCAGCTCATACATAGAACATGTAATGGACCTGGTGGTCCCAGCGCGCACGACCCACGTGGAGTTCCAGGTCTCAGGCAGCCTCTGGAACTGCCGATCTGCGGCCAACAAGGCAGAGTTCATCTCAGCCTATGCTTCCCTCCAGTCCCTCGACTTCTTGGCACTGACGGAAACATGGATTACCACTGATAACACTGCTACTCCTACTGCTCTCTCCTCGTCTGCCCACGTGTTCTCGCACACCCCGAGAGCTTCTGGTCAGCGGGGTGGTGGCACTGGGATCCTCATCTCTCCCAAGTGGACATTCTCTCTTTCTCCCCTGACCCATCTGTCTATCGCCTCCTTTGAATTCCATGCTGTCAGTTACCAGCCCTTTCAAGCTTAACATCCTTATCATTTATCGCCCTCCAGGTTCCCTTGGAGAGTTCATCAATGAGCTTGACGCCCTGATAAGTTCCTTTCCTGAGGATGGCTCACCTCTCACAGTTCTGGGTGACTTTAACCTCCCCACGTCTACCTTTGACTCATTCCTCTCTGCCTCCTTCTTTCCACTCCTCTCCTCTTTTGACCTCACCCTCTCACCTTCCCCCCCTACTCACAAGGCAGGCAATACGCTTGACCTCATCTTTACTAGATGCTGTTCTTCCACTAATCTCATTGCAACTCCCCTCCAAGTCTCCGACCACTACCTTGTATCCTTTTCCCTCTCGCTCTCATCCAACACTTCCCACACTGCCCCTACTCGGATGGTATCGCGCCGTCCCAACCTTCGCTCTCTCTCCCCCGCTACTCTCTCCTCTTCCATCCTATCATCTCTTCCCTCTGCTCAAACCTTCTCCAACCTATCTCCTGATTCTGCCTCCTCAACCCTCCTCTCCTCCCTTTCTGCATCCTTTGACTCTCTATGTCCCCTATCCTCCAGGCCGGCTCGGTCCTCCCCTCCTGCTCCGTGGCTCGACGACTCATTGCGAGCTCACAGAACAGGGCTCCGGGCAGCCGAGCGGAAATGGAGGAAAACTCGCCTCCCTGCGGACCTGGCATCCTTTCACTCCCTCCTCTCTACATTCTCCTCTTCTGTCTCTGCTGCTAAAGCCAATTTCTACCACTCTAAATTCCAAGCATCTGCCTCTAACCCTAGGAAGCTCTTTGCCACCTTCTCCTCCCTCCTGAATCCTCCTCCCCCTCCTCCCCCCTCCTCCCTCTCTGCTGATGACTTCGTCAACCATTTTGAAAAGAAGGTCGACGACATCCGATCCTCGTTTGCTAAGTCAAACGACACCGCTGGTTCTGCTCACACTGCCCTACCCTGTGCTTTGACCTCTTTCTCCCCTCTCTCTCCAGATGAAATCTCGCGTCTTGTGACGGCCGGCCGCCCAACAACCTGCCCGCTTGACCCTATCCCCTCCTCTCTTCTCCAGACCATTTCCGGAGACCTTCTCCCTTACCTCACCTCGCTCATCAACTCATCCTTGACCGCTGGCTACGTCCCTTCCGTCTTCAAGAGAGCGAGAGTTGCACCCCTTCTGAAAAAACCTACACTCGATCCCTCCGATGTCAACAACTACAGACCAGTATCCCTTCTTTCTTTTCTCTCCAAAACTCTTGAACGTGCCGTCCTTGGCCAGCTCTCCTGCTATCTCTCTCAGAATGACCTTCTTGATCCAAATCAGTCAGGTTTCAAGACTAGTCATTCAACTGAGACTGCTCTTCTCTGTGTCACGGAGGCGCTCCGCACTGCTAAAGCTAACTCTCTCTCCTCTGCTCTCATCCTTCTAGACCTATCGGCTGCCTTTGATACTGTGAACCATCAGATCCTCCTCTCCACCCTCTCCGAGCTGGGCATCTCCGGCGCGGCCCACGCTTGGATTGCGTCCTACCTGACAGGTCGCTCCTACCAGGTGGCGTGGCGAGAATCTGTCTCCGCACCACGTGCTCTCACCACTGGTGTCCCCCAGGGCTCTGTTCTAGGCCCTCTCCTATTCTCGCTATACACCAAGTCACTTGGCTCTGTCATATCCTCACATGGTCTCTCCTATCATTGCTATGCAGACGACACACAATTAATCTTCTCCTTTCCCCCCTCTGATAACCTGGTGGTGAATCGCATCTCTGCATGTCTGGCAGACATATCAGTGTGGATGACGGATCACCACCTCAAGCTGAACCTCGGCAAGACGGAGCTGCTCTTCCTCCCGGGGAAGGACTGCCCGTTCCATGATCTCGCCATCACGGTTGACAACTCCATTGTGTCCTCCTCCCAGAGTGCTAAGAACCTTGGCGTGATCCTGGACAACACCCTGTCGTTCTCAACTAGCATCAAGGCGGTGACCCGTTCCTGTAGGTTCATGCTCTACAACATTCGCAGAGTACGACCCTGCCTCACGCAGGAAGCGGCGCAGGTCCTAATCCAGGCACTTGTCATCTCCCGTCTGGATTACTGCAACTCGCTGTTGGCTGGGCTCCCTGCCTGTGCCATTAAACCCCTACAACTCATCCAGAACGCCGCAGCCCGTCTGGTGTTCAACTTTCCCAAGTTCTCTCACGTCACCCCGCTCCTCCGCTCTCTCCACTGGCTTCCAGTTGAAGCTCGCATCCGTTACAAGACCATGGTGCTTGCCTACGGAGCTGTGAGGGGAACGGCACCTCCGTACCTTCAGGCTCTGATCAGGCCCTACACCCAAACAAGGGCACTGCGTTCATCCACCTCTGGCCTGCTCGCCTCCCTACCTCTGAGGAAGTACAGTTCCCGCTCAGCCCAGTCAAAACTGTTCGCTGCTCTGGCACCCCAATGGTGGAACAAACTCCCTCACGACGCCAGGTCAGCGGAGTCAATCACCACCTTCCGGAGACACCTGAAACCCCACCTCTTTAAGGAATACCTAGGATAGGATAAAGTAATCCTTCTAACCCCCCCCCCCCCTTAAAAGAGTTAGATGCACTATTGTAAAGTGGTTGTTCCACTGGATATCATAAGGTGAATGCACCAATTTGTAAGTCGCTCTGGATAAGAGCGTCTGCTAAATGACTTAAATGTAAGAATGAACTAAAGCTATTGAATTCTACCGTGTTGAAATAATGCATGCTCTAGAATGCCCTTCAAGCCAATCAGAAACGAGTATTCAACAATGCCATGGTATAAGAGTTTATATTTTTTTGTGTTAAGTGTGTATTCATTTTGTTTTCTCAGTGACAAGGACGAGACAGATACACCGGCTATTTACAACACGGTCTTCCATGATGACTACCCAGACGATTATGAAGACAGCTTTGCTGACCAAGAACGGGAAGGAGAGCAGGAGGCTGAGAAAGATGAATTAAAGTCCAAAAAAGAAGATGAGGATGAAGGCCATGGCGAAGCAGGGCGGGGGAGGGTGGATATTGGGCGTTATTCAGATGATGGCGATTACTCAGATGCCGATGACCATTACTCAGATGCCAGTGAGCATTACTTGCCCCTGGACGATGAAAAGAATAAAGGGATTGACATCCTCAAAAGGCACGAGAGTACCCAGAGCAGCCCAAGCTATAGAAGCGGCCAGCACAGCCGAAACAGTCAGAAGTCAGAGAGGGATAGGGGAAACACAGCAATAGCGGACAAGAAAAGTGATGAGGATGACTGAAAAGTCAAAGGGGTGCATTTTCTGACAGGTAGGCAGGGCTACATTGAGGCAAACGTCTACAACACTGACACACAGTGGTAGAGATGCTTCTATTATAAAAAAGGATGTCTGTATACATACAGTAATAATGGGGAATTTCATGTTTATTACATTATTTTGTTGCAAATACAATTTAGTGTGAGACAGACCAGAGTCAATTGTAGTACTAGGCTATGGTTATAAAAATGATCACATTGAACAGTTTAGGGTACTCTTTGTCTTGTGATATCCTACTTTGCAGGAAATACAATACGATGACCACTTACTTTTGGATGCTTGTGATAGTTTCTTTCGACAATTATTTGTCTAATGTTTTGTGACTAAATATATGTAGCCTAACATTTGCTATATATTTCAGGATCATACTTTTTTTCAATCGTTGTGTATATACACATCACATTTGGGAACATAAAGGTGTTATGTATTTCATGTACATTATGGGATATTTATATTTCTGTACTAAACTCAGTAAAGACGTCCTCTCACTGTCAACTGCGTTTATTTTCAGCAAACTTAACATGTGTAAATATTTATATGAACATAAGATTCAACAACTGAGACATAAACTGAACAAGTTCCACAGACATGTGACTAACAGAAATTGAATAATGCGTCCCTGAACAAAGGGGGGGTCAAAATCAAAAGTAACAGTCAGTATCTGGTGTGGCCACCAGCTGCATTAAGTACTGCAGTTAATCTCCTCATGGACTGCAACAGATTTGCCCGTTCTTGCTGTGAGATGTTATCCCACTCTTCCACCAAGGCACCTGCAAGTTCCCAGACATTTCTGGGGGGAATGGCCCTAGCCCTCACCCTCCGATCCTACAGGTCCCAGACGTGCTCAATGGGATTGAGATCCGGGCTCTTCGCTGGCCATGGCAGAACACTGACATTCCTGTCTTGCAGGAAATCACACACAGAACGAGCAGTATGTCTGGTGGCATTGTCATGCTGGAGGGTCATGCTGGAGGGTCATGTCAGGATGAGCCAGCAGGAAGGGTACCACATGAGGGATGTCTTCCCTGTAACGCACAGCGCTGAGATTGCCTGCAATGACAACATGCTCAGTCCGATGACGCTGTGACACACCACCCCAGACCATGACGGACCACCCTCTACCTCCAAATCGATCTCGCTCCAGAGTACAGGCCTCGGTGTAACGCTCATTACTTCGATGATAAACGCGAATCCGACCATCACCCCTGGTGAGACAAAACCGCGACTCGTCAGTGAAGAGCACTTTTTGCCAGTCCTGTCTGGTCCAGGCGACGTTGTTGCCGGTGATGTCTGGTGAGGACCTGCCTTACAACAGGCCTGCAAGCCTTCGGTCTAGCCTCTCTCAGCCTATTGTGGACAGTCTGAGCACTGATGGAGGGATTGTGCGTTCCTGGTGTAACTCGAGCAGTTGTTGTTGCCGTCTTGTACCTGTCCCGCAGGTGTGATGTTCGGATGTACCGATCCTATGCTGGTGTTGTTACACGTGGTCTGCCACTGCGAGGACGATCAGCTGTCCGTCCTGTCCCTGTAGCGCTGTCTTAGGCGTCTCACAGTATGGAAGTTGCAATTTATTGCCCTGGCCACATCTGCAGTCCTCATGCCTCCTTGCAGCATGCCTAAGGCACGTTCACGCAGATGAGCAGGGACCCTGGACATCTTTCTTTTGGTGTTTTTCAGAGTCAGTAGAAAGGCCTCATTAGTGTCCTAAGTTTTCATAACTGTGGCCTTAATTGCCTACCGTCTGTAAGCTGTTAGTGTCTTAACGACCGTTCCACAGGTGCATGTTCATTAATTGTTTATGGTTCATTGAACAAGCATGGGAAACAGTGTTTAAACCCTTTATAATGAAAATCTGTGAAGTTATTTGGATTTTTACAAATTATCTTTGAAAGACAGGGTCCTGAAAAAGGGACTTTTCTTTTTTTGCTGAGTTTAGTTGTCATAAAACAATTTGGCAATAAATCATCAAATCACATTTTATTGGTCACATACACATGTTTAGCAGATGTTATTGTGGGTGTAGCGAAATGCTTGTGTTTCTAGCTCCAACAGTGCAGTAATATCTAACAATTCACAACAATACACACAACGATGTAAATAAAAATTAAACGATGAAATGAGACAGCCTATAGTGAGGTCAGAGTCCTGGCCGTGTGGTGCCTGGATAACAACCTCTCCCTCAATGTGATCAAGACAAAGGAGATGATTGTGGACTACAGGAAAAGGAGGACCGAGCACGCCCCCATTCTCATCGACGGGGCTGTAGTGGAGCAGGTTGAGAGCTTCAAGTTCCTTGGTGTCCACATCACCAACAAACTATCATGGTCCAGACACACCAAGACATTTGTGAAGAGGGCACGACAAAGCCTAATCCCCCTCAGGAGACTGAAAAGATTTGGCATGGGTCCTCCGATCCTCAAAAAGTTTTACAGCTGCACCACCGAGAGCATCCTGACTGGTTGCATCACTGGCTGGTATGGCTGGTGGTGCGTATTGCCCAGTACATCACTGGGGTCAAGCTTCCTGCCATCCAGGACCCCTATACCAGGCGGTGTCAGAGGAAGGATTTAAAAATTGCCAAAGACTCCAGCCACCCAAGTCATAGACTGTTCTCTCTGCTACTGTACGGCAAGTGGTACCGGAGCGCCAAGTCTAGGTCCAAAAGGCTTCTTAACAGCTTCTACCCCCAAGCCATAAGACTCCTGAACAGCTAATCAAATGGCTACCAAGACTATTTGCATTGTCCCCGTCACCCCCTCTTTTACGCTGCTGCTACTCTCTGTTTATTATCTATGCATAGTCACTTTAACTCTACCTACATGTACATATTACCTCAATTACCTCGACTAACCTGTGCCCCCGCACATTGACTCTGTACCGGTACCCATTGTATATAGCCTCGCTATTTTAAATATTTGTTGTTTTTATTTGTATTTTTTTTTTTTTTTACTTATTTTTCTCAAAACTGCATTGTTGGTTAAGGGCTTGTAAGTAAGAATTTCACTGTAAGGTCTACCCCTTTTGTATTCGGCGCATGTGACAAATACAATTTTATTTGAAACACACAAACTTAAAAGTAAAAGAATGTAATGAAGGAATAGATAAATATTAGGAGGCGCAATGTCGGAGTGGCATAGACTAAAATACAGTATATACATATGAGATGAGTAGAGCAGTATGTAAACATTTAAACATTATTAAAGTTACTAGTGTTCTGTTATTAAAGTGGCCAGTGATTTCAAGTCTATGTACAGTACATTATTATAAATGTTTTGGGGTGTGTCGACCCCCCAGACCAACGGAAAACACAGCCGCATGGGTACTGAAAGAAGGATGTTCATTTTGATTGAGAGCATCGTTGGCCTGTAAAATAACAGGACAGCCCTTGTACAATTTTATGACAAACCAATCGGATCCCTCAAGGGCGTGCACATAGTCCAAATTTTACGCGGCGCCATGGGCCGAAAAACCTAGATGGAATATCCCAGTCTTAACCGGTTTCAACCGGTCTTGGGTTGGAAGCATGAGATGAAGAGCTAGTTTACACAGCCCTGCTATCAAATATTATATACGAATAGAACCAATAATAAACTCAAGATTATTTTACTTTGTGATTATGAACCGGAATAACGCAATACGTGTGACTCCGTAAATTGTTAGCTAGCCAGCCAAGGGAAGCTAAGTCACCATTGGCTTGAGCAACAGCAGGCTAACTTGATAACATTTCTCGCCGTCCGCAACGACTTAATCATTGCTAAGATACTTCTAGACTAGTCTGTTACATTTATTTGCCATATGGTAAATTGCTAAATGTAAATTATCATACTGAAACTTCGCTTCAGTGGCAGGACATACAGCTAACGGCGTGCTATCAGGACATAAATCATTTGGCTAACTAGCTGATTAGCCAGGAAGCTAGCTAGCGAATGTCAAACACACTGGAACGTGTGCCATGAGATAGCCTGACATCCAGCCAGACGAGAGTTTTAAAATCAGAGCCAAAGTCTTATTTTTTTCACTACAACGGAAAGACTAAAGAAATAAGGTGAGTTTTGTAGCTAGCTGTGTAGCTCAAATTGGTTGAATCTCGAGTTTGAGTGGTGATGTAGCGAACGTTAGCTAATGCTAACTAGCTTTAGCTAGCTGGCTGTTTTTATAGCAAACTAGCGTGCTAGCTATAATTGTGAATATTACTTAATATTTTGTTAACACGAGTGAATGAAGTCTCTTAATTGGTTATCTTAGAGTTAACATGGATACATTAGCCAGACGTTAGTTTATGCGATAACCTAGTTAGACCTGTGTCAACTTTGAGGTCAGTTAATGTATACGTAACTATGTGGTATACACAATAGAGTTAACGTTAGCTAACAATAGTAAACGCTAAGTTAGCCATAAATTAAACAGTAACGTTAGCTAACAAGCTAACATGATCAACTAGCCGTAGTAGCACTCTTGGATTGCTGGATGGAGGGAGGGGTTGCTGTATTGCGGCGTTTACGTGCTTGTCGGAACTAGAAAACTCTGAAATTTCTAATTTGCTAACTGGTTGAACCCGGCACGTGTATAACTAAAACCAGATTACAAATCGGACATTTTCGATTTTCATAGTTTGGATTAGCACGTGAACGCGCCGTAAATGCCATTTGTGGTCAATGGTGTCGCAATTGCCAATCTATTAAAGTTTACAGGCTTGCGAGTGATGTCGCAATTTTACTCACGCTCAGTATTTCGCCGTTGTTACATGTGGGTGAGGGTAGCAATATAGGGAGTGGAAATAATATATTGGGACAGTGGCATATATTTCATCAGCGATTTGTTTTGGGCTTTTGGTTAAGTTTTATTTACAGTTGTCTGTAGTTAAATTCTGTAATTTGTTCTCATGTTTCCCTTCACCCCTCCATTCCTAGAGCTCTATGCCAGCAAACATGACAATGTTGGCGGATCATGCAGCAAGACAGCTGCTAGACTTCAGTCAAAAGCTGGACATCAATCTGCTGGACAATGTAGTCAATTCTATGTACTATGACATTGGATCACAGGTGAGAGCTGCTCTTTGCCCTAATGCTCTTATCTTTCGCTACATACTTCAGTCTGAAAATCAGGGGTTTTGTACAACAATGTAATCAGTGATTGGATCATCTCTAATTGACTGAGTATCAAAACCAATGCTGAATTTTAAGTTGCTTTACCCACATGTGTTCTGGCTCTCGCCCAACCCTTTGGTTTATGGGACCAATCCTACAGTCTACAATAGCTTTCCATTTTATAAATTGTTGGGAGGTACGCAGATCCAGAATCATTGCGAAAAAGAAACTAAAGTCAGTGGGCGTGACATAGGATTTGGCCGGAGCAAGGAGTTTGGGTAGCCAGACAATTGTACCCCGTTATAACTCAAAATATAAACTTAATTTACTACCATGTTTGAAAACATAAACAAACACTGTATAGTCTGAACAGTCCTTGCATCCATTGCTCTCTCTATGAATTTGTGTGTTTACATTTCTTCATCCCTTCGCTTTTAACAAAAACAACGGCCGGGTTATTTCAACTATGGATTAGACTTTTAACCTGTCTAGGCTCGCCAATGAAATTGCAGGGCGCCAAATACAAATCAACAGAAATCTCATAAATCACATTTCTCAAACATACAAGTATTAGGCACCATTTTAAAGATACAATTATCGTTAATCCAGCCACAGTGTCTGATTTCAAAAATGCTTTGCAGTGAAAGCTCCACAAACAATTATGTTAGGTCACCACCAAGTCACAGAAAAACCCGGCCATTTTTCCCGCCAAAGGGAGGAGTCACAAAAAGCACAAATAGAGAAAATTAATCACTAACCTTTGATCTTCATCAGATGACACTCATAGGACTTGATGTTACACAATAAATGTATGTTTTGTTCGATAAAGTGCATATTTATATCCATAAATCTCATTTTACATTGGTGTGATGTTCAGTAGTTCAAAAACATGCTATGATTTTGCAGAGAGCCACATGAATTCACAGAAATACTCATTATAAATGTTGATAAATTCAAGTGTTATGCATTGAACTTTAGATACACTTCTCCTTAATGCAACCGTTGTCAGATTTCACAAAAACTTTACGGAAAAATCATAATCTGAGTACGGCGCTCAGAGCACAAACCAGCCAAAATAAATATCCGCCATGTTGCGCAGTCAACATTAGTCATGAATAGCATTATAAATAATCACTTACCTTTGATCATCTTCATCAGAATGCACTCCCAGGGATCGCAGTTCCACAATAAATGTTTGTTTTGTTCGATAATGTCCATTTATGTCCAAATAGCTTCTTTTGTTAAGGCGTTTGGTAAACAAATCCAAAAGCGCGTTCAGGTCCAGTCGGACGAAACGTTCAAAAAGTTATATTACAGGTCGACGAAACTTGTCAAACTAAGTATAGAATCAATCTTTAGGATGTTTTTATCATCAATGTTCAATAATTTTCCAACCGGAGAATTCCATTGTCTGTAGAAAAGCAATGAGAGATACCTCTCATGTGAAATGCGTGACTGAGAACGAGGCTGCTGCCAGACCCGTTAGTCAAACAGCTCTCATCCGGCACCCCTTCACATGAGAAGCCTGAAACAACGTTATAAAGACGGTTGACATCTAGTGGAAGCCTTAGGAAGTGAAAAATAACCCATATCCCACTGTGAGATCGATAGGGGCTGAGTTAAAAAACGACAAATATTTCCCACTTCCTGTTTGGATTTTTTCTCAGGTTTTTGCCTGCCATATGAGCTATGTTATACTCACAGACATCATTCAAACAGTTTTAGAAACTTCAGAGTGTTTTCTATCCAATACTAATAATAATATGCATATATTAGCATCTGGGACTGAGTAGGAGGCAGTTTACTCTGGGTATGCTATTCATCCAAAAGTGAAAATGCTGCCCCCTATCCCAAAGAAGTTAAAGCCACACAGATCTCAATAGTTTGTCTCTCCTCTCTTCCACAGCAACGCATGGCACAGGAGGTGCTGACCAACCTGAAGGATCACCCGGACGCATGGACACGAGTCGACACCATCCTGGAGTTTTCTCAGAACATGAAGACTAAAGTATGTGTTCCAGTGATGCATTCCTTGTGATCGGTTTACATCCTCTAACCAGGGCATGCATATATATATCTATCCATCTCAACATTGAAAAGCATATCATTACAGCCAGGCATAGGCAGTCCAGTTGGATCCATAGAATGCATAGATTTGGTTTATTACATTTGTTAGCTTTTGATGTAATTTGTAGATAAAAGATCTGTCTTCTTAGTGGAAATGAGATGCAGTTGTGAGTGATATGTTTTTCCTGATGGTCTAAGCCTCTCCCTCCTCTCCATTCCAGTACTATGCACTGCAAATTCTGGAGACTGTGATCAAAACACGCTGGAAGATTCTTCCAAGAAATCAATGTGAAGGTAACACCTGCTGCATAGACTGTTTGGAATAACACAACTATATTAGGGCCATGCGTGAGATACGAGCCTGGGGAATGAACAGTGACACTAAGATAAGGGAAAACGTGGCTAGACTATATCGCTAATGTGCCGTGTTATGCGGACACAAACATTTGATCTTTGACAATGTTGAGTCATAAACATTTCTGCAATGTTTTCAGGAATAAAGAAGTATGTCGTTGGTCTGATTATCAAGACCTCATCTGACGCCGCAAATGTTGAGGTAAAGAGTCTTTCCTGTGTTTGACTGTTCTCACTGCATTGTTTTCCATGTTGAAATTCTGTGCTCGTTCCCAAATTTCATCTGCATTTTTCATCTGTGTGTTTCAGAAAGATGGAGTGTACATTGCTAAACTCAACATGATCCTCGTACAGGTAAAAAAAAAAAAAAAACTTAAACACATCTGGCCTGTCATTACAAATGGTTAAAACCGAAACAAACAAACTCAACGTGTCTCCTCTGCTTGTGTAGATCCTGAAGCAGGAGTGGCCCAAACATTGGCCCACCTTCATCAGTGACATTGTGGGTGCCAGCCGCACCAGCGAGAGCCTGTGTCAGAACAACATGATCATCCTCAAGCTGCTCAGTGAGGAAGTCTTTGACTTCTCCAGTGGACAGATGACCCAGGTCAAGGCCAAGCACCTGAAGGACAGGTACATAACGTCTCCTATCCAGCTACCTAATAACTTTAACATTTGTCATATGCACAGGATACAATGTAGTGTACACGGTACAATTAAATGCTTATTTATACAGTAAATGCTTTGGCTTCTTGGAGATGTACTGTATATGGCAAAGAGTCTGTTTCCTAAGTATTAGTGGTTGATATCATTATCGGTCTCTTCATGGCAACTGAATTATAATATTTTTATCATCATATTATTTGAAAGCATGGGTAGATAAGATGGAAGTGTACACTGACATGCTATTTAGTAATGATTTTCTTTTTGTTTTTGTTTCAGCATGTGCAATGAATTCTCGCAAATATTCCAGCTCTGCCAGTTTGTCATGGTAAGCAAATGGCTCAGGGATTCTAAACTGTCTTGATATGAAATTGACATGTTGAATACCCAACATGTTAAATGCCAACATTTTCTGCAGGAAAACTCTCAGAATGCCCCTCTGGTCCAAGCCACACTCGAGACTCTCCTGCGCTTCCTGAACTGGATCCCCCTGGGGTACATATTTGAGACCAAATTGATCAGCACTCTGGTGTACAAGGTAACTCAACTCCTGATGACTCACTTGCACCGGTCCCCATACTGAAAATTAAATGACTAAGTATTGGCTTATTACTACTTCTCGGTTACATTGAAACATCTCCCTAGGCAATTTAGTGTTGTTTTTGTTGTGATTCAGCAATACCAGCTTGTGGAAACTCGAAACAGCAGAAGGCGCACTTGCATTGGTTTTGCTTGCAAGTGCGTAAGAACCGGAGGAACAATATAGTGAAAGTTGAGGCATTTGCACCTTGTTGCTTCGGTGACTTGGTCTGCTGCAAACAGTCATACACTTGTGTCTGTATACGGGCTGAAAATGGCAGCTTTGGCCACTAATAAGTGCCTAAATTTGAACGTAGGGTCTGTACAGTAACATGTTATACATGTCAGAGCTCTGGCTCTGCACTTCACAGCACTCTATTCTGAACTTGAGCACCGCGTGCGAAAAGAAGCTGCCCCTATCCCTCCCGGTAGTTGGGAACTTTAGATTTTTTGTTGTTGTCTGGCTGAGGGAAATGCTGTAAATTAAGAGTACTATCTATTTTGAAAGATGAAACATGAGGATTATAGTAAATACCGCTTTGATGTCATACATGTAAGCCAAACACTCGTCCAAATGTGCACTTCACATTTCCAAATCAAAAACTCTTGTCATATACAGTGTCAACATTTATCATCACTATGTTTGATGTACACAGTTACAAGATGACATGGCGTCATACCCTGGGTTGTCCTGAACAGAATGAGCCTATGTTAATTGTGAAGGATATTTGCAGCAGCACACACACCTGAATGCACTGATGACTCCTTTCTATGTGCACTAAAATGATGATCTGTTTCTCTGAATTGCCTTGTGAACACTGTAATATCATATTTTTTAACAGCTAGTCATGTTGGCAATAGAACAAGCTTTCAAATCATACCCACTTGGTCCAGATTGCGTTTTATAATAGGATGTTATTGGATTGCGTAAACCAAAATGGTAATTGTGCGATGGAGGAACTAGAGTTCAAGACTAAACTACAAGTGTGCTTCCTCTAGTTCCTTAACAGCACAGATAGGAGAGCAAAAAATAAGCTTATAGTTGAAGACTTCTTTGAGAGGTGTGTGTGGCCACTTGGAGACACCAGTTAGTCCTCTCACTCAAACCCTTGTCATTTGTTTGTCTTATGTTGCACCTACCCCACATTTTCCAGGAATATTTTTATATTACTGAATGTATCCAGAGTATTTTCAGATTTCGTTATCAGCAAATGTGTCAAAGTACAGAGTGTAAAATGCACATAAAATCAAGTGTAATGTTTGGATTCAGTTTTGTCTGGTGAACTGTTGTGTACTCCACTTCGGTCCAACACTTTTTCTTATTGGACAAGCTCAAGTAGTCCCTCCCTGTTTCAGTCAGTTTTCTACTGATTGGTGTCTAGTGAATACGACCCTGTTGACTAACCTCTTCTTCCTCTCATCCGTTCCCAGTTCTTGAACGTGCCCATGTTCCGCAACGTGACGCTGAAGTGTCTGACGGAGATCGCCGGCGTGAGCGTCAACCAGTACGAGGAGCAGTTTGTCAACCTCTTCACGCTCACCATGTGTCAGCTCAAACAGGTACACTCCATGTCAGCTCAAACAGGTACACTCCATGTCAGTTCAAACAGGTACACTCCATGTCAGCTCAAACAGGTACACTCCATGTCAGCTCAAACAGGTACACTCCATGTCAGCTCAAACAGGTACACTCCATGTCAGCTCAAACAGGTACACTCCATGTCAGCTCAAACAGGTACACTCCATGTCAGCTCAAACAGGTACACTCCATGTCAGCTCAAACTGGTACGCATAGCTCCATCTGCTGGCCAGTTAAGCCTACTGTCAAAACTGTTAGAGTAGTGGTACCCAAATGATGGACCAGGACAAACCGATGGGTTAGATATATTTTTGAAACCGGATACTGCAGACCCTATGTTTCAACAACGATCATATTGCAGGCATCATAAGAACTATTAATTAGTTAGCATAAGTCTTTACATAAATTTAATGTATGAATTAACACTAATTGACGCATCAAAGAGGCTGTATTTTCCCCTGTCTCTCTGTGTTAGATGCTCCCCCTGAACACCAATATCCGCCTGGCATATTCCAACGGCAAGGACGATGAGCAGAACTTCATCCAGAACCTCAGCCTGTTCCTCTGCACCTTCCTGAAAGAGCACGGACAGCTCATCGAGAAGAGGCCCAACCTTAGGGAGACACTCGTGGAGGTGACGTTAACGCCATGAATACTGGACAATAACAGCAGAGATACTGTTCTTACAATGTTTTTTTGGGGGGGAAACACATTCTTCAATCGCATTCATTGATAAAAGTCACGTATTAACATTTCACATACACCCTTGTTCCCCGCCAACCTAACCTGTACTGCAGCCAGAACAATATTACCTTTGACCTCAAGTTCTATTATTATAAAAAAAAATATATATATGTACCAATTCTCCCTTGTTTTTATCCTCAAGTCACAAACCATTGAAATGGAGCTAGACCCCCAATCTTCAACATTCTCCTTACCGTCTGTTCTAATCACACACCCCCTCTCCCCTCCAGGCTCTCCACTACATGCTGCTAGTGTCTGAGGTGGAGGAGACGGAGATCTTTAAGATTTGTCTGGAGTACTGGAACCACTTGGCGGCCGAGCTCTACAGGGAGAGTCCCTTCTCTACCTCCACCTCCCCCCTGCTCTCTGGGAGCCAGCACTTTGACGTGCCCCCACGCCGGCACCTCTACCTGCCCGTGCTCTCGAAGGTGAGAAGAAACGTACACAGAGACGGACGGGTACACACACACTCTTGACCTTCCACCAAACCAATGTCCTTCAGGGTCGTGGCATAGGGCACACCGTAGCAAAGCAATCTACAAAAGACAACAAAAATGTGACAATCGGACAAGTTCATATAGTTCCCACCACTTCAAACCGTTTTCTCCCTACTGAACACAACCTTGACGTTCTACTGTGTTTCCTATTGACAGTCCCTGCCTCACCATGGTGTCTCTATTTAGATTGTCCCCTATTAGTCACTGGCATGTTGTCTGCCCGGTAACACAGGTGCGTACGCTGATGGTGAGCCGAATGGCCAAGCCAGAGGAGGTGCTGGTGGTGGAGAATGACCAGGGAGAGGTGGTCCGAGAGTTCATGAAGGACACAGACTCAATCAACCTCTATAAGAACATGAGAGAGACACTGGGTGAGTGCCTGGCCCAGGACAATCTGAGCATCTCACACACACACGTCCTCTCTCTAGTCTGTGATGTCAAGCACAGTTGCCCCTCAATCTTTTCCTTTGTCAAATGTACTTTCCACAATTGATCGCTCTATCAGTGACACATCTCTCCTTCACACTTTTGTTCACTGTTGATAAGGTAGGGCACGATCCACATACTCCCTCTCTCTCTGACTAGCATACCTCCGTCTCTCTGCCCCCCCTCCCTAGTCTACCTGACCCATTTGGACTATGCGGACACAGAGCGCATCATGACAGAGAAGCTGCACAACCAGGTCAACGGGACAGAGTGGTCCTGGAGGAACCTGAACACGCTGTGCTGGGCCATCGGCTCCATCAGCGGGGCCATGCACGAGGAGGACGAGAAGAGGTTCCTGGTCACCGTCATCAAGGTCTGTAGTAGTCTGTGTAATGGACACAGCGCTCACAACCACACACAGACGCGCATACACACACTGCACCTTCACAGGTAGCTGGTCTTTAAAGGCGATAATACACACATGAAGTAGTTGCTGGTCTTAGTCATCAATTCTGTGCTCTGTTAGACCAGAAGTGTTCCCTTTACTGTTCAGAAATTGAATGGCCTGCCCCTTGAGACGTTGCAGTTCGACTGTGCGTGTTGAGCCTGTGTCATGAGTGGCGCAGAGTAACAGGGCTGTGTCTACGCAGAGGACTCAGAACAGTGGGTACTTGGAGCAATTGATAGAACTGACATTTGGCAGAAAAAAAATATTTTTAATAACACTCTTTTGGAGAAATTCCATGTCCACTCACCTGACAAGACTTAACATGTAAATGCTGCTGTAGAGTGACTGTCAGGATGTACTGAGCTGCGTTTCTGTGTTATTGACCGACTGTCGTTTCCTCATCATGTCTCCAGGACCTGCTGGGCCTTTGTGAGCAGAAGAGGGGGAAGGACAACAAGGCCATCATCGCCTCAAACATCATGTACATTGTGGGCCAGTACCCACGCTTCCTCCGAGCCCACTGGAAGTTCCTCAAGACTGTCGTCAACAAGCTCTTTGAGTTCATGCACGGTAAGCAACTTTGTTCAGGCCACCACTTGCATATCTTAAAAAGATACAGGATACTGTTTTCAGTGTCGTGTGAAAATTGATTTCCTTGGTGTGATTTTGCATCCTTGCAAAATACCATGGCTGTGTTAATTTGGCACTGGACAGAAAACCAACTGAAACAGGAAGGGACTACCTGGACTAGTCCAATAAGAAACGCTCCTTTGCGGTTTACAATTCAAAGCGTTAAAAAAAAAAAAAATTGCTACGGTGTGTCCAAAGGAACACGCCCCAACATTGTTTCTTTTATTGAACATTTTATTTGAACGTAATTGTTCCCGGCAGAGACTCACGACGGCGTGCAGGACATGGCGTGCGACACCTTCATCAAGATCGCCCAGAAGTGCCGGCGGCACTTTGTCCAGGTGCAGGTGGGCGAGGTGATGCCCTTCATCGATGAGATCCTCAACAACATCAACACCATCATCTGTGACCTCCAGCCCCAACAGGTACACAGATGCACCAAGATTAGCCGTAACACAGTTGAGCTACAGGCCCCTGAAAACAGCCAAAACTAAGAGTAAAATACAGTAGTAGTTGAAAAACATTTTCAAATGGCAACGCTGGTTTTGAGTTTCCATTGGCCAAGTTCAGGGATCACCCTGTTTCCAGTTGTCGTGTGAAATGGCTGGAGTTGGATATGAAGCAGCAGATGTTCATATGACCGTAATCCACCTCATCTCTCTTTCCCTCAGGTGCACACGTTCTACGAGGCGGTGGGCTACATGATCGGGGCCCAGACGGACCAGGCCGTGCAGGAGCACCTCATCGAGAAGTACATGCTGCTACCCAACCAGGTGTGGGACAGCATCATCCAACAGGCCACCAAGGTAAGTCACACTCCACTATGGGGTGTTTGTAAACCTTGGTTTCAAAGCATTTTACATTGTATGCATGCAGCACAACCCAAACAACACAAGTCTCCCCCACTTTGTACTGCTGTGCCATGGAGAAATTAAGAGAAACACCCACTGTCTTAGAGGCCCTTGTAGTTTTACCAGCAACATTTGTCATCATTACCGGTGCTTTTTCTCCCAATTGTTGCAACTGGCAATGCCTCGTCTTTTTGCACTTCAGTAAAAAGCTATCCAGAGCGACTTACAACATGTTGTCCCAAGATGCGGTGAAAGCATTTTAACTGACTTGTCTCTCTTTCCCCTCCAGAATGTGGACATCCTGAAGGATGCAGAGACGGTGCGTCAGCTGGGCAGCATCCTGAAGACCAACGTGCGGGCCTGCAAGGCCGTGGGACACCCTTTTGTGGTGCAGCTGGGACGCATCTACCTGGACATGCTCAATGTCTACAAGTGTCTGAGTGAGAACATCTCCTCTGCCATCCAGACCAACGGTGAGACGTGTGTGCCTAGTCTATCTGATCTGTGTGCCTGAGGTACTTGTTTGTCTTGGTGTGTGTGTGGGTCTGTCAGACTCTTGTATGCCTGAGGTGCATTCAAAGTGTGAATGTGCTTAACTGTCTGTCTGCAGCTGCGGCATCAGTCACAGAACTACAAGCCCATTCTAACGGTGCATTCAAGACAATTGGGAACTCTGAAAAATGCGAGGTGATATCATGCCGTCAGTGATCTTCAGGTCGGAAAGTCAGTGTTCTAGAAAGAGGCCCAAATTCTGTGTTGAATGACCGTTCACAGCGATTTTTCTCAGTCTGGGCTCTTATTTATTTTTCTCATGAGTTCCCAGTTGTCTTGAACGCACTGAAGTTGGAGATATCCGAGTTCTCAGTTGTTTTGTACGTTTCTAAAGCGTCACTGAGCTCTCCTATGCTAACTCCATGCTAAACCCTATGCTAGCTAACTAACTCTCTATTGTCCTGCTAGGAGAGATGGTGACCAAGCAGCCCCTGATCCGGAGCATGAGGACGGTGAAGAGAGAAACGCTCAAGCTTATCTCAGGTTGGGTCAGCCGCTCCAACGACCCACAAATGGTGAGTCTGTCCTGTCTTAATCAAATCTAGAGTCGCAGCCTATAGGGAATGCTGTAGACCAGTGGTTCTCCTATAGATCCTCTTAGAAGGCTTTAATTGAAAATATGAATTTGTTCTTAACTGACTTGCTTAGTTAAATAAAGAAGAAAATGAATCTAAATGTAATGGTGGGATCAGAGCGGGCATCTCTCAGGCTATAGATGGCCTGTCTAAACCACACCATAGAGAAACGGAGGCAGAAAGACAACCAGAAAGATCTAACTGGCTGTCTGGACTAGCTTAAACTCCACACAGCCCTTATAGGTCCTTGGACACCAACCTTATCCAGAGGCATCATGCCCATTGAAACTATTTCATCCACTTATAGGTTGAAAAGGCAGAGAATCACAGACCAAGATATTCCAGTTCCTCCTCTAAAATAACTATGGCGCTGATGACTTGAACCACCGCTACCCTCGGTGGTAGCCCCAAGCCCTCAGTTATCTGACAGTTTGCTTTAACGTTAGACTGAATGTCTCTGTATTAACTGGTTACGTTCTACCATGTTCCGTGGTTCTTACAGGTGGGGGAGAACTTTGTCCCGCCCCTGCTGGAGGCTGTACTCATCGACTACCAGCGCAACGTCCCCGCCGCCAGAGAGCCCGAGGTGCTCAGCACCATGGCGACCATCGTCAACAAGCTGGGCGGACACATCACCGGGGAGATCCCGAAGATCTTCGACGCAGTCTTCGAGTGCACTTTGAACATGATCAATAAAGTATGTTTCATAGATGTTTCCTCTACTATTATAGCACTATACTAGAATGGTGTAATCTATTAATTAGTTAATATTCTTAACTGGCCTGAGTGGCCCTTATAGACTGCACATGATGTCAAAGGAACATTAACAGAAAGACACAGATGTTAGTGTTAGTTTGCAGCCATGTCAAATTCGGTGCTTCCTCCACAATGGACCGCACTGGCCAAAATGGCTGCCACAGTGAACCTGTAGTTCATGGGCCCCACATCACTTTTGCATGGGTGTAGGGGATAAATTTGTGCTACAGACAATTGGTGAAGTCTATCCAATGCAAGGTTGTAAACTGAAGGATTGTTGAACACAGGACACTTTTGTTATTATATGCGTGGAAAAAGAAAAAGTACTTTATATGACGGAGTCCTAGTCTTTATTCCTTATAGAAAGTAATTCCACTGACATTGTCCAACTTTAATTTTCAATTTTTTTTCTCCTCTCCAGGATTTTGAGGAGTACCCAGAGCATAGGACCCATTTCTTCTACCTCCTCCAAGCGGTGAACTCGCAGTGCTTCCCAGCCTTCCTCTCCATTCCCCCGGCCCAGTTTAAACTGGTTCTGGACTCCATTATCTGGGCCTTCAAACACACCATGAGGAACGTTGCAGACACTGGTAAGACCCTCCATATGCTTTGGCCTTAACTACCTGTTCATAAATACTATGCCTTTCACGAGATTGGAACTGTGTGTTGACGAATGAGGTTGTCTGACTCATCTGAGGTGAAATGCAGGTCACTTAACTCTATTTCAAATATTATGGGTGTTTCAGACACAGATTAACTCTAATCCTGGACTAAAGCTTTTTTCAGTCTACAAATGCTTTATTGTCCAGGACTAGGCTTAATCAGAGTCTGGGGAAAATAGTCCTTACGGTACATTGTGGAATTACTGTCATCAAGCCACTCATCCCTGCGTTCTCCAGGTCTGCAGATTCTTTACACCCTGCTGCAGAACGTGGCCCAGGAGGAGGCTGCCGCACAGAGCTTCTACCAGACCTACTTCTGTGACATCCTCCAGCACATCTTCTCCGTCGTCACAGATACCTCACACACAGCAGGTGAGAGGGTGGTGGGGTCGGCGGCTGACGTTAAATATCACCGGAAACATCTGGTACTGTAATAAGTGTTGGGTACAGACGAGGAATCAGAGGCCATGTTATACACTAGATGGTTTGATTCTTGAAGGGGATATTTCACTTTGGTGTCACATCGCAGCAGAGTCAAAAGCAGACATGTCAGATGGACACAACAACGTGCTTAAGTGTCACTGGTGAGTGCAAGACAAGTGTGGGTACAATTGATGTTATGCTTGACTTTCTGCAGGGCTAACCATGCACGCGTCCATCCTGGCGTACATGTTCAACCTAGTGGAAGAGGGTAAAATCAGCACCACCCTCAACCCAGCCAGCCAGCACAACCAGGGCTACGTTCAGGAGTACGTGGCCAACCTGCTCAAGACGGCCTTCCCCCATCTACAAGAGTAAGTGTCTGTCAGCCTGCCTATCAGAGGGCCCCTGTCAAGTCAATTAAAATGAAATGTTTTGTTGTACTCCACTCTGAACACTAAGATAGTGATGTGTTAGTTTGCAGCCTTGTCAAATTCTGTGCTTCCTTTACAATGGACCGCACTGGCCAAAATGGCTGCCACATTGAACCTGTAGTTCATGGGCCTCATCTCTCTTATATTGGTGTTGGGGATACATTTGTACTACAGACAATAACTAGTTGATCTAAAGTGATCTACTTATTGTAGGTAGTTGCTATGTAGGTAGGTGAATGTGTTGTGATCCTGACTCTCCTCTCCATTCCAGTGCCCAGGTGAAGGTGTTTGTAACAGGTCTGTTCAGCTTGAACCAGGACATCCCTGCTTTCAAGGAGCACCTGAGGGACTTCCTGGTGCAGATCAAGGTGAGTCACTCTGGTTTTGTAGCCACACACACGGGTGCAAACACTTAGACACACAAGTGCCAGAGTTACAATCAGTCTGAGGTGTCAAACCACTGGAGCATGGTAGATGGACATATTTGTCCCTCACACTCAACTCTCAACTTCCTCTCTTTACTCCCTGTCCAGGAGTTTGCTGGCGAGGACACCACAGACCTGTTCCTGGAGGAGCGGGAGACGTCGCTGCGGCAGGCCCAGGAGGAGAAACACAAGCTACAGATGTCCGTTCCCGGCATCCTCAACCCCCATGAGCTCCCCGAGGAGATGTGCGACTAAGTGCCGCCACATAGGAATGAACACAACAGCAAACATGTACAGTTTTTGGGAAAAAAGAAAGCCAAGAGAAGCTGGGAGCTCTTGTCAATTATGTGTGTGTGTGAGAGCAAGAGATTGAGAGGTGCTTTGTCGACCAAATCAATGCCAATATGTAAATGAGAATTGCGCCTCGGATTCGGCACTCACCTTTTTTGCATACGGACGCATTTTATACAGAGTCATTTGTGTAATAATACGGTATTGCTCCTTTTCCCTCGCTAATTCAAGCTTTTATGTTTTTGGTCATCCTCTCCGTTTAGCCGTGCATGAAGTTGAAAGAATTAAATAATTATTTTTAACCCTTCATTTCCCTTCACCCCCCCCCCCCCCCACCAACGATCCTTCTATTTGTTTATATGTAAGATATGTTAAAAGCCCATGCAAAAAGGTTACTTTAAAAAGTGCTGTAGCGTCAGGAAGTGCTCCAATAAAGAGCTTTGTGTGTTTTTCGGAGGAGCCGCATGGCCTGCAGATGAATGTGAAGGTCAAGGGTGGTAAATGACACTGCTTCATTTGTTTCTGTTTTGGCAGCAGTTTGTATGTGTCGGATTCTGTTTGCACCCAAAACTGACCGCTCTGACATTTGGACGAGAATGTTAGATCAAAGGAAGGTTATGTGCATATCATCTTGTTTGTAAAGCTGTCTTAGTACTATGGGAACATAAAGTTGGTTATTTTTACAAAACTATGTCCTATACCTTTTGTGTGTTTGTTTCCTTCAGTCGTTGAAGGTTATTAAATCCAATTTCTGGAATTAGGATTTGAAACCACTGAGCAGTCAGGTCTGCATTTTGAACTTTAAGGTCAAAATACTTAAGGAAATACTTTGGAGTAACAAACAAAAAACGATGTCATGGTATAATACAAAATCCCAAAATGAATAAAAGGTATGCTGGTGCCAATGAGGGCAATCTATTAACCTGAGTCGCAGCGCACCGGTCCATGACCAGTGACGTGAATGGGCACAAGCGGTGAGGGAGGTGTACCCACTCAAATCGAACCGTAATCTGCGCCGCGCTGTAATGTCAACAAGGCAGTATTGTGCATCGTCCAGAAACAAACATCTATTTTTTAGCAAATATGTTAAACATTTCAAAATAGTTATCAATGGGAAAGCCGATAAAGTTTTTAAAATAAAAAGCAATCACTTTCATGTGAAAACAGAATCCTTGTCATTACTGAACGGGCCACCTGGCTCACGCGCTGGAGGTAGCCCGGCTCCAAAACGAATGAAATCACTTTTAACCCGGTGCATACTTACCTCATCGGGATAATCCGGGCCAGATAATCGAATACGATCAGTGGCTACTGGCTGGTGCTCTTGTCTGCTGTATGTGAATGAAACGCCATTTGTAAACGTTTCTTGCTGATGGAGTAACCGCGAGACAAGCGGAAAAAGTCGAACAAGGCGAAGGAGACAACGGAAAGTTACGAATTATGAACATGCTGTGCCCCCACCCCTTTTCAATATGGCTGCCGTATCTACTCTACAGTAACGCTCCGATTGGAGATTGACTCGACTCTGTATCTTAATGCCTTTTACTTTTTGACTTTATCAACGATATTTAGTATCAAATGCAATCTGAATCAATTACTCTCCCTTATTTAATTTAATGCATTAGCAAACCTTCACTAACAACTACATCGGGCCTTTTCCCCAAAACAACCAGGTGCCAACAATTCGTATCCATCAACAATTTCCAATGGTTTGACTACACTTTTCCTTTGTTATTTTTTTAATGAACAATGTGTGAAAACTGCGCCGAGCTGGTGGAGGTTTTAAATGAAAGTAAGTAAACAATTTTTATTAAATGTTTTAGTGCCGTAGTGGTCCCCTAATGCTAGCTAACGTTAGCTAAATCAGGCTACCTGAGGGAAGCTGGACAGCTAGCTATCGTAACCCTGTCGTGCTTGGTTGTTCTCCACTAGCCAGACAGCTGCCAATGTAAGGCCTTGTCTTGAATTAATGATCTGAATGTAAATGGAACCTTTTCTGCAACTTTGAGGCCTGTCTCTGTCAAATCGCTGCATAATGAAGGAGATGCATGAGTAGAGTTAACTAGCTAGCTAACCTGACGAGATTCTGAACATCATGAACTTTGTTAGCTAACTAATTAGATTGGGCTGATGCCATTGCATGGTAACTTGGTTAGCTATCAAACTTAACGTTGGTTAACTGCCTGTAGAAATGTGGTTTGATATGTATTTGGCCATAAAATGTTTGCTACACATTGCATGTCCCTTTTTTGTCCGAGGCGAGAGCGGTGGTTGTGGAAGTGGTGCATGTTGTGCAGGCGTGTTCGCTCTTGCTAGCTAACCTGTCTGGTTGATATGTTTGTCAGTTTCACGTTGAGTAACGAGTTGTCCAAAGTTAACTAACGTTAGCTCACTGACTAGCCCGTTAGCTGTGGTCAACTGGCATCAAAACGGACTGATTCGTTTTCATATTTGGGTTTCCACACGCGCTGTAATAATATACTTTTGCCAGATTCGAAGCAAATGTTTAGCATTGTTAGCTAAGTAATATAACACTAGTTTCTGTACGTAACAACATTAAGCCATCTAGCAAACTAGGGATGTAACCAATGCTAACTGACTATTAGAGTTTTTGTTAGCTAACTAACTATAAGCTTGTTCTTAATCAAAATAAATGTGCCTACGAATGCCATTGGATGTATTTCCTAGTTCCGATTAAAATTGACAGTAGTAACGTTTGAACAGATGATTTGCTAGCTACGAGGTAACGTTAGCTAACTAGGCCATATTGCTTTCACGACGGGATGTTGGAGCGAATAAACAAAGGCCCATTTTTTTAGGGCTACATCAATTGTTTCCTCCATTGCAGTTATAGATATATGAAATTGCAATGGTTTGTGTATGTGGAGTGCGCATGGGAAGGCATTGGTGATGGTAGCAAAAATACACTGCTTCATGGCCTGGTATACTGTGCTTTTTTATTTATTTTACCTTTATTTAACTAGGCAAGTCAGTTTAAGAACAAATTCTTATTTTCAATGACGGCCTAGGAACAGTGGGTTAACTGCCTTGTTCAGGGGCAGAACGACAGATTTTTACTCGGGGATTCGATCGTGCAACCTTTCGGTTACTAGTCCAACGCTCTAACCACTACCTGCCTGTTTCATGCCATATGAGTTGTTTGCCATCAATAACATGGGGTTTTTGCATTTGAAATCTTAATATGCTTGTTTGCTAGTTTTGGATGTCTTATGTCTTACACCTATTTTCAGTCTGATATTAGTGTCTAAACGTTTGATTTGGGCAAGGGGGGTAATCTTGTTTAAAATGGTCTCCATGTCTTGGGCGGATATCCAAGCCCACATGGTAAAGCGGTTGTGGGTTGCTTATTGTAGGACCCATTTGAAAGGGGGATCATGAGGGCGCAGCTCAAAGGGTCTTTCATCCTGTCAATACACATTTAAAATAAACTAGATTAATGGAATATAAGATATCCCTCCCCCCAAATCTGTTATTCAAATGAGCAATGAGTATGGCACTTTAGGTGCTCAGATTAACATGGTTGTTGGTGGTTTGTAGGCAAATTACGGAAAGATAAATGTAGCCATACTTAAATGTTCCATGCATTTATTTTGGCCTATAATCAGTGTATTATTAAAGTGTGTGGAGGATTAGGCCTATGTCACTAGTGTTCTAAAAGGGCCTTATTTTTGTCTTTGCGCAAACCCCCTCTCTCTGGCCCACTTGTATGTCTATCAACAACGGTTTTGGAAATGGCTAGTAGGCTACACAGTAGTACGTTTTCAGTACTGTTTTACCTGTGACGGGTCATCCCTCTGTTTAGCAAAACAGAGTACACCCCTGTGTGTGTGTGTTTGTCGGCACCAGGCTCCCGCCAGTGAAGGTGTGAGGGGCTTGTTTCCTGTGACAGGCTTGTCTGGAGCGCCAGGGTGCGAGACTGGCAGCCCCATGTGTGCGAGACTGGCAGCCCCATGTGTGCTTTCACCAGGTGACCCCTCACCCTGAATTTGCTGTAGCTTTTGCATGAAGCCAGGAATGTTTTGTGTGTGTCTGTGTGGCTGCATGCATGCAAGGGAAGTGAGGGACTTACTGAGGGAATGAAGGGATTCAACCCGCTATTGAATATGCTGTGCAAGTAAGCCTGCAGGGTGGCAGGTAGTCTAGCTGTTAAGAGCGTTGGGCCAGTAACCGAAAGGTCACTGGTTCAAATCCCGTGCCAGCTAGGTGAAAAATCTCGATGGCCCCTCGAAGAAGACACTTACCGCGAATTGCTCCTTTAAGTCGCTCTGCTAAATTACTAAAATGTAAATGTAACATGTGGCTGCCATTGTCAATCCCCACATACCCTGCTTTAAGATGCTGTCTGGCACTGTGGCAAGCAAGGCAGAGGTTGCCCTTGAGCATAGATCTGGGACCAGTTTACCTGCCCACCCCTAGCCTAACACTAATCCATTGATGTAAAAAGCCAAACTGATCCTAGATCAGCACCTAAAGCCAACTGTTGCTTCCACCAACACAGGAAGTTGAGCTCAGCAGAGCCCCTGCTGAGTTGTAGGTGTCTATTTTATTCTCTAATGTTTTTGTTACAAGCTCAAAGCTTTGCTGTCAGAACAATGGCTGAGATTTCCAGATCCTCTTATCTGAGAATGATCGCAATGTTTTTGGTCCAGGCCACCGAACACAATGTCATGGATTGTTTTATGAAGGGAGCTGGGAATTTTGGCAAAGTCCAGTCCAAGATAAAAAAATTTTTTTTTTAAAGGTGGTTAAAAAGGGAATTAAGGCAGACACACACAGTTAGGTCAGGGTCAGGGCAAGGTGAACTTTAGAACGCTGGTTTGTTGTTCATCTCAGGAACAGACCCACTTACCTAGACACAAGTTCCACTTTGTTTTCTGGTTCTCTTGGTAGTGTTTTGGCACAACTCCAATTGTCACAGTGGTTATTATTAGGCCCTATTCATGATAAGAATGTGACATTTGGGCCTAGGTCAGTCAGGTATGGAAATTGTTGATAGGAATGGGTCTCTTGTCACAAAGTTTGAATGTAGGCTGCACCTTTTTTAAATGACACTTCTCCCTCCAACATTAGCAATTTATCTTAAGTCCAACTTTTAATTGGCAGTGAAGAAAGAGAGGTAGCAGTAACACTTAAAGTATTCCAAAACAACCACAGGTGCTCTCGTCGAGGAATAGTACTAGAAAAGCCAAATAAAAAATGATAACACAAATATGTCCGTAGTGGCATAAAAAAAAAATCTAGCTTAAAGCATTCGTGTGGGTTTGTAAGTTAAAAAGCCTTTAATATGTGGGCTAAGTCATTTTGTGTATCGGCTAATGCTTTCATCACGGTGTCCTTTTGCTTTTCTTGTTGGTAGTCTTGGCATGTAGGTCAATGTGAGGCGGCAATATGGTCAGTTTTGTCTTTTTGTTCTGAGAGCAGAAAATAGGGTGCTGGTACAACAACAAAGATCTGTGGTTGAGGGGTGGGTGCAAACGCAGCCTTCCCAGAGTCCCACATCTTTCATTTACACCATCGACTTTGTGAAAGACACAAGTGCTTTGGGGTTGCTGAATAATATAGGCAATGCCGCACTTTCCACAGAAAAGTTAGAGCTGAACTTTTACACAGCAATAACCTTCCATTGGACACACCTTGCCCCACACGTTGCTTACATTTTGTTTTGAGACTGTGTGTGTGTATGCTTGTGTGTCACCAAAAGGGATGTGCATGGTTATACGAATATCCTAAAGGACGTTAGTATTAGAGTACTTGGGTGTATTCATTTTTGCAGCAAGAAAATGTATAGGCCTATTTTAAAATACAGGCATTTTCTAAATTAAAATATCCATGTGACATTGTTACAAATAAGTTCCGTGACATTTCAAATGATTAATTGAATAAAATCAACTTTTCAATTATGTTGTGACGTGCCCCATGTCATTCGTCTACACCTAGATTTAAATGTGTCCACAGTGTGTCCGAAATCCCCTTTCCCGCGCTTTATTCAAATGCCATTATGCATTCTAAAAACTGTGGAATAGGAAACATATGATAACACAGCAACAACTGATGGCAGTAGCTAACTAGTGTAGCAAACTAGCCAGCTAACTAGTGTAGCAAACTAGCCAGCTAACTAGTGTAGCAAACTAGCCAGCTAACCGAGGTGCCCCTCACATTTTCTGGAGACTTGTGGGAGGAGTGCTTTCTGATAACATCGCCCACTCTATGCGATTTCGGTAGCCTGTTTACATCCGGACTTAGGAGAAATCTAAACACAATGCATCCCTGACCAACTCCTGAAGTGGTCAGTCAGATCTGAACACAATCAGACCACAAAGTGACTTTTCAATGCGATCTTCGTGTTCTGATAGCAGTAGTCACATGTAAGTGCCAAGTGTAGACACAACCTCTGCCTGTCTGCTCCCTACCACCTCACCAGCATCTCCAAGCAGCAATAGAGCGCCAGCCTCAATTTCGCGCAACAGTGCTCAGGTTAAAAACGTACGTTTATTTCAAATATCCAGATACAGACAAAAATGTATGATACTATTCAAATAATGAAATGATTTCTACCCTCATCCCTAGTCACCGACACATAATACAGTAGCTGACTTTAGCCTGTAGTTGGAATGCCTGTTGGTGTGGAGTACCTGTCAGTTGTCGGTAATGGGGAGCCTTGCCTGTCCCCGTGCTAATGTGGTGCCGAGGCACGTTTCTCACCAGAGACTTCCATGGGTCAGTCTCCCATCCAGAGTAGAGGATCATCTCTGTTCTCCTGTTGACCAAAGGACCGTTCGCATTGCGCCTCCCAGATATATATTTTATGATGTTGTAGCAAAGTGTCTGTCAAACACTGTAATCTTCAACTGTCTTTGATAATGCCTAAAATATTTGAATTGCAATTTCAGCTTCCATTGTGTGCTATTTTCTAGCTCGTGGCCACCATATAGCCTAGTAGCCTTTGAACAAGCAGTGTGGGTCAAGGGTCATGTCCCACACTTGCCTTTTCCATGTACATTGAACTGTACTCACCACCTTGTCTGCTCTCTCTCCCCTCCAGTATCGGATGCAGACAGCACTGAGGGCCTACAGCTGAAGAAGGAGCATGCTTTACGAGTCTTCAGCTACATCAGCTCATGGACCCAGAGGTCAGTCTCCCGCTCTCCTCTGTTCCCCGCATTCATTATTCCTCCGTGGATTCGTCCCAAATGGAGCCCTATTTAGTGCACTACTTTTGACCAGGTGCACTTCTTTTGACCACTATGTAGTGGAACGGGTTTCATTTGGAACGTAGACCATTATTCATTCATATTTAAAAGGGGAAGATGTACGCTCCTGGATAGCTCTAGGTCTATCTGAAGTCATTATCAGCCATTAATTCATCGTTTATTACTTGCGCTAACGGCTAACCAATGTGTTTTAGGTGTAGCTTAGCATGTAGGCTAGCTATGGTCACTAGAGGACAAGTGGGTCATAAATAATAGGTTTTTCGGCTCGCTTAGTGGTGGTTGTTATTGTTGTTTAACAACTTTGTGTTTTTCGTGCCTGCACGGAGAAGAGCCTTGAGGAATTTTTGACCTTTCATAGTTGTTCTACCACTCCCTGTGAGATCAGGCAAAAGTGCTTGACTGATCAGGGAAAGTTGATTCTAGTTTTGCATTCTTCTCTTTGTGTTTCTGATTAGTGGGATCCTTCATGTGTGTTAATTGGTTGCTGTCTTATCAAAATACATGGTGGGGGGGAAGAATGTCTAAAATAGGATGGTCAGTAATATAGTCACAGCCGTTTTACATAATGTTATTGTCACAAGAACCCGAATTCATGAGAACAAACAGAGCTCAAAATAGATCCAAGGGCTGCATTAAATTAAATCCTCCACAACAATGCATATTCTGTGTATTTGTTCATACAGCTAAAGCCCACTTGCATGTCTTATTCAGAAAGCGAGAGAACTGAATATTTTCTGTTGCAAGTACCTTAAACTAGGCTTCTCTTGCTATGTTATTTGAATATATGGGGAGTAAAGTATGTTTCTATGCTTTATTCGCTTCAATGCAAGTTTGATTGAATTGAGCCAATAGAGGAGTCTCTAAAGATGGCTGGTTGTTGAGGCCAACACAGGCAGAAGCTACAGTTGACTGTTGTGTGGACCGTGCATTGCCTTTTTATGGTTCCCAAACGTTTTGGTTCCTCGACCATCCAAATGGAATGAGTCAGCCTCGAACTGCGACCCCAGTAGGAGTTGACTGCGACTCACTGGTGGGTCTTTGTGATTCGCAGTTCACTCAATCCCTCTCGCCACTCCTCCTTCCCCTCCACAGGCAATGTCTATGCTGCTTCAAGGAGTACAAGCACCTGGAGGTGTTCAACCAGCTGGTCTATGCCCTCATCAACCTGGTCATCGCTCAGGTCACCAGCCTGAGAGACCGCCTCTGTAGCGCCACCAGCCAACGGGGCGTCACCGACGACGAGGCCGCAGGTGGCGAGGAGGGGCCAGGGACAGAATGGCGTGGGGAGGGAGGGGGTGGAATAACTGGAGCAGGGCCACACCCCCAGCAACCGCCCACATCGCCTGTTGAGGACGAGCCGCTGAACGTGGAGAGGGACTCGGCAGAGGAGGACGGCACCGGGGACGCACCGGAGCAGAACCAGAATAACAACAACCAGAACCCAGTCCAGGGGACGAGCCAGGCCCAGCAGGAGGCCCCCAAGCCAGGGGGTAGTGGTATTGGGGCGTCCGAGGCTGTAGCTAGCAGCAGTACGGACTGCCAGGCCCACGAGGACATGTTTGACTCGTGGAGCACCGAGGACCGGGAGAAGCTGCTGCTCTGCGCCGCCAAGATCTTCCAGATTCAGTTTCCCCTGTATACGGCTTACAAACACAACACCCACCCCACCATAGAGGTAATGGAATGACACACCCTGATACAACACAATACATAATCAAACCCCACTGTAGAGGTAATAGAATAACATGTTTCCCCCGACACAACACCCATCCCACCAAAGCAGTAATGTTATAATATGTGCCGCACACTGCACCATAGAGGTAAAAGCGTAACATGGACCCATACACACAACTCAATTATGGATTCAGTATATCAGCATTTATCTCCATGGTGTACTTAATACTTGACAATGACATTGGTGTCCTCCTGTTCTAAAATGTTCGAACATTTCTCAGTATACAATATACTCGTCATACTTTCTTTGTTTCCTTTTTCCAGGACATCTCTGCTCATGAAAGCAATATCCTCGGCTCCTTCTGCGACATGAACGTAAGGACTCCTCCGCCCTCTCTTTGTTTTTACGACTCCACTGTTTCGTCCAAAAACACAATACTCGATCCGCCGGAATGTCGCTTTGTGTCGGGTCCAACTGTTTACGGCGACATCTACGTCTCTCAAATGGCACCCTATTCCCTTTTTGGAGTGCACTACTTTTGACCCGGGCCCGTATGGCTCTGGTCAAAAGTACTGCACTGTATAGGGAATAGGGTGCCATTTGGTATGCATCCTACGTCATCCAGTCCTTTGAAGCAAAGGCCCATGTCTTAATGTGTGGTCTGCCTGTTTGACCAATCTCCTCCTAGTCTCCTCTCCTCTTTCCTGTGGTCATGTTACTCATATCAGTGATTCATGACATCTTGGGTCTATTTATATTTTATTGGGAAGCTGCTTGAAAAGTGGCATGCCCAGGGCCCAACAGCTGTGTCCCATTTAGGACTGGGAGAGTAGGGAGGCAGGACTCTGAACACTCTTCCCTGGTTTTTGTAATGGGTTTTCACTCGAGGAGGTTTGGTGTAGATTTGGTTAACAATAGGTCCTAGAACAGTTCTCCCTCAGGGGTCCAATTACAAATGTTTCCTTTAGGACCAGGGGAGACAGAGGGAGAAGGCTCTCTAAACATGTACAGTACCAGTCCCTCTTGTGGCTTTTCAGGCCAACATACACATGAGGTGTGAAATGTGTCTGCAGTGTAGTTTGGGTTTTTATTAAATTGAGGCTCATTTCCACCTCCAAGTGCTGTCGATCTTTCCCCAGAGTACAATAATCGGTTTCGGGCTAATTTAATAACTCTCCAGCTTATACCTTTCCACCGTATTAAACATTTATGTGCTTTTAATGGATATTTTTAGTGGACAAAGTTCATAGTCTGCATCAGACCGGAGTTCAGATAGTGTTCTGTGCTTAATTGACCTTGCCTAGCTGGAATAAAACCAATGGAATACTCAAATCAAGTTGTATTTGTCACATGCGCCGAATACAACAATGTAGACTTTACAGTGAAATGCTTACTTACAAGCCCTTAACCAACAATGCAGTTTTAAAGTATTTACTCAAATAAACTGAAGTTTAAAAAATTATAGAAAAATAACAAATAATTAAAGTGACACAATAAAATAACAGGCTATAAACATGGGGTACGGGTACAGAGTCAATGTGCGGCAGCACAGGTTAGCTGAGGTAATATGTACAGTACCAGTCAAAAGTTTGGACACACCTACTCATTCCAGGGTTTTTCTTTATTTTTGACTATTTTCTATTTTCTAAATAGTAAAAAATAAAGAAAAACCCTGGAAAAGACATCAACACTATGAAATAACACACATCGAATCATGTTGTAAACAAATCAAAATATATTTGAGATTCTTCAAGGTAGCCCTTTGCATTGATGACAGCTTTGCCCACTCTTGGCATTCTCTCAACCAGCTTCATGAGGAATGCTTTTCTAGAAGGAGTACCCACATATGCTGAGCACTTGTTGGCTGCTTTTCCTTCAATCTGCAGTCCAACTCTTCCCAAACCATCTCAATTGGGTAGAGGTCGTGTGATTGTGGAGGCCAGGTCATCTGATGCAGCACTCCATCCCTCTCCCTCTTGGTCAAATAGCCCTTACACAGCCTGGAGGTGTGTTCGGTCATTGTCCTGTTGAAAAACAAATGTTAGTCCCACTAAGCCCAAACCAGATGGGATGGCGTATCGCTGCAGAATGCTGTGGTAGCCATGCATCGCCTGATATAGAGGTCCTGAATGGCTGGAAGCGTGGTCCCAGTGATGAACTGGGCCGTACGCACTACCCTCTGTAGTGTCTTGCGGTCGGAGTCCGAGCAGTTGCCGTACCAGGCGGTGACGCAACCAGGCAGGATGCTCTCGATGGTGCAGTTGTAGAACTTTTTGAGGATCTGAGCACTCATGACAAGTTTTTTTTTCAGTCTCCTGAGGGGGAATAGGTGTTTTCATGCCATCTTCACGACTGTCTTGGTGTGTTTTACCATGTTAGTTTTTTGGTGATGTGGACACCAAGGAACTTGAAGCTCTCAACCTGCTCCACTGCAGCCCCGTCAATGAGAATGGGGGCATGCTTGGCCCTCCTTTTCCTGTAGTCCACGATCATCTCCTATATCTTGATCACATTGAGGGAGAGGTTGTTATCCTGGCACCACACTGCCACGTCTCTGACCTCCTCCCTATAGATTCTCATCGTTGTTGGTGATCAGGCCTATCACTTGTGTTGTCGGCAAACTTGATGGGTTTGGAGTCATGCTTGACCATGCAGTCATGGGTGAACAGGGAGTACAGGAGGGGACTGAACACGCATCCCTGAGGGGCCCCTGTATTGAGGATCAGCGTGACAGATATGTTGTTACCTACCCATACCACCTGGGGGTGGCACGTCAGGAAGTCCAGGATCCAGTTGCAGTGGGAGGTGTTTAGTCCCAGGGTCCTTAGCTTAGTGATGAGCTTTGTGGCCACTATGGATTTGAATGCTGAGGTGTTGTCAATGAATAGCATTCTCACGTAGGTGTTCCTTTTGTCCAGGTGGACAAGGGCAGTGGGGAGTGCAATAGAGATTGCGTCATCTGTGGATCTGTTGCGGCGGTATGCAATTTGAAGTGGGTCTAGGGTTTCTGGGATAATGGTGTTGGATATGAGCCATGACCCACCTTTTAAGCACTGCAGACGTGAGTGATGCAGGTTGGTATTCATTTAGGCAGGTTAGCTTGGTGTTCTTGGGCACAGGGACTATGGTGGTCTGCTTGAAACATGTTGATATTACAGACTCAGACAGGGAGAGGTTGAAAATGTCATTGAAGACACTTGCCAGTTGGTCAGCGCATGCTTTGAGTACACATCCTGGTAATCCGTCTGGCTCTGCAGCCTTGTGAATGTTGATCTCTTTAAAGGTCTCACTCACATCGGCTACGCAGAGCGTGATCACACATTTGTTTGGAATAGCTGGTGCTCTCAATCATGCTTCAGTGTTGCTTGCCTTGAAGCGTGCATAGAAGTAATTTACCTGGTCTGATAGGCTCGTGTCACTGGGCAGCTTTTGTAGTCCGTAAGAGTTTGCAAGCCCTGCCACATCTGACGAGCGCCGGCGCCAGTGTAGTAGGATTCAATCTTAGTCCTGTATTGACGCATTGCCTGTTTGATGGTTCGTCGGAGGGCATAGCGAGATTTTTTATAAGCGTCCGGGTAAGTCCCACTCCTTGAAAGCAGCAGCTCTACCCTTAAGCTCAGTGTTGCCTGTAATGTTGCCTGTAATCCATGGCTTTTGGTTGGAGTATGTACGTACGGCCACTGTGGGAATGACATCATCGATGCTCTTATTGATGAAGCTCCCTACTCATTTGGCACACCAGGCAGGCTAAAGCAAATGCTCAAAGATTTCATATAAAATCAGCAAAAAAAGAAACGTCATCTCACTGTCAACTGCGTTTATTTTCAGCAAACCTAACATGTGTAAATATTTATATGAACATAACAAGATTCAGCAACTGAGACATAAACTGAAGAACTTCCACAGACATGTGACTAACAGAAATTGAATAATGTGTCCCTGAACAAAGGGGGTGTCAAAATCAAAAGTAACAGTCAGTATCTGGTGTGGCCACCAGCTGCATTAAGTACTGCAGTGCATCTCCTCCTCATGGACTGCACCAGATTTGACAGTTCTTGCTGAGAGATGTTACCCAACTCTTCCACCAAGGCACCTGCAAGTTCCCAGACATTTCTGGGCAGAATGGCCCTAGCCCTCACCCTCTGATCCAACAGGTCCCAGACATGCTCAATGGGATTGAGATCTAGGCTCTTCACTGGCCATGGCAGAACACTGATATTCCTGTCTTGCAGGAAATCACGCACAGAACGAGCAGTATGGCTAGTGGCATTGTCATGCTGGAGGGTCATGTCAGGATGAGCCTGCAGGAAGGGTACCACATGAGGGAGGTGGTTGTCTTCACTGTTATGCACAGCGTTGAGATTGCCTGCAATGACAACAAGCTCAGTCCGACGATGCTGTAACACAACGCCCCAGACAATGACGGACCCTCCACCTCCAAACCGATTCCACTCCAGAGTACAGGCCTCGGTGTAACGCTCATTCCTTCAACAATAAACGTGAATCCGACCATCACCACCGGTGAGACAAAACTGCGACTCGTCAGTGAAGAGCACTTTTTGCCAGTCCTGTCTGGTCCAGCGATGGTGGGGTTGTGCCCATAGGTGACGTTGTTTCCGGTGATGTCTGGTGAGGACCTGCCTTACAACATGCCTACAATCCCTCAGTTCAGCTTATTGCGGACAGTCTGAGCACTGATGGATGGATTGTGCATTCCTGGTGTAACTCGGGCAGTTGTTGTTGCCGTCTTGTACCTGTCCCGCAGGTGTGATGTTCGGATGTACCGATCCTATGCTGGTGTTGTTACACGTGGTCTGCCACTGCGAGGACGATCAGCTGTCCGTCCTGTCTCCCTGTAGCGCTGTCTTAGGCGACTCACAGTATGGACATTGCAATTTATATCCCTGGCCACATCTGCAGTCCTCATGCCTCCTTGCAGCATGCCTAAGGCACGTTCACGCAGATGAGCAGGGACCCTGGACATCTTTCTTTTGGTGTTTTTCAGAGTCAGTAGAAAGGTCTCTTTATTGTCCTAAGTTTTCATAACTGTGCCCTTAATTTCCTGTAAGCTGTTAGTGTCTTAACGACCGTTCCACAGGTGCATGTTCATGAATTGTTTATGGTTCATTGAACAAGCATGTGAAACAGTGTTTAAAGCCTTTACAATGAAGATCTGTGAAGGTATTTGGATTTTTACAAATTATCTTTGAAAGACAGGGTCCTGAAAAAGGGATGTTTCTTTTTTTGCTGAGTTCACTATGAATCCAGCTCTGGTCTTCATAGTATAGTCTGCAAAAAATAGTCTGCAAAAAAGTCATCATCTCTTCTCCTACATCTGAGATGGTGTGAAAGAACTAGAGAAGTGAAAGCAAATTCCCAGTATACATCCATCCACCGTATTGCCCTCACCTATAGTTCTTATAAACCAAAAGGAGATGAGGGTATGAAACCATTGAGGTGCACCAATCATGCTAGTCTCTTCCACTATGATGTGTGTTATGAAGCCAAAGTTAATTTTCCATATCCGTGTGGACAATAAAGTTGTGTTGACCTTGTTTTTCCCTGTGACCAGGATGTGGAGGTCCCCTTGCACTTGCTGCGCTACGTGTGCCTGTTCTGTGGCAAGCACGGTCTGTCGCTCATGAAGGACTGCTTTGAGTCAGGCACGCCAGAGAGCCTGCCCTTCCCCATCGCCCACGCCTTCATCACCATCGTCTCCAATGTGAGTAGGAGTTAATCCAGCCACCCAACACTGCAACCCAGCCCAACCGCTCATAATTTATATATGTTTATATATCCACTCAATCCTGGATGCATTTACCACTACCTCCAGATGCTGTTTCAGCTCCATCTCCAGAGCCACATGTATGCAGATGTTCTTGATGCAGTTTCTATGTTATAGCACAGCTGTTTCGTTTGTGAATGCTCTCTCCGTCAGTAATCGCAGTGAATAATCAGTTGTCAGCCAGCTCTGTTGAAGTGGCATCTGTTTTTAGGTTTTCCACTGCTTCTCACACATCTCAAGGGATGTCAGTCTGATTCCAAATCCGTTTGTTCTCTCCACACACAGATCCGAATATGGTTGCACATTCCCGCCGTCATGCAGCACATCATACCGTTCCGCACGTATGTAATACGGTAAGTTCACACTCTCCATATCAATGAAACTCCGTGGCGAAGTCTCTGTATTGACTTCAGAGTGAGGATAATTAAGTCTTCATTCACTAGTGCCTCGAAATCCCTAATTAGGCATGTATCAATACAGATTGAATCACCAATCATTTATTGAATAAAATGGTTGTTAGTCATGACGTTTTCCCCATATCAAATACAGCTCTCAACAATATGGCATCCCGTACTGCTGTTTAGTGCTTTTTTTCCTGCAGTCATTCTAAGAGGATAAGAAAATGGGGCAGAGAGAGGGGAGTTGCTGTTGCAGTCGGAGCTCCTCTCGTCAGAAATGGCCCAAGGGGCTGTTTGAAATGCATATTGTATTCGGATACACAGTGCTGTGTTGTTCGACTCGCCCACCACTTTCCAACACACAATCAAACGCACTTGATAGAGATTCTCCCCTGAATATTGGATGTAGTATTAGGGAGGACGTTATGCAAAAAGGGTAATCCAGCATATTGGCAGTCGATCAGCATAAATCAAGGTTGAATTTAGTGGATGCTCTTACGAAGTATATTTTTGTTGTATTTGAGTTGAATTTCTAAAATTCAATCAGATACTTGACTGTATATATTTTTTTCTGGGTGGAAAGCAATTTCAGCTGAGAGCCCTCAGTCGGTGTAGTGTGCTTCACTCTTGCCGTGCCACCAACTGGTGTTGCTAGGAAGAGCTTCCCTCGCCATGGTAACAGTGGCCAATGCTCCAGTCAGCGTCTCCTCACATGACCTTGGAGCAGCCAGACAGCTCGCAGGCCTCGCCGCACCTCTGTCATGTGACCTGGGTGGGCTGGATTAACTGGTCCTGATGTCCAAATGGAACATTCCTTACTCATTTTGGTCCTTTGTCTAAGAAGAAGGATGAAATGTGACTTCTTGGCTCCAGTGCCATTCCACCTTACAGCGTATCAATCCTTCCTCCTGAATTGAGCAGAATGTTTGTTTTCTCAGAAGTTATTAAAAAGATACATACTGTATCTTATTGATCGCAGAGACCGTAGATTCTCATTGAAGCCAACTATTGTCATGGTTTTTCTCAGTAGCTTATCAAAGTGCTTCTCATCTGAGTGTTTCAGCCAGCCTCGATAGATGCCACACACTTAGTCTTTACTGTTTAGTTTGTCCAGTCATTATGTCCAACCTGTCTACCGTGTCTTCTCCAGAAACACACTTGAGAGCACCTGACCAAGGGACTTTAACTTTAAAATTAATCAGAACAAATAAATATATTTCCTAACAAAGGGACTTCCTGGTTTAAATAAAGTTTTATCTCAATTCACAAATAACTTATTTCCAAATGTGTCCCTCCCCAGGTACCTGTGCAAGCTGTCGGACCAGGAGCTGCGTCAGAGCGCGGCACGCAACATGGCCGACCTGATGTGGAGCACGGTGAAGGAGCCGCTGGACAGCGCACTGTGCTTCGACAAGGAGAGTCTGGACCTGGCCTTCAAGTACTTCATGTCCCCCACGCTCACCATGAGGCTGGCCGGCCTCAGCCAAATCACGGTGAGACTCACACGTGCACCCAGAGACGCGCACGCCCACTCTCACACACTGCTGTGTTGCTTGCTCTTTGGGAGTCTCGGCCCGGGTTACTGTGAAGCACATTGTGACAACTGTTTTGTTTTTGACACAGAGACACTTTGACTTGTATACTTTACTAAAGCTCCACTAGGACTTTCAGTTTACTGTAACTGAGACTTTTACTCTAGGGTCAATGACTCGATAATGGGATGAAGTACACCGGTGTGTGCATGCATACATAATTCATGAAATGTTTATTCTCGTTTTCTCCCACAGAATCAGCTCCACACCTTCAACGACGTCTGTAATAATGAGTCTCTGGTGTCCGACACCGAAACGTAAGTCAATTGAGTTGATTTTACAATGAAACGTAAGTCAATTGATTTGAGTTAGCAATGCATCACGGACCGTTAAAGCTGCGTACCTCAACCTCAAACTGTCCCCCCAGGTCAATAGCAAAGGAACTAGCTGACTGGCTAATCAACAACAATGTGGTGGAGCATATATTTGGACCAAATTTGCATATTGAGGTGAGTTTTCCCATTCCAAGTCGTTATTACAGTAAGTCAATACATTTTTGTGGGTAATCTGTGTTTGAACTTCCCTGTTAATGAGGAGGTTGTCTTTGTGCCTCTTTGTTGTCGTTCCAGATAATTAAACAGTGCCAAGTGATCCTGAACTTCCTTGCCGCAGAGGGCAGGCTCAGCACCCAGCATGTGGACTGCATCTGGGCCGCAGCTCAGGTAACTAGGCCCTAAACACCAGGGCCCAGAAAGCATATAGAAAGCTTCTCAGAGTAGAAATGCTGATTTTAGGATAACTTTTGCCTCTTCAATCAAGTTGAGGGACCTAATCTTAGAGCAGTGCTCATACTCTGAATTTGTATGCATATGTTACACTTTTCTTTACTATATTCTACCAAATAGTTTTTGCTATCATTTCATTTAATTGAAATCCAAAGTTGTCTTGTGTGTCATTTTTCACTGATGTTCTCCTTGACCCTGTCTCTCTATCTATTATTATGTAGCTGAAGCACTGTAGCCGTTACATCCACGACCTGTTCCCCTCGCTCATCAAGAACCTGGACCCGGTGCCGCTGCGCCACGTCCTCAACCTGGTGTCCGGCCTGCACCCCAGCGCGCACACCGAACAGGTACCCACACACGCCACACATCATGAGCGCCCAATGGAACATGAGGACTACGAATTACCTAGGTCCGGGACGATGCCAGTATCGCGATTCTCTTAGGTATTGTGGCAAGGAAACACAACACGAAGGTAATATAACTTCTTTAGAAACCGAGTGTCATCTGGAGTCTGAGTGATTGATTTTCCAAGCTATAGCACACCCTATTTTACATAAAGCAGATTTTTAAAGGACCAAAGAGTTTGGTCTGCTTTGTGTTTTGCATTTTTGCCATGGAAAAAAATATTACGAGACTGGTATCATCCTGGGCCTGTTATTACCTCAGATTAGAGTTACTTTAGGCCATGGCAAGGAGTGGACAATCAAATGTTCAGTGTGATTTAATCTAGATATCACCAGATTACTTTAGGGTGCTTTATAGTCACATACACCCAGCCTTAACTAACAGAGCTGCTCTTTGTCTTGGTCACCTGCCCACCATAAATATCCTATAATTGTGATTCTGTATGTAATTCTATGCTGCCCACCCACCCTCCCTCCTCAGACCCTGTACCTGGCCTCCATGCTGATCAAGGCTCTGTGGAACAACGCCCTGTCCGCTAAGGCCCAGCTCTCCAAGCAGAGTTCCTTTGCCTCGCTGCTCAACACCAACGTCCCCATGGGCAACAAGAAAGGTACGATTGTTGTGTTTGTCTGTGTATTTCAAGGGGATATATGTTCTTTATCTTTGTGGTAGACAACTCCGGTGCTGTGGAGTTGCAGTGGTATGCTGGTTTTTGGTCCAGCACTAATCAAGGTGATGAAGGTGTTGAATCAGGTGTTTTAGTGCTGGGATGGAACAAAAGGCTTGAACACCCTTTAAAACCTAATAACCAGGGTTTACCACTTGCTTAGATACATAGGATCTTAAACATCTCTGCTGTTTATATAGACTACGTTATGAATTCTGAAGTGTTTTGTGAGATGCGGTATCTGATGCTTTAAGCCTCTGCTTCTCGTCTCTACCCAGGCTCTCCAGCGGCCAGCCCGGACAGCAGTGACAACAGCGACACCCACCACAGCGGCGGTAGCGACATGGAGATGGACGAGCAGATGATGGGCAGCAGCAAGCGGGGCCAGCAGAGACTCTCTGACACAGAGGTTACCAGCACTCTAGTACCCTTTTCGCACTCTCTAGCTGGAGAAACAAGTGATGCACTTTCTCAATACATTTAATAGGAATTGCTGTTAGTAGCGAACTGTTAATTTCCAGCACTGTTCAGCAATCCATGCCTTGTTTTTTTTGTTTGCCTAGCCACTGTCTCCAACTGTTAACTTTTTAGCATTTTTATCAAACAGCAAATCCAAGTCATTATCCCCGATATTAGCATTTTTCTGGTTTCATGTAAAAAATATCAAAAACTTTTGTGGTTCTGCTGTATGGCTGGTTTACCTGGAACTGATTCGGTCTCCTCTCTCCTCCCCGTCCAGGAGTCGATGCAGGGCAGCTCGGACGAGACGGCCAACAGCATGGAGGAGGGCAGCAGTGGGCCGGGCAGCAGCAGTGGCCACAGCGAGGGCTCCAGCAACGAGGCGGGCTCCAGCCGTGCCAGCCAGTCGGCGGGAAGCCCCGGCAGCGAGCTGCACTCTGACGACATGGCCGACAGCGAGATCCTCAAGGAGGAAGAGGATGAGGAGGAAGATGACGAAGATGATGACGAAGATGATGACGATGAAGATGACGAAGAGGGGAACAACCGGGGTGTAGCGGCCGAGGGCAGCCCGCAGAAGGAACCCCGGGACCAGCCGGAGGTCAGGAAGCGGAAAGCAGGCGAGGCACTGATGGAGGAGCAGGGCGACAGAGCCGAAAGAGGAGGGGCAGGAGACGGACCAAAACCCAAAGGTTTGCCCTTTAACCCCGAGGCAGCCGTCGGCATGGTAACGGCTACGGCGTCGATGGAGGGCCACATGAGGATGCTGGACGCCTGCTCGGCCCGGCCTGAGGGGCCCGAACAACAACATTCAGAGATGGGAGGCCCCTCATCCCAAATGGCCCCTGGACCCCAGGAGCAGACCTGCCTGCCCTGCCCCGGGGACTTCCTGGGGGACGCCATGGGCAACGAGCTGTTCAACTGCCGACACTTCATCGGGCCCCACCACCATCACCACCACCACCATGAAGGGTAAGACTGTTACCATCTCTTTGCTTTCTTTACTCTAATCTGTGTCTTCTCTGTATCTCCTCCTTCACAGTGTTCTATGTTTGGCAAATTTGCCTAGGGAGATGAGGTTCTTTTTAAGGCTTCTATCCAACTACAGACCCCAACTAAGACAAACTGTCCATGGCCGATTGTACAGGTTGAATCAGGACCATCTACGAGCATTTATGTCGGCGTCCAAATGAGTCGTGACACCATCCATAGACGGTTGAGATGGCTATAGTTGCATAGATGTGTAGAAGTGTCCAGTCAATATTTTCTACATTTGTCATGAGAAACTAGACATACATTAGTGTAGAAAACAATAGGAACACTTTCCTAATATTGAGTTTCACTCCCTTTTGCCCTCAGAACAGCCTCAATTCGTCGGGGCATGGACTCTACAAGGTGTCGAAAGCGTTCCACGGGGATGCTGGCCCATGTTGACTCCAATGCTTCCCACAGTTGTTTCAAGTTGACTGGATGTCCTTTGGGTGGTGGACCATTGATGCACATGGGCAACTGTTGAGCGTGAAAAACCCAGCAGCGTTGCAGTTCTTGACACACTCAACATGGTGTGCCTAGCACCTACCATACCCCATTCAAAGGCACTTAAATGTTTTGTCTTGCACATTAACCCTCTGAATGGCACATACACAATCCATGTCTCAATTGTCTCTAGGCTTCAAAATCCTTCTTTAACACGTCTCCTCCCTTTCATTTACACCGATTTGAAGTGGATTTAACAAGTGACATCAGTAATTGATCATAGTTTTCACCCGGATTCACCTGGTCAGTCTGTCATGGAAAGAGAACTGTTTGGTTCACTCAGTGTAAATGTAACACTGTTCCTTGCGACATGAATCTTGTGCTTATTCAAGTGACGAAAACATGCATCGCCCTTCTAACGTTGAATCATCCACCAGGCACATGGTGGACGACATGCTGAGCGCAGACGACGTGTCCTGCAGCAGCTCCCAGATCAGCGCCAAGTCGGAGAAGAACATGGCCGACTTTGACGGTGAGGAGTCTGGCTGTGAGGAGGAGCTGGTGCAGATCAACTCGCACGCCGAGCTCAGCTCCCACTTGCAGCAGCACCTGCCCAACCTGGCCTCTATCTACCACGAGCACATGGTGCAAGGTAGGCTGCACTGCACGGTGCACCTAAGGTTGTGAATTTACTTACATTTACCCCAAATTCCCAAGTTTCCCAGAAATCGTGGTTGGAAAATTCACGGAATACCACACTCACGGAACGGTTTACCCACTCATTGCACACCGATAACAGGCCTCCGTTTACAGCAGCAAGAATCATGTAGTTCTGGTTCTACTAATCATCTGGATGGGTCAATCCAGTCAAATCTTTCACCGTCAGTTAATCCCGTGTAGCTCAGTTGGTAGAGCATGGTGCTTGCAACGCCAGGGTTGTGGGTTCGATTCCCGCGGTGGACCAGTATGAAAATGTATGCACTCACTACTGTAAATCGCGCTGGATAATAGCGTCTGCTAAAGGACAAAATAAAACAACTTCTACCTGTAAACGTGACAGTACGACGTTCCATATGGCTGCGTTCTTATTGCCATTCTTAGTGTCACTCGATTTCAGTTGTTATCCTTGCAACGTTTTAGCATGACATTTTAGCAGTTCAGTAAATATGTACTGAACCTTTTTTTGTTATGGCTCTCTTTTTCACCAGCGGCTATGTTTTATTCCTCTGCAGGGCCGCAGGTCCACAAGCACCAGTACTCTGGCCACGCCGTGACTGACATCAACCTGGACAACGTGTGCAAGAAGGGCAACACGCTGCTTTGGGACCTTGTGCAGGATGAGGACGCGGTATGAACCATGACACTGGATTACACCGTGTTCTAAGAAAGCGACCTTTTTGCTGAGTGATAGCATGTAGCATGCTAGTAGTCAGACAGCCTTGAAGCCGAGCGGCATAGACGCGGAGTTTGAGTTCCCATAAAACAAGCGACACATTTTGTTGTCTAAATGTTCGTTCACTGAATACAAAAAACAGTTTATGCTTTTCCATCCTATTTTTAATCTGAAACTTTGCATACACACATCTAAATTGCGCCTAAACTGTGATTAGTATATTATGGCCTTTATCTTGCATTTCAAAGATGATGGATCCCCCCAAAAATATGCATATTTTTGGGGGTTTGTATTATCTTTTACCAGATCTAATGTGTTATATTCTCCTACATTAATTTCACATTTCCACAAACTTCAAAGTGTTTCCTTTCAAATGGTACCAAGAATATGCATATCCTTGCTTCAGGTCCTGAGCTACAGGCAGTTAGATTTGGGTATGTCATTTTAGGCGAGGGGGGGGGGGGCGTCCGATCCCTAATTAACTCTGTTGATGGTTTTGGCACGTAAGGTCTATGATAACTAGCAAATGTGCCCACTCTGGTCTTAGCACGTGGGCTATAGCCAACATGGATACAATGCGAGAATTTTAATTTGTTTATTGGCAGCCAGTCACCGATCATCATGTCACCAGCATACAAATGAAGACCCCTGATATTTATTGGGAAGGAGCATCAAGCTCATTACAGTGAACTTTCACCACTCTGTGAAGTTCATCATAAATGATTTCATCTGGAGCTTAATAAACTGTGCATGACAAGACCACACACAGCATCGCATGACTGCCAATATATCTCAACATCATGGTTATTCTATCAAAAATTGTGCAATATGCACTGCAATTTGTTGCATATTCTAATCAGCGACTAAAAAAAGTATCTACCCTTGTCTAGCGTATTTAGTTTTTGTTGACATTTAGGGAATTTACCGACAATTTAACAGTTTGCATCAAGCCTGTCATGAAATGGTTGGATGGAAACCTGTTTACTGTGTTTGAAACAAGCTTTGTCAGCTACTAAATACTCAACGTATTAGGAAAGTGCATCACTTCTTCCTTCAGGTTTCAAGGAACAGCTCATTTATTATTAAAGTTAGTAATCGCCATTAGTTCAAATTTTATTTGTCACATACACATGGTTAGCAGATGTTAATGCGAGTGTAGTGAAATGCTTGTGCTTCTAGTTCTGACCATGCAGTAATATCTAACAAGTAATCTAACAATTTCACAACAACTACCTTATACACACAAGTGTAAAGGAATGAATAAGAATATGTACATAAAAATATATATGGATGAGCGATGGCCGAACGGCATAGGCAAGATGCAGTGGATGGTATAGAGTACAGTATATACATATGAAATGAGTAGTGTAGGGTATGTAAACATATATAAGGTGGCATAGTTTAAAGTGACACATTTATTACATCCAATTTTTAATTATTAAATTGGCTAGAGATTGAGTCAGTATGTTGGCAGCAGCCACTCAATGTTAGTGATGGCTGTTTAACAGTCTGATGGCCTTGAGATAGAAGCAGTTTTTCAGTCTCTCGGTCCCTGCTTTGATGCACCTGTACTGACCTCGCCTTCTGGATGATAGCGGGGTGAACAGGCAGTGGCTCGGGTGGTTGTTGTCCTTGATGATCTTTTTGGCCTTCCTGTGACATCGGGTTGTGTAGGTGTCCTGGAGAGCAGGTAGTTTGCCCCCGGTGATGCGTTGTGCAGACTTCACTACCCTCTGGAGAGCCTTATGGTTATGGGTGGAGCAGTTGCTGTACCAGGCGGTGATACAGCCCGACAGGATTCTCTTGATTGTGCGTCTGTAAAAGTTTGAGTGTTTTTGGTGAGGAGAAAAATTTCTTCAGCCTCCTGAGGTGACGGAGGTGAGTGCTACGGGGCGATAGTCGTTAGCTCAGTTACCTTAGCTTTCTTGGGAACTGGAACAATGGTGGCCCTCTTGAAGCATGTGGGAACAGCAGACTGGGATAAGGATTGATTGAATATGTCCGTAAACACACCAGCCTGCTGGTCTGCGCATGCTGTGAGGACGCTCCTAGGGATGCCGTCTGGGCCGGCAGCCTTGCGAGGGTTAACACGTTTAAATGCTTTACTCACGTTGGCTGCGGTGAAGGAGAGCCCGCAGGTTTCGGGAGCGGGGCGTGTCGTATTGTCCTCAAAGCGAGCAAAGAAGTTGTTTAATTTGTCTGGGAGCAGGACATCGTGGTCCGCGACGGGGCTAGTTTTCTTTTTGTAGTCCGTGATTGACTGTCGACCCTGTCACATACCTCTCGTGTCTGAGCCGTTGAATTGCGACTACTTTGTCTCTATACTGACGCTTAGCTTGTTTGATTGCCTTGCGGAGGGAATAGCTACACTGTATTCGGTCTGTTTAGGATCTCCGTGATGTTCTGAAGTCTGAAAAAGATGCGAGTGACCTTACTCTGTTCTTCCCTGTTCCATCAGATCCACCTGTCGGAGGGCCTGATCAACGAGGCGGAGAAGCTGCTTTGCTCTCTGGTGTGCTGGTTCACCGACCGCCAGATCCGCATGCGCTTCATCGAGGGCTGCCTGGAGAACCTAGCCCACCACAGGTGTGTGTGTACGCGTGCATATATGAGCGCGTATGTCTGTGTGAACAACGTAGCTCTCAAGTTAATTGACGTCAAATTATTTTGTAATAAGATCCCTTCGTTGGCTAGCTATTATATGAAACTTGTTTTGTGACGCCATGCTTTTCTCTCTCTCAGATCCGTGGTCGTCTCTCTGCGCCTCCTTCCCAAACTTTTCGGCACTTTTCAGCAGTTCGGCTCCAGCTACGACACCCACTGGATCACCATGTAAGCATCGCACCGTCCACATGATTAGAACAGACAAATGTTGTCCATTACATGGCATCACAGAATAACATTGACAATGCAACAGCTTTGCACATATTGCAAAAACGATATGTAAATTCACTTTGGAGTGCCAGAGTGCGGTCAGGGCGTTTGTAAATTCGGAGCGTTTCACTCTCGACGCGTTCAGAGTGCACACTGGACGTCCGGCCGAGGAGTAGGGTTGATCCGAGCGTTCTCACACGGCAGTCACGCTAACTGGCTAAAGTTGGCTAACTTACTAGCTACTTCCAGACGCAGATGAGAGAACACCTCACTCTGACCATTTTCCTCACCCTAGCAGAGCTGGTTAGGCTGTTTTCATGTTATCCAGAGCGTTGGTAACTGTAGCTGTGCTGCTGGCAACAATTCAATTATTTTTGGGGGGCCGAAGTTTACTGACACCGGTCACATTCAACGGCTGTTGCGCATTCTTAAATTCATCAATTATTCTGCGCTCTGGCACACTCTGAAAAAAGTGCTCTGAAATCGGAGGAGGTAGTGAATTTACAAACGCACCCTTTGATGTCCTGTGTCATGTCTTTCAGGTGGGCGGAGAAGGAGCTGCATATGATGAAGCTGTTCTTTGAGAACCTGCTGCACTACATCCATGAAGTCCGAGAGCAGAGGCACAAGTTTGCCCTGTGAGTAACCCACTCATTCTCTCCACTACAGTACCCCCCCCCCCCCCCCCCCATTGACATTATTGACTTTGCCTTGTAACTATACAACGGCAACAGTTTTATTACTGTGGAATATGGACAACATATTTGGTAGCACAGCATGTATTGTAGGTATACCGATGTAACCACAGCTTATTAAGCTGCCCAGTCTCGCTGCAGTGCGGTTCTGGTGTGCAATGGCTGCAGACAGTGACTCTGTGGTTGTGTATGTGGCCAGCTGGGAGGTGCTGGCTGCTTTTAAGGGACCGCTGAGACAAAATGACACACGAATGTTTTGTCCTGACAGAACTACAGAGGGTGTAGCTAGTCTTTTGATCTCCTTATTTGAAATGTGAAACGCATTGAAATGGTCTTTTTATAGTGATTGTTGCAATTCAAAAGTAAACGGAATAGTTCATTATGAATTATGTTCTTTGATTACTATGCGATCACAGGTATGGCCACAGTGCAGAAGTCCAAGTACGCTTGCAGTTCCTGACCTGTGTCTTCTCCACACTTGGCTCCCCAGACCACTTCAGTAAGTCAACACGGTCGCGTTCATTAGGCACCAAATGGAACAAAACAGACTGAAACTGAACAACCTAATAAGAAGTCCAATAAGAAACTCATTCCAACTTTCCGTTACATTACCCAGTCTTCACATACAACTCAACAGAAACATTCCCTATCATTGTCTGCGTCTGTGCCTCTATGGCTGGCTGGCTGGCTGCACCCTGGGGGTGGAATTGGCCCTAGAGAAGTGCAACTTGATGAGCCTCTCTCTCTCCTACAACAGAGACGTCTTTGTCCTCTGGAGCCTCTAGAGAGGGGTGACCGGATCTACCTAGCTAGCTAACTCACTCTGTTCATAGCCGTGTGTGTGACTTTTGTGTATGCCTGTTTGTGTGTGAGCATGTGCATGTGTGCGTTTGCAGACTTTTGTCTCTGTTTGAAGAGGAGCTAATGTTTGGGATTTAGAGGTAGACTGGGGGACTCCCTGCCCCGGTGGCTCCCGACCAGGATGTACAGACTGCCATTCTCCGTGATACAAAATAAATAACGTAACGTGATAGTGCAGCCAATTTTCTCTGGCAACCATTTGTATTGTGTTTACGTGAATGCGGTGTACGTGTTTATCTGGTTGTGTGTCCATTGTGGATCCCGTGTGGGAGTGATACCCTCATCTTCCCCTTTACAGTCTGAAGTGTGTGTTTGTGTACCAACAGTCAGACACCAGTTAAGCTCCTCAGCAGTGAATATGTGTGTGTGTGTGTGTATATAGCAGCGGGGTATTTGTACATGAACACACACTCTAGCAGCCCCTCCTCTCCCTCAGGACTGAGTCTAGAGCAGGTGGACATCCTGTGGCACTGCCTGGTGGAGGACGGAGAGTGTTACGACGACGCGCTCCACTGGTTCCTCAACCAGGTCCGCAGCAAAGACCAGCACGCCATGGGCATGGAGACCTACAAACACCTCTTCCTGGAAAAGGTACGACCGGACTGGACCATCTGGTCTTCGTGGGGAGGGGTGTCTATGACAAGGGTCTTTCCAGCATGGTCTGTTGATAGATAGGGAATCTCAGCAACAACTAAAAAAACACTCCACAAATTGATAGCTAGAATCTGTAAAACAAATAAATATAGAAAAACAACTTAACTTGTAAAAAGTCTCAAAGTTGGGAAGTCATTGTGAAAGGTAATGGAAAAGTGATAGAGTAGCCGGGGGATACAAATTGGTAAAGTTGCCCAAATCGTTGAAAAGCCTTGCCCTTAAAGTCACAAAAGTTTACCATTGTAATACCTTTTGCCCTTAATACCTCATGCGTTTCCTCAGATGCCCCAGCTGAAGCCGGAGACCATCAGCATGACGGGCCTCAACCTCTTCCAGCATCTCTGTAACCTGGCCCGTCTAGCTACCAGCGCCTACGACAGTGGCTCCAACTGCGAGGTACACACACACTTCAAATATTTGAATCCACAAATCACATTACAGAGAAGGATTCAAGCACCAACACACACACACCAGACTAAGACACACACACATAGGGACACACACACCCGAGTACAGTTGCTCATACACACACACACACACACACACACACTTTTATTCACACAAACACACCCAGTTTGTCGTCTGAGTTTGCTAACTTCCAGGCCCGTCATACCTCTCACTGAACCATGTTGTCACTAGGGCTGGGCGATATGGCCAAAATCTCATATCCCGATAACGATACATATCACGATATAGCACATTTTCTGTAAATTCAATTAATAAATAGTATATATAAAATGACCACATGTAAATAAAGGCCTATTTCTTATTACATTTCGAATTAAACTCAGTAAATAAAAGGTAACTTACTCATATTTGATTTTCTCTTTTTATTTAGAACCTTTGTGCAAATGTTCAATTAAGCATGTAACAAAATATAAAATATGCATGTATAATATCTAATAAGGTAAATAGAAAACACTTCAACTGTATATTTATTTTGTTTGCAACTATAGTTGAAGTCGGAAGTTTACATACACTTAGGTTGGAGTCATTAAAAGTAGTTTTCAACCACTCCACAAATTTATTGTTAACAAACTATAGTTTTGGAAAGTGCATGACACAAGTAATTTTTCCAACAATTGTTTACAGACAGATTTTTTCACTATCACAATTTTAGTTGGTCAGAAGTTTACATACACTAAGTTGACTGTGCATTTAAACAGCTTGGAAAATTCCAGAAAATTATGTCATGGCTTTAGAAGCTTCTGATAGGCTAATTGACATAATTTGAGTCAATTGGAGGTGTACCTGTGGATGTATTTCAAGGCTTACCTTCAAACTCAGTGCCTCTTTGCTTGACATCATGGGAAAATCAAAAGAAATCAGCCAAGACCTCAGAAAATAAATTGTAGACCTCCAAGTCTGGTTCATTCTTGGGAGCAATTTCCAAACGCCTGAAGGTACCACGTTCATCTGTACAAACAAGACTACGCAAGTATAAACACCATGGGACCATGCAGCCGTCATACCGCTCAGGTATGACCGCTAGAGAATCAATCCCAGAACAACAGCAAAGGACCTTGTGAAGATGCTGGAGGAAACGGGTACAAAAGTATCTATATCCACAGTAAAACGAGTCCTATATCAACATAACCTGAAAGGCCGCTCAGCAAGGAAGAAGCCACTGCTCCAAAACTGCCATAATCAAGCCAGACTATGGTTTGCAACTGCACATGAGGACGAAGATCGTACTTTTTGGAGAAATGTCCTCTGGTCTGATGAAACAAAAATAGAACTGTTTGGCCATAATAACCATTGTTATGTTTGGCGGAGAAAGGGGGAGGCTTGCAAGCCGAAGAACACCATCCCAACCGTGAAGCACGGTGGTGGCAGCCATCATGTTGTGGGGGTGCTTTGCTGCCGGAGGGACTGGTGCACTTCACAAAATAGATGGCATCATGAGGAATGGAAATGATGTGGATATATTGAAGAAACATCTCAAGACATCAGTCAGGAAGTTAAAGCTTGGTCGTAAATGGGTCTTCCAAATGGACAATGACCCCAAGCATACTTCCAAAGTTGTGGCAAAATGGCTTAAGGACAACAAAGTCAAGGTATTGGAGTGGCCATCACAAAGCCCTGACCTCAATCCCATAGAATATTTGTGGGCAGAACTGAAAAAGCGTGTGCGAGCAAGGTGGTCTACAAACCTGACTCAGTTACACCAGCTCTGTCAGGTGAATTTTGGCCCATTCCTCCTAACTTATTGTGGGAAGGCTACCCAAAACGTTTGACCGAAAGGCAATGCTACAAAATATTTATTGAGTGTTTGTAAACTTCTGACCCACTGGGAATGTGATGAAAGAAATAAAAGCTGAAATAAATCATTCTCTTTACTATTATTCTGACATTTCACATTCTTAAATTTAAGTGCTGATTCTAACTGACCTAAGACAGTTTCCTAGGATTAAATGTCAGGAATTGTGAAAAAGGTGTATGTAAACTTCCGACTTCAACTGTAGGCCTAAAATATATTATATTTTTAGTTGCTTGCCTGTTTTGCATCTTATTTTGGCATTAATACATGTCATCAATTTGCATTTGGTACCTTGGGTTTAGTTTTAGCACCAACTCACAAAACCCCCGTTTCTCTACTGTGTAAATTGGGGCCATGTCTTAACAGCTGCCGTTACAATTTACATCTGTAATCTCCTTCCATCTTCTTGATTCTTTGCAATATGGAGTGCCGCGGGCAAAAGCCTCTTGCAACATCTGAGCTGGTGGGTTTGTTTTGAGCACTCGACTGTACTTTTTTGTGTCTCATCTGTAGACTCTCTACTGCGTTTGCCAGCAGCTAATCGGCTGGGCCGATTAATCGGTCGACCTCTAATGAAGTGTGATTTGCGACACAACGAAATAAACCCCTCTATCTCTCTGTAGCTGTGTGGCATGGACCAGCTGTGGGGTATCGCCCTCAGGGCCCAGTCCGCAGACATCAGCCGCGCTGCCATCCAGTACATCAACTCCTACTACATCAACGGTCAGTGGACCTCCTTTGATAGCTGGTACATGGTTGAAGACTAGTAGTAGTATTTCTCTACCATTTCATCCTTGTTTTATATTGCGAAAAACTTAAGTGAAACTCTGTCCACAGCAGTACATCTAGATCCAGGGGTTGGATCCAAAACATCCTAGTTTATAGTCATTATATTGAACGAGCGGTTTTAGATGTTTGTGTTGAGGCTTATTTCAACATGCCCATGATGACCTACTGATTTCCGAGTTTGACCGATATCGATTCTGTGTGTGTGTGCCTGCCTTTCTGTTTGCGTGTCCGTCTCCGTCCCTCAGCTGGTAAGACGGGCCTGGAGAAGGAGCAGGAGTTCATCAGTAAGTGCATGGAGAGCCTGATGATGACCTCGGCCAACCTGGAGAAGGACGCCCACTCCAGCCTCACCGTCATCGAGAGGGGCCTGCTCATGCTCAAGACCCACCTGGAGGCCTTCCGACGCAGGTAGGGAGTACACACACTCACAGAAACGATGCACAGAAACTCACACACAGAGAAACACTCCCGCTCCTTGTCTCCATCCGCTCAACCTGTGTACATTAAGCCCCGAACCTCTAAAGTTAACCAGAACACTGCCTATCCTCAACTAATATTAGACTCACCTAGTAGAGATCATCCCTGGACCTGGAGAGCCCCCTCAACTCCCGCGCTAATTTCAACCAGCGCTAAGAACCGTGTGTCTTTATGGCGCTCTCTCACTTTCTCCCTACCCCCCAACACTCTCTTTGTCTCCTGCCCCCTCTCCAGGTTTGCGTACCACCTGCGTCAGTGGCAGATCGAGGGCACGGGCATCAGCAGCCACCTGAAGGCGCTGAGCGACAAGCAGTCTCTGCCACTGAGGATCGTGTGCCAGCCCGCCGGCCTGCCCGACAAGGTACCCAAGAAAGTACCCAGCATCTTGGTACTTAATTATTAACCCTTGGTAGATTGGCACACTCAAATGTTTTTGTTGCTGTTGTGTTCTGTGGTGTTAGGAAAAATCTACAGGCCACGATGTCAAAATGAATGGAAACGATTGGTGCAAGCTAATTTCATACTTTTATGGAATAGAAATATGTCTGTTTTGATACTATTGTGAATGCTGTGTTCTCATTCTAGATGTTTGTAAGTATGTTTTTCTAACACACTTTTTCTCTGTGTGTGTGTGTGTGTGTGTGTGTGTGCCTGTTTGTGCGCCTGTGTGTCTGTTTGGCCACTTGCCTTTGTCTCTCTGTGTGTGTGTGGTACCAGATGACCATCGAGATGTACCCCAGTGACCAGGTGGCAGACCTGCGGGCTGAGGTGACCCACTGGTATGAGAACCTGCAGAAGGAGCAGATGAACCAGCAGGCCCAGCTGCAGGAGTTTGGACAGAGCAGCCGCCAGGGGGACTTCCCAGGTCTCTCACCTTTGACCCCTGATCCAGTGTAGCGCCAATACTAATGGAGAGTCTCGGTTGCTTTTCCTTGATTCCTCGCATCCTCTCCTCGCCTTCTGAAAACCAATTGGATGAGAAGGATGGGAGGAGTATGCGATTGGATGGAATGAAGGAAATGCGATTGAGATTCTCCCGAAGGCTGTTGCATCCTTCCGTTTTGAAGTAATCACTGATCGCACAGTGTATTTTGTAGCAGTATTTTAGGGCCAGTCTCAGTAGTCTTGAATTGATTTTAATTCAATTAGATCTTTGTGAAACCATGCAGTAAATGGTTTCCTTACCGCCTCATTAGAAATGCACGCTTCCTTTGGTGGTTTATTGAAGTACTCCACTCAGAAGGAAGGCGTACACTGTTTCTATGCAGTCCTTTCAGATTTGAGTCATGGTTATTCACTAAGGGAAAGGACCAAGTTAATGGATCAGAATCTGCTTTTCGTGTTGGGTGTTTGGACACTCTGTTTCTAACGCGCGTGTTTCCTTCAGGTGGTTTGATGGGTCCGGTCAGAATGATCTCCTCTGGCCATGAGCTCACCACGGACTACGATGAGAAGACCCTGCATGAGCTGGGCTTCAAAGACATGCAGGTAACTACTTGGCAGTCTGCACTTAGGTGTACACATTCACACGCTCGAGCCGGGATTCAATCCCATCGCGGGTTATTATGCATTTACGGCTTTTAAAGGCCATTTCGGATTGAGCCGACATATGCAGCGTTTACGCGAAGGAGTTCTCTGCCGAAGCGGGCCCATTGCCTTTAAAAGCCGCAGTGCCTATAAGCTGTGATTGGCCCCCTATCTATTGTACTCATGCCTCTCCCTCCCCTTATTTACAGATGGTGTTTGTCTCGCTGGGCGCCCCACGGCGGGAGCGTAAGGGCGAGGGGGTGCAGCTCCCGGCCTCGTGTCTCCCCCCGCCCCAGAAGGAGCACATCCCCATGCTACTGCTGCTCCAGGAGCCCCACCTCACCACCCTGTTCGACCTGCTGGAGATGCTGGCTTGCTTCAAACCCCCCAGTGCCCTGGGAGACAGCCCCGAGGTGGGTCATGGAGAGTGTGTGTGTGAGGGCATGGGTTAGGGCTGTGTGTGAGGGGATGTCGAGGGTGTATGAGATGCCAGCCTGCTTTAAGCTCCCCAGAGCTCTGGGAGATGGGGCCCTGGACAGTCCCATGGTGTGTGCGGGGGGGAACAAAGTGGGGTTGGCAAATCGGTGTGTGTGTGTGAGGGGGTTGTATGTTGGGGGAAGAGTGGGTGAATCCCTTTCGCATCTCCATCAATGTGTGTGTGTATGTTTGGGGATGGATTTCATTGTATAATTGTAAAATGTTTAGTCTATTAGACGCCCTGAATAATCTAGCTAAGGAAATCAGAAAGCAACAGAGCTTTTGAAAAAGCAGCTTGGAAACGGCTACATAGAAACCAGACTCGAAACACTCTCCATCCGATTAAATGTCAAATAGACTTTGAACAAATATCCCTTCCAGAATATAAATTAGGTTCTTCCTTCCAGGTGCATCATGCATAATGCATCACGACTGTCCAATTGTCTTCTGGCAGTCGTCTGATAGTCCAGTAAAACGTACTGCAGGGCTGTGTCCCAAATGCCATCCATATTCCCTTTATAGTGCACTATTTTTGACCAGGGTTTATATGTTCTGGTTGATTAGTAGTGCACCATATATAGAATAGATGCAAAAGTAGTGCACTATGTAGGGAATGGGTGCCATTTGGGACTCAGCCCTGGAAGGTGTTGTGCGTAGGATGTAAGGCGCTCATCTGTCAACGTGTGTATTTTAGTCACAGCGGCGGGAGCCGTCTCGTTTTGAAATGCTAAGTCATCCAGCGGTCAGCGCTTTTTATAGTCTCTCCCTTCACAGGGACTCAGAGAGGGGTTATCTAGTGTGCTGTTTGTTTGTCTCTCACTCTGTCTCTTTTGCATGCATTTATCCCTCTCCCCCTCTCTATTCCCCCTCTTCACTTCCTCACATCTAACACTCACCTGATCTGACCAGAACGTTAAAGCAATTACTTGAGTCAAAATGAGCTATTGACTATGAGTGTGTGCCTGCCTTCGGATGTGTTTATAGGCAGTGGTGGAAAAGTACCCAATTGTCATACTTGAGTGAAAATATAAATACCCCAATGGAAAGTTACTCAAGTAAAAGTCACCCAGTAATATACTACATGAGTAAAAGTCCCAAATAATTTAGTTCTAAATATACTTAAGTATCAAAAGTAAAAGTATAAATCATTTCAAATTCCTATTAAGCAAAGCAGGCGGACCCGTTTTTTTTGTTTTTAAAATGTATGGATAGCCAGGGGCACACACCAACACTCAGACATCATCTACAAACGATGCGTTTGGGTTTAGTGAGTCCGCCAGATCAGATGCAGAAGGGATGTGTCGTGGAAGTTCAGTACTGAGAGAGACTTGGTCATTTCTTCAAACAATCATCTTTATTTAATTATAGCAATAATGAGGCTGGTCGAACCCCCCCCCACACATCCTGTCGTTATCCACACGTGGGCTGTTGTCTTAACCCCATTCTGGCTTAGTTTCCCAGATACAAGAATGATTTTGAGACAATGAGGGATTGTTCTACTCCTAAGCTATTTCTAGTAAAACACATTCTTGTCTCTGTAATGTAGTCTTTAACTCATTTGTCAGCTCAAGCCATCTCCAGTGATCATACGCCCAGATTATCTGCAGGGAAATAGAGTGGAGCCCATAAACACAGACACTAACAGGACAGAAATGTCTGATTAGTCAAATATTAATTGTTAACCATTAATTTCAAATAAACCAGGTAAATATGTCATTGTTGTCTTGATAGGTGAGTGAATTGGACCATTTTCCTGTTTTGCTAAGCATTCAAAATGTAACAAGTACTTTTGGGTGTCAGGGGAAAATTAGTAAAATTACATTATTTTTTATGTAGTAAATTAAAAGTTGTCCCAAAAAAATAGAGGTACAGATACCCCAAAAAACGACTTAAGTAGTACTTTAAAGTATTTTTTCTGAAGTACTTTACACCACTGTTTATAGGACTGCTCCAGGGCAGCTGTGTGTGGGTTCTGTCACTGTGACAGCAGAAAATAACGCATTTCTGTTCAGATCTCTAAATACAGTCTTTTATTGTACTCTCCAGAACCTAAGATGTGAGGAGCTGCACCTCCATGCTGAGAACCTGTCGAGGCGCGTCTGGGAGCTGCTCATGCTGCTGCCCACCTGCCCCAACATGCTGCTGGCCTTCCAGAACATCGCCGATGACACGGTATGTCACCTATTCTCACACGCACTCCCCTACACACTGTCGCACTCCCCTACACACTACCACTGACACACTTCCCCAATACTGTTGTGCACCTGCCACCGGGCCTGCTTATCCCTTTGCATCTTGCTCATTCGTTTCTACTAGTATTTCTTAAACATTCCCAGGGCCCCAGGAGTGTACATTTTTGTTCCAGCCCATCACGTACACACCTCATTCAACATATCAATGGCTTGCCGATTAGTTGAGTTGTTCAATGAGGCGTGCTTGTTCTGACCCACTTTGCACACCAATCAAACACATGGACATGAATGACAGCGTAAAGATATGCGTCCTGTCTCATGTGTGTGTTCTCTGTCTGTCCGTAGGGAGGCGAGGGTCTGTGCTGGAAGGACCTGCTGAGGATCAAGAGCCCCCACAAGCTGCTGTACGCCCTGGAGATCATCGAGGCTCTGGGCAAGCCCAACCGACGCATCCACCGGGAATCCACGGTACTACTGGGACATACATACATACATACATACACAGTCGTATGCACACCCTCGCTCTGCTCACTGATTCAAACACGCGTACAAATGACCCCTGTGTTGTCCGTCTGTGTCCAGGGGAGCTACAGTGACCTGTACCCGGACTCTGACGACTCCAGCGAGGACCAGATAGAGAACAGTAAGAACTCCTGGAGCTGCAAGGTACGCCTCTTTTTTAAACTGTCCAACTCCCATTCTGTACACCCTTATGCAAACCACTAATCAATCAAGTCAACTCCATTTCCTGTTTTTCGCTCTCTTTTTACAGTTTGTGTCGTCTGGGGGGCTTCAGTTGCTGTTGGAGATCTTCAACTCTGCCATTCTGGAGCCCAAGGACCAGGAGTCTTGGACAGTGGTGGGTGGATCAGAACCGCATTATAATACATGGAGGAAATGGAATAGAATGGGTTGTATAGATTAAATCAAGTTTCAGTACATTAGTCATATGATGAGTGGTAATGATTCTGTTAAAGAGTTATTCACACATTGAAAACTGCTTTCTGAGTTGCCGATTTTATCCAATTTCAAAGTGGACAATCATAAATAATATATAAAAACATGGGGGGAATGAACAGGACAGATATAAAACTAAGTAAAGAATTGTTTTTAAGACAATGTTCTGTAGTTAGTATTGAGGTTTAACATAGGTCATATCTCTCTCTTTCCTCCAGTGGTTGTTGGACTGCCTGGCTTGCCTGCTTAAGCTCATCTGCCAGTTTGCGGTGGACCCGGCCGACCTGGACCTAGCCTACCCTGACGTCTTCTCCTGGTCGGGCCTCACCGACAGCCAGCGCAAAAGGGCCTGGCCTGGCAAGTCCCGCAAGTCCACCGGCGACCATGGCAAGGGACTGCATATCCCCCGCCTCACAGAGGTACGCTGGTCCTCAGCTAAATGCTAGCAGCTGGGTGGGGAGTTGCCATCCTTAACTCTTTATGTGCAGGATACAGGAAATACAAAACGTATAATAACCCCAGATTAAGCAACTAGTAATAAAAGATAAATCAAACATTTTATTCATTTTTACTTAATTTCTGTAGTAAAGGATACATTTCTGGAGAAAGTAGAATGTCCTGCAGCCTCTCTTTCTCTCCCATCTATTTCCTCTCCTTCTTTCCTTCTGAGCAGTTTTCTATTTCCTCTCCTCCTTTCCTTCTGAAGCAGTCTTGTATTTCCTTTCCTTCTGAAGCAGTCTTGTGTTTCCTCTTCTCTTTCTCTGAAGCAGTCTTCTGTTTCCTCTTCTCTCCCTCTGAAGCAGTCTTCTGTTTCCTCTACTCTCCCTCTGAAGCAGTCTTCTGTTTCCTCTACTCTCCCTCTGAAGCAGTCTTCTGTTTCCTCTTCTCTCCCTCTGAAGCAGTCTTCTGTTTCCTCTTCTCTCCCTCTGAAGCAGTCTTCTGTGTCCTCTTCTCTCCCTCTGAAGCAGTCTTCTGTTTCCTCTTCTCTCCCTCTGAAGCAGTCTTCTGTTTCCTCTTCTCTCCCTCTGAAGCAGTCTTCTGTTTCCTCTTCTCTCCCTCTGAAGCAGTCTTCTGTTTCCTCTTCTCTCCCTCTGAAGCAGTCTTCTGTTTCCTCTTCTCTCCCTCTGAAGCAGTCTTCTGTTTCCTCTTCTCTCCCTCTGAAGCAGTCTTCTGTTTCCTCTTCTCTCCCTCTGAAGCAGTCTTCTGTTTCCTCTTCTCTCCCTCTGAAGCAGTCTTCTGTTTCCTCTTCTCTCCCTCTGAAGCAGTCTTCTGTTTCCTCTTCTCTCCCTCTGAAGCAGTCTTCTGTTTCCTCTTCTCTCCCTCTGAAGCAGTCTTCTGTTTCCTCTTCTCTCCCTCTGAAGCAGTCTTCTGTTTCCTCTTCTCTCCCTCTGAAGCAGTCTTCTGTTTCCTCTTCTCTCCCTCTGAAGCAGTCTTCTGTTTCCTCTTCTCTCCCTCTGAAGCAGTGTTCTATTGCTCGCAGCTGTTTTTGTTTCTCTGTACTTCCCTCCCTGTGGTGCCTTGGCCTCTACACGAACTTCAGAACTATCCCCATGGTTAATTATTTATATCTTAAACACTTGATACACCATCCTTTTTTTTCTTGTCAGGTCTTCCTAGGCCTTGTCCAAGGCACCAACCTGATCCAGCGCTTGATCAACGTGGCCTACACCTACGACAACCTAGCACACAGGTGAGCGAACACCCAAGACGAGGCCTATGTTTCAATAGTCACACTACGCACTAGTATGTAGTACTTAACTACTTAGTATGTTTGGTGTGGCGCAATGTATGTGGTCACACTCTCCATGCCAATAAAGGCTTTTGAATTTGAAGGATAACAAATGATTGGATTTGAAGGAATGTGTTGTAAGTTTTTATTGTTGTATGGACATGGATATCGGTGAGAAATGTTTTTGTACTGAAGGTTTCCCTCAACCTATCTTGACTATGTTTACTTCCTGTCTCACCTGCAGAGTTTTGAAGGCCCAGTCAGATCACCGGTCCCGTCATGAAGGTGAGCAAAATGTTACGTAGGCTTAAATAATGTTCATCTACATGAAAAGCCCCACAGATATATATTTTTGTTCACACACACGTTTTGCACTGAAAGGATGACTTTCATAGCCACCTGTCCGTTCTGTTTGTGCTTAAGCACGTTGTTCCTAGTAGTTTCACATGTCTAATGGGTTATTCCTATGTTCCAGTGACCCACTACTCCATGTGGCTGCTGGTGAGCTGGGCCCACTGCTGCTCTACGGTCAAGTCCAGTCTGGCCGACAGCGACCACCTCCACGACTGGCTCAAGAAGCTCACCCTGCTGGTGCCGGAGGTGAGATTTGGGGGAGAATATCATGAGACGTTGACCCCCCCCCCCCGGGAAATGATGAACAACTGCTATCTAGTATTGTCTCCATCTTGCTTTTCTTCCATCAACCTAAAAACATGACTTTTATTTGTTTCAGTGTAACATTTGTGGGTATTTCCATCCAAAAATATAGTCTCTGGAAGAATCTAGCTATACCGCGATTTGTTGATTTTTTTCACTATCCTATTTTGATGCCACTGAAATACTAACGAATCTGTGACCCAATTGATCCGTGTGACTTTGGTAACAAAAGACACTCGCGTTGACACGGCACATTCCTCTATTTGATGTTGTTACCAAGGTCACACGGATCAATAGAAATGCAAATAGAGGAATGTATTGCGTTTTAACGTGAGCGTGTCTCTCGTCGTCCTCAGACGGCGGTGCGTCACGAGGCGTGTAACGGCCTGTACAGGCTGTCCCTGTCTGGTCTGGACGGAGGAGAGTCCATCAACAGGTCCTTCCTGCTACTGGCCGCCTCCACGCTGCTCAAGTTCCTCCCCGACGCACAGGCCCTCAAACCACTGCGGGTGGGTAGAGCACACACACACACTTGCCCGTATAGACACACGCATATATACACACGCACTCACAGAAACATACACACACACAAGCACAATTTTGTTGTACTGTATACTGACTAAAACAAATGTGTTCAGTGTGGGTTATTCAATTCCTAGGTCAAGTTACAGATGCCTAATATAAGTGAAGGGGCTCTGTAGCTGATGTGGTCATGTGTTCAGGTGGAGGACTATGAAGAGGAGCCCGTGCTGAGGACGGGCTGTAAGGAGTACTTCTGGCTGCTGTGCAAGCTCATCGACAACATCCACGTCAAAGACGCCAGCCAAACCACTCTGTTGGACCTGGATGCTTTAGCCAGACATCTGGCCGACTGCATCCGGAGGTGAGTCCAAGATGAATCCAAAGTCCAGTTCGGCGTCTGAAACGGCATCCTATTGCCTATTTAGTGCACTACCTTTGATGGACCGTCGGCTCGGGTCAAAAGTAGTGCACTACATTGGAAATAGGATCAACCCAGGTCTCTCTTGAATTAGATATTTTATGTGTGATTGCTTGCGTTGTCCACATTCTTGCTGGAGCATGAAGGCCAGCTCAGTTCAAATACACAAGACAAGACTGTTTTTAAACCACTTCTACAATGACGTTTGCTTGATCAAACATTGACCTGTCTCCCGCTCCCCAGCCGTGAGATCCTGGACCAGCAGGACGGCGCAATCGAGGACGACGGTCTCACTGGCCTCCTGCGCCTCGCCACCAGCGTCCTCAAACACAAGCCCCCCTTCAAGTTCTCCCGCGAGGGCCAGGAGTTTCTGCGCGACGTCCACAACCTGCTCTTCCTCCTTCCCAGCCTGGCCGACCGCGCCCAGCCCAAGTGCAAGTCGCATGCGGCCCGCGCCGCCGCCTACGACCTCCTGGTGGAGACGGTGAAGGGCTCGGTGGAGAACTACAGGCTGCTTCACAACTGGGTCATGTCCCAGCACATGCAGAGTGAGAGGAACCTTCAGGAACCGTTAAATGCTGCTAGTAATATTTGTCAGTGAGAGTAATGTGTCGGCGGGAGGGCCCAAGGGAATACAATGGGTATTGAATTTGACATTGTGCTGGCTGACCGAACTGAAAATAGTTTTTGTCCCTAAACTGTGCTTAGCTGTTTTTTGGGGGGGGTAGAAATACTATACGCTGGTTTTCAACAAACATCCAAATAGCATCCCGTTGAAGTCAGGCCTTCCTGTTGGTAATGTCTGCTCCATGGATTTCCATGATTGGATCAAATGAGCGGAGCAAGTTGGTTTATTAAAGTTCAAGGTCCCATTGTAAATGATATGATTAGGATCCAATGTACATGTTTGAGCATCACCAAACATAATCTTTTATCCAGTATATTCTATTAGGCTCCTGAAAGATATGAAGATTTGTGTTTAGTTAATTCAATTGACATTTCTACCCCCCCCACCCAGCCTCTCATGCCCCGTACAAGTGGGACTACTGGCCCCACGATGACGTGCGTGCCGAGTGTCGCTTCGTGGGCCTCACTAACCTGGGGGCCACCTGCTACCTGGCCTCCACTATCCAACAGCTCTACATGATCCCTGAGGCACGCCAGGCCGTCTTCACTGCTAAGGTCAGTCCTCTAAATACTGTGCTCCTCTTTCTCTCTCTTTGTCCTATCATTACCTCTCTTGCTCGCCCTCTTGTTTTTCTTAAAGCTCTCTTTCATTCTCTTTCTGTTTTTTTCCTGTCTTGTTCTCTCTCTCGCTTTCGCTCTCTCTCTCTCTCGCGCTCTCTCGCTCTCTCTGTGTGTGTGATTGTAATGGATAATATTACAATGGTTCCTTTTTCACAGTGCTGTAGGTTGTAATGGGGCAATTTCACCTCATCCACGCTTGTGTGTGTGTATATAGCACTTATCTGGATGATACGCGGCAGCCATTTTGCGCTAGAATGCTCATCCCACACATGCTATTTCACTCCCTCTGCCACCTGAAGAATGCTTTGATGTTGAGGATGTGACTATTGTTTGTTAATGAGAGTTGTGCGTTTTTTCCAGTACGCAGAGGAAATTAAGCACAAGACCACCTTACTGGAGCTCCAGAAGATGTTCACCTATCTCATGGTACGCAGCCGGTCTCTCTCCTTCAGCCCTCTTTCACACCCCTCTCTATCCCCTCAGTCCGTTGACCAGGACAAACAGACATTGTCCCCGTAGAGACACGGCTACTTCAATTTTTCTCCACTCCACCTTTCTTCCATTGCCTAATTTTCCTCCCCTCTCCATCCCTGGTTCCAGGAGAGCGAGAGGAAAGCGTACAACCCCCGTCCGTTCTGTAAGACCTACACCATGGACAAGCAGCCCCTGAACACGGGCGAGCAGAAGGACATGACCGAGTTCTTCACCGACCTCATCACCAAGATCGAGGAGATGTCCCAGGACCTGAAGAACACAGTGAAGACTCTCTTTGGCGGCGTCATCACCAACAATGTGGTCTCGCTGGTAAGAATCACTGTACTCCTTTAAATGTTTACCGGCAACATTTCCATAGTGCAAAAGAATTGTGTAAAGTGCAAAACTCGTTATAAACCGCATTAAACAACACTGCGAGATAACGAGATTTACCGTCTTTTTTGTGCTGTGCACAATTCCTTTGCGCTACAAGAATTCACTACAAAATGTCGCCCTATGTGTGTTTATTGCGTTCGTGTTGGAGTGTGTGTGCGTGTGTGAAGCCATCCTCATCCAACTAATTTTCTCTGTCCAACAGGACTGTGACCACGTGAGTCAGACAGCCGAAGAGTTCTACACAGTCCGGTGCCAGGTGGCCGACATGAAGAACATCTACGTAAGCACGTCGCCATCAACATCGTTGACTTTGTTTAGAAGTGCAACCAAGTGTTATAGACTGGGGTTTACCTTCCAGTCACAATTCTCAAATCTCATAGCACTGTAGTATCACACCGATGCCTTCTATTCTACCGATGCCTTCTATATTTACTCTGGCAAATGGCAACTTTTCCTCATGTCATCCTATGTTGTGTTCTGTTAGTCTGGTGTATTTTCTATGCTCCTAGTTCTTGTGGGCATACAGTGCTGCTTGGCGTGTTGCTAGAGACGTTGGTCTTCGTGTTTCCTCAGGAATCTCTGGACGAGGTGACCATCAAGGACACTCTGGAGGGGGACAACATGTACACCTGCTCCCAGTGTGGCAAGAAAGTACGCGCCGAGAAGAGGTGAGTCGACTCGAACCTCCCGAAGAGGACCCTGCTGGTCCAAATGCGTTGTACTTTCTCCCCTGAAAATAAGCTAAACATAATACATTGGAGGTGGTAGTTGTATACCAGACATTTTTGGAATGGTTAGCTGGTTTTCCACCAGTTGATGTTGGTTTACGATTTGAAGAAATAACTTAATGACATCTCTAGTTTCTCTATTTTTGTTTTTTGTCCAAGACCTGTGCTTATATTGATCTCCCTTCCCTTTCTCCATCCTGCTCCGTTCCAGGGCCTGCTTCAAGAAGCTGCCTCGCATCCTGAGCTTCAACACCATGCGCTACACCTTCAACATGGTCACCATGATGAAGGAGAAGGTCAACACGCACTTCTCATTCCCCCTGCGCCTCGACATGACCCCCTACACCGAGGACTTCCTCATGGCCAAGGGCGACAGGAAAGAGGGTACGCGTCACTTCCTGTTCCCGACAGACCCCCAACCACCTGATTGGTTCTCCATAGGCCCTGTACTACATTCACTTGGTGTCACTATACTGTCTATTCGGTGTATTTGAAATCGGGTTGAATAGCAATAGGAGGAGAATTACCTTTTCATAGTCTGTAAAAAAAAAAAAAAAGACATGTGGCAGGTGGTGGATAGAAAAAAGAATATTTGAAAACAATGTTGTGTCTGTAATGCTCCCCAGTGATTTATCGCCGATTATATGAGAAGTTTTGAACCTCTTGGTATCTTCGTCAGGTCCACCTAGCCTATCAGAGGGCAAGCTAGGTGGAGCAACCAGCATACCTTCAACCAATAATTGGAGGAATGGATTGGTCAGTGACGTGGTCCACTATACCCTACTACAGGTTTCCGGGAGGAGGGTGGGGCTAAGGTGGCGGAGAGCTACGAGTACGACCTAATCGGCGTCACGGTGCACACAGGCACGGCGGACGGCGGCCATTACTACAGTTTCATCCGAGACATCGTCAACCCGCACGCCTACAAGAATAACAAATGGTGAAGAATATCTCTGGCTCTTATTGAAATCAGATCAGTGGGGAAAAAAAAAAAAAAAAAAGAGGTCTCATGTTATGGCTTTACGATACACTGTGCTACATCTGAGTGCTTTAGAATTTTCGGGAATATAATCGACTGTCATTAACTTAGTTTGCTTTTCTCAGGTACCTGTTCAACGATGCCGAGGTGAAGCCCTTTGATTCAGCCCAGCTAGCCTCCGAGTGCTTCGGTGGAGAGATGACGGTAAATCCTAAAATAAAGACAAAGCTCCAGTGTTTTCCTGTTCATTTATACTTTTCAATATTGAAATGTTTCGTCTCACCAACATGTGTCTTTCAGACAAAAACTTACGACTCTGTCACCGACAAGTTCATGGACTTCTCCTTTGAGAAGGTCAGTTTCCCTGTAAATCGTTTTCTGATGTGACATTTCGTTGAATGAAATGATGGGTTTTAAAGTTGACAGTTTGTCCCGTGTCTCTCCCTCCAGACCCACAGTGCCTACATGCTTTTCTACAAGAGAGTGGAGCTCGAGGAGGAAAATGGCAAAGACTTCAACTTCGACGTTTCTCCAGATCTACTCGAGGTACCCGGCTGGTTACAATCTCATGGCGCGCTCCTTTCTCACATTCTTTATTCTCTCCCAACTTTGAAATACTTATTCTGTATTTCTTTTCTTTTCTCTACTCAGTGGATTTGGCAAGACAACATGCAGTTTCTCCAGGACAAGAACATTTTCGAGCACACATACTTTGGGTAAGTGACAAATTTTTTGTACTAGCCATCATGACTACGTTTTCTGAAGCTAGACTGCAGATGTGATGTTCTTGAGAACTTATGTTAAGAGTACTTTGCTTGTGTGCCCGTGACTTGACCCTGAAATATATAACTAAATCGATTTTACTTACGAAGTACTGTCTCAATTAAAGCTCATATCCATTCAAATATGAATATGGTCTTGATCTATTAACATGGTGTAAATTATGTAGGATGAAGTGTTGCCTTGGTGGATAAACTGGTCTGAGATCAGTGTTGTGACTCTCTCTGTACTCTTACCTCCAGGTTCATGTGGCAGCTTTGCAGCAGCATCCCTAGCACTTTACCAGACCCCAAAGCCATCTCCCTCATGACTGCCAAGGTACGACCGCACTCCACTAAAGCCTTATTCTCAACCATAGAACTTAATTTGAAAAACCCTTGAACTTTTCGCAGATTTATTTATGGCTTTACCTTGACACTTTGAATATGCTTTCCACTCTCACACTTCTCCTTGGTTACAGCTTAGCACGTCATTTGTCCTGGAGACGTTCATTCACTCTAAGGAAAAGGTGAGTTGTCCTTCCTTACTGTCAGTGGATGGCTCCCTCTAGTGGCTAGATTGCAGTCTGGTTATTTTTCAGCGGTTTAGATTTTTTTTGTCCTCTGTTATACCGCGTGGAAGATGGTCTGTAACTTCTAGCAAAGGTTTGTCTAAATTTCGTCTGTGTTTTCAGCCCACCATGTTGCAGTGGATCGAGCTACTGACCAAACAATTCAACAACAGCCAGGCGGCCTGCGAGGTAAATTGACTGTTGAAGCACAAATCGGGGACCACGTATTGTGCTGAATGGTTTTCAGTCATTATCAGGGTAATTGCTAACTTCCTGTTTTCATGTGGTCATGGTCTTTCAGTGGTTTTTGGACCGCATGGCTGATGACAACTGGTGGCCCATGCAGATCCTCATCAAGTGCCCCAATCAGATTGTTCGACAGGTGAGAGCCCCAATCAGATTGTTCGGCACTCACACACACCACACTCACGCACGCACTCTCACACTCTCTGCCCTGTTGTCCCCCATCAGATGTTTCAGAGGCTGTGTATCCACGTCATCCAGAGGCTACGGCCAGTCCACGCCCACCTCTACCTACAACCTGGCATGGAGGACGGGTAGGAATGATTGCTTATGTAGAAATCAACCAGCCAATCAATCACAACTGAGAAACAAGTTCATTTGTAAGCTTTATAGCGTAAACAATTGATGGCTTAAGCGGAGTTTTTGGGGGAGAATTTTTCCCACATTAAACTAGCTTCTGATATCCCATGAGTCGTCTATAACGTGGCTCTTGGGCTGATCATGTTTTGCTGCCGCTAGAGGCGATGCAGCGTGACATCACCGTGTTGTGTCTGTGTCATTAGCTGGCTGAGAGAAAGGTGCCACGTGTCACCAAGTTGTCCTAGCACTGTGGGCACTGGGAGTTTTGTGGCACAACATGGAGGGAAATGGTCACTAACTAAAGAAGTTTAGATCAATAATGTTCTGGACAAACTCAGGGAAAACTCCCAAGTTTAATTCCACTGTATCACCTGGGTCATGTTCATTAAGGTACTCAACAGAGAACGTTTCAAAATGCTTTGCAACAGAAAACGAAAATGGGAGTTGTCATTGGACAAGTCTAGGTAGTCCCTTTCTGTTTCAGTCCATTTTCATTTGTTTGGTACCGAATGAACATGACCTGAGAAGTTGTCTGATGTCACTTCCTGTGTGCGGCCTCCAGGTCTGACGACATGGACGGGCCGGTGGAGGACATCGGCAGCCGCTCGTGCGTGACGCGCTTCGTCAAGACGCTGCTGTCCATCATGGAGCATGGCGTCAAGCCCCACAGCAAACACCTGACCGAGTACTTCGCCTTCCTCTACGAGTTCGCCAAGATGGGAGAGGAGGAGGTGGGTCGTTGATAACAATAGTCATTTAATAGGAATATACTCTTGACACTTTTATCCCAAAGGACTTAACTGTGTAAAAACGAGTTCCAAATTACACCCTATTACCGACAGAGTGTACTACATTTGACCAGAGCCCGCTCTCTGAGTACATACATTTTCAGTATGTTTTCTGTGATTCCTGCAGGGCTTGAACCCCATGACCTGAGTATTACCTCACCAAGATACATGGCTAAAAGTGTTTTTAGAGAACAAGGTTTTTGCTAACAGTCTGTTTTCCTCTTTTCTCATTCCTCCAGAGTCAGTTCCTTCTGTCCCTACAAGCCATTTCCATCATGGTGCACTTCTACATGGGCACCAAGGGGCCTGAGAACGTAAGTATACGCTAGTTTGTGTGTGTGTGTGTGTGTTTCTGTGATGGTGTGTGTAATGACCCGGTCACCCCAGCCCCAGGTGGAGGTGCTGTCTGAGGAGGAGGGAGAAGAGGAGGATGAGGAGGAGGACATCTTGTCCCTGGCGGAAGAGAAGTACCGCCCGGCCGCCTTGGAGAAGATGGTAGCTCTCATCGCCCTGCTGGTGGAACAGTCCCGCTCTGAGAGGTAGGGCACTGCCGGGCAGAGACGGCCACGGCACCATTTGGGACACAGGAAAGCCATATATGGCACAGGGATTTGACCTGCTACTAGCAAAGTGAGATTAGTCAATGTTACAGGACAAGTTGTGTATCACCCAGAACTAGAAAATTGTTGTGACTAGACAATTTGGTATTGTACATTTGCTGGGTCATAGCTTTGGCGCAGGACAACAGTGTTGGTAATACAGCCCTAAAGTTAGCTATAAATACTACCACATACAGCACCCAATTTATTCGCTGTTGTCACTATCAAATCCTCCTTCTTCGTATGCTTATTTTCACCTTCATTCTAATCTCCTTTTCTCCATCCGTCTCTCTCCAGACACCTGACTCTGTCCCAGAGTGACATGGCAGCCCTGACCGGGGGGAAAGGCTTCCCCTTCCTCTTCCAGCACATCCGAGACGGCATCAACATCAGGCAGACCTGCAACCTCATCTTCAGCCTGTGTCGCTACAACAACCGCCTGGCCGAGCACGTACGTTTAACACGCACACACCGACGCACCCACAAACAAACACGTCACCGCTGTTAATGGCAGACCCTGGACGTGACCCCACTCTCCGAGGGTGTCTCGGGGAGAGAGTTGGAATTTGCAAAAAGCACATTTCCAATTTGTATTAATACACACTTTTACATGTTTGAAATAGGACAAATATAAGCACCCACCAAATTATTATTATTATTACATACACACAGAGACATCATTTCTCCTGTGTTCTATTCCAGATTGTATCCATGCTCTTCACCTCTATCGCTAAACTGACGCCTGAGGTAAGCACTGATGTGAGAACCTATACTTTTAATACATAATGCTCTCAATCTATTATCCAACTCAATTATTAGTTTGTACAAATCTCAATTTATCCCTTAAATGTTCTCTACTTTCTCTCTTCTCTCTCGCCGTCCCCTTCTCTCTCTTTCTCTCTCTCTCGCCGTCCCCTTCTCTCTCTCTCGCCGTCCCCTTCTCTCTCTTTCTCTCTCTCTCGCCGTCCCCTTCTCTCTCTCTCGCCGTCCCCTTCTCTCTCTTTCTCTCTCTCTCGCCGTCCCCTTCTCTCTCTCTCTCGCCGTCCCCTTCTCTCTCTCTCTCGCCGTCCCCTTCTCTCTCGCCGTCCCCTTCTCTCTCGCCGTCCCCTTCTCTCTCTCTCTCTCGCCGTCCCCTTCTCTCTCTCTCTCTCGCCATCCCCTTCTCTCTTTCTCGCCGTCCCCTTCTCTCTTTCTCGCCGTCCCCTTCTCGCCGTCCCCTTCTCTCTTTCTCGCCGTCCCCTTCTCTCTTTCTCGCCGTCCCCTTCTCTCTTTCTCGCCGTCCCCTTCTCTCTTTCTCGCCGTCCCCAACTCTCTCTCTCTTTCTCGCCGTCCCCAACTCTCTCTCTCTTTCTCGCCGTCCCCAACTCTCTCTCTCTTTCTCGCCGTCCCCAACTCTCTCTCTCTTTCTCGCCGTCCCCAACTCTCTCTCTCTTTCTCGCCGTCCCCAACTCTCTCTCTCTTTCTCGCCGTCCCCAACTCTCTCTCTTTCTCGCCGTCCCCTTCTCTCTCTCTCTTTCTCTTTCTCTCTCTGCATTCCTCTTTTAGGCGGCAAACCCTTTCTTCAAGCTGCTCACCATGCTGATGGAGCTGTCAGGTGGTCCTCCGGGCATGCCTTCCTTCGCCTCATACATACTACAGAGGATCTGGGAGGTACGGTCACACACACTCAAGATAAAATCCAATGTTATTGGTCACATACTTCGTAAACAGCAGGTGTAGACTAACAGTGATCCTTACGGGCCCTTCCCAACGGTTTAGATAGAACAATTATAATAATAGAAGGACTAAATAACGATATCTTGGTGCTGTTACCCCGTGTATATAGCCAAGTCGATGTGCAGGGGTACAAGGCCATTGAGGTAGATATGTACATATAGGTAGGGGTCGACTGACTCGGCAACAGGATAGATAATAAACAGTAGCAGCAGCCTATGTGATGAGTCGGTGCAAAAAGGGTCAATGCAGATAGTCCGGGTAGCCATCTAGCAGTTTCCGTACCAAGCGGTGACTCAGCCAGTCAAGATTCTCTCAATGGTGCAGCTGTAGAACTTTGTTGAGCATCTGAGGGCCCATGCCAAATCGTTTCAGCCTCCTGAGGGGCAAGAGGCGTTTTGTCGCCTTCACGACTGTGCTGGTGTGTGTGGACCATGTTAATTCCTTAGTGAGGAACTTGAAGCTCTCGACCCACGCCACTACAGCCCGTGGATGGGGGCGTGCTCGGCTCTCCGTTTCCTGTAGTCCCTGATCAGCTCCGTTTGTCTTGCTGACACTGCCAGGTCACTAACCCCCCTATAGGCTGTCTTGTCGTCAGTGATCAGGAGCTACCACCGTCGTGTCGTCAGCGAACTTAATGATGGTGTTGGAGTTAGGCGTTGCCACGCAGTCGTGTGTGAACAGGGATTATAGGAGGGGACTAAGCACGCGCCCCTGAGGGGCCCCATTGTTGATGGTCAGTGGAGCGCATGTCTTGTTGCCTACCCTCACCACCTGGGAGCGGCCCGACAGGTAGTCCAGGATCCAGTTGCAAAGGGAGGTGTTCAGTCCCAGGGTCCTTAGCTTAGTGATGGTCTTTGAGGGGCACATAGGTTCATCTGATTCATTGTTCTTTATCAAGGTACTTCAGTTAAACATCAATTTATCCATCTATTTGTCCTTAATCCACATTATCAAGTTATTTCAGTTGATCTTGATGCCGTTGCCAAAAATATTTGTTGTGTGTGTTCTCTCCCAGGTGATAGAGTACAACCCTAGCCAGTGTCTGGACTGGTTGGCGGTGCAGACCCCCAGGAACAAGCTGGCTCACAGCTGGGTGCTGCAGAACATGGAAAACTGGGTGGAGCGCTTCCTACTGGCCCACAACTACCCCCGTGTCCGCACCTGTAAGAACACTTGTGACGTCTTTCTCTGTCTGGAAGTTCTTACTAACTACACTGCAAAAGTATATGGACACCTGCTCGTCGTACATGTCATTCCAAAATCATGGCCATTAATATGGAGTAGGTCTCCCCTTTGCTGCAAAAACAGCCTCTACTCTTCTGGGAACGCTTTCCACTAGATGTTGGAACATTGCTGCGGAGACTTGCTTCCATTCAGCCACGAGCATTAGTGATGTCGGCCATTGATGTTGGGAGATTAGGCCTGGCTCGCAGCGTTCCAATTCATCCCAAAAGTGTTCTATGGGGTTGAGGTCGGGGCTCTGTGCAGGCCAGTCAAGTTCTTCCACACCGATCTTGACAAACCATTTCCAAACTGTTGCCACAAAGTCGGAAGTACGGAATCGTCTAGAATGTACTTTTATGCTGTAACATTAAGATTTCCCTTCACTGGAACTAAGGGGCCTAGCCGAACCATGAAATACAGCCCCAGACCATTATTCCTCATCCACCAAACTTTACAGTTGGCACTATGCATTGGGGCAGGTAGCGTTGTCCTGGCATCTGCCAAATCCAGATTAGTCCGTCGGACTGCCAGATGGTGAATCGTGTTTCATCATTCCAGAGAACGTGTTTCCGCTGCTCCAGAGTCCAATGGCGACGAGCTTTACACCACTCCAGCCGTTGCTTGGCATTGTGCATGGTGATCTTAGTCTTGTGTGTGGTTGCTCGGCCATGGAAACCCATTTTATGAATTTCCATAAAAACAGTTATTGTGCTGACGTTGCTTCCAGAGGGAGTTTGGAACTGTGTAGTGAGTGTTGAAACAGAGGACAGACGTTTTTTGCGCCCTAAGGGCACTCGGTGGTCCTGTTCTGTGAGCTTGTGTGGCCTACCACTTTGCGGTTAAGCCGTTGTTGCTCCTAGACGTTTCCACTTCAAAATAGGGTGCTTTTTGTTCATCATTCTATTTTCCATAGTAACAACGTTCTTATTAAAAAGTGGTGCTGTGCAAGAGGGGCTTTCTCCTCCTTCCTGTCGGGTCAGGTTGCCACCGGATACAGGGAGTTAAGAAAAATAAGTGTTTTCTTTCTTTCTTCTGGAATCTTCTGCATACACATTCTCCTCACAGTCCTTATGTAATGATTGCACAGTGAGATCAATGGAAGGTTTCTATAAGTGGGTGAACAATCCAACGCTTGGTGAATTTGGCTTCAGAATGATGGGAAGAGCCGACCTCGAAGGATCACAAAGCGACGTCGCTATTGAACTCTCGGCCGCCACAAGCCAGGTATTGTGTGTAGCAGTGATGACCAAGTACATCTTAAATTTATTCAAACTTAAACTCAGTATAAATGCCCATCAACAAACTTGTTACTGCTTATCAGACACATTTCCACTTGCTGAACACGTACTTCTGAGATGAATGGTGCAGCCTCTTAAGACAATTGTTACATAGTTGCAGTCTAAATTGACCTGTGGTCTCTCAACCTTTCATTCAACGGAATAAAACAAGAGTATAGTACAAAAGCAGGGGTTTCAGAATAATAACTTTGCCGTCAACAATAACAAAGTTCATTTGAGTAGAGGAGTTGCCCTCACAAATAAACAAGTAAATAAATACAACAAGTAGATGGCGCTGCAACGACGTCTTTGAAAGAAGTCCATAAAGCAAACGTATTAAATAAAGATTTCACTACAACACAATGCCACAGGTATGTGGTGCTTCGACCCCCTGGCCAGTCTTGCCTACATCTATCTGATCTTACAGTTGACCGTGGCAGCTCTATCAGGGAAGAAATTTGACCAGCTGACTTGTTGGCCCGTCCAACGTTTAAAGTCACTGAGCTGTTCAGTAAGGCCATTCTGCTGCCAATGCTTGTCTATGGAGATGAAATGGTTTTATACAGCTGTCAGCAGCGTGTCCACATACTTTTAGATATACAGTGTTGGTTACAAAAGCTCTCCATAAAACTATGCCCGAAAACAGGTTACAAAAGTGCCCTTTCATCTTGTGTGATTTGTTACTCCCTCTCTCGCTTCCATCCCCACCTCTCACAGAGAACCAACCGAGAGCTAGGTACCACTGCACTCATCCCCCATCATTCTCTTCTCGCTCTAGCAAAAGAACGATTGTGTGTAGTTAGCCTGGAAATATAAAAATGGACAGACATTTAGGCAAAACGCTGCTCTAACTCTTTGAGTTCTCCCTCTGTCCCTCTAGCGGCAGCCTACCTCCTGGTCTCCCTGATTCCCAGCAACTCGTTCCGGCAGATGTTCCGCTCCACGCGTTCCCTCCACATCCCCACGCGGGACCTGCCCCTGTCCCCCGACACCACCGTGGTGCTCCACCAGGTACGGTTACTCACTGCGATCCTGTCTCCCTGTGTTTTAATAGTGTTGGGTTCTACTCAAGGTACAGACGGACACGAGAAGCTCAGAGCAGATTTATTCACCCAACTGGATGCGTCAGCTAGATAGCGCAACATGCAACAGGGCCAACGGGGCCGGCGAGCAGGGTTAGACGTCCTCCTATTGGCTGCAGATTGATGAGGGCGGCATTTTCTGAGCTAAACTGGCACCAACAAAAACACATCAAACCTCACACAATTCTGCCCTAAAACAATGACGATTTCTCTCGGCCAGTGGCATATGTTCTTTTTAGGTGATGCCGCCCTGTGATAAGCAGTGCCCACTTTGTCAAAGACGGGGGGCGTGAAATATTTTGCTTCTCCAGGGTGCTATTGCAGAGATGCGGCCCTCCATCAACGTTCGGTCAAAAATAAAATCTAACGCAAATCATGTAGCCGATAAAGCGTATGGTAGAATGAGTACGTGGCCTTTTCTGTAGTCTACAGGCTGCAGATAAAATTTGGACACTTTTTACATCATGCAGGTTTTTCTGATCAAACTACATTGCACCCAATCAAACAAGAAATACTCTGTCACGTTAACAAACAATATGTCCTAAACAGGACAGGTCAAAGTAAAATGGACAGTATAGAATCTACTATCACAACTGTTAGTTTCACCCTATTGTCATGATCAGTGTCAGTGTATCTGTACATTTTTGACAAGTTGATCATAGCGAAAAATTCAAATATTTCCTGTTGTGCAAACACATTGCAAATAGGCTCACGATAACTCCTGATAAAGTTGGGTGGCTGTTATTCGGAGCTTAAATAGCCAAATTGATTAGTCACAGGAATCGGGACTAATAAAGCCAATGCAACGGCCTGTTTTACAAATGGTGGGTCTACCACGTGTATGGGTATTCATAAAATTCCATGGCTGGCCGACATGGTAGGCTGCACCCCAGTAAGCCAGCAGCATACCACCCTGCATCCCACTGATGGCTTGCTTCTGAAGCTAAGCAGGGTTGGTTCCTGGATGGGAGACCAGATGCTGCTGGAAGTGGTGTCGGAGGGCCAGTAGGAGGCACTCTTTCCTCAGGTCTAAAAAATAATAGCAGGGACCCTGCCCTGTGTAAGGTGCCGTCTTTTGGATGGGACATTAAACGGGTGTTGTGACTGTGGTCACTAAAGATCCCATGGCACTTATTGTTAGAGTAGGGGTGTTAACCCCGGTGTTCTGGCTAAATTCCCAATCTGGCCCTCATACCATCATGTCCACCTAATCATCCCCAGTTTACAATTGGCTCATTCATCCCCTGTAACTATTCCCCAGGTCGTTGCTGTAAATGAGAATGTGTTCTCAGTCAACTTACCTGGTAAAATAACGGTAAAATAAAAGCTTGAGCCGACGTCTTTTGGACTTTTTTTTTGTCTCGCCTAGTGCGGCAGAAAGGCAAAGACCGACCTTGCGTGCAAGTTACACAAGCGTATATATTTATACCGCGACTAGGCAGATTTCCTAAGATAAACAATCTCTGTTGCTGGGCGGAAACTAGGTCTGTGCCTCTTTGTTGGTGTCCAGACCCTTTTGTGTTTGTGTGAGAGAGCGCGCTGTAGTTAGTGTCGTTGGGGCCCCTCTGGTCCCCCACAGATGTTTCCTCCCTCTTCAACTCTTGTCCTCACATTGATGTTGAGTTCCACCTCAGAAACTAACTTGGCTTAACATCAACCCGACTGTTGCTCTCTTTCCTACTTCCTTAGAATGTTAATATACAGCACTCACAGAGTGACCTGAGACCGACACTTTGTACTTCCCCTTGCCGCTACAATAACACACAAGCTCCAACAATCTAACCCATAACAAGATTACTACCACTAATGAGCTAATTATACCATTTTAAATGGGCTCAGGTCACAAACGGTGTCCATCATTAGTGACAACGTTTCGACCAATCAGGTCTCGGCAATAATAACCATTTACTGGTATTTTCTGATCACCTTCTCAGACTTTGGATGATATCTTCTATTTCGAAGACTTCAAGGACTGATATTTTATTGATACTGGGATTAGTGGATTTAATTTACAACCCATAAAGGAGACTTACTGTATCTTTTAAAGAAATTGTATTGTTCATGTACAACGATTTAGATTGAAGTGTCTGTGTTTCATAGGAGCCGTTATGTTTATTTTGTATGGAAGTTGAAAAATACAGAGTAATAGCTCCAATCTTTCCCTTGGCTCCTGTACCAGGTGTACAACCTGCTTCTGGGCCTGCTGGGCCGGGCCAAGCTGTACGTGGACGCGGCGGTGCATGGGACCACCAAGCTGGTGCAGTACTTCAGCTTCATGACCTACTGTCTCATCTCCAAGACGGAGAAGCTCATGTTCTCCGGTTACTTCATGGACCTGTGGAACCTCTTCCAGGTGAGAGGGGGGGGCTTTGTTTGCTTTGGGAAGAGTTGAGTGTGATAAATTAGACTAGCATTATATTTGCATATTATTCATAGAAGTCATTAGAAGTCTGTTTTGTGCATTCACTGCACTACACTAGAATAAATACAGGTATTTAGTACACCTCAAGGCGTACACTTCAAATAAAAAAATGAAGCATATTAACTACTTTTAGATTTGTGTGCTTCCTTTTTCTCTTCCTCTGTGGTGTGTTCACCTATACACACCTTACTGAAGAATAACGCGAGTGATGGTAATGAAATAAGTGAGCTGCAGTAAGAACACTTCTCTGATCTTTCTCCATGTTAACCCCCCCCTCTCTCAGCCCAAGCTGTCTGAACCAGCCATCGCCACTAACCACAACAAGCAGGCCCTGCTCTCCTTCTGGCACAACGTGTGTATGGAGTGTCCCGAGAACGTCCGGCTGGTCGTCCAGAACCCCGTGGTCACTAAGAACATCGCCTTCAACTACATCCTGGCCGACCACGACGACCAGGAGGTAGAAATAATAGATATAGCTGCAGAGATACCCTAATTATTAAAAAAGAAATAATAATAAATCTAGCTGTGAGCAGAGGCAACGAGGTCCTAGCAATAGAAACAGTACCACTTGGTCAACCGTTGGGAAGCATGACACTAAAATGGGCAAAGGCGATACCCATCTGAAGCATGATTCTACCTCCAATAGGTGATGAGTTGTGTAGTGCATGTTTGCCACAACAGCTACCACGCTACTGCCACAGACTACTGTCCATTCCAACTTAATGTTTACCAAATTCCCTGCCCCTACGTCCAACAGTTCAGTAGTTTTAACCTTCGGTGCAAAGAAGCGCCTTCGACTGGCGTAGAGCGGCAGTCTCTAAAACACAACTTTATCTTCGCTGTTTATCCCAGGAACAAGTTGTAAATGTAAAAATGTTACTAGCAGGAACACAACAGTCAAAGAAAGGTGGGCCAGTCGCTAGAGGCGAGTCTGAAAGCCTGCTTTCCCAACAGGTGGTGCTGTTCAACCGGGGCATGCTGCCGGCGTACTACGGCATCCTGAGGATGTGCTGCGAGCAGTCGCCCGCCTTCACCCGCCAGCTGGCCTCGCACCAGAACATCCAGTGGGCCTTCAAGAACCTGACGCCGCACGCCAGCCAGTACCCAGGGGTGGGTGGTCTGACTGACTCTGTCCCTTTGTGTATAATGGGAAGATTCCCTGATTTGACTGGGTGCTGGTGTGTGTTGTCTATCCGTGTGACTGTCAGGCTATCTGTTTTCTCTCTTACTGCCTCAAGCGACTATCTACCCCTCTGTTATACTGCCTATGTCTATGACCCCCCCAGGCATGTGCCCTGTCCAGAAACATCCCCTAGGCACATCATGAAGAGATCAGATGGCTAATAGTGGGGGCTAGGCCTCTGAGATGTTTCTAGATGGGCTCTCTGACTCCTGTATGAGGTTGATTTGCGTTTGTCTCTGTTGAATCTCTGACCACTGTCTGGTGTGTGTTTGTCCCCCTGCAGGCGGTGGAGGAGCTGTTCAACCTGATGCAGCTGTTTGTGGCCCAGCGGTCGGACATGAGGGAGGAGGAGCTGGAGGACGTCAAGCAGTTTAAGAAGACCACCATCAGCTGCTACCTCCGCTGTCTGGACGGCCGCTCCTGCTGGACCACACTCATCAGGTAACACACAGAGAGGAGATCTCGCACACACAGAGAGGAGATCTCGCACACACAGAGAGGAGATCTCGCACACACAGAGAGGAGATCTCGCACACACAGAGAGGAGATCTCGCACACACAGAGAGGAGATCTCGCACACACAGAGAGGAGATCTCGCACACACAGAGAGGAGATCTCGCACACACAGAGAGGAGATCTCGCACACACAGAGAGGAGATCTCGCACACACAGAGAGGAGACACACAGAGAGGAGATCTCGCACACACAGAGAGGAGATCTCGCACACACAGAGAGAGAGGGGATCTCGCGCGCACACAGAGAGAGAGGGGTTCTCGCGCGCAGACAGAGAGAGAGGAGATCTCGCGCGCAGATAGAGAGATCTCGCGCGCAGATAGAGAGAGGAGATCTCGCGCGCAGACAGAGAGAGGAGATCTGGCGCGCAGAGACAGAGAGGAGATCTCGCGCACAGAGAGGAGATCTCGCGCACAGAGAGGAGATCTCGCGCGCAGACAGAGAGAGAGGAGATCTCGCGCGCAGACAGAGAGAGAGGAGATCTCGCGCGCAGACAGAGAGAGAGGAGATCTCGCGCGCAGACAGAGAGAGAGGAGATCTCGCGCGCAGACAGAGAGAGAGGAGATCTCGCGCGCAGACAGAGAGAGAGGAGATCTCGCGCGCAGACAGAGAGAGAGGAGATCTCGCGCGCAGACAGAGAGAGAGGAGATCTCGCGCGCAGACAGAGAGAGGAGATCTCGCGCGCAGACAGAGAGAGAGGAGATCTCGCGCGCAGACAGAGAGAGAGGAGATCTCGCGCGCAGACAGAGAGAGGAGATCTCGCGCGCAGACAGAGAGAGAGGAGATCTCGCGCGCAGACAGAGAGAGAGGAGATCTCGCGCGCAGACAGAGAGAGGAGATCTCGCGCGCAGACAGAGAGAGGAGATCTCGCGCGCAGACAGAGAGAGGAGATCTCGCGCGCAGACAGAGAGAGAGTAGATCTCGCGCGCAGACAGAGAGATCTCGCGCGCAGATAGAGAGGAGATCTCGCGCGCAGATAGAGGAGATCTCGCGCGCAGATAGAGAGAGGAGATCTCGCGCGCAGATAGAGAGAGGAGATCTCGCGCGCAGAGAGGAGATCTCGCGCGCAGAGAGGAGATCTCGCGCGCAGAGAGGAGATCTCGCGCGCAGAGAGGAGATCTCGCGCGCAGAGAGGAGATCTCGCGCGCAGAGAGGAGATCTCGCGCGCAGAGAGGAGATCTCGCGCGCAGAGAGGAGATCTCGCGCACACAGAGAGAGAGGAGATCTCGCGCGCAGACAGAGAGAGAGGAGATCTCGCGCGCAGACAGAGAGAGGAGATCTCGCGCGCAGATAGAGAGAGGAGATCTCGCGCGCAGATAGAGAGAGGAGATCTCGCGCGCAGATAGAGAGAGGAGATCTCGCGCGCAGAGAGGAGATCTCGCGCGCAGAGAGGAGATCTCGCGCGCAGAGAGGAGATCTCGCGCGCAGAGAGGAGATCTCGCGCGCAGAGAGGAGATCTCGCGCGCAGAGAGGAGATCTCGCGCGCACAGAGAGGAGATCTCGCGCACACAGAGAGAGGAGATCTCGCGCGCAGACAGAGAGAGAGGAGATCTCGCGCGCAGACAGAGAGAGGAGATCTCGCGCGCAGACAGAGAGAGGAGATCTCGCGCGCAGACAGAGAGAGGAGATCTCGCGCGCAGACAGAGAGAGAGGAGATCTCGCGCGCAGACAGAGAGAGAGGAGATCTCGCGCGCAGACAGAGAGAGAGGAGATCTCGCGCGCAGACAGAGAGAGGAGATCTCGCGCGCAGATAGAGAGAGGAGATCTCGCGCGCAGATAGAGAGAGGAGATCTCGCGCGCAGATAGAGAGAGGAGATCTCGCGCGCAGAGAGGAGATCTCGCGCGCAGAGAGGAGATCTCGCGCGCAGAGAGGAGATCTCGCGCGCAGAGAGGAGATCTCGCGCGCAGAGAGGAGATCTCGCGCGCAGAGAGGAGATCTCGCGCGCAGAGAGGAGATCTCGCGCGCAGAGAGGAGATCTCGCGCACACAGAGAGAGAGGAGATCTCGCGCGCAGACAGAGAGAGAGGAGATCTCGCGCGCAGACAGAGAGAGGAGATCTCGCGCGCAGACAGAGAGAGGAGATCTCGCGCGCAGACAGAGAGAGGAGATCTCGCGCGCAGACAGAGAGAGAGGAGATCTCGCGCGCAGACAGAGAGAGAGGAGATCTCGCGCGCAGACAGAGAGAGAGGAGATCTCGCGCGCAGAGAGGAGATCTCGCGCGCAGAGAGGAGATCTCGCGCGCAGAGAGGAGATCTCGCGCGCAGAGAGGAGATCTCGCGCGCAGAGAGGAGATCTCGCGCGCAGAGAGGAGATCTCGCGCGCAGAGAGGAGATCTCGCGCGCAGAGAGGAGATCTCGCGCGCAGAGAGGAGATCTCGCGCGCAGAGAGGAGATCTCGCGCGCAGAGAGGAGATCTCGCGCGCAGAGAGGAGATCTCGCGCGCAGAGAGAGAGAGAGAGGAGATCTCGCGCGCAGAGAGAGAGAGAGAGGAGATCTCGCGCGCAGAGAGAGAGAGAGAGAGGAGATCTCTCGCGCGCGAGAGAGAGAGAGAGAGAGAGAGAGAGAGAGAGAGATCTCGCGGGCGCACACAGAGAGGGGGGGGAATCTGGCGCGTGCAGAGGGGGGGAGATCTCGCGCGCACACACAGGGGGGGGGGGGGGGGGTGGGTTGCGCGTGCGCACACACACACACACAGAGAGAGGGGGGATCTCGCGCGCGTAGAGGGGGGGGGGGGAGATCTCACGCGCGCAGAGAGGGGGGGAGATCTCGCATGCGCGCGCAGAGAGGGGGGGAGATCTCGCATGCGTGCGCAGAGAGGGGGGGAGATCTCGCATGCGCGCGCAGAGAGGGGGGAGATCTCGCATGCGCGCGCAGAGAGGGGGGGGTCTCGCGCGTGCGCAGAGAGAGGGGGGGGAGAGATCTCGCATGCGCGCGCAGAGAAAGGGGGGGGGTGATCTCGCATGCGCGCGCGCAGAGAGAGGGCGGGGGGAGATCTCGCATGCGCGCGCAGAGAGAGGGCGGGGGGAGATCTCGCGCGCGCGCAGAGAGAGGGCGGGGGGAGATCTCGCATGCGCGCGCGCGCGCGCAGAGAGAGGGCGGGGGGAGATCTCGCATGCGCGCGCGCAGAGAGAGGGCGGGGGGGAGATCTCGCATGCGCGCGCGCGCAGAGAGAGGGCGGGGGGGAGATCTCGCATGTGCGCGCGCGCAGAGAGAGGGCGGGGGGAGATCTCGCATGTGCGCGCGTGCAGAGAGAGGGCGGGGGGAGATCTCGCATGCGCGCGCGCAGAGAGGGGGGAGATCTCGCATGCGCGCGCAGAGAGAGGGCGGGGGGATCTCGCGCGCGCAGAGGGTGGGGAGGATCTCGCATGCGCGTGCAAAGGGGGGGGGGGGGGATCTCGCATGCGCGCGCAGAGAGGGGGGGAGATCTCGCATGCGCGCGCAGAGAGGGGGGGAGATCTCGCGAGCGCAGAGAGAGGGGGAGATCTCGCGCGCGCAGAGCGGGGGGAGATCTCGCATGCGTGCGCAGAGAGGGGGGAGATCTCGCATGCGCGCGCAGAGAGAGGGGGGGAGATCTCGCGAGCGCAGAGAGAGGGGGGGAGATCTCGCGCGCGCAGAGAGAGGGGGAGATCTCGCGCGCGCACACACGGGGGGGGGGGGGGGGGGGGGTTGCGCGCGTGCGCACACACAGAGATAGGGGGGAGATCTCGCGCGCGCACACACAGAGATAGGGGGGGGGGGAGATCTCGCGCGCGCACAGAGATAGGGGGGGAGATCTCGCGCGCGCACACACACAGAGAGAGGGGGGGGAGATCTCGCGCGCACACACAGAGAGATAGAGGGGGGGGAGATCTCGCGCGCACACACAGAGAGAGAGGGGGGGAGATCTCGCGCGCACACAGACAGAGAGAGAGGGGGGAGATCTCGCGCGCACACAGACAGAGCGAGAGGGGGGAGATCTCGCGCGCACAGAGAGAGAGGGGGGGGAGATCTTGCGCGCACACAGACAGAGAGAGAGGGGGGAGATCTCGCGCGCACACAGACAGAGAGAGAGGGGGGAGATCTCGCGCGCACACAGACAGAGAGAGAGGGGGGAGATCTCGCGCGCAGACACAGAGAGAGAGAGGAAAACGCACACACGAGGAGCGAAAGGGGGAATGCGCTCACTCACACTTGCCACCAGGGTCATGTTCATAAGGCACCACATGGAAGAAAAAGGAATGAAACGGGGACTACCTGGAATTGTCCAATAGGACACAATCATTTGTTGCAAAACGTTTTAAAACATTTTCCATTGCATGCCCTAATGAACACGGCCCAGATACAAAGCATCTGCAGAGTTTTAAAATATGAACACACAGCAACTTAACCAGGGAAATGTCTGATGCATTTTTAGAGAATCATATGGGCGCTGCCTTTCATTTGAAATGAAAGCTATGTGAACTCCAGTATATGTCTATGATATAATGTATCTGGTGTTTTGTGTCCTCCCTCCCAGTGCCTTCCGTGTGTTATTGGAGAACGATGAGGACCGACTGCTGGTGGTCTTCAACAGAGGACTCATCCTCATGACAGAGGTACGACGAGACATTCTGCACACATTTACTAATTATGGTCATTAGGCTAATATTGAACCATTTATACATTGCGTCATTTCACTGGTTTGTATATTATAATTTAGAGTTTTAGGAAAGTGGGGTTGGGGGTAGACTCGTCACATTTCCAAGTCTCGTTCATCACTCGGCTAGCGGAAATCAAGTTTTGGTTGGTGTTAACGGGTTCAAAATGTAAATAATATGAGCGTTTAATGTAGTTCATGTCCAATATAAGAGATTTTATATATATTCTTTAAAGTTTCTCAAAGTAAAGGGTGTCCATAGAGGTTCATCATGACATCAGCTGTTACATAAATCCTGACCTGTCACTTGACATGCCCCTCCCTCCCTCTCTCTCCATCCTGCAGTCATTCAACACCCTGCAAATGATGTTAGTAGTTTGTGATAGTTTCTTCATTGTGAACTGTATCCTAAAATGTAGGAAAGTTAAGTGTCAATGTAGGTTTAATTTCAAACATAAACCGTTGCCTGTCATTTGACGTGCCCCTCTCTCTCACTCTCGCTCTCTCACTCGCTCTCGCTCTCTCTCTTCCCCCCCCCCCCCACTTCCTGCAGTCGTTCAACACCCTGCACATGATGTACCATGAGGCCACAGCGTGTCATGTGACGGGGGACCTGGTGGAGCTGCTGTCCATCTTCCTGTCGGTACTCAAGGCCACGCGGCCATATCTGCAGCGCAAAGGTCAGCGAAAGCTACCCTCCCCCTCCTCTCTGGATGTTGTAACTTTAATGGGTTACAGAGTTCATGTTTACAGTTCATTCATTGTGCTCTATCTCAAGATATTTTATTTTAGTTGTTTTTATTTTTCAGTTACATATGTAAGAGTAAAATTGTATTAGAATTCATGTGATGGAGATTGAGAGAACTATGTATATGTTTCTGTTGTATAAATTAGTATTGGATTACGCTATTGACTGCAAGTACCAGAATGCCTTGCGAAAGGAAGTAGTAAAAAAAAAGAGAACATGCCAGTTATGTGACAAGTATCCTGGCTTTTGCTAGGAACTTTCTTTTATTGTTTTGTAGAATCTAAAGTGGTCAAATGTGAACAAGTATTATTACTAAAAATAAGCTTTCATGCCACAACCGACGTCCCGAGTCATTACTTTGAAGATATTTATTCTATACTGACCACCTACCTTGTAGCAAAACCTAATTTCCAAGTCAAATGTTCTGTCTCCCATTGACATCAATGCATGACTAATGACTTAGAGAACATTTGACTGAAGTGAACGTTAGGATTCACCCCCTTGTGAATAAGCCCTGTGTCCTTGCCTTTTTGTTAACTAGAGCTCAATGACTTGCCTTTTATTTAAGGACCCTGATGTAAAGTCTCTGTATAACCTCTGTTGTTCTCCTGTAGACGTGAAGCAGGCTCTTATCCAGTGGCAGGAGAGGATCGACTTTGCCCACAAGCTGCTCACCCTCCTCAACTCCTACAGCCCCCCGGAGCTCCGCAACGCCTGCCTGGGTACGAACACACACACACCGTTTGGATAATATTTGACTACATTTCCCCTCTAAACTATTCCACAGCGTATATACAATAGACCTTTGGAACAATTCCAATCGCTCGATGTGATATCACTAGTAGTTCCTGTGTATGTCTGTTCCCCCGTCCAGATGTTCTGAAGGAGCTGGTCCTGTTGAGTCCCCATGACTTCCTGCACACGCTGGTGCCCTTCCTGCAGCACAACCACTGCACCTACCACCACAGCAACATCCCTAGTGAGTCCCCCTCCAACTGCTACACTAACAACTTATGCACCTCAATTGGGCCGACCAACCAGTGCTCCCGCACATTGGCTAATCCTCTTTTTACGCTACTACTACTCTCTGTTCACCATATATGCATAGTCACTTTAACCATACCAACGTGTACATACTACCTCAATCAGCCTGACTAACCGGTGTCTGTATATAGCCTTGCTACTCTTATTTTCAAATGTCTTTTTACTGCTGTTTTATTTCTTTACTTACCCACACACACCTTTTTTTCGCACTATTGGTTAGAGCCTGTAAGTAAGCATTTCACTGTAAGGTCTACACCTGTTGTATTCGGCGCACGTGACAAATAAACTTTGATTTGATCATGAGGACCAACACAAGCAATCATGAAAATAATAATGATGATTTAATAATACTACACAGTTCACATATTATATGTAGCAGCATGCTATCCTAAGGACCCTGGCTCTGTCTGTAACCTCTGGCATGCACTAGGAGAACCAGAGTACCAGCGAGTCTGACTGTTCTGGCCTCTCCGTGCCCGAGGCAGTCTCTCAAATGTCCTACAGATATCGAGAAAGAAAATAAACATGCCTTCTTTTTTTTGTTGTCCAAATCTCCCGTTGACGTAAATGTTGCTGTAGATTTGCGTAAAGACCAGGTAGGATTTGTCCCTCTGTGATTCGTCTGAATGTGACTGTCTCTTTGTGCAGTGTCCTTTGGGCCTTACCTGCCCTGCAGAGAGAACATCAAGCTGATGGGAGGCAAGAACAACATCCGGCCTCCCAGACCTGAACTCAACATGTGCCTCCTGCCTTCCATGGTGGAGACCAGCAAGGTGTGTCTCTCTGAATAGTACCACTGCTTTGTGTCTCTTGGCCGGTTCGTCAGTTTCTTAACATGAAGACCGTCTTTGGCACGAAGCTCATCTTAAGTATTGATGGTAGTTGACAGACCAGTGGTCTTAATGCCGAAGAGGATCTTTGTTTCTGGGTAGATTGTTCTCTATAGCTTACCTGGTGTCTTGTCTTAAGTGAAATCGGTCCTACCTGGTTAAATGAATGGTTGGGTAAGTGGAAACGGTGCCCGATAGTGCCACAACTGAAGTTTCCTCTGGGGGAAATGAAGTGGTTTATGTATACGTGTTTCTTCGCAGTTCAAGGTCTGTTCATTCCGTGTGTATGTTTGCGCTGGTGTGGTCTTCTTGCTGTCGTTGAGAAGGATCATCAACTTCCATCTCTCTCTCCTCTCTCTCTCTCTCTCCTCTCTCTCTCTCCTCTCTCCTCTCTTCTCTCTCTCTCCTCTCTCTCTCTTCTCTCTCTCTCCTCTTTCTCTCCTCTTTCTCTCTCTCTCTCTCTCTCTCTCTCTCTCTCTCTCTCTCTCTCTCTCCTCTCTCTCTCTCTCCTCTCTCCTCTCTCCTCTCTCCTCTCTCTCCTCTCTCCTCTCTCTCTCTTCTCTCTCTCAGGGTAAAGATGAGGTGTATGACCGGATGCTCCAAGACTATTTTCTGTCCTACCACCAGTTCATCCACCTGCTGTGTCGAGTCGCCATCAACTGCGAGAAGTTCACGGAGACCCTTGTCAAACTGAGTAAGTGGGGGTTTGTGTGTGGATGCATTTCTAATGTTTCTATATCTAATGACCTAAGAGGGTGTATGGTTGTGTATCAATATGACCATATCTCTCTGACTCCAGGTGTCCTGATAGCGTATGAGGGCTTGCCTCTGCACTTGGCCCTCTTCCCCAAGCTGTGGACGGAGCTTTGCCAGTCTCAGGTAAATAACAGACACTTACACATACGCGCGCGCACACACTTTAACACAAGCACTCACTCAAATACAGTCACTCACACTATTTCTCTCACTTGCAAACACACTTAACACACATCAAAATCTACTGACACACTTAACACGCATCAATCTACAAACACACTTAACACACATCTTAATCTACAAACACACTTAACACGCATCAAAATCTACAAACACACTTAACACGCATCAAAATCTACAAACACACTAATTGTACATTGTCACTGACCTCTCCTATGCTGTTCTGTAGTCAGCCCTGGCTAAGACGTGTGTGAAGCTTCTGTGCGAGGACCCGGCGTTCGGCGAGTACATCAAGTGCATCCTAATGGATGAGAGGACCTTCCTCAACAACAACATGGCCTACTCCTTCCTCACCTGCTTCCTGCACAAGGTAGCCATCTTGGAGCCATCGCTACCCTCCGTTTATTTCAACGCTGACAGCCTCTGCTTTAGCCCGTTTTATAGCCTGTCATTTCATTTATGCATCCAATGATGAAGTGCACCCTTTACCAAGGTTTCATGCGTAGCCTGAGTCCCAGATCTGTTTTGCCATCTTGTCAACTTCAAATGACCCCAATGATGGTGGCAAGACTGCATAATCTGATCTGGGACTGTCGTGGATAATCGGTTCAAAACATAACACTTACAAGAACTTGTAAATTCAAATAGACTTTTAATACAATGTATCACAAGCCGTGTCAGTCTGCGGAAAGACCACCTTTCCTAAGCCCTGGCTCTGTTTTTATACACATACAGTATATCAGTCCATTACATACGCACATTAAGTTACTTCTCATACGTCATATGTTACCATTGTCTTTCATTTTCAGGCTTCCTGCTTGTTCGTGCCCAATAACGCCAGTATCCGCTCTTGATTAGATTACAATGGTGCCAGGACCTTCTCAGTGTCCTAATATAAATATGTATTATGCCTATAGTTCATCTGTTGGTCATTTGGCTGGCCCCCTCTTTTGTAAGTCCCTCTGACCTCGGTGTGTCCAGCTATTCTATGCACTTATGGCCTTGCTTTAGTTTCCTGTTTTTACCAGCCTGTATCCATTCACTTCCACAGGACTCAGGCTAACCCCTTGCTACTTTAAATACCAAGTTGATGTGCCTTGCGAGTGCATGCCCGTAAGTGTGTGTGTGTGTGTGTGTGTCATCTCTCAGGTCCAGAGCCAGGTGCTGTCAGGCCCCAGCTGCGCCAACCTGATCAGTCTGCTGGTGACCAACCTGCTGAACGAGTACCACAGCCTACAGCCTGAGCTGGCCTCGCACCGCCTGGAGCTGAGCAAGACCAGCGGCCTCCTCAACGCTGTCAGTACCCCTTATTCATGCACTGTTCGTGCATTATTCACATTCTGATCATACACTATTCGTGCCTTATTCACATTCTGATAATGCACTATTTATGTCTTATTCACTTTCTGTTAATGCACTATTTACGTCTTATTCACTTTCTGTTAATGCACTATTCAGGCCTTATTCATGCTGTAATCGTTAATTCCATGGTCATCCTTTACTAGATTGTCATTCCCTGTTCAAATGCTATTCTCTACTAAATAATCACTGTTCTTTTGTCCCTCTCCCTCCCTCTCTTCAGGACCTGCGAGCGTTGGCGTTGATGTTGTCCATACACACCCCCCAGGCGATGGACCCAGCTCTGGGTCCGGCCCTGCAGGAGTTGCTGTCCAAGTGTAGCGCCTGTGTGCAGCAACGCAGCGCGCTCGAACAGGAGGCCAAGGACCGCAAGGCCAAAGGTACGACACACACTCATGCATACAGTATATTGTCACAAACATGAAACATTTAAACGCTTTGATGGTAGTCAAGTGTGGTGTCCCTTTCAGCCTATTGTCACATAATAGTGTAAGCAGATAACAGGGTTGGACTCTGTATCATTTAAACTCGTTGGGAAATGTTGAATTGAAGTTGAAAATGCTAATGATGGTAGTACCTGTACACAGATGTGAAGGTTAATCACCGGAGTTTCTTCTCTCTCAGCGGAGGAAGAGGGCGCCACCCCAGTGAAGCGCCGGCGGATGAGTAGCGACGACGGCCCTGGGGAGGGCACCAGCGCCGGCACCAGCACCGGGGGTGTGACTGTTTCCGGACCCACCTGCGCCGCCTCCACCTCCTCCTCCCTCCCCCCATGTGTCGAGCTGAAGCCGGAGCACCAGGAGGCACTGACTCCCACCAGCACCTCGGACACAGAGACGAGGGACTCCTCATCCCTCATCGACCCGGGAACCGAGCACGACCCGCCCTCACCGGATCCTACCGCTGCCACCAGTTGCAGCCAACCCCCAGGGGACGCCTCCCCCAAGGAGGAGAAGATGGAGGCTTCCTCTTCCTCGTCGTCCTCATCATCATCCTCTTCCTCCCTCCCGGAGACGGGAGAGTTGTCGTACGGCGGCAGCGGACAGGGAGGGGAGGAGCCGCAGTCGTCTCAGACTCAGCAGGCAGCCATGGCAGGAGCGGAGGAGGAAGAGAGGAGGGAAGCAACGGCGGCAATGGATGAGACAAAGGAGGAGAGGGAGACGGGCTCTAAGACTTGCGGAGGCTCGGCCGCCCTGGCCTCGGAGGACCTGGCCTTCCCATCTGCCCTGGGGCTAGCAGGAGAGGGGCCAGAGGTCCCAGGGTGCAGTAGCCACGCCACCTCGCAGGCTCTGACAAACTCGGCCCCGCCTCCGGACACGCTGGAAATGCTCTACAGGACAGTGGAGGCCACTATCGCCGTGGTTACAAAACTATCTGGGAAAGGGCCCTGCTCCGCCTCCTCGTGACATCACCATTATTGCTGTCAGCACCATGAGCCCTTTTAATATCTTTTTTTGTCTGTTATTTCTTTTCTCTAAATGAATTATGCTCTTTCGTTTAACACTTTTCTTTCTCTGTTTTCATCCTTTTGTTTGTCGTTTCCCTTTTCTGTGTGTGTTGCGTTGGCCTCTGCTGATGTTCTTCTATCGATTGGCTCTTGTGCTCTGGTATGTCACGTGATCTCTCCTCTCCGGCTTCAATGACAGATGGCGCTAGACGGCATGCTCCCAAATGACTATAAACATGCTCAGCCGCCGATCCATTGGACGAAAAGATCAAGTTATAAAAAAAACTATAGCACATTTTTTCTAAGGGCAAAAAGAACGTTTTTTTTAAACTGATTTCAGAGTTCTTTTTGAAGTGATTTATTTGTTTGAGGTTGCTGTAACGGGGAAAGGTTTACAGAAATTTTAGTCTCTTCTGTATGCAATTTAATTTTATTGCATTTTTACTCTGTATAAAATGGTGTCCTCTGTGCCAGTTTTGTACTTTATGAAAGAGGCAAAAGTTGCCTTGCTTTTTTCTGTGGTTAATATCCAAACTAAGTTTACCTGTACATTAAAAAAGAACCACAAGAAACTTGATTCTGTAAAGAATCTTCTCTAGTTGTTGCCTGGCGGTGTATATGAAAACGATATATATATATATATATATATATAAAACTTTATATATATATATAATGGTGCTTTATTTGACACGATATCTGTGGGTGAAATAAAGCAGACTTGGTGTGACAGTTGGAGCTTTATTTTATTTACTGAAAATACATTCCATATTGTCCTTTTAGCTTCTGGATTTATTCATTTTTTTCTTTCAATATAGAATAAATTGTAATATGAATAATTATGAACTGAAAACTACAATGAGCTATGATACGTTTTTCTATAGCATCCTCAAACATCCTGGAGTAAATCAGATTGATTTAGCAATGTGATTGACTTATTGTTTTAAGGATCCCCCATACATCCTTTTAATTTAAAAAAAAAAATGTTTTTTTCTTTAACCTTTATTTAATTAGGCAAGTCAGTTAAGAACATTCTTATTTACAATGACGGCATAGGAACAGTGGGTTAACTGCCTTGTTCAGGGGAAGAACGGCAGATATTTACCTCGTCAGCTTGGTGATTCGATCTAGTAACCTTTCAGTTACTGGCCCAACGCTCTAACCACTAGGCTACCTGCCTCCCCAAGCCTTCACCGTGGTTGTAAGGTTTACTAGAATGTTTCCAGACATATTCCGCTATGCGTTACACTGCTGAAGAACCACAATCATTTTAATTGAACCTTGTCTTTATCAAATCAAATGTATCCCATTTAGATGGAGTATGTTTTCAAGAGAAACCTGGTCCTTAGACTGCAGCAGTTTTGAGAGAGGTATTTGGGGAAACTGCGACACAAAATGGCCGCTATTATTAGCTCTGCTCTTGTTTTTTTTACTCCGTCTGGTTTTACTTAACACCTTAACAATCTGTCTGACTGGGTCGTATGTTGTGATGGTGTAAGTCCTATGTTGTGATGGTGTAAGTCCTGCACACCCCAATGCTAGATCAGTGTTTTGAAACGGATACAGTCTTGAAACTGTCCTTGAGGAGATGACATGTGGTTACTTTACGTTTCCCAATCCTGGTCTTGAGAGACCTGTGTGTGTGTGATGTTTTTTTAAATCATAACCATCCTCTGTTAAATTTGTGTTGATTTGTTACAGGGTACTGAAGACCAGTTTACACAGGGACCCTTCGGGCAGGTGTGTAACTTGCGGCGCAACGGGTCAATTTGAACCCCCCAATAATATGCCATGTTTAGTTTGATTTCCTACTGTAAAGCGCCAAGCAGCTACATGCTTTCTTGCTTTGCACCACAGAATCAGTTCCTCGTTTTATGATCGTATCTCCCCACTGCCAAATATGCTTTTGGCTGCGCCCGGTCCAAGGGGCGCCGGCCCATTGTAAGCGTAGAAATGCGCACAATGCAATATAGGCTACACTCAAATGTTCCAAAATGCAATTGGCGGGAGCCGTTCTAAAAAGCGCACCGTATGTCAGTGGTTTTATGTGACCGAGATGAGCATTTAGAAAGAGGGGAGATCTAAAGATGCAACAGCTAGCATGGGTTGCTAATATGACTAGGATTGTCTTGGGCTGCTGGACTATGAATTAAAGTTGATAGAATCCCAATAGAACATGCTAGAAATGCTGGTTTCCGTGGCATAAGGATCTGTTTATAAAATCATTCCCTCAATATTTTATGGTCTGATTTTTTTGCTAGGCTACTTTGGAACAAGGTAAGACCTCAAAATGACATACAACCTCCAGGTTTTAAACAATTACGTTTATGGTTAAATTGTTTTAAAATGCTGATTGCCTCCGTTCAGATTTCACGGTGGTTGTGGTTGATGTTGTGGTGCGCATCAGGCACTGGCCTGTCTCGCAGCTCTTGTGACCATTTTGTTCTGAACGAACCGTGCCTTGAGTATGTCAACAGTTAATTATCTTACATTATATTTGTCAAACATGACTGCCTTTAAGCCTATTTATGTAATTAAAAGTTTGTCTATATTTTCTGACGCCTCCATTTCAGCGTCAGTGTGGACAAATCACCGAGGCTGTACTTTGAGATGTTGGCTAACTATATACATCCACCACGACCGCTTCAATGCGTCCAGGCATACAGTGCATTCGGCATTTTTAATAGATTTTTTGTAATTTTTATTTTTTCTCTCCCCAATTTCGATCTTGTCTGATCGCTGCACTCCCCAACGGGCTCGGCGAAGATGGAGTCATGCGTCCTCCAAAACATGACCCGCCAAGCAGCGCTTCTTAACACCCGCTCGCTTAACCCGGAAGCCAGCCGCACCAATATGTTGGAGGAAACACCGTTCAACTGACGACCGAGTACAGCTTGCATGCGCCCGGTCCTCCAAGGAATCGCTAGAGCGCGATGAGCCAAGTAAAATTCCCTCCCCGCCAAACCGCTCTTAGACCGCTGCGCCACTCAGGAGGCCGTTACAACCTTATTCTAAAATTGATTAAATACATGTTTTAAATCCTCTTCATTCTACACACAATACAGATAATGACAAAACACATTTGTTTTGGGGCGGGGGACAATAAAAAAAATAATAAACATTATTTTCAAGTATTCAGACCCTTTGCTATGAGACTCGAAATTGAGCTCGGGTGTGTCCTGTTTCCATTGATCATCCTTGATGTTTCTACAACTTGATTGGTCCACCTGGGGTAAATGCATGATTTGGAAAGGCACACAAATCAATATTATTGGTCACGTACACATATTTAGCATTGTTATTGCGGGTGTAGCGAAATGCTTGTGTTCCAAGCTCTAACAGTAGTATCTTAACAATTCACAATGTTGGAGTGGCATTGACTAAAACACAGTAGAATAGAATACAGTATATATGTAACAGTATAACTTTACGGCGTCCCCTCGCCCCGACACGGGCGCGAACCAGGGACCCTCTGCACACATCAACAACTGACACCCACGAAGCGTCGTTACCCATCGCTCCACAAAAGCCGCGGCCCTTGCAGAGCAAGGGGCAACACTACATCTAGGTTTCAGAGCAAGTGACGTAACTGATTGAAACGCTACTAGCGCGTACCCGCTAACTAGCTAGCCATTTCACATCCGTTACACTCACCCCCCCCTTTCAACCTCCTCCTTTTCCGCAGCAACCAGTGATCCGGGTCAACAGCATCAATGTAACAGTATAACTTTAAACCGTCCCCTCGCCCCGACCCGGGCGCGAACCAGGGACCTTCTGCACACATCAACAACGGTCGCCCACGAAGCATCGTTACCCATCGCTCCACAAAAGCCACGGCTCTTGCAGAGCAAGGGGCAACACTACATCTAGGTTTCAGAGCAAGTGACGTAACTGATTGAAACGCTACTAGCGCGTACCCGCTAACTAGCTAGCCATTTCACATCCGTTACATATACTGTAGGCATTATTTAAACATGGTGACTAGTGTTCCATTATTAAAGTGGCCAATGATTCCAAGTCTGTACATTTGAAGTCGGAAGTTTAGATACACTTAGGTTGGAGTCATTAAAACTCGTTTTTTAACCAGTCCACAAATTTCTTGTTAACAAATTAAGTTTTGGCAAGTCGGTTAGGACATCCACTTTGTGCATGACACAAGTAATTTTTCCAACAATTGTTTACAGACAGATTATTTCACTTATAATTCACTGTATCACAATTCCAGTGGGTCAGAAGTTTACATGCACTAAGTTGACTGTGCCTTTAAACGGCTTTGAAAAATTCCAGAAAATGTCATGGCTTTAGAAGCTGCTGATAGGCTAATTGACATCATTTGAGTCAATTGAAGGTGTACCTGTGGATGCATTTCAAGGCCTACCTTCAAACTCAGTGCCTCTTTGCTTGACATCATGGGAAAATCAAAAGAAATCAACCAAGACCTCAGAAAAAAGAATTCTAGACCTCCACAGGTCTGGTTGATCTTTGGGAGCAATTTCCAAATACCTGAAGGTACCATGTGCATCTATACAAACAATAGTACGCAAGTATAAATGCCATGGGACCATGCAGCCATCATACCGCTCAGGAAGGAGATGCATTCTGTCTCCTAGAGATGAATGTACTTTGGTGCGAAAAGTGAAAATAAATTCCAGAACAACAGCAAAGGACCTTGTGAATATGCTTGAGGACACAGGTGCAGAAGTATCTATATCCACAGTAATACGAGTCCTATATTGACACAACCTGAAAGGCCGCTCAGCAAGGAAGAAGCCACTGCTCCAAAACCGCCATAAAAAAGTCAGACTACGGTTTGCAACTGCACATGAAGACAAAGATTGTACTTTTTGGAGAAATGTCCTCTGGTCTGACGAAACAAAAATAGAACTGTTAGGCCATATAATGGCCATCGTTATGTTTGGAGAAAAAAGGGGGAGGCTTGCAAGCCGAAGAACACCATCCCAACCGTGAATCACGGGGGTGGCAGCATCATGTTGTGGGGGTGCTTTGCTGCCGGAGGGACTGGTGCACTTCACAAAATAGGTGGCATCATGAGGCAGGAAAAATATGTGGATATGTTGAAGCAACATCTCAAGACATCAGTAAGGAAGTTAAAGCTTGGTCACAAATGGGTCTTCCAAATGGACAATGACCCCAAGCATACTTCCAAAGTTTTGGCAAAATGGCTTAAGGACAACAAAGTCAAGGTATTGGAGTGACCATCACAAAGCCCTGACCTCAATCCTATAGAACATGTGTGGGCAGAACTTAAAGTGTGTGTGAGCAAGGAGGCCTACAAACCTGACTCAGTTACACCAGCTCTGTCAGGAGGAATGGGCCAAAATTCACCCAACTTATTGTGGGAAGCTTGTGGAAGGCTACCCGGAATGTTTGACCCAAGTTAAACAATTTAAAGTCAATGCTACCAAATACTAATTGAGTGTATGTATATGTAACCGATGTGAAATGGCTAGCTAGTTAGCGGTGGTGCGCGCTAATAGCCTTTCAATCGGTGACGTCACTTGCTCTGAGACCTTGAAGTAGTGGTTGCCCTTGCTCTGCAAGGGCCGCGGCTGTTGTGGAGCGATGGGTAACGATGCTTCGTGGGTGACTGTTGTTGATGTGTGCAGAGGGTCCCTGGTTCGCGCCCGGGTCGGGGCGAGGGGACGGACTAAAGTTAAACTTTTACATAAACTTCTGACCCGCTGGGAATGTGAGGAAAGAAATAAAAGCTGAAATAAAGAATTCTCTCTACTATTATTCTGACTTTTCAGATTCTTAAAATAAAGTGGTGATCCTAACTGACCTAAAACAGGTAATTTTTACTAGGTTTAAATGTCAGGAATTGTGAAACTGAGTTTAAATGTATTTGGCTAAGGTGTATGTAAACTTCCGACTTCAACTGCACCTTATTAGAAAATGACTTAAGTGAAAGTCACCCAGTAAAATACTACTTGAATAAAAGTATTTGTTTTACCATATAATTAAGTATCAAAAGTAAATTGAATTGCTAAAACATACTTAAGTATCAAATGTAAAAGTATAAATCATTTCACATTTGTTATATTAAGCAAATGAGAAGGCACAATTGTTTTCTTATTTATGGAAAGCCAGGGGCAGGCACAATCCAACACTCAGACATAATTTACAAATTAAGTATTTGTGTTTAGTGAGACTGCCAGATCAGAGGCAGTAGGGATGACAAGGGATGTTCTCTTTAAGTGTATGAATTGGACCATTTTCCTGTCCTGCTAAGCATTAAAAATGTAACTAGTTATTTTGGGTGTCATGGAAAATGTATGGAGTAAAAAGTACGTTATTTTCTTTATGAATGTAGTGAAGTTAAAGTTGTTCAAAATATAAATAGGAAAGTACAGAATTTTTTAAATGACAAATAAAAAATACTTAAGTACTTTACACCACTGCTCTTGTTGGCATATCAAAACATAAAAATTAACAAGGTATTTTATTTTGGGATGGTACATCTTCAGTTTGCGACGGTTGAAATTGCACTTCAGGAGGATTCTGATTTTTAACAAAGTTGAGACCTGGATAACTACAGTACCAATCAAAAGTTTGGACACACCTCATTCAAGGGTTTTTCTTTATTTTGACTATTTTCTACATTGTAGAATGATAGTGAAGACATCAAAACTATGAAATAACACATGGAATCATGTAGTAACCAAAAAAGTGTTAAACAAATCAAAATATATTTTATATTTGAGATTCTTCAAAGTAGCCACCCTTTGCCTTGATGACAACTTTGCACAGTTGGCATTCTCTCAACCAGCTTCATGACGTAGCCACCTGGAATGCGTTTCAATTAACAGGTGTGCCTTGTTAACTTGTGGAATTTCTTTCCTTAATGCATTTGAGCCAATCGGTTGTGTTGTGACAAGGTAGGGGTGGTATACAGAAGATAGCCCTATTTGGTAAAAGACCAAGTCCATATTATGGCAAGAACAGCTCAAATAAGAATAGAGAAACGACAGTCCATCATTACTTTAAGACATGAAGGTCAGTCAATCCGGAAAATGTCAAAAATGTTAAGTTCAAGTGCAGTCTCAAAAACCATCAAATGCTATGATGAAACTGGCTCTCATGAGGACCGCCATAGGAAAGGGAGACCCAGAGTTACCTCCGCTGCAGAGGATAAGTTCATTAGAGTTACCAGACTCAGAAATTGCAGCCCAAATAAATGCTTCACAGAGTTCAAGTAACAGACACATCTCAACATCAGCTGTTCAGAGGAGACTGCGTGACTCAGGCCTTCATGGTCAAATTGCTTCAAAGAAACCACTACTAAAGGCCAAGAAACATGAGCAATGGACATTAGACCGGTGGAAATCTGTCCAGTTGATCTGATGAGTCCAAATTTGAGATTTTTGGTTCCAACCGCTGTGTCTTTGTGAGACGCAGAGTAGGTGAACGGATGATCTCCGCATGTGTGGTTCCCACCGTGGAGCATGGAGGAGGAGGTGTGATGGTGCTTTCCTGCTGACAGTGTCTGTGATATGTTTAGAATTCAAGGCGCACTTAACCAGCATGGCTACCACAGCATTCTGCAGCGATACGCCATCCCATCTGGTTTGCGTTTAGTGGGACTATCATTTGTTTTTCAACAGGACAATGACCCAACACACCTCCAGGCTGTGTAAGGGCTATTTGATCAAGAGGGAGAGTGATGAAGTGTTGCATCAGATGACCTGGCCTCCACAATCACCCGACCTCAAACCAATTGAGATGGTTTGGGATGAGTGGGACCACAGAGTGAAGGAAAAGCAGTCAACAAGTGCTCAGCATATGTGGGTACTCCTTCAAGACTGTTGGAAAAGCATTCCAGGTGAAGCTGGTTGAGAGAATGCCAAGAGTGTGCAAAGCTGTCAAGGCAAAGGGTGGCTACTTTGAGGAACCAAAAAGATATGTAAAGTATACACTGGGAGTCGGGAAGCAAGTACAGGGAGGGCATTTAATAAATAAATTAACATAGAACAAAACAAGAAACATGAGTAGAGTACAGACATGGGACACAGGAACAGAGTCAATAACGCCTAGGGAAAAAACCAAAGGGCGTGACATATATAGGGAAAGTAAGCAGGCGATTGAGTCCAGGTGAGTGAGGCGCTGACGCCCGTAACGATAGTGACAGGTGTGCCTAATAATGAGTAGCCTGACGACCTCAAGCACCGGAAAGGGAGTATACGTGACAATATCAAATTGATTTAGATTTTTTTAATTACAACATGATTCCATGTGTTATTTCATAGTTTTGATGTCTTCACTATTATTCTACTATGTAGAAAATAGTCAAAATAAAGAAAAACCCTTGAATGAGTAGGTGTCAACTTTTGACTGGTACTGTATATGCCCGGTAAACTACAACCAGTTAGCAAGTTTCCTAGTTCCAACTAGCACGTGAATGCGGCAATATGCATGAGCGCTCCAATGTATAAATGTTTTGAAATTTTAAAATGAGTAAAAACGAATTAACATTTCATAAATGTATTCCTATATTGTTGTGTAACTAGGGAACTATTGGTGATGAGATGTTGTGTAATTGTTATAACGTTAGCTAGCTAGCACAATATCAGGCTCCTCCCCTTTTCTACTGCAGTTTCAGATGGGCAGCATTCATATTCACCCTAGTGAACAAGTAGCCAGTGCCCTTAATGGAGGTGCCAATGCCAAAGAGGAGAGAAGTGCAGGGTTTAAAGATGGCCAATAGAGAGAGAACGGTGGAGCGCTCACCGTTCATGTTAAGGCAGGGAGAGGACAAGCAGGTCATCGGGCGAGCATTTCAGTTTGTGGACAGACTGCCTCGACTTCTTGTAAATTAATTGGCTATAAGTAGTGCTTGACTTGGGCAGGATCTCACCGGAGCTGAGTACCGGCACCTCACACACCTTACACTGCTTGAGCTCCTGTTCCTCTTATAGAATATTAGCTTGAAAAAATGAGTACCGGCACCTATTTCAGTCCAAGTTAAGCACTGGGTATAAGAAATTATTCAAGTACTAGCCAAGCGTGGTGAAGGGAACACAAATAGAATAGATTTTACATTTAAATGTAGTTAAAGAAGTGGTGTGGTGGTGATTTACTGTTAAGAGTAAGAAGACAGTTTAAAGTAATATAGAAAAATATTGGTGTGTCAGTTGTGATTGGGGTATATTGAAGAAATTATCAGGGCAGTTTATGTATTTTCCCTTAAATATTGACCAGAAACAATCATTTCACAGCCATTTTTTAAAAACAATCCTTTGGGTGGGCATGTCCCCGGACCCCCCCTAGATGGGTGTTGACCCTGACCCCCTCCAATTTCCAACAAAAAGTTACGCCCTTGCCTTCAGGACAAGTATTTGGAAACACCCCACTATCCATCAGACCTACAATAGTAATGGTACAATAGCACAGATTTAGGGGCTACAAAATAATATATTGATCCATTAATCGTCCTGATCCTTTTGCTGACATCTGGGTAGTGTTCATTAGAGCATCCAACAAAAAACTAAAATGAGTCTTATTGGACAAGTCCAGGTAGTCCCGTTTCAATCTGTTTTCTTCCGTTTGGTGCATAATGAACATGAGTCTGTTGTCTCAAGCTCGAGCCATTTCTAAAGGTTTGAGTCTAAGCATTAGCATAGCGAAATGTTAGTAAAAATAAGACACTTTCTATCCAGGGTATGTCTTTTTTATTAGTTAAACCTAAATGCAGTGAAAAGTTGGTTCAGGTATGTTTGGTGACAGAGGAAATACATACCATCATTAGCACTCAGAAACAATATATTAGCATATAAAATAATTCATAGTAAGTGCTATTCTTAGTGCTAAAATGTTCATATTCATATCATAGCCTTTTATTTTATTTTTATTTATTTTTTACATTTATTGGCCAAAGGTCTTTGTTTGTTTTACAGAGAAATGCTCCTAATATGAGTGCAGCATAGACTGTAGCCAGCAATTGACGGTCAAAGCATTAGTGCAATAGCCAACCAATAAGTCAGAGCAAACGAATCATTCCTTCATTGCAGTGTTGCTCCATCCGTCTCACTGCTCTGGTGCACATTCATTGTGTGTGCTTTATTTGTGTTTAGTTGTCAGTGGGACTCAAAGAGAAGAGTTGTGGCTGTCACCATCTTGTCTGTCACACTCCGGGTCTGCCTCCTGGGAAGTCTTACTCTTTCTCCATGACCTTTGCCCCTAAAAAACAACAGCATGGATCATCGCCCTTGACCAACAATCGCACTGTATATTTGAACGGCCTGTGGTTGGCCTGGGTTCTTACCTGTTCTGAGCCTGTTGCGGATGCCTTCATATCGTTATTTCTAAAGCAGAAGAAAAGGCGGATGAGAAAGAACTCGCATAGTAGCTGTTTAAAAAATGAGAAACTATTGATTTGAAATATTACTCGTTCAATTGCATCCCATCATCATTTAATCAGTCTCAAATGAATCAAAAGTTAAGACGTCATATGTATTGCATATTCAAACAACAGTACTTTACGCGTAAGCTTCATTTTGCCTATCAATGTCAAAGCTTTCCCTATAGGAGTCCTCTATGGGTTCTTTCATCCTTCTGAACCTGAAAATAAATGGAGATGTTGAAACAATGGTTAGCCTAGAATAATTTGTATCAGAGTAATTTTGGGGATAAGGGGGTCATAATTGCAAATATGGCTAGTGGCAAGGGCTAGATTCATTATCATAAGTCATGGTGTCTTAACTTAATGTTAATAACAAACACTAAGCAAACATGAATAAGCTACTCACTTGATAACGGTGAACGTCACCATCGCCACCAATCCCAGCAGGCTCAGGCCGAACAGGACGCCCAGGACGATTACTATGACCTGGTCAGAGGCAGGGTCGGCTGACTCCTCCTCCACCACATGCTCCAGCCCCGCCCCAAACACCTTCTCGAGCTCTGCCTTCACCGTGCCCGCCTCGCTCTGCAGCTTGCTGTGGGTGACATCAGAGAACGGCCGTTAGGGGCTTATTCTCGAGAATGCAACGTCACATTACAGATTTTTCAGATATATTTGTATCGTGTAGAACAGACATGGATGTTCATCGTGCCGAATAGAAAATTGTGGAGGCAATGTTGCGTCCAGTCATTGTATGTCTATGTCAACTACTAAAGAATGTTCCACAAAAAATCCCTTAATGAGACCAACCCCAGACCCACCACCCTTTAATCAACAATGGCTTTGATTTTCTCATTATAGGATGGCCTACTTTGTTGTGGATGAAGTGATTTTCGACAACACATTGGTCTTACTTTTTGACGTCTTTGGCAGGGATGACTTCCCCGCTTCCCATGGCAATGATGCTGACGTACGTCTTGGCGGCGCCCCCAGATTCCCGGGACGCAACAGCTCCTCTGCTGGTGCTGGAAATCTCTATCACCTTCACGGTCCAGCCCAGAACTCGCCCTAAAGACCTAAGAGCGAGAGACATATGAGAAAGACGGAGGAAGAGCGATAGAGTATTGAAAGTGGGCAAAAGGACCCCGTCTAACAGCCCCACACTTTTGTGTGGTACAAAACATCAGTTCTAATATCTTACTCTTCCATCTCTGGGACCTTCTTCTCCACAACATTGGTGGCCTGGTTGAGGGAGATGACTACGACATCATTACTGGCACTTCCCTGCACGTCCACCTGGGGGCAGAATAGAGCAGCATACTGTAACTACTGTTGCAAGTGAGTTAAGTCATGTGTGTTACCATATGTACAGTACACTGTTGTCACCACTCACCTGCACCCTGGTTGTAGCATGGAGTCCTTTAGGATCTGTGGCCTTCACCAGGATGGCGGTCGTCTTTCCTTCTAATCCCACCGCTGACACCACGTACACCTGGCCCGTGGAACGGTCCACGTCGAAAGACGAGCTGGACTCCGTCAGACTGTAGTCCAGACGCCCGCTGTCACCACTGTCTGGGTCTGTGGCCTGGGGAGAGGGGCGAAGAGTGGGGGGTCAGGATGGAGGAGCTGGATGAGAACTTGAGGTAGGGGTTATCCCGCTGTTCACTTTTGCATCCCTTACCTGAACTTGGACCACAGGGTATTTGTATGGGGCAATGCTGAAGATCTTGGCTTCATAAGTCTCTTCCTTGAACTCTGGGGCCTCGTTCACATCTTCCACCTGTACCCTGACCTGAGAGGAAGAGTGAGGGAAAAGAGTGAGGGACGAAAGACTACTTGTGATTCGAAATCTGTTCCCCCATATGATGAGATATTTTCAGCTAAGCAACACCTCTAGAACTTCCTCTAAATCTGGTCGCCAGGTACCAGGATGGGTCATACCATTGCGACGGCAGAAGTAGCGGGAGTCCTGGAGTCCACTGCCTCCACCTCCAGGATGTACCACTCCTCAGTCTCTTTGTCCAGCGGCTCTTTGGTGGTGAGGGCTCCCAGGGCATCGACTGAGAACAGGTCCATGTGCGTGGTCAGGACATAAGTAACCACAAACACGGGGCTCCCTGGTGATGCCTTCACTGTCCCCACGAGTCTCCCTTTTGGTTCGTTCTCCGGAACGCTGAAGTTGTAGGAGGAGCTCTCAAAGGCCACGTCCACTCCAAGGCTGACAGTCATCAGGAAGACCTGGACATTGACTATGAGGGGAAAAGAGAGAAAACACACACATATTTAGTATCCATCATTATTCAGACTAACATACGAAATAATACACTCGAACTCAACGTTACAAAAACACACAGACAAACACAAGTCCACTTGCGATGCTCAATCCCTGACCTGTGGAGTTCAGAGGAGGCATCCCGCTGTCCTTTGCCATTGCAGTGAGTTCAAGCAGTGTGTCCTCCGTGACATCAGAAAGGTCAGAGGCCACAGTCACCTCTCCTGTGCTACCATTCAGCGCCAAGCGAGGGGAGGCGCCTGAGGAGAAACTAGATAGCCAGAGGAGGAGCATTTGACGCATAACCCGGTGTAGAAACAGACACATTTCTTCAATATCGTTAAGGATCCATTTAGGCTGATTTTATTCCTTAATTTGGACTTTGGACTTGAAACTCATCTCTACAGTATCGGCTCTACGACTGGGAGTAGAAAGCACAAAAGAGGTGTGTGTGTGTGTAAGTTTTGACAGCAGTGCATGGCTAACCTGTAGGTGATGAGTGCGTTCAGGCCCATGTCCTTGTCTGTGGCAGAGAGGGTCAACAGCGCGTCCCCCACCTTGGCGTCCTTCACCAGGATGCTCTTAGTGTACGTACTGGCACTGAACACCGGCGTGTTGTCATTAACATCCGTCACGCTCACTCTGATGCTGGTCATGTTCTGGCGAAGCGGGGTTGGAATCGTTGAAACCAACTTTGTGTAAGAAGGTAGGCTGCACAGAACTTTGATATTTTGTGTTATGGTATTGTGGTGTATAGTGTTGTGTTATGATATGGTACTGCTATGGTAACGTCGTACTGATTTCAGGGTGAAGGGACTCTATAAATTTGGCCACTGTGTTTTGTATATAGTACCTGTCTCTGTGGTGTCCCCTTGTCAGTGGCCACAATGACCAGCTCATAGATGTCCTTGGTCTCCCGATCCAGAGGACCCACAACCAGTAGCATCCCATCCTTCAGCACAAGACACACTAGTGTAAATACACAGTGTTACCCTAACAATATTGCTCATGATTAAGCGAGTATGCTGAGATGAAATGTCCTGAGAAGAAACATGGTTTGCCAATGATGAGGTCATCAAAAGCGTCTGCTTTTTTTGTGGTGTTTTGTCATTTCTTAATCAAAATGATCGACACCTCAGTAAACGAACCTGGTACCCTAGATCCAAATTCACATCTAACAAAATGTATTATGTAAAGAAGGTTCACCAGAAGCTTCATTATTTGGTCGGACTCACCTCTCTGAAGCGAAATAGCGTGGCAGATGAGGAGATGGAGATGGTGACTTCTCCGTTGGAGCCGAGATCTGAGTCTGTGGCAAGGATATGGTACACCTCTCCTGGAGACTTTTCAGAGTACTCCCCCTCAGGGAAAGGGATGGGGTCTGGAAGAGTAGGGAACTGGGGTGTGTTGTCATTGTAGTCCAGAACGGTGATGTTGAGCTGGGCTGTGGCGTTCAGGCCATCTTCGTCCACCGCCACCACCTGAACACAGTGAGAGGGTTAAGATCTTAACACGTGACGTAGTTGACAGACCTTAACACGTGACGTAGTTGACAGACCTTAACATGTGACTTTGTTGACATTGTTGACCGTCATGGTCTCGCTGAGCGTCTTATGTGAAATTATCAGCCTGCATTTGCCTATCCACATCGTACATTTTTATCACCTATATGACTTAACAACACGAGCAAAGACAATGTTCACTTTGGTGTCTCGGTGGGGTTGAGGTCCGGGTGATAGGAAGAGATAGATTGTTCTCCAGTTGCGTCCTTGCCCATCGTTAAGATATGAAAAAGTTTCCCCCCTCTACATAGATTACATTTATGGAAGTACACCCAACTGCTATTGGGGCCTATATTTGGGTGTAGACCTTATGAGAAATGCAGCGAAAGCACATGTAGATTGACATGACGTAGTATACCTGTAAAATGTAGTTGTCCTTTGTCTCTCTGTCCAAGGTGACATCATTCTTCAGGGACACAACACCTTGTTTGTTTATGTTGAAGATATCACTGGTAAATATGAAGTGACCTTTCGAGAATCCACCCTAAAAGGAAAACATAGAGATAATGGCGTCAGTTTATCATTCCAACGTCAGTCATAAATGTATTCGTGGGATGGATGTATTGAAATATTTTCAGATTGTTGATATCGTCATGAAATACACCATTATATATTGTCATCGATATACAGTACCAGTCAAAAGTTTGGACACACCTTCTCATTCCAGGGTTTTTCGGTATTTTTACTATTTTCTACATTGAAGAATAATAGTTAAGACAAACTATGAAATAACACCTCATGTAGTAAGCAAAACATTTTTAAACAAATCTAAATATATTTGAGATTCTTCAAAGTATCCACCCTTTGCCTTGATGACAGTTTTGCACACTCTTGGCATTCTGTCAACCAGCTTCATGAGGTAGTCACCTGGAATGCATTTCAATTAACAGGTGTGCCTTGTTAAAAGTTCATTTGTGGAATTTATTTCCTTCCTAATGCGTTTGAGGCAATCAGTTGTGTTGTGACAAGGTAGGGGTGGTATACAGCAGATAGCCCTATTTGGTAAAAGACCAGGTCCATATTATGGCAAGAACAGCTCAAATAAGCAAAGAGAAATGACAAGCTATCATTACTTTAAGACATGACGGTCAGTCAATCTGGAAAATTTCAAGAACTTTTAAAGTTTCTTCAAGTGCAGTCTCAAAAAACATCAAATGCTATGATGAAACTGGCTCTCATGAGGACCGCCACAGGAATGGAAGACCCAGAGTTACCTCTGCTGCAGAGGATAAGTTCATTAGAGTTAACTGCACCTCAGATTGCAGCCCAAATAAATGCTTCACAGAGTTCAAGTAACAGACACATCTCAACTGTTCAGAGGAGACTGCGTGTATCAGGCCTTCATTGTCGAATTGCTGCAAAGAAACCACTACTAAAGGACACCAATGGTCCAAGAAACATGAGCAATGGACATTAGACCGGTGGAAATCTGTCATTTGGTCAGATGAGTCCAAATTTGAGATTTTTGGTTCCAACCACCGTGTCTTTGTGAGATGCAGAGGAGGGGAAAGGATGATCTCTGCATGTGTGGATCCCACTGTGGAGCATGGAGGAGGAGGTGTGATGGTGCTTTCCTGCTGACAGTGTCTGTGATTTATTTAGAATTCAAGGCACACTTAATAACTAGTATGGCTACCACAGCATTCTGTAGCGATTATAAACATCTGGTTTGTGCTTAGTGGGATTATTATTTGTTTTTCAACAGGACAATGACCCAACACACCTCCAGGCTGTGTACGGACTATTTGACCAAGAAGGACAGTGATGGAGTGCCTCATCAGAACCTGGCCTCCACAATCACCCGACCTCAACCCAATTTTTAAAATTTAACCTTTATTTAACTAGGCAAGTCAGTTAAGAACAAATTATTGTTTACAATGACGGCCTAGGAACAGTGGGCAGAACAACAGATTTTTACCTTGTCAGCTCGGGGATTCGATCTTGCAACCTTTCGGTTTCTAGTCCAATGCTCTAACCACTAGGCTACCTGCCACCCCATGAGATGGCTTGGGATGAGTAGGACCACAGATTGAAGGAAAAGCAGCCAACAAGTGCTCAGCACATGTGGGAACTCCTTCAAGACTGTTGGAAAAGCATTCCAGATGAAGCTGGTTGAGAGAATGCCAAGAATGTGCAAAGCTGTCATCAAGGCAAAGGGTGGCTACTTTGAAGAATCTCAAATATAAAATATATTTTGATTTGTTTAACACTTTTTTGGTTCCTACATGATTCCATATGTGTCATTTCATAGTTTTTATGTCTTCACTATTATTATACAATGCAGAAAATAATAAAATTAAGAAAAACAGGGTACTCCGCAAGCCTCAGAAAATCATTTTAGACCCAAGCCAACCCCTGTACCCGGACTTTGAAATACTCCCCTCTGGGCGCAGGTATAGGGCACCCCTCAGCAGGAAAAACAGAACCAGACAATCATTTGTGCCAGGTGTGATATCCCTCCTAAATAGCTCGGGCTAATGTCCCTATCGACTCAGTATTCTTATTTTATTTTAAAAATGTTTTATTTTTTAAATGTTTTATTGGTATGAAAGTTGTATTGTCCATTTTGTTTTGTATTTAAATGCCACTTTCAATGTGTGCATGACACTGCAACAAAATTTCCCCATGTGACAATAAAGTCAGTAAGTAAGTAAACCCTTGAATAAGCAGGTGTGTCCAAAATTTTGACTTGTACTGTATATATTGTCATTGATATATATATATATATATATATAGTAGTTGATATATCGTCATTGTTATACCGTAATCGATATACCGTAGTCAATATTTTTCATTTCGTGCAGATACATCACTGATCTCAATGTAGATGGTAATGTTATAGATATTGTTTATATCATAACGAAATATAATCGATCTCATGATGATAATGACAGTCTCATTTCTCTGACCTCATCCTCGTCGGTGACCTCCAGGGTCACGATAGCCGCTCCGCTGGCCAGGTTCTCAGAGACGGCGACATCGTAGCGCTCTGCGCTGAACTGAGGCGGGTTGTTGTTCACATCTTTCACCCTCACCACCACTGATCCATTCCCAACGAGGGACGGGGTCCCCCCATCTGCGGCCTGTACCATTAGGTTGTACACCTTCACTGCTCCATAGTCCAAGGCCTGAGCCAGCCGCAGTTCCCCAGTGGAAGAGTCCAACTGGAAGAACGCCACGGTCGAGGGAGGGTCTTGCTGAAATATACTATAGGTCACTGTACCGTTTGTGCCTTCGTCAAGATCCACCGCTTCTAGGGTGACCAGTGTCGTTCCCACAGACTCTGTTTCCAAGACCTCAACCTCATATTCCGTCTTGGAGAAACTTGGAACATTGTCGTTGATGTCAGATACTTGAATGAGCAGGGTGGCGGTTGCGGAGAGAGCTGGACGACCTTGGTCCTGAGCCACCACCTCCAGGCTGAACTCTGCTTTGGTCTCTCTGTCCAGCGCCCCAGCCAGGGACACCATCCCTATTTTGGGATCGATAGCGAACTTTCCCCCGCCTCCCCGGAGGGCATAGCGGAGCTCCCTGTTGAAGCCGTTGTCCTTGTCCGTGGCGGTCATGGCAGTGAGGTTGGCCCCTACCTCCGTATCCTCCGGGACCAGTTGTGTCACAGAGCTGGCGCCAAACACGGGGCTGTTGTCGTTGATGTCAATCACTTCCACCACAACGGTTGCCTCATCGCTACTGGTGCCATCCGAGATTGAGATCTGGACTGAGTAGTTATTTTGGGTCTCATAGTCCAGTTTGACCTTAGAGGTGAAAACGCCTTTGGAGTCAACGGCGAACTTGTCGGCGTCTGTCAGGACCTGAAGCGTCACGGGATCTACTGTTGTTACTGCTAGGAATGTCACCTATATAGGGGGTGACAAAAATGTTATAGGATCGATCTGGTTGTTTTTTTCAGATGATGTAGAATTTAGTGGTTCTGGGGAAGTTCACCTTGACAATCACCGTCCCTGGATCTGTCTCTTCCTCTATCCTCCCACGGTAAGTGTTCAAGAGGAACTGGGGTTTGGAATCTCCAGGTGCCTGGATCTCCACTAGCACCGAGGAGGAACGAGATATTACGCCACCTACAGGACAGGAGGAGAACAGTCACTTTGTGCTGCAATTTGCATAACCAAATCTCCAGCTGTTGAGGGCCTCCCGGGTGGCGCAGTGGTCTAGGGCACTGCATCGCATCGCAGCGCTAGCTGCGCCACCAGAGACTCTGGGTTCGCGCCCAGGCTCTGTCGCAGCCGGCCGCGACCGGGAGGTCCGTGGGGCGACGCACAATTGGCCTAGCGTCGTCCGGGTTAGGGAGGGTTTGGCCGGTAGGGATATCCTTGTCTCATTGCGCACCAGCGACTCCTGTGGCGGGCCGGGCGCAGTGCGCGCTAACCAAGGGAGCCAGGTGCACAGTGTTTCCTCCGACACATTGGTGCGGCTGGCTTCCGGGTTGGAGGCGCGCTGTGTTAAGAAGCAGTGCGGCTTGGTTGTGTTTCGGAGGAAGCATGGCTTTCGACCTTCGTCTCTCCCGAACCCATACGGGAGTTGTAGCGATGAGACAAGATAGTAATTACTAGCAATTGGATACCAATATAAATAAATAAATAAAATCTCCAGCTGTTGATTGACTAGCCTCCTGTAGATATACACTATTCCTCTCATATTACTTTAGTCTACAGTGTATATATATGGTTACTAGTCTATGGTATGTTTGCTCGAGTTGCTTGTGTTCTTTCACATACCTCCTCAACTTTACGTTCAGATTAATTCCGCGCTACAATGCGCTCGACAAAATTGTTTACATGACACTAGCTTCAAGTTCTCTATACAGAGATTGTACCTAGACTCACCGTCTCTTGCTGCCACATAGAGAGGGAACCGAAGGACCGTGTTCTCCTCCAGAGGAATGTTCTTTTCCAGCTTTATCTCGCCTGTGTTTTCATCGATGGAGAAATATCCTTCCAGGTTCCCAAACTCTATTGAGTACTTGACCTGTCCATTAGCACCCGCATCCAGGTCCGCTGCTTCAACCTACCAATCACACGGTGTGGTGACAAAGCCATCGTTTTCTTTTTACAATCGTGTTACTATGGCTATCATGCGTCTCCCACATTGTAAATGGCTCTGACGAAACACTTTAACAAACACAGTGACGAATTGAGGTTCAAGGTTAGACACCATCTCACCTGGGTAACCAACATCCCCACCGTTTGGTTCTTGAAGACCTTGCCCTCGTACCTGGAGCTCTTAAATTGAGGACTGTTGTCATTCTCATCTAGAAGGGTGACGTTCACATCAGCCAACACAACGTGGTTAGGCGGGTCGTTTTCCCGTGCTTCAATCTTCATATTGGATGTAGGGAAGACATGGAAAGGTGTTCAACAGCATACCAACTGACGTGTGCACTTCCCATTGTGACAGACTTCTTGATAAGACATGTTTTATTAGATGGTACAGGGCACTGCCAAGTGCCATCAGACCTGGAGTTTGCACCTTTTTAGACATATTTACAGGTATCTTGCTGATGTTTTAACTATTGTGATTATGTCTGCTGCTAAATGTATCAAAGTTGTAGGTCTGAGTACTGTTATGTTTCAGAGTGTCTGACCTGAAAGATGAAGTTTCCAACAGTCTCCCTGTCCAGGTCAGCTGAACTCTTCACTATGACAGTTCCATCCAAGAGTATAGAGAAAGGTACAGACTCCGGAAGGATCTGCAACGTTCCCACAAATCCACCCTGGGACAAAGACAAAATAGTTTAATGTCCAATTGGGGGGGGAAATTAAGTTTTTGCGTGACAAATGATTTGGCTCCTGTCGAAACAGACAACTCAAGATACAAACGTGTAAACTGTTTTGATATATGCACTTATTGACATCGCATCCTTGCTCGAGTAGTGAAATACATCTCTTTTTGTGTAAATCCATCACCCATTTGTTTTATGTGCAATGAACCTCTAAGCCACTGTACCTACCTTGTCCAGGTCAGTGATTGTGACTCTGAAAACAACTGTGTCTTTTTGAGAGTTCTCCAATATTGCGACAGAGTAGCTAGCTTTGTCAAACTCTGGAGCGTTGTCATTGACGTCCTCGATTGTAACAGACACCAACGCGTCAGCGGTCTTTAGGCTGTCATCCTGCTGAGATGCCTGGAAGGAAGTGATAGATGTTGATATTTGACATCCATAACTTGGGATGTATACAACGGTAACCAGCCCTCCTAATGCCCATACCATCTTAACTGTCTTAATGCACTTGTGATTGTGAATAAATCTACAGTGAGAATGAACTGAGAGAAGTACGGTTTTACTTATTTAGAGTAGTCGTAAAACGCTAGAATGCTATAGCTACAATTCCCAATACCTTGATATTGACAGTGACTGTAGGTATCTCCTCTCTGTCCAGCCCAGTCACCACAGAGATGACTCCACTGTTTGTGTCGATGTTGAAGTTACTGCGATACTTGCTTGGCGATACTGAGGTAAAGTCACACAACAACATTCCACCACAATGTGAACAGAACCAAAACAATTGCCTCATACATACGTTTTCATGCAAATATGATATTCTGATGGTTTCCATATGCAAAGATGCACTCCATGACCAAATGTATGTGGACACTTGCTCGTCGAACATCTCATTACAAAATAATGGGCATTAATATAACCACCTTCTGGGTGGAAAGCCTCTTCTGGGAAGGCTTTCCACTAGATGTTGGAACATTGCTGCGGGGACATGCTTCCATTCAGCCGCAAGAGCATTAGTGAGGTTGGGCCTGGCTCGCAGTCTGCGTTTTCAATTCAACCCAAAAGTGTTCAATGGGGTTGAAGTCAGGGCTCTGTGCAGACCAGTCAAGTTCTTCCACACCGATATCGACAAACCATTTCTGTATGCACCTCACTTTGTGCACGGGAGCATTGTCATGCTGAAACAGGAAAGGGCCTTCCCCAAATTGTTGCCACAAAGTTGGAAGCACAGAATCGTCTAAAATGTAATTGTATGCTGTAGCGTTTCCCTTCACTGGAACTAAGGGGCCTAGCCCAAACCGCCTCAGACCATTTATTTCTTCTCCACCAAACTTTACAGTTGGCACTATGCATTGAGGCAGGTAGCGTTGTCCTGGCATCCGCCAAACCCAGATTTGTCCAATTTGCCCGATGGTGAAGCGTGATTCATTACACAGAGAACGAGTTTCCACTGCTCCAGAATGCAATGGAGGGGAGCATTACACCACTCCAGCCGACGCTTGGCATTGTGCATGGTGATCTTAGGCTTGTGTGCGGCTGCTTGGCCATGGAAACCCATTTCATGAAGCTCCCAACGAACAGTTCTTGTGCTGACGTTGCTTTCAGAGGCAGTTTGGAACTCGGTAGGGAGTGTTGAAACCGACAGATGATTTTTACGTGCTTCAGTACTCGGCAATCCCGCTCTGTGAGCTTGTGTGGCCTACCACTTTGCGCCTGAGCCGTTGTTGCTCCTAGATGTTTCCACTTCACAATAACAGCACTTACAGTTGACTGGGGCAGCTCTACAGTAGCAGGGCAGAAACTGGACGAACTGTCTTGTTGGAAAGGTGGCATCCTATGAGGGTGCCACGTTGTAAGTCACTGAGCTCTTCAGTGAGGCCATTCTACTGGCAATGTTTGTCTGTGGAGATTGCATGGCTGTGTGATTGAGTTTATACACCTGTCAGCGACGGGTATGGCTGAAATAGGCGAATCGACTAATTTGAATGGGTGTCCACATACTTTTGTATATATAGTGTACTTGTTTCATATCATTTTTTCCCCCTAAGACTGATGGGAGTTGTAGTCCAAGCCTGTGGTAAAAGCCTCAAGTAGATTACCTGAACTGATGCTGTAGACTATAGCCACATTAATGCCAGTGTCTCCATCTTGTGCTTTTATGCCCTCTGGCTGGATGGTGAGGAAAGGCCCTGTCTAAAGAGGAGATGATGTATTAAATAGACATCACAACCATAGCAACACAGTAGCTTTAAGGATACTTATATGACATTTTGTAGTCTGATGGGTATGATGACACTCACTTGGTCTTCTTGTATGGTAGCCTGGTAAAGGCTGTGATTGAAATGGGGATTCAGATTATCAAAGTCCGTAATCTCAAGATGAACGTCTGCTGTGTCGAAGAGATCACCATTATCCTAAAAGGAAGGATCCCAGAAGCGTTATTAATAGATTAACATGGATATCCATTTATGGACCAATGTGGTTGGGTGTGATATGGTGAGATAACCTACCCGCGCCTCAACTGTGAATTTGTAGTTTTTGGCGAGGTTGTAGTTCAGAGGTCTCTTCAGCAGTACAGCCCCATCGTTGCGGACCTCAAATTCAGCGGGTGCTGGGTCCTTAAATAAGGTGGAAGACCAAATCATTGTGGAACAGTATCAGAGGAAGAATCAGAAATCTATTCAGTCATAATTTCCATTGGGTTATCCAATATCTGTTATAGATTATAGACCTACATTGTAGCTGTATATATTTTTGTAAGACAGTTGTATGTACAGTTTAGACTAGCTGTTTACTTTGGTGAATGTGACATATTGATCACTTCGCTGTGACTAACTTGTGACCGAAAGGATTCGAACCCGGGTCTCCTGTCCGTCCCTCTAAGCTAAGGGAGCTAATGTAGCTCAAGTGTGGTCATAGAACCACTGCTGTTACACTTATAAAAAGTATAGACCAGGACCTGAATGTATCAGGCGTCTCAGAGTAGGACTGCTGATCTAGGATCAGGTCTCCCTTCTTATTTATTATTATCTAAAAGACTTAACTGATCCTATATCAGCACTCCTGCTCTGAGACTCTTGGTGAATACAGGCCCATGTGTGACTCACCAATATGCGGTATGTAATTCTGTTGTTGTTTATGCTGATATCGGCATCCACTGCTTTCACTCTGATCACCTCAGTATTCACTGCCTGAATCTGGAGAGACAAAACACATGGTGGTTAACCACGTAAACAACCCGTAGGGGCTCATACTCTCCATTGTATTGCAAGGTGTAAGACAGGAGTATTATGTTTTTGCCAACTCATCTTCTGTTGACTGATGTAGCCTTTACCTCAGATATCGTTTTCGTGTACACCTTTTGCTCAAATATTGGAGCGTTGTCATTTAGGTCGGTGACGATAAGTTTTCGTTTATTTTCTAGCTGAAGAGGTAATAACAGTTTCTTATGTCAACAAAATGCACTTCTCATACATTACAATATATTGTTACAATCCATCATATACAGCATACATACTACCCATTGTAGTTTAGAATCTTTCAATTTTACTTACCGCACCATTCACACACATAACAGAATACCAAAGTTGCCCGCCAACCTACAAGAGAGAGGGGGGGGGGGGATAATTGTAAAGTTCAAAACCCTTTGCAGCATGATCATCAGGAATTAGCTTTCGCCCATTTTGTCAATAAAAAAAGCTAAAACCTAAAGTGAACCATACTAGACCATGAATGACGTTGTATAGCTCTGATCCAGAGCGCTACTGCGCATTCCTCTACTGTAGGAGTTTAGCAGAGGCACGCGCACCAACACCCTGGACCAGAGCTAGACGTTGTAGAGCCACCATAACCATCTCACCTGTGGTAACAGATCTGCATCCAGCGCCATCTTGGTACGGACTGTTGCAGTTGTACTCCCAGGAGTGTAAACTAACTCGAGAAAATTGATGTGTTCTGGAAAGGCATACGCCACAAGCATCACGGTATTACCCACGGGGATCCCGTTGAGGACTTCCACTTCCCCTGTTGTAGCATCAGGGGGAGGCAAATATTCATTTTGGTGATGTATAGTACCAGCAATTTCTATTGAATGTTGTTGAATGTTTCCACCTGTTACAGTCAATATATTGTAACAAAGGTTGTTACAAAAAAGACTGAACCCATTCTATAAATCTAATTTTCTCCCCTCATCCAGCAATCTCTCTTTTCCTGTGTAATCGTTTATTAACAGAAATACCTGTAAGACAAATTGGTTTGGTGACTCATGAACAAATATAATACTTGAATGGATATGGCATGGATGACTGTAATGAATGACTGCATTGATTACCCTCATAGTCCTCATCCACAGTTCCCAGTGTCAGGTCTGACCCTTCAGCACAGTTCACTGATGTACCTAGAAATAAACATTAGGGAAATGGTATTGTTTATGTGGATCTTTAGCATCATGGAATAGCAAATGACAATCTCTAATCAGAATTCTGGTGAATTCTATTTGAGTTGTGTCAATATCTCCTGTATTGCCTGTTTTGCATGCTATTTTGCCATTAGTACGTGTCACATATCAGTTTGCAAACAATGTTAAAAAAATATTTTAAAATCATTGAGCCGCATACAAACACGGTCTCTTTTTTGCTTTCCTTGAATAAGGCAGCTCCTTATTGCAAGTGTTTCAGCCTAGCCCAGTGCTTTCTGTGGTGATGGAGCAGCCAGCTGAAAATACGAATCGTAGGGGTTGGTAATGTTCTCTAGTTACGCCGTGATTGGCTCGGTGTTCTGTCACTCATGGGGACACTATATCCCTGCAAAATCTACGGGGAGAGCTCAAAAATTCAACCGCCTTGGGTGCTGCCATAGAGTTACATTAGAAGTGCCCATCCAAGAAGTCTCAAGGTCATTGGCCACAGATAAAATCACATTATATCTACCATAGATTTGATGGGACTGATCATGTCAACATCATACTTTCAAAATCTTAGCTAGCAAACTAGACAAGCAGTCATCATGAATCACGTCGACAATCTACTGGCAAATCCTTTTCAATCCTTGTCATATGAAGAGAAATTATAGATAAAATGTATCGGTGCTCATCGGCCATTGGACATAAACATTACACAACAAGTTGGAAATCGCAAATTCAACAATGAGTGGTTTGGAAGAAATCAGTAGCGAACTGCAAGCGTTGTAAAGCAATCACTAGCCTGCTATTCAGTGGAGTGGGTGTGTGGTCCAAGTCTGGGTTTAAGGGTCTCTTTTCCAAGCTTAAAAGGATAAACATTCAACACCATGGGCCAGAAAAGGTTGAAAACAGTGTCTATGCTGTCAATCCAGCATGACCTCTGCCATGTTCAAAACAACTGGAAACTCGGAAATCTCAGACTTCAGTGAGTTCAAGACAACTGGGACCTTGGGACAAAACGAGCTCCTACTGGGAAAATACGTTTTTAACGGTCATTCAATTCGGAATTCCATGTCGGGAACTCAGGCCTCTTTCTAAAAATCCAACCTGAAGATCACTGACGTCATGATTCAACCTTGTTTTTTCCCGAGTTCCCAGTTGTCTTGAAAGCACCATAAATCCAGAGAATGCCAGACTTTGATGACAAAGTTTGAGGACAAAATTGTTTAGTGTTGTGTCGTGGGGGGGGGGACGCTGCCCTACCAAGATTGACATGCTAAAATCGCCACTGTAATTAGGTAACAAAAATCTATGCGTCATGGTCTAATGGGAACGCTCCCGGATCCAGACACATATAAGCCGCTCCCTACCGGTTCATTCCCCGCATTTACCCTTCCTACTGTTACTCCAACTTGCCTGTCTCCCCCTCTGTTTACTAACGTCTAAATTAAGTGTCAAAAATACATAATAATAATGATCTAATAAATAGCTTATGTGTAAAATAATATAAGAGCATACATTTAGCAAAATACAAAGGCAAATCAATTACCGATTTAACATTTCTAATTGATCTTAACCGTTTTCTATTAATCTACTGTATACAGTATTCCCCAAACCATGTACCGTATTGATGTCATACCAATCTTCAAAATGTAGCCAAAAACAAACTTTACTCACTGATGGGGATGCCCATGACAACATGAACACATAGAGAGCCTGAGAGGAGTAACATCCACATAAAACGTATAGCCCCCATATTGGATGGTGATTGTCCCTACTTTTCTACCCAGCGCTACAGTACCGTCCACAGCACCTGCTTGACCGACGGATTTCCTGAATAAAGGGAATATTGAAATGGCCACACTTTATTTACCCTACAATGTATTTATGACTTGCCATTAAGTGTTACTGCCTGACTACAGGGATATAAACAGGTCCAAGGGGCACTGACAACACCATGGAATGTGTTGCGCATTCATTGTAACAGCCACATACAGATGTAGAATCTTAATTTGAGCCAATTTGCTACAGCAGGAAAATAATCCTACAGCATCAGGAAAGTTGAATTATGATGTGGATTATAATTAAGGGATTTTTTTTAGGGGTTGATACATTTTTCGTCAGGGCAAATAAATCCTGAAATCAATGTCCAAATGACAAACTTTAGAAGCCAAAGACACTTCAAGTTTGCATTCCCTGCTGTGCAGGATAATTATCAGCAACAAAAGAGTGATCAAATTAAGATCCTACATCGGTAGGGCACTACGTTATAGTATGAAGTCTAAGTTTCATTTCCTTGTAAGAGGAAAGGGAGTGCTTTATAGTTTTAAACTTCTTCGGGATCGGTGTCCCGTCCACAGGACGGTTGAGCTAACGTAGGCTAATGCGATTAGCATGAGGTTGTAAGTAACAATAACATTTCCCAGGACATAAACATATCTGATATTGGCAGAAAGCTTAGCTATTACAGTGAAAGAATACCATGCTATTGTTTGATGAGAGTGCACAATTTTGAACATGAAAAATGATTAATAAACAAATTAGGCACATTTGGGCAGTCTTGATACAATATGTTAAACATATTCAATGGTTCATTTGATCAGTCTAAAACGTTGCACATACGCTGCTGCCATCTTGTGGCCAAAATCTAAATTGCGCCTGGGCTGGAATAATACATTATGACCTTTCTCTTGAATTTCAAAGATGATGGTACAAAAAAAATACAAAAGAACGGTTGTTTTTTTCTTTGTATTTTTTACCAGATCTATTGTGTTATTCTCCTACATTCCTTTCACATTTCCCCAAACTTCAGTGTTTCCTTTCAAATGGTACCAAGAATATGCATATCCTTGCTTCAGGACCTGAGCTACAGGCAGTTCGATTTGGTCATGTCATTTTAGGCGAAAATTGAAAAAAAGGGGCGGATCCTTAAGAGGTTCAATGAGTGTGGTTTCAGCCTTCCCGCCACCAACATATCAATGCCAAAAATCATATAAATTGATCTGGATGAAAGTTTATCCAGAATGGACTCCCAAGCTTGACAGCTCCATGGTAACATGGTGTGCCAATGAAGACTTCCTGTAACTGGTACATTGCCTGTCAAACACACCTCAGCCTTATCACTAAGCTTACCGATATTGAGATAATGGTCAGACCCATACCTAGGATTTGAGCTGAGGTTGAACTGTATGTCTGTCTCGTAAAATATCTAGTGCATTTCAATTCAATAAAAACATATGTATGCTGCAGGGAAATAATGCTTTAATACCCTCACCTCAGATGAAATGGCCAGTTGGCTGTTACTGTACACGTTTCTAGTCCCGTTTGTGGTGACATTAAACTATATATTCAATAAAAACTGAGTGGGAGATGAGGTTATTATGAAACAATGTGATTTGAGAAATCGAGACTGACCACCTTTATGACACTGTAACAGAGTGTATAGTGTAAACCGTCTATAAATAGACCATCTTTGACTGTAATCAGTGAACTTTGACCTAAATCACAGCTGGTGTGACACACACAAAGATACACAGTAGTTATAAACTACTGCTTGAGAAAAAGGGATTTCAATTGATATGAGAATAAATGTGTGAATCTATTTAAATGAATGTGAACGGGTCATTTTCTACAATATACATTGTAATGAGATGATTTTGAATAAAACATACATTTTGAATATGAGAAACTTTAATAAATACATTGGAACAGAAACCAAGTTAAAGAAGCTAATTCTCTCTTTCTCTTCATTAATCCTGTTCTAGGGGTACATATCTGCCAATAGCGTCCCACACCTGGGAACTATAACACAAGCATAATCAATGAACTACAGTATATTCTGATTGGTCAATCTCAGTGCAATCTTAAAGCAAATAGAGAATAAAGAGTGGGAAATAGATGGGTTGATTTAATGTATGCTTTCTTTGATCGCTAATGCACAAATGTTGACTTATTCCCTTTTATCAACAGTTTATGATTTATAACAAATTCACATTCTGAATGAACGCTTCATAATGAGTCTACTTTGACAGTTTATACCAGTTTATACCAGTTACCCGCTTGTAAAACCACTTTACTCATCTCTTTCTAATTTCACAAACGTTTTAACTATAAGGTGTGGTATCGGTTTGTGGTTAAAGATGGTCGTACTTTTTCCCACTTTTTATCGGAAACAATTTACTGTAGGGCTTTATTCAAACTGTGTCGCTGAAGCGTTACAGATTGCGAGACAGAAATGTAAAGGTAATTTCCCATTGAGACGACATATGCAGCGTTTACCGTGACTGCACAGTCGCCACTGAAATTTGCCGGAATATTTCTATCACGCTGTAACGCTGAACATCCACAATACGAATTGAATAGAGCCCGTAGTCAGTTGAATCTAAACAAGAAGCTGTTTAACCAATTAGAACAGAGCTGTTACAACACTGTGAAATGATAAACTATTGGCCTTGGTTTTTACAGAAAATCCATTATGTACAGTTGCATTAGTGAAAGAGAATTACGATTATTAAAGGGCAATCTGCAGTTCTGTATTCTGTTCCAAACCTGGACCAGGTTCTGTATTCTGTTCCAAACCTGGAACAGGTTCTGTATTCTGTTCCAAACCTGGAACAGGTTCTGTATTCTGTTCCAAACCTGGAACAGGTTCTGTATTCTGTTCCAAACCAGGTAACTGGGCTGCCATTGGGCTGTATTGTAGTTTTCTCTAGAAGTATAGAGGTTGATTATAATCTATAAGAAATCTACACATATTAAGAAGTGATTGTATGTTGAAATAAATTATTTTTAATTAAAAAATGACTTTATTCTAAATAATTGTTTAAAAAGTGACTTAGGGTTAAAAGTGACTGAGTAATTATAATAGTGTTGCACTGTAGACCTACTTACAGGAGCACTGTAATACATTTTGTCCACGTTTTTCCCCCCATTCGTCCTGTAAGATGAACCCTTTTGACTCTCTTTGGCCCAGTCTACAGAATGACACAGCATCGCCTCTCCCGCCGAGACACATTATTTATTTTGCTCTCACGAAGCATTAAATCATGTGGCATGTCAATCACAGACTCCCTTGATGGTGTTGGCCTGGGACTCACAGCAGAGGGCCTCTTGATGTTGACCCAGTCAGGTTGGCTGACAGCTGGTTGACAAACGGTGGTGTGGCTTCGAGCTGGAGTCTCTTGCCGCTTGACTGATTTGACTAACATAATGGTTATGGGGTACCCAGCTTGCTTTAGCAGCTCCTCCAGTTCCAGATTACGGATGAGCCTGACCAAACCCCTACTGATCCGATAGGTGTTCTGGCGATCAAAGGTACTCACATCCTCGTGTTGGGTCACATAGACTTTTTCCAACACCAATCTGGGGTGAAGACTGATGATGATACGGTCCATATTGCTGTCATCATGGTGTCCTTTGTAGTTCTGCCTAACGTACGGTGGCAGGTCACCTGCCCCTGGGGTATTCAGGTTGCCCACCTCATAGTACGGAAAGTTCTGGTTGGGGAGCAGTTGATAACAGTTACCGTCACACTCGAGTCGGTTATCGAAGTGATGGAAGCCGAACTCCTTCCTTTTGGGGTTGTACAGCGCCAGCAGGTCACCATTGTTGTCGAATATGACGTAGTTATGGGAGAACCAGTGGAGCAGGTAAAGCCCATGCCTGGGCCAAGGCCTACCAAAGCCAGACGAGTTGAGGTGTCCAATTTCATTTAATGTTTTAATGTTAGCCATCGTTACACCTGAAGAGATTGGAGGAAAGAGAGAGAGGAGAGAGGAAAACAAAATGTTTACCCTACAACTACATGACATGCCTGTCATACACAATATAGCTACACTACATGACAAAAAGTATGTGGACACCTGCTCGTCGAACATCTCATTCCAATTTCATGGGTATTAAATATGGAGTAGGTCCCACCCTTATTGTACTGATGTTATTTCCAGATGCAGTTTGGAACTCGGTAGTGAGTGTTGCAACCGAGGACAGATGATTTTTACGCGCTTCAGCACTCGGTGGTCCCGATCTGTGAGCTTGTGTGGCCTACCACTTCTCAGCTGAGCCATTTTTGGTCCTAGAAGTTTCCACTTCACAATAACAGCACTTACAGTTGACCGGGGCAGCTCTAGCAGGGAAGAAAGTTGACGAACTGACTTGTTGGAAAGGTGGCATCATATGACGGTGCCACGTTGAACGTCACTGAGCTCTTCAGTAAGGCCATTCTACTGCCAATGTTTGTCTATGGAGAATGCATGGCGGTGTGCTCGATTGTATACACTTGTCAGCAGCGGGTTTGGCTGAAATAGGCAAATCGACTAATTTGAAGGGGTGTCCTATACTTTTGTATGTATTTCTATGTGAGAGTTCCACAACGTTGTGCCCTACTGGATTGAGTGGACTGAAGCCAAATACCTTTGTTTCCTGATCCTGCCACAACCTAACTCTACCATCCTCATTCTCTGAGCCACAAAGCTCAACCTATTCTAACCTCAACCTATTCTAACCTCATTCTGCATGTAATGCTGCTCTCAAACTTCATAGTATATGATCTGAGTTGAGGAAGTTGAGGTCAGTAACTTGTGAACCTTGTTAATATTTAAACACTCAAAAATATTTTGTCAATTAAAAAAAATATTATTAGTACTGGCTGATACTGTAATTTACAAACTATACAATAATAGGTGTTTGATGTTACAGATACGATGCCAAATGGAGAAAACAACCTGGGATACCCTTTACTATGTTGCCATGAACACACACACACGCGCACGGGCACGTACCGTGCGCTCTCTATCTCTCACACTCACACACACACACTTGCCCTGTACCTTATTTATGAAGTAGATCTGTTCTTGCGGCTTTCTTGCTGGTTATTTATGAAGTAGATCTGTTCTTGCTGCTTTCTTTCTGTGCGTATGCTGTGTCCTAGTGAGTGTTTTACAGGTATTATCCGGGTAGGGCTTGGGCTGGGAGGCTGGAATTTAGGAAATGAAACCGAAAGTACCACATTTTTTGCATGTCAACATTAAAGACTGATTTAGAAACTGTACAAAAATTAACATACTTTTCATGTTCTACTTAGTTTGTCAAAGGTTTACAAAGGCCATACTATATTTTGAATTTTCATTATATAGGACTACATTTTATCAACCTCAAGTAGCTTTCAACGATGATTGGTGTGTGTGTATGCGTTTTCTTGGATATGTAGGCTAATCAGCGATTGATGTGCGTGAGTATGGTAAGAAAAACAACTAATGAGCGTGCATACACACAACAGGAGTCACGTGACATGTGGGGCTGCAACATGGCGGATGTTGAAACGTCGAAATCTTTGAACGGTTTACTGAATGGAATAGCACAAATAGTGTATTATAATAATGCTGAAATAACAGAGGAACTTTTGAAAAATGAACTTTATCCAGACTTAACGGAGGAGGAGTTTCGCGCGATGCATGAAAAGATGAAAGGTCTTTTAAAGGTACTGTCAACTTCTGCATTTTGAGACCATTCTCACCTGATTCCTCGCGTGTTGATTGACAAGCGACATTATTATCGGGATAGGCTATAGGTAGCAAATAGATACATGTTTCAAATGCTCAACCTCGTCCGGCAGCCCATATGCTTGAAACCAGTTTCTCTATTGTCTTTCTTTAGCTGTCTGTACAATCTTACCAAAACAAAGCTTTCAGCTCAATCAGTTAATTCATTTTGTACTATACTGTACAAATGGCCTTGTAAATAAGTTGCTAGGATAGGGTGTGTGGATTCATTCATGTTGACAACAGTGGTTTTCAATGATAGATCAGTTTGTCTGCCCTACAGGCTGAGATTTACCTGTCACTAGATGGCAGCACTAGAACACCTGTGTAAACACATGTCAAGTTTCCCTTCAATGTCCTTGATGTGGAGATGACGTTGTCTACATTTCTATCTTGTCCAGGCCAAGATAATACAACTACAAAAACGTCAACCTCTTTGTTAGACTAACAAATCTTTGCTTATTTTCTTCTCCCCCTCTCAGTCTATCGCCACTGCTAACATGGATCAGGCCCAGCTGGAAGCCTTCCTGACTGCCCAGACCAGGAAGCAGGGCACGGGGGGTGTGAGCGCCGAGCAGGCGGCCGCCCTCTCCCGGTTCTGGAAGAGCCACCGGGCCCGGGTGAGGGAGAGCCTGCTGGGCCAGAGCCGCTGGGAGCCTGGCCTGAAGGGCCTCACCTGGAGGGTGGACCTCCAGACCTCAGACAGCAGAGGGGGGGCCGCTAACATTCCCGTGGCCCTGGTGGAGCTGGAACTGGGCAGGACTGGAGAGGTGAGAGGGGAAAGGGGAGTGGGAAGAGGGAGGGAGCGGGGCGCAAGAAACCCACTCTTTAAAATACCAGTCACACTGACTGTCCAAACACATTACATGGCTGCCTACAATTAGACCAATGTTATGTTGTGCTTTCAGACATAGTACATTATGGAAATCAACAGGCTTTCTCATCTGGACTTGTTCCATAATGTGCCCCAGGTGGGCGGAGTTTGCACATTTTGATTTTAAACCATCTAATTAGTCTTAAAGTGAAATTGCCACCCGCCCGGGCCACCGGGTCATGCATAGTTGAACCTCTAAGAAATGTAATGTCAATATAATGTAGGAATATGCAAACTGAGGAAGCTGAAGAGCACATGTCATTCAGAACACATCAGTGACTTTGTACTCACCTTCCTCTTTCCTGCTTTAGCAGTATATTTATTACATGGTCATAGTTCCAAATTGTTGTGTCTGATATACCAGCGCTACATATACAGTACTAGTCTGCCTCTCACCTGTTAGTCCTCAACCTAACATATTGGTGTGTCCCAAATGACACCCTATTCCCTATTTAGCACACTACTTTTGGCCCTATGAGCCCTGGTCGAAAGTAGTGCACTATATAGGAAATGGAGTGCCATTTGGGATGCATCTATAGTTGAGGGTTGGGACTATACTGGAATTTCGATAGTATCACTGTAACCCCATATCTCCCAATACATCTAAGAATGCTGGTATGACTTTTTAATGGCACGCTATATTTTTTTTGTTGCAAAAGTGGTGTTCATTTTGGTCATCCCAAAAGCCTGGCCCTGTGTGTGCCTTTTTAAAAAGTTTTTCCCCTGCCTCTATCATGTTATTGGCCAGTATTGTTGTGGAGAGCTCTAGCTTCAATCCTTTTAGTCTGGAATTAGCTGATGACACTAGTATCTTCTCGTCTTGGTATTAGTAGCAGGGAGAGTTCCAGGAAACAAAAAGTTTCACACTTATAGGTGCCAAAAGCATTGTCTTACGCCAGATGGACAATGCAACAATATTGCTTGCTGTTCGGTTGACAGACGAGCGTTGTGTAGGAGTGAGGTCCCCTGCCAGAAGACAATGGGCAATTCCCTGGTAACAGTGATGCTGAGAATCTGATTTTTCACTTTAAAATGTATGTCAAACAAAAACCAATGATTGCAAAGTTAAACAAACCATAAAGAATGACAGTTTGTGTGTGAAAAATGAGTCTCAGCATCACTCTGTTACAGTGGAATTGCCCCAATGTAAGGTAAACACCGTTAGAATGTGAAAACGAGGGGGCCTAGTACTATAGTAAGTGAGACTACATTGCAGTGTAGGCACATCAGTCCCAGGGAATATGATTATTGTATCAATTCGTAAAAGAAAAGTACAATAGGTTTTTAGAGCTTTTTCTGCTCCTACTACAGATTTGTTTTCCAACCACCACACTAGCTATATTTAGTTGATTATTATTATTATATCCATGATTGATTACAACACAGTGCATTATAAACAAGTATGATAATCTGCATCATCCCTACCAATAAACGTCCTTTTCTAGCCAGTAAATGTAACTGGCCAATAGGCTCATACTCCCATATCAAGATCATTCTAAATGCTTCAGGTTAGGATGCTGTGGGCTTTCATTTAATTTAATCTCTATGACTTGAAGGGTTTAAATGACTTAGGCCTATTTCTTTATCCCATCTATAACCTATGTATCTATAAGCTATATATAGAATGATGCTAAATGTTGATTGGCTTTGGTTTGGTCATAGATCAGATGGAAAAATATTTTCCCTTGTTTGGTTTGTAAAGTCGCTATGGACGCCGCGGCCCAGATGTCCACGTAGATATTCCGTAGAGTGTCTGAGAGGGGGAAAGTATTTTGAGGTGGGCGGCCCAAATGGCATCCTTTTCCCTATAGGGCATTACTTTTGACCAAAGGGAATAGGGTGCCATTTGGGACACACTCCAAGTCAACTGACAGACCCCAGCTAAAGCAACCACCACGGAGGTTACAGGTCTGGGATCAGCTTGCCCCGCCCCTTTCCTCATCTTAATCACCAACTGCCAAAGCACCAAACAGTCTATTCCAGCTATAGGACGACATCTTATCTACATGACTGAGCTACATCCATTCTATGGTTGGTTGATTGGTGGGCTAGTTTGTCCCACTAATGCTTCTATAGCCTTGATTCTCTAGAGCGGGGTGGGCAACTCCAGTCCTCGAGTGCCTGATTGCTGTCACTTTTTCTCCATCCCTAGCAAACACAGCTGATTAATCAAATTGCATTTTAAACTGAATATCCTGATTAGGTGATTATTGGAGTCAGGTGTGTTAGCTGGGGCAAAACTGTGTCACTAATCAGGCCCTCAGGGACTGGAATTGCCCACCCCTGCTCCAGAGTCAACTGCTTGAAATGGCTATACAGAACTTTTGCTTCTGAGGGTGCTCTAGAGCCAAAAGGGATCCCCCAGAAATATTGCACAGAAATGACCTAATTTAACAGGAAAATGTATATGAACCATACAGAATACAATCAAGACAACATTTCAAATGGCTTCCTGTTTCTTTTGCATGTCTCATCTTCTAATAGACCGGAGTGGCCCACTTTCATTCAACACACAGGCCTATTTACTCTGAAACGGTAGCTCCCTGTAGACTTGAGCTAAAATGGAGCATAGCATCCGCTCCCACTTATTTAAATAAACTTGGAATAGCCTAATAATGGGCTGGGTGGAGTCTGCTCCGTTCCCAATGGAGCTTCAGCTTTTATCTGGGATCAAAAACATGTTCCAATCTGACCCAATCACTTCCTTGCTGTAACCACAACCATTGAGCCTTTTCATGGATACTAAAGCAGATTCAAAGCCGATGAAAACAATTCTTACTAGGGTGAACAGAAGTGGTCTGTTGAGATTTTGATTTGGCAGAGGGAGACTCTTTTTCATTCGCGAGAACTTTAACCAAGAATTCCAGTGCGTGTACTTCTTACAATAACGTGATAAATCAATAATTTCACTTTGTAACCTAGTAGCACAGTTGTAACATTTACAGCATGCAAACTAGAGGCCGACAGACCATTGGTAGTCTGTGTAGAGTAAGATTAACAAGGTCACATGCAATTTTTCTACAGGTTAGTCGCCCCTCACCTATAAAACTAACAGTAGCACGAGTCTGAATTATGCAGTATAGGTTTTCTGATAAGGAGGCCAATTTGGTTCTGTAACAGTTTGTAATTGGGTCAGTAACCAAAAGATTGCTGGGTCGAATCCCTGAGCTGACAGGGTAAAAATCTGTCATCCTGCCCTTGAGCAAAGCAGTCAACCCACTGTTCCCCGGGTGCCGAAGACATGGATGTCGATAGGCAGCCCTCCGGACATCTCTGATTCAGAGGGGTTGGGTTAAATGCGGAAGACGCATTGTTGTACAACTGACTAGGTATCCCCCTTTCCCTTTATCATTTGCCCAGTAATTGTGGTAAAAAAAAAAGCCTATATCCTACCTACACATACTATTCTCTGCAACTGACAGTTTATCAGGTGCTGTGAAATAGTAAGCTAATTCTGTTGATTTTGGGGGAAATCCCCTAAAGTAGTTGTTCAATGGATCTATTTACTTAGCTGAGGGAAGCTAAGTAAATAGCACCACTGATGGCTGTGCTCTCCCCTTTGAGGATGACCACAGTACATGCTGTACATTCTATTGAATTCTCAGAGCTCCAGTACTAAACCGTCTCTTTGTGCTTTATGAGGGTGTAGTTTCCACATCTTTACATTTCTTATAGCACATGTTCCTGTTCTGTAGGCACGAAACGTTATGAAACATTTCAAAATGGAGGTGCTACAGGATCTTGTCCAATAAGAACACACATTTGTTTCTCCCGTTGTAAAACGTTTTGTCCTACTGAACACCATTAACTAAGCTCATCCAGGTGTTGGTCTTGACTTTTCATCCGGATGACAGCCTAAGCCTTAGTTCTCCTACTGTAAGTGCATTACATTTGACAGACTGTGTTTTGCACCAGTGATCCGTGGAATCGAGAGAGGAGCTCCCAGTTGATGTTTGATTTACAAGACAAGCTTTTACCAGCAGCGACTGAACCCAACCTCCATTACCTTGTGAAGTCAAAGACATAATGCACTAACAATATCAGCCGTCAGGCAGAAAGAATGTTGACTGAATCCCTATGACCCAAATTGTTTTTGTCAAAAGGGAAGGTGTGTGCCAAGTGAAGAAATATGATAGGTATGAGGCATACCAATTCCTGACTATAGATGAGAGCTGGCATGTAACATTAGGTGTCTTTTAATTGGAGGGTGGAGAGTCAAGACATGGAAAGTAGAGGAGGATGATTGCTTATTACACATCGTCTCCCTGTCCTATTTTCTCAGGATGCTGGCTTATAACTGTTCCTACATGTCAATGTGTTTACCTACATGTCAATCATTGGCGAACATAGAAGGCATGACCAATTATTCTCTCCACACAGGTGATTTCTCAGAGGACTGCACAGTGAAATCTTAAATAAAAACATTGCCGCTTGTTTTCTTTCCCATCATTCTTCCATGTTGTTGTCTCAATAACAGTAACGGGAGCACACTTGTATTCCCAGGGTATCCAGCCTGGTCTCATAGACTAGACGTAACATAGTAAATGTAAATCCGTCCCACTCAAATTAGTATGGATACATAAGACCGAAGGTTCCTGAAGGCAAAAACGAAAGTAGGATGGGCGTAGAATGTGAACGTCTAGCAAGTCAAAGGTTGTAAGTTCGAATCTCATCGTGGACAATTTTAGCTAATTAGCAACTTTTCAACTACTTGATACTTTGCAACTACTTAGCATGTTAGCTAACCCTTCCCCTAAACCTAACATTAACCCTTACCCTACCCTTTAACCCAACTCCTAAACTTAACCCTAGCCTAGCTAACGTGAGCCAGCTAGCTAATGTTAGCCACCTTTCTAGAATTCGTAACATGTCATATGTTTTGCAAATTTGTAACAATACGAATTGTAATTTGTAACATATCATACGAAATGGGTAATGGACACGCACAAATGAATACGTAACATATCATACCAAATGGAGTGTCTCAGATTTACATACAGAATAATAAGAAATGCTCTGAGACCAGGTTGGGGTATCATATCTCACTCTGTTTTGGCTAGCACTCTTATTATCTCATATCTTTATATTTCTTCCAGTAAACAAATGCATTAGCGTGCCGCACGATCCTGAGCGTGGCCCTTTGAGTGTATTAAATAAGTTCTCTAATATATGATGACGGATCCGGTAGACTCATAGGTGTCTCCAATACTGAAGAGAGGAATGGGTGTAGCAACAGTGAGTCAGCATTCTAACTCTGTGTGCATCCCAAATGGCCCTATATTCCCTAAATAGTGCACTACTTTTGATCAGAGCCTATGGCCCTCAAAAATAGTGCACTATATAGAGAATAGATTGCCATGACCTTGAGACGCAGCCCAACTTGTGAAACTACTGTATTCAGACCTAAGGAGTGGTTGGTGGTTATTGGTTATGCACACAATGGGGATGGAAGATAGATTGGATAGGACTACAGTTGTCTGCCGGTTGACCTGTAGTGTGTCTAAAATTACAGTTTGTATTCAGTGTCTTCTATGAGTCCTTTTGTATTACAGATTTTACGGTTGCCTGTCAGTGTTTAGCAAACCATTGTCTCGGTTAATTGTGCCAGGTATGCTGTGTAGGCCTATAAAGCATATCATTCAGTTTGTGCTGTTAACAGTGTGTAGGCAAAACATAAACACATGCATACTGTTAATGCTCCCTCAAAGAGAAATTAAAAACACTGAGTGCATCGATGGTCTGCAACGTAGTTCATTCTCAATGCATTTTCCCTCCGCACATGGCTAGCATAACAGCACATACACTATCGTTCAAAAGTTTGGAGTTACTTAGAAATGTCCTTGTTTTTGCAAGATGAGCACATTTTTGTCCATTGAAATAACATCCAATTGATCAGAAATACAGTGTAGACATTGTTCATGTTGTAAATGACTGGCTACTCCTGGCTAACGTCTCTGTCCCGAAGCAAGCACGAGTTAGCCTGGAGCTAGCCTCGAGCTAGGCCCATCTCCTGGCTAGCCAAAGAGGTCCACCAGCCAATTCTTGGGCTACAATACCGCTTTTGCCAATTAGCTTGGACCCTTAACTGCCGTCACGGAGCCCCGCCGATCCATCACGGCTGGTCTGCCGACGTAACCGTCCGAGGTGGTTTCAAAAGGCTTTTCCGTTGCGACTTTGCAGGAAGCCCATCTGCTAGCCCCGTGTCTCCAGCTCGCCTAGCGTAGCAGCGACTACGGAATTGGCTCCCTGACTCATCTAGTGCTACTCATTGGACCCTATGATCACTTGGCTACACATACCACTCCCTAATGTCAATATGCCTTGTCTATTGCTGTTTTGGTTAGTGATTGTCTTATTTCACTGTAGAGCCCCTAGCCCTGCCCAATATGCCTTAGATAGCCCTTTTGTTCAACCCCCCCACACATGCAGTGACTTCACCTGGCTTAACTGGTGCCTCTAGAGACAAAACCTCTCATCGTCACTCAATGCCTAGGTTTACCTCCACTGTACTCACATCCTATCATACCCTTGTCTGTACATTATGCGTTGAAACTATTCTTCCGCGCCCAGAAATCAATTCACATATCTTCAGTTCGTACTGTTACATGACCTAAACTGGGATCTAAGCTAGATGCCCTCAATCTCACACAAATTATTAAGGAACCTACCAGGTACAACCCTAAATCTGTAACCATGGGCACCCTCTTAGACATCATCCTGACCAACTTGCCCTCTAAATGCACCTCTGCTGTCTTCAACCATTTCCGCGGTCAAATGACCACCCCTCATAACTGTCACACGCTCCCTAAAACACTTCAGTGAGCAGTACTTTCTAATCGACCTGGCCTGGGTATCCTGGAAGGATATTGACCTCAGAACTAAGTAGAACTAAGAACAGATACAGCCCTTGGTTCACCCCAGACTTGACTGCCCTTGACCAGCACAAAAACATCCTGTGGCGTTCTGCATTAGCATCGAATAGCCCCCGCAATATGCAACTTGTCAGGAACCAATATACTCAGTCAGTTAGGAAAGCTAAGGCTAGCTTTTTCAAACAGAAATTTGCATCCTGTACCACTAATTCCAAAAAGTTTTGGGACACTGTAAAGTCCATGGAGAATAAGAGCACCTCCTCCCAGCTGCCCACTGCACTGAGGCTAGGAAACACTGTCACCACCGATAATCTATGATAATCGATCATTTCAATAAGAACCTACCCCGGCCAACAGCTCACAACCCCCTGCAGCAACTTGCCCAAGCCCCCCCTGCTTCTCCTTCATCCAAATCCAGACAGCTGATATTCTGAAAGAGGTGCAAAATCTGGATCCCTACAAATCAGCTGGGCTAGACAATCTGGACCCTCTCTTTCTAAAATTATCCACCGAAATTGTTGGAACCCCTATTACTAGCCTGTTCAACCTCTCTTTCGTATCGTCTGAGATCCCCAAAGATTGGAAAGCTGTCGTGGTCATCCCCCTCTTCAAAGGGGGAGACACTCTAGACCCAAACTGTTATAGACCTTTATCCATCCTGCCCTGCCTTTCTTAAATATTCAAAAGCCAAGTTAACAAACAGATCACCGACCATTTCGAATCCCACCGTACCTTCTCCACTATGCAATCTGGTTTCCGAGCTGGTCATGGGCACACCTCAGCCACGATCAAGGTCCTAAACGATATCATAACTGCCATTGATAAAAGACCGTACTGTGCAGCCGTCTTCATCGACCTGGCCAAGGCTTTCGACTCTGTCAATCACGCATTCTTATCGGCAGACTCAATAGCCTTGGTTTCTCAAATGACTGCCTCGCCTGGTTGACCAACTACTTCTCAGAGTTCAGTGTCTCAAATCGAAGGCCCTGTTGTCCAGACCTCTGGCAGTCTCTATGGGGGTGCCACAGGGTTCAATTCTCGGGCCGACTCTTTTCTCTGTATATATCAATGATGTTGCTCTTGCTGCTGGTGATTCTCTGATCCACCTCTACGCAGACGACACCATTCTGTATACATCTGGCCCTTCTTTGGACACTGTGTTAACAAACCTCCAAACACGCTTCAATGCCTTACAACACTCCTTCTGTGGCCTCCAACTGCTTTTAAATGCTAGTAAAACTAAATGCGTGCTCTTCAACCGATTTGTTTCCCGCACCCGCCCGCACGACTAGCATCACTACTCTGGACAGTTCTGACTTAGAATATGTGGACAACTACAAATACCTAGGTGTCTGGTTAGACTGTAAACTCTCCTTCCAGACTCACATTAAGCATCTCCAATCCAAAATCGAATCGGCCTCCTATTTCGCAACAAAGCATCCTTCACTCATGCTGCCAAACATACGCTCGTAAAACTGACTATCCTACTGATCCTTGACTTCGGCGACGTCATTTTACAAAATAGCCCCCAACACTTTACTCAGCAAACTGGATGTAGTCTATCACAGTGCCATCCGTTTTGTCACCAAAACCCCATATACTACCCACCACTGCGATCTGTATGCTCTCGTTGGCTGGCCCTCACTACATATTCGTCACCAAACCCACTGGCTCCAGGTCATCTATAAGTCTTTGATATGTAAAGCCCCGCCTTATCTCAGCTCACTGGTCACCATAGCAACACCCACCCTTAGCATGCGCTCCAGCAGGTATATTTCACTGGTCATCCCCAAAGCCAACACTTACTTTGGCTGCCTTTCCTTCCAGTTCTCTGCTGCCAATGACTGGAATGAATTGCAAAAATCACTAGAGCTGGAGTCTTATATCTCCCTCACTAACTTCAAGCATCAGCTGTCAGAGCAGCTTACCGATCACTGTACCTGTACACAGCCAATCTGTAAATAGCACACCCAACTACCTCATCCCCATATTGTTATGTATCCTCTTGCTTTTTTGCACCCCAGTATCTCTACTTGCACATCATCTGCACATCTATCACTCCAGTGTTAATGCTAAATTGTAATTATTTTGCCTCTATTTATTTCCTTACCCCCTACTATTCTACATTTGCACACACTGTACATATATTTTTCTATTGTGTTATTGACTGTACGTTTGTTTGTAAATCTGTTTTTGTCGCACTGCTTTGCTTTATCTTGGCCAGGTCGCAGTTGTAAATGAGAACTTGTTCTCAACTGCCTACCTGGTTAAATAAAGGTGAAATTAAAAAAACGTGAAGATGCGACTCCGGGATGCTGGCCTTCTAGGCGGAGTTGCAAAGAAAAAGCCATATCTGACTGGCCAATAAAAAGAAAAGATTAAGATGGGCAAAATAACAGACACTGGACAGAGGAACTCTACCTAGAAGGCCAGCATCCCGGAGTCGCCTCTTCACGGTTGACGTTGAGACTGGTGTTTTGCGGGTACTATTTAATGAAGCTGCCAGGTGAGGACTTGTCATGTGTCTGTTTTTCAAACTAGACACTCTAATGTACTTGTCCTCTTGCTCAGTTGTGCACCGGGGCCTCGCATGGACTAGCCTTTATTTCTCAGAACAAGAATAGACTGACAAGTTTCAGAAGAAAGTTCTTGTTTCTAGCCATTTTGAGCCTGTAATCGAACCCACAAATGCTGATGCTCCAGATACTCAACTAGTCTAAAGGACAGTTTTGTTTCTTTAATCAGCACAACCATTTTCAGCTGTGCTAACATAATTGCAAAAGGGTTTTCTAATGATCAATTAGCCTTTTTAAAATTATAAACTTGGATTAGCTAACACAACGTGCCATTGGAACACAGGAGTGATGGTTGCTGATAATGGGCCTCTGTATGCCTATGTAGATATTCCATTTAAAAAATCTGCCATTTCCAGCTACAATAGTCATTTACAACAATAAATGTCTACACTGTATTTCTGATCAATTTGATGTTGGACTACAAGAGAGTTGCAAATGTAGTAGGGGGTAAGGAAATAAATAGAGGCAAAATAATTACAATGTGGTCCCGTGTGGCTCAGTTGGTAGAGCATGGCGCTTGCAACGCCAGGGTTGTGGGTTCATTCCCCACGGGGGGACCAGGATGAATATGTATGAACTTTCCAATTTGTAAGTCGCTCTGGATAAGAGCGTCTGCTAAATGACTTAAATGTAAATGTAATGTTATTTTAATGGACTTTTTTTTGTTGCTTTTCTTTCATAAACAAGAACATTTCTAAGTGACCCCAAACTTTTGAACGGTAGTTTACTTAACCAAACAGGATAAACACTTATCATTCAACATACAGTATGAGTAATATCTTCACTAGTTACCAAACAGGACCTACCTGAATTTTTCCAATAAGAAATGCTTGTTTTTGTTGCAAAACGTTTGCTACGTTGTGCACTAATGAATATACACCCCTGGTTACCTGTGTTTTGTCATGTCCAGCCCGAACGGGCATGTGGCACTGTGTGGATGTGGGTCACTGTGGGGTCAAGCCCATTGAGAACGTGTACAGGTGATCGGTTGCCGGTGCAACTGGTGTCAGCAGTCGTTCCGGTGTCTGAGGCAGTTGGGGCTGGCCTGCTTCATTGCCAATGGCACTGCTGGGCAGGGCTTTTGGGCCCCATGAAAATATATCACATTGGGCCCCACCACCACAGGCCACACCAACCCTGCTGTAACCACACACCTCCAGAACCCAATCAACCCACTCAAAGATTTAAATAATTCTACCTTTGCAGCCTTGCAACTCTCTTGTAGTCCAATATTTACCGACAGTGAGCTGTGAAAATATAACACTGTGCAGACATGCATGCAACATTCTGCATACAGTGGAATTCACTATTTGATGCAAGACTGATACCCTCTATAAGAAATGTGCTGAAGGCCATCTTTTACAGTCTAAATGTAATTTTAATGGTACGATTATTGAATGGAAAATTATTTTAACATTAATGAATGACTTAAAATAAATATAACTTAAATATACATTAACCTCTTCAATTAAATTAACATTATCTATAGAATGATATAACAAACAAAATAATAAAATCAGCAGCAGATTTTTGAGTATACATACCAACTAGAAAATAAGCAGCTGTAAAAGTGGAAATGGAAAACAAAATGGAAATGAAAAGGCCTGATGGTGGTGCTAGAGGAAAGGTCATGGTCACCAAATCAATAGGTTTCTTCCACTTGGGGTCTTGATTGTGCACGACAAATTTTATGGCAATCCAGCCATTACTTTGAGATATCTTGTTCTCAGCCTGTGGGCATTATGTGTGTAGTGATCCAATATCCATAGCCATGCCATTTAACAGTTATCACTGGCCCTTGCTCAGCCTTACTCACCAAGAGCCCAGCGCCGAGCCTTCTTGCTAGCAAAGTCACTGATCAAGTCTTTGAAGTCCAGCTTTCTAGCTAACAGACTTTCAATGGACAGCATGGCAAGACTGCAAAGCCTGTCCTGGGACATAGTGGACCTCAAATAGTTCAAATAAAAATCAGTTTTAGCTTACTGAAAGCTCTCTTGCCACCAGCAACAGTCACAGGCAGTGTGCAAAATATACATAAAGCAATGCACACTTCTCCAAAAATGCTTTGCAGCTGCATCTTACAAATTGCATTCAAGAGACCAAGACGGGACAAGTTAGGGGGGAAAGTGGCAGCATATACAGCGTTCAGGTGTCTTACTTCATTTTGAAACTCAGGTGTAAGATCTCTAGAATACTTCATGATCAGTGGTTGGCACACAGAAGGGACTTTATCCTCACTAATCTGCCCAACCTTCAGAACAGCAGAAAATTATTCTACAATTTTTGCAGTGGTGTGGAACCCAGTGTCTAAGTCACTTATGATGACGTCCATGGCAGTAAAAAAACGATGTGTTCTGAAACACCATTGCTGCACTGTCCTGAGCTGTCTCTTCTTGAGAGGTCTCATCATGGAATCTCTTCCTTTTCCTCTGGCGGCTGTGTTTCTTGCTAAATTGAGGTGCAACATCCATTTGCGTAGCAATCACTGTTGCCTTAGACAGGAGAAACTCCCATCGTCTTTAGGGACGGCAGGTAGCCTAGAGCGTTGGGCCAGTAACCGAAAGGTTGCTAGATCGAATCCCTGAGCTGACAAGGTAAAAATCTGTCGTTCTGCCCTCATTGTAAATAAAAATGTGTTCTTAACTGACTTGTAAATAAGAATTTGTTCTTAACTGACTTGCCTAGTTAAATAAAATATATAAATATATATGTTAGAGCCTGGATCTCTTCCTTTTTAAGGCTCTGATTTTGGCTGCCTCTATGTCAAGTGAGATTTTTCCTGACTGGAGAATCACATTCCTGTCCTCAATGCCTAGCATTACCTGCAATTATGCCAACTGACATTGTCATTCAACACAATGCTGCTCACCTCCTTCTTCAGTTGGGAGTAGGGCTGGTTTGGGGGGGATGGGTTTGACAGGCCTGTTGAGCATGATGCTGCATCTGTTGAGCCTGGCACCAGGCAGGGGCTGGGACAACTGATTTAGTATGAATAGCTTGCTAAAAGTTTGCCTGCATTGATTAAATGTCGACTGAAAGAGGAGCGAAATGTAAACACTCTGAATTTTCTGTTTAGATATTAAGTAACTAATGTTAGGGGAGCAAAAGGTAGGCTATGGACTAAGCTAGCAGGTTAATTCCCACCACTCACGGACTACACCCACCTTCCTTTGTGAAAAGTTGGGTGACATACTGTCGCCCTTTCTTTCCTTTCGTTTTTGGAAGCCTGATTTTTCTTTAGGAAACTGAGACCTGATGCTCCACCGGCACTCCTCACTCGAGCAAGTAACGTTCGCGCCTGGTTTGGGGGCAGGACCGAACCATTAGATGTAAATATATGGGGGGGGGGGGGGGGGGGGGGTTGTGCAATACGGAGGCTCTCTGGATGTTTACTTTTCGCCGAAAAGAAAAATAAACCGTTTTATTAGTACATTGTAAAAAAAATATTATATTAATGATATGTTAAAAAAAAAGATTAACCTATGTTCTAATTTTCAGTCACAGGCGCCACTATCCCCCCCCATCCTCCCCATACGGCGCCCCTGCTGCTGGGGCTCCCATTTCCCTCAGATCTCTTAGTCTGCCACTCCCCTGGTACTGAGAATGAGGCTAGCAGAGCAGCACGCCCTTGAAGACAAGACACCACTTAGTTGAGGTCTCTACAGTGCTGTTGTATGAAAGGAGTTATTAATCATTTAAGTTGCTGTCACTATGGTGAAATTACTACCTTTTTTCACCTGAAAGTAGAGTAAGGTTTTATTTTTTTTATTGAATATCCCGAAACATACAATATACTTGCAGTGAAGCCGCTCAACAACTACACCACACCAGTCATCCACCAGACTCCCATTCAGTGACACACACATCCAGGGTCAATGCCCTGCTCAAGGGCACGTTGACCGATCTCACACCAGGCCAAAAAAAACATGAACGCGAACCCTCCAAGATCCCCCCCACAGTTCACCAACAGCTGTCCCTGAACCATTCGAGACCCCCCCCAATTCATTTCATTCCCCACCCCCAAGAACCCCCAATGCACCAACAACCAAGAAAATGAACTAAAGAGGAAAAAGACAGAAGAAAACAGCAAACAACAATGCAAAAAAACAAAAAAAAACAAAGGACATCAAGGACAACTAAAATCATAACAGTAATGCCAACTGTATATGTTTGTGTGCATGCCTGGCACTATTCCATGTATGTGTGTGTGTTCTTGAATGTGTTTATTTGAATGAGTGTGTGTATATGCATGTGTACGAACACCTGCACGGCATCAGCCTCAGGCAAACCGGCATTAGCTGTAAAAACACTGCCCCTCAGTGTCAGCAGAGGAAAATTAGGATTGAGGTGTGCCTCATATGGTACTTAGTTGACAATTTAGTAGGCTAAACAAGTTGGCTAAACAGTCAATTAATGACCATATTTTTATTTATTTTATTCAACCTTTTATTTAACTAGGCAAGTCAGTTAAGAACAAATTCTTATTTACAATGACGGCCTACCCAGGCCAAACCCGGACGATGCTGGGACAATTGTGCGCCACCCCATGGGGTGATTCAGCCTGGATTCAAACCAGGGACTGTAGTGATGCCTCTAGCACTGAGATGCAGTGCCTTAGACCACTGCACCACTCGGGAGTCTGTATTAAGGCTAATGAGGAGCACTTATACAGTAACTGTTTTGCAGCCTAATAAAAGTAAATGATTATAGGTGTTCAGGGCTTTGTGTCCTTTGTCTATGCAAGGAGATTACACAGAGTAACTGTATCTATCTTAACTTGATCTATCAAGTACTACTCACTAAGCAACAATGTTTGTTTTATAGAGTTGAGTGACAGTTGAACAATGCGTGTGGCATTCCATTAAGCTGAGTTATACGAGGTGGACGGACAGCTTCAAGAGGGTCCTCTCTCTCGCCAACCGAAATGAACACTGAATCGTCCCGGGCAACAGACACGCTTCAAACCCTGTGCTTCAAACAAACAAATGACGGCGGAAAGAAATAAGGCAGCGGTAACCAGGCAACCATTCTTTGAGAGGTGATGGGGCCCTTGTGTAGTGATGTCCACTCTCGGGAACAAACGGACTAACAAAGACATGGACAGATGGAAGGTCTTGTGTCCTATTGTGGCTACCCAGGGACATTCATTCATTTTTCAGTGGCATGTAATGAAGACGCTACATATCATAGAAATTGAGTAGATCGGCCAATGACACGATCTGCACATGGTCTGTGTAGGCTGCGACTCATTTGAAAATATACTCCGACTCAAGTATGCCAAAAATGTTTTGCATGCCAGCAATCAGCTTTTCAAGATGTTTAACTTTCAAAATACTGAAATACAGCCGTTATGATGCATGTTATAATTTTATAACTTGATTGCTGAAATACAACCCATTTTGGGACTATATCAACCATGGGCTAGTGAAACATACCAAAATGTAGTTTTTGGGGTGGATTTTTCCTTTAAAGGCAGGTGCTATAGTTGCTCTCCTGGCTTTCCTTCACTGTTCTGGGATCAGCTTCCATATTCTAATCATATCTGTGACCATTATGAGTTAAACATGATGCCACAAAACATGTTAGGACTCAAAAGTAGCTCTTCAAGGGGTATGGATGTCCTTGGACAGTCAGCTGTTTTTTTTTTTTTTTTGAGGTCTTCTCCTCCTTTTCCCTCATTTGTCCTTCATCCCCTGTTCCCGTCGTCATCTCTCTTTTGATGGCATGCTGGTTAAAGGTCACATTCTCACTAGTGATATTGGAGGCTATTTTTGAAATGCCTCAGAGGCATGAGAGAATGAAAGTGAGTTTCTAGGGACCCTGCTATAAATGGGGAAAACTCAAATGACTGTGCTACAGGCAAAGTGTCGCTATATTTAGGCCAACTGTTGCCTTTTTATTTGTGTCAGTAATTAATACTAGCTGTACCTCTAGGTCATCTACCGCACGCACCACTTACAACAGTCTTCTGAAATTGTTGTCCACTGTATTAGTTTCTTGGTAACACATAAAAAATTACTTTCTTGAATAAGCATCCTTTATAAACCTTTATAAAAAAATAAATAATAATTAACAGTTTTTATTTCCATTAGTCCTTTTTAGTTTGTTGTCTGTTGGAAAGCGAAAGAACAAGTGTTTGGTCCTAACTGAATGTGTCTGGACCACATCCTGGTTCTAGGCTCCTCTTTTCTGTTAACTTTCTGAACCCATTTTCAAACACACCTCTTCCTGTAGCACAGTGTTGAAATATGCTTTTAAAAGGCTCGACGGATGTCAAACTGGCTTAGATCTCAGGTCCCATCTTTAGCACCACTGCATAACAAAGTCTCGTTCTTACAGCTCTATGATGTCATACAGTGGATGTTTTATAGGAGTTTCCTAATCTGACCTTTGCTCCCGCTTTATGTGGCTGAGAGCTTGGACCTTAAAATAGGACTTGATGTGGGTAAAGGTTCCTGTTATCACAATGTTTCTGATGTCACGTCAGTTGAGCTACATCCCTCAACCCATCATCCATGAAGTAGGCTCTACTGCCTGTTGTCTTGGTCTTAATATACTCTCCCTATTTTCCCTTTGCCTTATTTCCCTCCTTCCTTTCCCTCTTCTCCGTTCTCATTTTCCTTCCAGGACTCAGACTTTGTGTGTCTGGAGTTTGACGAGGCGAAGGTGAACCAGGTGTTGAAGAAGATGGCAGACATCCAGGAGAGCGTCGACGCCATCGTACACCGCAGCTAGGGTCTAAATTTCTGTGTGAAATAGGAGAGAAACGTCCCTGTTCTGTAAAAACAATAAGTGGTTTCCTGTAATTTCTTTTCATTCTTTAACTTGGACAGAAAACATTAGCCTGCCATGTAGCAGACAGGAAAACTATGCATTATAGATGTATCTTTATACCTTATTTACTGTACACACTGGCTAGCTCATTTCTTACAGTAAGTCCTATCTGTTGAGTCTAACAAAGGGGATATTGTTCTATCACTGCTAGAGAAAACTTGCTGTTTTGTGGCTGGAAGACTTATTTTCACGTACAGAACATACAGTACTGTTATGCTTGATTTACAATTAGTCCAATGTCCATTTTGTACATACCTGTTGCCATTCCAGACAGTGACACATTGATATTTTCAGTTTAAGGCTAGTAAACCTAACATCCCCTTGCTTAATGTTGGGCAGACAACTTGTACGATATCGTTGTTCCCAAAGGAGCTGCTTCTTTCCACACTATTTCTAGCCCCTCAACATTCCGGCTGCCTGACCTGGCCTGAACTTTCTGTACTGGGCACAGACCAGGGGTGTAGGCTGTTCAGTGAGGTGAGACATTCACAATATTGCAAGTAGAAATAGAACTGACAAGATTTGCTATTCTACATGATAGACAAGCCTATCTGTTGTACATGCAAAATAATGATCTGATTATGTTGTATGGTTGCACCCTCCTGGACAGGCCCACATGCTGTCTCAATTGGCCCAATGTCTTAAATATCCTTATTTTCTTGTCTCACTTATTTTGTATTGATTGGAAAGACTTTTGATTGTTGAAAAGCAAAATGATGGAGAGTATCTGGTCCTTTGAACTGTCAGTGATCATAAAAGAGAAAACGAACATTTATTCATCCATAGTGATGTCATAAAGATGAATTTGTACAATAAAGGTTAGATCTGGGACGATAAACTAAAAATGGTTGATACTGACCGAAACGATATTTATCTCCAACATTTTACTGATATTGATAATAACGATAAGTAGCCTTTACTAGAGGAATGCGTAGTTTAAAAAAATCAGTAAGTCTGCTAATATACGCTATTTCTAACTGGATAATTGATAGCTACAACATTCAAAGTAGTAGTTTTTAAGGGTAATACAAAATAAGTAACTGGTGCACATTCATGTTATCAATTCATTGTTCAGTTTGTCATTATCGTGATAATTCAGTCAATTTATCGTGATTTGTCCATATCGCCCAGCTCTAATGAAAGGTCCATGTCATCTTGTTACCCCCATTTGCAGAATGGGATATCAACCCACACTTTGGATCAGGTGTTAAAATGTTTCATTAAACTGTAACAAAATGTATCAAAGCCTGCTTTTCATGTTGTCTTTGTAATGAATAAACCAAAGTTAAAGGACCCCCACACTTCTTTCTGTGTCGTCCGCATTCCAAGAACCATAGGTCTCCTCAGTATCTTTTCCTCCTCGATTCTTCCTGTTCAAAATCTGTACGGTAGCTATAGCATTACTGTTTGACAACCAAGTCGACTTGCACGGACTGGCACTTTTGCCTCTGAAGTGAGGAGGGGTGGCTGGCTTCCTGGCAGGGAAGAGAATGACACTCGAGGCTTTGATGAAGTGGGGGAAGTTGATTCATACACACCCTTTGCGTGACAGCACCATTGACAGGGAGCTGACTGGGTCTGAGAGGACAGATACACCCACGTACATAAGGACACACCCTCCTTGTAAAGTGATAGGACGATTTCAGGCCTTATCTTGGAGCAACTTTAATGCGGTTGTGTTGACATGATGATTGTGGTCACAAGGGACGGTGATGAGACCAACAGGTCGGGAAGATTTTGTGGTTTACTCATCTGCCGTGAGCTGAGCTGATCTGTAGTCCCTATAACCCACTAGTCTTCTGGTGTACATTCACACCCTCTCGTCGTCAACTAAGTAACCAAAGTCGGATTTGAAATCCAGTCATCGTCAACTCCGTAACCCGAAGAGAAACCCAGCACCCTAGCCAAACGCCTCAGTCTGGAGGTGTCAGCCTTACATGTGACCTGGAGGTTCCATTTGACAATTGCATTAAACTGGATGTGGATTAGACAACAGACAGCTACAGGTCATACTGTAACAATCTAGAACTCAACGTTGGTTTTATTTGGACGTTCACCAGAGTTCAAAATGGATTTGTTTTGTAACACTTTAATAATGAGTGGGCTTTGACTAAGGACTAGTGCAGGGGCGTGTGATGGTTTAGGCTTGAAAGTGCTTGCTGACGAAACCATGACTTCAGACTCCCCGCTTAAATCCCTGGGTGCCTCCCAAATGACATCCTATTTAAAATATAGTGCACTACATTTGACTAGGCCCATAGGGCTCTGGTCAAACGTAGTGCACTGTGTAGGGAATAGGGTGCCATTTGGGACTCAAACACATTCAATTAGCAGTTATAAATAAGTCAGACTGAGTTCTAGTAATTATGGCATCGGTCCATGTTTACGACAGGCGATTTAAAGAAATTGACTTTCCAGCTAACCCAATTTTACCAGCCTGTAGTCATTCTTTTGTGTTTTGAGTCTGCCTTGTATTTAGAGGCAAGCAGCAAGGGTTCTACCTCCCATGCGCGTTCCTCGTCTTTTCATCGTGTTAGTGTATGTTAGATGGGGTCCACTGCATTAGCAGATAGTGGAGGACACCATGGTAACGGTGGTTGTTGTGGTTACTCAGAGCTCACCAATCTCATACGGCTTCCGGTCTGTCCAACTCCGATTAGTATGCAAAATGTGACAGCGTTAAATCTTATGCATCTTTTTGGCACCTGAACAACATGGATAACCCAAACATCTCGATGCAGCTGGCACCTAAGCACTAATGATTTCCTTGGACAGGCCCAGGAGTGGACAAGATGAGGATGCTTTTTCAATTTGACATGATCTCCTGATAGAGATAATTTTGCACGAATACACAAGGCCCTGTACTATTGCTAAATACGGTTGTCACTCTTCATTTGAGTGCTTAATACCACACAATACCAGTTATGAACGAGCATGACAACTGTACTACAGTCCTGCCAAATACAGGTGGGGCGGTGACACTCAAAGTTTAATCTAGTTAATATGTAAATGAGCAAGACTGTGTGTGTGTGTGTGTGTGTGTGTGTGTGTGTGTGTGTGTGTGTACAGAAACCGGAGTTGACTATTGAACTGGGAAATCAGGAACTGTGAGAGGCTTGAAATGAATTTAATTGCGGTGTCACTTCCTTTCAGAGAGTCTAAATGGTGTTAGGTTCATTGGAGAACACAGGGCTTTTGCCATTCTCAAGTAAAGAAAAAGCTCACACCACCTCAACTTCCCTCTTCCCTGAAGGGTGAAACTGCCAGAGGGACACTGCTGAAAAAGTTATGTTAAGAGGACTTACTATAAGATTACTGTAAAGACAAAGTTCAGATGTGTGAGGCAGAGATAGTGTACCGGAAACACCTGTAGTCCTGAATCACCGGCCAAAACCTATACATAAGAGGATTTACTTTCTAAAACATTTCATCCAATATTACATCCTACTATACTTCATTGAAGTCTGCAGCCAGTTTTGTTTAGTCATTCATTTGAAAACTATGTCTTACTGTATAGAGCATTGAATTGTGTATATGAAAGCCTATCGCTTACAGTATACAAAACATTAAGAACACCTGCTCTTTCCATGACCGACTGACCAGGTGAATCCAGGTTAAAGCTATGATCCTTTATTGATGTCACTTCAATCGGTGAAGATGACGGGGAGGAGACGGATTTAAAGAAGGATGTTTAAGCCTTGAGACATGGATTGTGTATCTGCTCCAGTTTCAACTGTTCTGCTTGCGGCTATGGAACCCTGACCTGTTCACCGGACGTGCTACCTGTCCCAGACCTGCTGTTTTCAACTCTCTAGAGACAGCAGGAGCGGTAGAGATACTCTTAATGATCGGCTATGAAAAGCCAACTGACATTTACTCCTGAGGTGCTGACTTGCTGCACCCTCGACAACTACTGTGATTATTATTATTTGACCATGCTGGTCATTTATGAACATTTGAACATCTTGGCCATGTTCTGTTATAATCTCCACCCGGCACAGCCAGAAGAGGACTGGCCACCCCTCATAGCCTGGTTCCTCTCTAGGTTTCTTCCTAGATTTTGGCCTTTCTAGGGAGTTTTTCCTAGCCACCGTGCTTCTACACCTGCATTGCTTGCTGTTTGGGGTTTTAGGCTGGGTTTCTGTACAGCACTTTGAGATATCAGCTGATGTAAGAAGGGCTATATAAATAAATTTGATTTGATTGATTTGTATGTGTGCCACTCATAGGGTGACTGGGCAAAACAAAATATTTATGTGCCTTTGAACAGGTTATGGTAGTAGGTACCAGGCACACCGGTTTGAGTGTGTCAAGAACTGCAATGCTGCTGGGGTTTTCATGCTCAAGTTTCCTATATGTATCAAGAATGATCCAACACCCAAAGGATATCCAGCCAGCTTTACACAACTGTGGGAAGCATTGGAGTCAACATGGGCCAGCATCCCTCTGGAACACTTTCGATACCTTCTTAATGTGTTCTTAATGTTTTGTACACTGTATATACTCTCTATCTACCCATATCAAGATACAAACAACACACATAATTATGGAGTCCACATATGAACTTGGGACCGCAAGCTCATAAAATAGATGGTAATCACAGTAGAGCTTTTGGTTCTGTAAAGGCAAGACAGAAACGAAGGTTGACGTTTATTGTCATGAATCTTGCTCTGGAGGCAGAACTGAACGAATTCTACCAGCTGCAAAGTACAAATTGGATAAGTGGGTTCGCCAATTAATATTTTTTGCAATATCTTTTTTTTAAATGGAGAAAAAAATTAAGAGTGCAGATTATTGTATGGCACAACATACACACGTTTTTGAGAAAGATAATTAGAAAAATAAAATGTTGAGGAAATGTATTTATTGGTTTCTTTTCATTTTGATAAGTGTTGAAAATTTAATGAATTGAAGGTTATTTGTTGATGTGAAAATTGGGGTGGGGTCAAGAGAAATTATTGTAAAAAATGTAATCCCTAGAAATTCTGGTGGAAAAAATGGTGTCCTCGCTGAAAAAGTTTGAATAACACTGCATTAGGGTTATCGGTGTGGTTAAGGTTAGGTTAAAAATCCAATTGTATGATTTTGTGGCTGTGACAGCTATAGTAACCACTCTGCAGAGCTGCCCCCAGGGCAAGATTCGTGACAATAAATGCCAACCTTCGACAGAAACACTGTAATAACTGAGTTGACTGGGGGAGGGTGATATGAAGATGTCATTGTCAGTAAACCTCAATTACAAACAACATTAAGTGAAAACATATGTGAAGCCAGGTATCCTATGCATTCAGCTGAATTCGCTCATTTAATTCTGTCTCTGTACACTTGTATAGGGAGGAAAATGAAAGTTCTCTACCTTGGTTTTATAATATGAGATGTCTAATCACATGGTCTCCCAAAATATTCAGTAAAGTATATCCCCTAAGTTAATATCAAAGGCCTACATCACATAATTCAAGGAGGAGTCGTGCCCCTCAAACGTTACCCAGAAAAAAATACGAATATTATTTTTTCTCCCAATGATCTGAACGCCGGCTGAAATGTTCCTCTTCCTGAAAATGCGGAAGGTGTGAGTAGAAGTCAAGATCAGAGAGGAACACAGACACAGAGCGTTACTAAGGCGTATTCTTTCTCTCTCTTTTTGGCAAGGCATTGACTTTCACCTTGCACAGGACTTCTACTATGATCTATGAAATATTATTAAACTAACATGGATTGCTTATAGTGAGCATAGGCGCCTCACTCTAAAGTTACGCTTCTTGTAACTATTTGCGGAAAAAGGATCATATTCATATAGACTCGTTTTGTAGGCTACACTATAGGCTTTGCGCCAAGATGTGGTGGACTCCTTTGAATGGAAACTTTGCTATTCAGGTAAAGTATAGCAACCAGGTTTAGAGAATACATGCTGTTTACCATTTTGGTTAGCACATTATAACTTAGAAGACCATTCATTGCGTTTGAGTCCTGGGGCTATAGCAGAAATTATATTATATTCTAACATTGCAACGCCACCATAGCTACGTATGCCAGATAGAAAAACATATGAATGTTATTAATTTTGCTTCCATCACTTTTGCTCCAATAAATACTAGTATTTGATCAATGTTAGATTATATAATAATGAATCATCATTACTTTAACCATGAATAAAACACTGTTTCTAGAGGAAAATATGACAGTGACTTAGTTAATCACCTGTAATGAACATAGTAACTGTTGATAATAACTTCATAATGGGTCGTTCCATGTCATTTCATCAAGCCATGACATCCACTATCTCAAATTGTTTCTGTAGTTAGAAACAGATAAGATTCCTGCAACATTATTTTCTTGAAATATAGTTTGATCTCTGAGAAATTAAGCTAATTAATTGAACCCAAATGGGCCCTTTTAATTCATGGGATTCATATAATATTCGAAATTATAATAGCTTACATTTGAAAACAGTTAGTATTTGAAACAGTGGTCAACAAAAACAAAGCATTGGTTGCTGTCATACCTTGTCAACAGACTGTTTACTGGGTAAGGAAATCAATGTCCTTTTGTAAATTGGGTAAATTCCAAACCAAGTTTTATTAGTCACATGCGCCGAATACAACAGGTGTAGACCTTACAGTGAAATGCTTACTTACGAGCCCCTAACCAACAATGCAGTTAAAAAAAATATGGATAAGAATAAGAAATAAAAGTAACAAGTAATTAAAGAGCAGCAGTGAAAAAACAATAGCGAGACTATATACAGGGGAGTACCGGTACAGAGTCAATGTGCAGGGGCACTGGTTAGTTGAGGTACATGTAGGTATATGTACGTATATGTACATGTAGGTAGAGTTATTAAAGTGACTATGCATAGATGATAACAACAGAGAGTAGCAGCGATGTAAAAGAGGGGGGGAAATGCAAATAGTCTGGGTAGCCATTTGATTAGGTGTTCAGGAGTCTTATGGCTTGGGGGTAGAAGCTGTTTAGAAGCCTCTTGAACCTTGCCGTGCGGTAGCAGAGAGAACAGGACGTGTACTGCGTACTAGGGTGGCTGGAGTCTTTGACAATTTTTAGGGCCTTCCTCTGACACCGCCTGGTATAGAGGTCCTGGATGGCAGGAAGCTTGGCCCCAGTGATGTACTGGACCATTCGCACTACCCTCTGTAGTGCCTTGCCGTCAGAGGCTGAGCAGTTGCCATACCAGGCAGTGATGCAACCAGTCAGGATGCTCTCGATGGTGCAGCTGTAGAACATGTTGAGGATCTGAGGACCCATGCCAAATCTTTTCAGTCTCCTGAGGGGGAATAGGTTTTGTCGTGCCCTCTTCACGACTGTCTTGGTGTGCTTGGACAATGTTAGTTTGTTGGTGATGTGGACACCAAGGAACTTGAAGCTCTCAACCTGCTCCACTGCAGCCCTGTCGATGAGAATGGGGGCGTGCTCGGTCCTCTTTTTCCTGTAGTCCACAATCATCTACATTGTCTTGATCACGTTGAGGGAGAGGTTGTTGTCCTGGCACCACACTCCTCCCTATTTTTTATTTTATCTAACCTTTATTTAACTAGGCAAGTCAGATAAGACTTGCGGGGGCAAGAACAAATTATTATTTACAATGACGGCCTAGGAAAAGTAGGTTAACTGCCTTGTTCAGGGGCAGAATTACATATTTTTAACATTGTCAGCTCGGGATTCGATCTAGCAACCTTTCGGTTACTGGCCCAACGCTCTAACCACTAGGCTACCTGCCGCCCCTATAGGCTGTCTCGTTGTTGTCGGTGATCAGGCCTACCACTGTTGTGTCATCTGCAAACTTAATGATGGTGTTGGAGTCGTGCCTGGCCGTGCAGTCATGAGTGAACAGGGAGTACAGGAGAGGACTGAGAATGCACCCCTGAGGGGCCCCTGTGTTGAGGATCAGTGTGGCGGATGTGTTGTTACCTACCCTTACCACCTGGGGGTGGCCTGTCAGGAAGTCCAGGATCCAGTTGCAGTGGGAGGTGTTTAGTCCCACGGTCCTTAGATTATTGATGAGCTTTGAGGGCACTATGGTGTTGAATGCTGAGCTGTAGTCAATGAATAGCATTCTCACATAGGTGTTCCTTTTGTCCAGGTGGGAAAGGGCAGTGTGGAGTGCAATAGAGATTGCATCATCTGTGGATCTGTTGGTGCAGTATGCAAATTGGAGTGGGTCTAGGGTTTCTGGGATAATGGTGTTGATGTGAGCCATGACCAGCCTTTCAAAGCACTTCATGGCTATAGACGTGAGTGCTACGGGTCGGTAGTCATTTAGGCAGGTTACCTTAGTGTTCTTGAGCACAGGCACTATGGTGGTCTGCTTGAAACATGTTGGTATTACAGACTCGGAGAGGTTGAAAATATCAGTGAAGACACTTGCCAGTTGGTCAGCGCATGCTTGCAGTACACGTCCTGGTAATCCGTCTGGCCCTGCGGCCTTGTGAATGTTGACCTATTTAAAGGTCTTACTTACATCGGCTATGGAGAGCGTGATCACACAGTCTTCTGGAACAGCTGGTGCTCTTATGCATGTTTCAGTGTTATTTTCCTCGAAGCAAGCATAGAAGTAGTTTAGCTCGTCTGGGGGGCTCGTGTCACTGGGAAGCTCTCGGCTGTGCTTCCCTTTGTAGTCTGTAATGGTTTGCAAGTGCTGCCACATCCGACGAGTGTCGGAGCTGGTGTAGTACGATTCGATCTTAGTCTTGTATTGACGCTTAGCCTTTTTGATGGTTCGTCGGAGGGCAAAGCGGGATTTCTTATAAGCTTCCGGGTTAGAGTCCCGCTCCTTGAAAGTGGCAGCTCTAGCCTTTAGCTCAGTGCGAATTATCCCTTTAACATTGCGGGGGGGGGGGTTCTTCAAACTTTGTTCACCTAATAGCAAGAACAGCACCATCTAGTGGTCAGAACCTGGTAATATCAGGATGTAGGATGGGACATAAACAACTTCAATGACTAATTTATCAGTACAGGGAAAGAAACATCACCATAATAATTGTCAGACACATAGAACAGATACTATATAGTCGTTGTTGCGGTGGGATTGGTGTGGGGTGTGGGGGTCCGAGGGTGGCTTTTGACTATTCCCCTGGATGGTGTCGAAATCCACTTCCTTTTTGTGGTGGTACGACCCAAATCTAACCACATACGCTATTGAAACTGTAAAAGCCAATTAGAGAGCTGTTAAAACAATAACATGAGGCACGTACAGTACATATACATTTCAATTAAGACATCTAAGCCTTTAAAGTGTACATAACATTGCGAACACCTGCTCTTTCCATGACGTAGACTGACCAGGTGAATCCAGGTGGAAGAAAGATATGGTCACTTATTGATGTCACTTTTTAAATCCACTTCAGTCAGTGTACAGTGCATTCGGAAAGTATCTATAAAGTACTTTTCCCACGTTTTGTTACGTTACAGCCTTATTTGAAAATTGATTCAATAAAAATGTTTCCTCATCAATCTACAAACAATACCCCATAATGACAAAGCGAAAATAAAAAACAGAAATGACTTATTTACATATGTATTCAGACCCTTTGCTATGAGGCTCGAAATTGAGCTCAGGTGCATACAACTTGATTGGAGTCCACCTGTGGTAAATTCAATTGATTGGACATGATTTGGAAAGGCACATACCTGTGTATAACGTCCCACAGTTGACAGTGCAGAGCAAAAACCAAGCCATGAGGTTGAAGGAATTGTCCGTAGAGCTCCGAGACAGGATTGTGTCGAGGCACAGATCTGGGGAGGGGTACTGAAAAATTGAAGGTCCCCAAGAACACACTGGACTCCATCATTCTAAAATGGAATACGTTTGGAACCACCAAGACCCTTCCTAGAGCTAGCCAGCCGGCCAAACTGAGCAATCGGGGGAGAAGGGCCTTGGTCAGGGAGGTGACTGGTCACTCAGACAGAGCTCCAAAGTTCCTCTGTGGAGATGGGAGAACCTTCCAGAAGAACAACCATCTTTGCAATCAGGCCTTTATGGTAGAGTGGCCAGACGGGAGCCACTCCTCAGTAAAAGGCACAAAACAACCCGCTTGGAGTTGACCAAAAGGCACCTAAAGACTCTCAGACCATGAGAAAGAAGATTATCTGGTGTGATGAAACCAAGATTGAACTCTTTGGCCTGAATGCCAAGCGTCACGTCTGGAGGAAACCTCGCACCATCCCTAGGGTGAAGCATGGTGGTGGCAGGATCATCTTGTGGGGATGTTTTTCAGCGGCAGGGACTGGGAGACTAGTCGGGATCGAGGGAAGCTGAATGGAGCAAAGTACAGAGAGATCCTTGATGAAAAGTCCTGAGCACTCTGGAGCAGGTTAAGAGTGGGGCGAAGTTTCACCTTCCAACAGGACGACGACCCTAAGCACACAGCCCAGACAATGCAGCAGTGGCTTCGGGATAAGTCTCTGAATGTCCTTGAGTGGCCCAGCCAGAGCCCAGACTTGAACCAGATAAAATATCTCTGGAGAGACCTGAAAATAGCTGTGCAGCGATGCTCCCCATTCGACCTGATAGAGCTTAAGAGGATGTGCAGAGAAGAATGGGAGAAACTTCCCAAATACAGGTGTGCCCAGCTTGTAGCGTCATACCCAAGAAGACTCAAGGCTGTAATCGCCGCCAAAGGTGCTTCAACAAAGTACTGAGTAAAGGGTCTGAATACTTATGTAAATGTGTTATTTCCGTTTTTTATTTTGAATGAATTTGCAAAAACGTATAAAAACCTGTTTTTTCTTTGTCATTATGGGGTATTGTGTGTAGATTGCAAAAAAAAATGTAATCAATTTTAGAACAAGGCTGTAATGTATCAAATGCACTGGAGATGAAGGGGAAAAACAGGTTAAAGAAGGATTTTTAAGCCTAGAGACAATTGAGACATGGATTGTGTATGTGTACCATTCAGGGGGTGAATGGGCAAGACAAAAGATTTAAGTGCCTTTGAAGAGGGTATGGTAGTGGGTGTCAGGCGCACCCGTTTGTGTCGAGAACTGGAACACTCCTGGGGGTTTCACACTCAACAGTTTCCTGTGTGTATCAAGAATGGTCCACCACCTAAGGACATCTAGCCAACTTGACACAACTGTGGGAAGCATTGGAGTCAACATGGGCAAGCGTCCCTGTGGAATGCTTTCAACACCTTGTCGAGCTGTTCTGAGGGCAAAAGGGGGTGCAACTCAATATTAGGAAGGTGTTCCTAATGTTTTGTACACTCAGTGTGTGACCAGTATAGTCTACATAATAGGGTCTCAGTCTGTGTTTTCATTGAGTACCTGATTCCTAGCGGTTGCTCATCTAATAGCATTAGGAGGACGGGGAGAGAGAGGCAGTCATTTCTGGAGATATGGAACACTAGGCAGAACCACTGACTTAAACAGGTTTTGGGGCCTAATGGATCCCAGGGGGAAATTCACCATAGCAACCAAATGGTTATGAAGGGATACTGTCAAAATCCTTTGTCTGTTGCGTATTCTTCACTGACAGGGTAAGTAATGGTTCAGAGGGAGACGTGTGGACATGTGCTGAGGAGGCCACACACACACACTGTACACTCCAACTGTACACTCCATCCATCTCAAACCTGTTGCTCCATATGTAGGCCTATGCCTATTAGTAAATCAATGTTTTCCTTTGTATTCACTGAGGGAACATTGAGAGGCACTCTATTCTCCATTATCTCCATTTATAACACCCCAGAGCCCACAAAAGAGACTCCTTGTGGGTGTCTTCAACCAGGCTAGCGCTCCATAATAACCATGAAAACACATGTATATTTCTTTGGTTGCTATGTATATTTCTCCCCTGTCATGCCTAATGTCCCTCGAGTTAACAGTTAGCATGCCCCTTTCCCCATTCACTTGTTGTCACTTTTACATCATTGGCTTACATCACTAGAGGTACATAGTAACCTTTGAAATGTATATAATTCACATGTAAACTCCCCCAACGTATTTATTTGGACAGTGAAGCTAAACTTAAAGTGCTGAACTTAAAATGTGGCTCTATACTCCAGCATTTTGGATTTGAAATCAAATGTTCTAAATGAGGCGACAGTACAGAACATCACCTTTTATCTGTTTTACCGTTTAGAAATTAAAGCACTTTATGTATCAGGCCCCCCATTGGGAATGTATCAGAAGTATTTGGACAAATTCACTTATAGTGTATTGGATTTAGTCAAATGTTTAGTATTTGCTCCCCTATTCATAGCAGGAAATAACTACATAAATACTACTACCACACTACATCAAGCATGTGACTCTACAAACTTGTTGATGGTAAGAGGTTAGCATGTTTTGGGGGCATGACCTTTGTGCTTCTGTAACTTTCTCTCTCATCATTATTCACGATACGCGATAATCCGTCATCATGGTAGCATCTACATTAATGTAGAAGTGTTCAGAAACATATTCTATTCTTATTTAGAATTAAAGTGACTCCAAAATGACACAATACATTATTTACCATTTATTTCTATTGGTCACAACATCATCTGAAACACACAAAAAACCTGGAAAATATATCCAACACGTTTGTAGAGTCACAAGCTTGATGTAGTGTGGTAGGATTTTGATTTGATTTATTAGGATTCCCACTAGCCGACACCAATGGCGACAGCTAGTCTTACTGGGGTCCAACATATAACACAAAAGACATTACAGACAAAAGACTTTACAATTTACATACAGTGGGGCAAAAAAGTATTTAGTCAGCCACCAATTGTGCAAGTTCTCCCACTTAAAAAGATGAGAGAGGCCTGTAATTTTCCTCATAGGTACACTTCAACTATGACAGACAAAATGAGAAGAAAAAATCCAGAAAATCACATTGTAGGATTTTTAATGAATTTATTTGCAAATTATGGTGGAAAATAAGTATTTGGTCACCTACAAACAAGCAAGATCTCTGGCTCTCACAGACCTGTAACTTCTTCTTTAAGAGGCCCCTCTGTCCTCCACTCATTACCTGTATTAATGGCACCTGTTTGAACTTGTTATCAGTATAAAAGACACCTGTCCACAACCTCAAACAGTCACACTCCAAACTCCACTATGGCCAAGACCAAAGAGCTGTCAAAGGACACCACTGTACACTGTACATTTAAAAACATTAACATGTCGTGTGTGTGTGTGCATCTATCAGTTACACATAAATGTCAGTACATACACACAACAAGTAGGTCACATGGTGGAGAGTCGTTGTGCCGTGAGGTGTTGCTTTATTTGTTTTTTGAAACAGGTTTGTTGTTCACTTGCGCAGTATAAGATGGAAGGGAGTTCCATGCACTCTGACTCTGAAATACTGTACGTTTCCTTGAATTTGTTCTGGACCTGGGGACTGTGAAAAGACCCCTGGTGGCATGTGTGGTGGGGTACGTGTGTGTCAGTGCTGTGTGTAAGTTGACTGTGCAAACAATTTGGAATTTCCAATTTCCAACACATTCATGTTTCTTATAAAAACAACAAGTGACGTAGTCAGTCTTTCCTCAACTCTTAGGAATATTGGTCCAAAATACTAACCTTTTGACTAAATGTTATACACTATAAGTGAATTTGTCCAAATACTTGACACCTTAAAATGTGTGGACTAGATACATAAAGTGCATTCATTTCTAAACGGTTTAACAGATACAGTGGGGAGAACAAGTATTTGATACACTGCCGATTTTGCAGGTTTTCCTACTTACAAAGCATGTAGAGGTCTGTACAACGACCGAAACACACAGCCAAGGCAACTAAGGAGTGGCTCCGTAAGAAGCATCTCAAGGTCCTGGAGTGGCCTAGCCAGTCTCCAGACCTGAACCCAATAGAACATTTTTGGAGGGAGCTGAAAGTCCGTATTGCCCAGCGACACCCCCGAAACCTGAAGGATCTGGAGAAGGTCTGTATGGAGGAGTGGGCCAAAATCCCTGCTGCAGTGTATGCAAACCTGGTCAAGAACTACAGGAAACGTATGATCTCTGTAATTGCAAACAAAGGTTTCTGTACCAAATATTAAGTTCTGCTTTTCTGATGTATCAAATACTTATGTCATGCAATAAAATGCAAATGAATTACTTAAAAATCATACAATGTGATTTTCTGGATTTTTGTTTTAGATTCCGTCTCTCACAGTTGAAGTGTACCTATGATAAAAATTACAGACCTCTACATGCTTTGTAAGTAGGAAAACCTGCAAAATCGGCAGTGTATCAAATACTTGTTCTCCCCACTGTATGTATAAAATATATCCTCAAACAAAAGGTGACATCCTGTAATGTTGCCTCATTTAAAATATCTCAATTCCAAAATGCTACAGTATAGATCCCAAGAAAATGTTTTACTTCACTGTCCAAATAAATACTTAGGGGGTGTATGTATTTCTACCCTAATGTCCTTCAAGTTATCACTTCTCACTTTCTTCTCAGTGGCCTCTTAAGTCCTATTGATACCACACTGTTGAGGCACCTGTGCTTCAGCAAACACGTTTGTCTGATGTTTAATTATGGGCCCCCACTCAAATACAGAACTTTATGTGTCTGTCTGTGTGGCCTCTCCGGCATGTGTCTCCCTCAACTATTACTTAAAGCTTAATGACTGACCATATGAAGTAAACTAATGATAGACTATGTAACTATTTAGTAGACTATGATGGGATCGTTTATTATTTTATGTTAAATAGGATTGACTTCATCAGTTTACTTCATTGAGTCCAATATCACTACTTAATGACAGTTACACATATAAAATATATATATATATATCAAATATAAAATGGCTGCAGTCAGTCAGTGAATGAAATGTCAGTGTTCCCACATCTACAGTATAGGCCTGCTACTCTCACCAACCGTGTTCAACAGTGACAAACTCTATCCATGGCTTGCATATACTACCGATGTGAGTGTTTGCGTAGTTGGATTGCGCAGAGGAAAAGTGGAACTTGCCGCACTCTGTACTGCTAAGCTGCATTCCAAATGGCACCCTGTTCCCTATATGGTCCACAACTTTTGACCAGGCCCCATAGAGCTCTGGTCAAAGTAGTACATTATATATGGAATAGGCTGGCGTTTGGGACGCACACTAGTCTGCTACTGCAAGTGAGTGGGGGAGTCATGTTCGTGGCTCGGCATTCAAGGCTCAACTTCTCTGCTTAGATTTGACAGCTTGTGAGTATCATGCTGCTGCCGAACACACACGCAGACACACACACACGCACACAGCAGAGCAATGTTTTGAATTACCGTAGCCTACCTCTCTGTCTAGTTTTGTTAAAGAGGTGCCATGCCGATCAGCAAACCGTCATTTCCTAAAAGGCTAAAGATTCCTCCGTCTACTTTCACAAGTAAGAACCTCTTGAGGTCAAAGGTACAGGATTCCATTGCTTTCAGTAGATGATCTACAGTGACGGTTCGAGTAGACGATCGACAGCAAACAGAAATAGTGACACCCAGATAGTTGTTGACGACAACAATACCTCTAGGAACTACAACACCACCTTGGTTGTAACCAGGTTCTTTGTTGGGATTTGTAGTTACTTGTGTGTAGGGCTTAGCTAAAGTAGGGAGTGTATAAGCATGTCTACTGCCCTATAATAACCCCTTGAGAAAAAGCCTGCCTTTCCTGAGGAAAAACAGCAGTGTTGTTGACATGTTGTGGGCTTGTGTGTTTTTTGTTGTTTGTATCCAGGTGGCTGCTGCAGGAACACCAGTCCTGTTCCAGTTCCCCTTTCTGGGCCCTTCTCCCATGCAGGAGACCCACATGGGCTAAGAAGGTCTGGGTCGGGACCACAGGAACAGCCTGACCAGTAATTTCCTGCTACTCACAGGTAATATGCTAGATATCATGTGATACAGCGGGAGGAACTAACAGTGGTTACAATGTCTCAGTGGGTTGGATCATGATGCTTGAAACACAAAGCTGTATGTTCACTCTCACTTTCAAATTGGAAATATATAAGGAGACGTGTTAAATGAAGTAATTACCATTGTTGTACTTTTTATTTACATTTACATTTAAGTCATTTAGCAGACGCTCTTATCCAGAGCGACTTACAAATTGGTGCATTCACCTTATGATATCCAGTGGAACAACCACTTTACAATAGTGCATCTAACTCTTTTAAGGGGGGGGGGGTTAGAAGGATTACTTTATCCTATCCTAGGTATTCCTTAAAGAGGTGGGGTTTCAGGTGTCTCCGGAAGGTGGTGATTGACTCCGCTGACCTGGCGTCGTGAGGGAGTTTGTTCCACCATTGGGGTGCCAGAGCAGCGAACAGTTTTGACTGGGCTGAGCGGGAACTGTACTTCCTCAGAGGTAGGGAGGCGAGCAGGCCAGAGGTGGATGAACGCAGTGCCCTTGTTTGGGTGTAGGGCCTGATCAGAGCCTGAAGGTACGGAGGTGCCGTTCCCCTCACAGCTCCGTAGGCAAGCACCATGGTCTTGTAACGGATGCGAGCTTCAACTGGAAGCCAGTGGAGAGAGCGGAGGAGCGGGGTGACGTGAGAGAACTTGGGAAAGTTGAACACCAGACGGGCTGCGGCATTCTGGATGAGTTGTAGGGGTTTAATGGCACAGGCAGGGAGCCCAGCCAACAGCGAGTTGCAGTAATCCAGACGGGAGATGACAAGTGCCTGGATTAGGACCTGCGCCGCTTCCTGCGTGAGGCAGGGTCGTACTCTGCGAATGTTGTAGAGATTTTTTATGATTAATCACAGCATTTGCTGCTTCTATCCGAGGCTCTGTTTGTTTTCTTAGAACAGTTTGACCCCATGTAGCAAATTTTACACTCGGTTAACATTGCACAACCATAGAGATTCCTTACATGCCAGTGCCCTTTTGTGTGGGGAGGCCAGTTTAGCCTGAGATTACACTGACACACTGACACCTGTAATTGGTGTCATGAGGAGAGTTGAGCATGATGATGCTAGTCTGGGCATTGTAAAAAGAGAGGGAGGAAGAGAAGGAAATAAAGAAGGGATAAAGAAAAGTGTGCACAACTCATTCCTCGAGGATTAGGGGATGAAAAGCGGGCTGGTATGCGGCTGCTGCTGGGTCCGGCTCGGACACAAACAACACACTGAACAAGAAGGCCCTCTAACCTGCTTTACCTTCAAACATTTCTCCTTAAGTCTACTGCCTCAAAACCGTAGGCCACCAGCTGTGGCCCACAACTACCTTTCACTATGTTTCTGAATGGGCCCATGCCGTCTAGGTTTGTTGTAAGTCTGCCGATCTCGTTATGGTCGCTTCATACTCTGTACGTTGTAAGTCTGTAACTTCTGGGTTTGGTCTCTTACTTCCTGTTTGTCTCTATCACTTCCTGTCCAGGTCCGGAGACTGCAGAGAGCCAAGATGCACGGCTGCCGGAAGAAAACCAGGGTGCTGTGTGTGATGATGATGCTCAACGTCTTCGTCTTCATCCTCGTGGGCGTGTCTCGGAACCTGGGCCAGGACAAGGGGGACCAGCGGAAGCTGCGCATTCCCTCCAAGAGGTTCTGGAGGAAGCAGATGACCAGCGAGATCTTTTGGAATAAGGAGCAGCAGAGGCTGGACTACATCTACAACCCCATCCTCATGCCGGGTTTGACCAATGACTCCCTCCTGGAGCTACCTGATTGGCTCAACGACACCAGGTCCCCGGACCCCTGCAAACCGGACTACAGCGTCACCACCCAGGTGAAGGACTACAACTCCCTGCCACCCCGCTTCCAGGACTTCCTGCTGCACATGCGCTGCCGCTCGTATCCGATGATCATGGACCAACCACGCGTGTGCGAGAGCAAACCCTACCTCCTGTTGGCTGTCAAGTCCCTGGCGCCTCACTTCGACCGGCGGCAGGCCATCCGGGAGTCGTGGGGGCGGGTGGGCGTTCTGGCCAATCGGACTGTAGCCACGGTCTTCCTCCTTGGCAATGCCTCGGCAGTCGACCACTTCCCCAACCTGTTTGGGATGCTCAGTCATGAGGCCAGACTTTACGGGGACCTCCTCCAGTGGGACTACCGAGACTCCTTCTTCAACCTCACCCTCAAAGAGGTGCTATTCCTGGACTGGTTCAGCCAGCGTTGCCCCGACGCCCGCTTTGTCTTCAAGGGGGATGACGACGTCTTCGTCAACACCTGGAGGATCTTAGACTTCCTCCACAATCTTCCAGAGATCAGGGCCAGGGATCTGTTCATAGGGGACGTAATCACCAACGCCGGCCCGCACCGGGACAAGAAGCTCAAGTACTTCATCCCAGAGAGTGTATTTATGGGGCCATACCCGCCTTACGCCGGGGGAGGAGGGTTCCTGTACTCTGGGGAACTGGCACTGCAGTTGCACAACATCTCCCAGCAGGTGGCACTGTATCCTATTGATGATGTCTACACAGGAATGTGTCTCCAGAAGCTGGGCTTGGTCCCGGAGAAGCACAAGGGCTTCAGGACGTTTGACATTGACGAGAAATACAGGGGCAACCCGTGCGCGTATAAGAGCTTAATGCTCGTGCACAGCAGGACACCGCAGGAGATGATCAAAATCTGGGCCTGGCTCAGCGATCCGGAATTGGACTGTCAGTGAGACATCTACATCATCCCATATTCCACCCTATTCCCTACACAGGGCACTATTTTTGACCAGAGACCTATGCACCCTGGTCTAAAGTAGTGTACTATATAGGGAATAGGGGTGCCATTTGGCATGCATCCAATGGGTCTTTGAGAAATTTGTTTGATGTGTTCTAAGGGAAATCCTCGAGGTTCGGTAGCAATGTTGCGTTCACGTGCTAGTCTGACTTGCTAACTAGTTGTAGTTATACACATGCCGCGTTCAACCAGTTAACAAGTCGAACATTTTTGAGTTTCCTAGTTCCGACAAGCACGTCACAAGTCAGTGTGTTCCAGCTTCAATAGAATCAGCTGATATATCCCAAGCATTCCAAAGTATTTTTTACATGAACAACCATTCATGTACACTTTCCAAGACAGTGTTCGGCAAATGTAGTATCATTAATATAAATGTACTACTACTGTATGTACTATACAGGCACTATTGCATGCGAGGTCCTTCATTTGCAAGAAATATAATTTGTCACAATAACAGTCATGTGAAAATCACCTACGATTTGGGGGGGGGGGGGGGGGTCCATATCACAAGAAAGTTCTCTACTGCTTAACCTGTTTTTCCAGATGGTTACACCATCAATGGATCTGACGTTCCTTTGCACTTGATTCTAGAAACAAACTATTTATGTTATTTGAAAGATTGCTGGTTTATTATAACTCTTAAAAGCTGGAAACCGTAGCGGTGAATCTACCACGCCCGTTTGTGCGATATTATAACAACAAAGAATTTACTTAAAACAACAAACATTGTTTTTTTGAACATCATTGAACATCATTACACACACGATAGGACAGCAGAGTATACTGAGTGTACAAAACATTAAGGACACCTTCCTAATATTGAGTTGGACCACCTTTTGCCCTCAGAACAGCTTCAATTCGCCGGGGGATGGACTCTACGAGGTGTTTAAAGTGTTCCACAGGGATGCTGGCCCATGTTGACGCCAATGCTTCCCACAGTTGTGTCAAGTTGGCTGGATGTCCTTTGGGTGGTGGAACATTCTTGATACACATAGGAAACTGTTGAGCGTGAAAAACCCAGCAGCGTTGCAGTTCTAGACACAAACGGGTGTGCCTGGCACTTACTACCATACCCAGTTCAAAGGCACTTCAATCTTTTGTTTTGCCCATTCGCCCTCTGAATGGGACACAAACAATCCATGTCTCAAGGCTTAAAAATCCTTCATTAACCTGTCTCGTCCCCTCCCCATCTATACTGATTGAAGTGGATTTAACGGGATCATAGCTTTCTCCTGGTCAGTCTGTGTCATGGAAAGAGTATGCATCCTTAATGTTTTGTACACTCGGCGTATGTAAAAATGTTTTACCACACTTATTGAGCTCCTCTTCTCCATTTCATAAACAAAACAAAAACTATAACAAATGTGCCTGGGGCGACCAGTGGCACCTTTGTGTAGATCTCAGCTTTAAATTCATGCTCTTTCTGTATACTCACAACAGAGGAGGCTGCTGAGGGGAGGACAGCTCAATAATAATTGCTGGAATGGAGCAAATGGGGTGGCATCAAACCATGTGTTTGATACCATTCCACTGATTCCACTCCAGCCATTACCAGGAGCCCGTCCTCCCCAATTAAGGTGCCACCAACCTCCTGTGACCCACAAGCCTATAATGGAATTAACTGAGTCTGTACTTCCAACTCCATTTTCTGCCCTATGTTTGTTTTGTTTTTATGTTTTCAGAAAGTGTCTTATGTGATGGATACCTGGAGTATTTTCATTTTTTATGACAGTGAATTAAAAAAACTATTCAAACATCAAACCTTGGAATCACTCTTGTGCTTCAAAGTTGATCTGAATCATAAAGCACTCACTAAAGATGCCATACCTTGATAAGCTTTGCTAAACTATTGCTCTACCTTTATCATCAATCAGCAGCATTAGGCTACTTAAAGTGTCCCAAAATAAGTATCTGTTCACTACTGTATACAAAACATCAAACGTTTAGAATAAACATCTTTACCATTAGATCATTAATAATTGATGGAATTGTCGTTCTTGTAAAATAGATTTGTATTTATAAAGTACTTGGTAAGATAAAAGTACAACATAATACTTGTTGCTTCTGAGATGTACAGCTGCAGAAGTCAAGTTATCTTACCTACAACAGTGTAGCAGTGACACCTAGTGGATACACCCCATATAGACCAGAAGCATCCGAATATCAAGGCGTGCTAATTAGCTAAATGGCAATATATTTCACCTGTTTACGTCCACTTTTAGCGGAAACGAAAAGAAACATCGCAGGAAATAATTGACAATAGCTGGGACAGTGTAGGAAGCCGACCTGCTTGCTAAATAGTGGAAAAAGTAAACACAACGTGACACAAAAATGTCACGAAATCATTCAAAGTTCATATTTGTACGTTCACTACTACTTGCCAATGGTTTATTTACCGCAAACTGCGACCTGTCCTGGGTAAGTAGATGACTGACTTCTATAAGCATTTTCCCTACATTTCGCTGGAGATTGTAGGTAGATTTCAAGTTGTTGACTAACATTCTTGGTTTAATGCTACCTCAACGTTTTTATTACGTCCTTAGATAAATAACTTTAGGAATGACGCTTACAACCCTCCCGGTAAGACAAATATTTATTATGTAGCCTTTGGGCCCTGTACTATGGTCTTTGTTTAATTCTCAAGTGTGTGTGTGTTGGGGGTGTTATGCCTATGACTGACATTTGGACATTACTGGATTGTCCTCTACACTCTCTGTCCACAACTTCTCAGATGACAGTCATGGTAATGTGGGCAACGCCTTCTTCGCGCTGCGAAGCTGCCACCAGGTGATGCGCGGCAAGAGCGGCGAGTTCTTCTCCCCAGACTACCTGTGCTCCAACCCACCTCTCTGGTGCAACTGGACCATCCAGGTAGACCCTGGTAAACGTGTGCTCCTCCACCTAGAGGACTTCACCCAGTCAGACGCATGCAGCGGGAAGCTGGACCAGATCCACCTGGACGAGCCCCTGGGGGTCGCGGGGGGTCACAGGATCCTGGAGAAGTGTTGGCGTGAGGCCAAGTACACATCCCTCTCCAACATCCTCCACGTGGTTCAGCTGATCAGAGGAAAACCCAGTCCACCCCACAGGGGCTTCTATGGGCGATACGAGGCGTTCGTACCGCCAGTCACGTACAATGCTTATGGTGATACCACCGAAGAAGACTGGAAGCTGATGACTGAACCAAAACTGATAGAACTGGAACCCTTTCCCTCTCTGGGAAGTTTCACCAAGTTTCTTCCCATGAAGAGGGGTGAACCTATGGAGGCCATTTTACTGGAGAGCCCCACCCCGCCAGCTCAGACCAACCCGGAGGTGGTGTTTGACTATTTTGACCAACTCACTTCCTCTTCTGTGTCCAATGAGCTTCCACCATGGGATGCAGAGGAGCAAATGGTCAGAGAGGGGCTCTTCAAGTCTTCTCCTGTTCAGAGAGAGGAGGAAGATTGGAACAGAGGAATCTCAGAGGGGACTAAAGCAGACGAGAGCCACCTGACAAAGGAAGACTGGAAAGTGGGTAACTTGAGTGGAGATGTGGTGGACCGTGAGTCCCATCTGCCCTTGACTCCCACTCCCCACATGGTGGTCACTCGTCATGGGACGTCAGGGAGGGATGCCACTCAGACCCACACAGCACACCTTGGAAGTGACGCCTCCACACACCAGCCCCTTGTTTTGAATCCCAAATCCTCGCCACGCACTCCGTCTGCTATGCGAAGGAACGTGGATGCTCAAACTACAGATTCCATTCCTCCTACAGAGTTTAACATTGTGTCACACACAACAGAGGTGGATGACCAAGGTGAGGAGTCTGGCAATGAGGAATTGCTGAAAATGACTCTGGGTGGGTCTACAGCATCCAGTGACACTCATACACCCACTGATACCCAGGATCCCTTCAACCATCTCCCAAACATGGTTGAACCGTTTTTCGACAGCAGAGATTATGGTAGGTAGTCAGCAATTTAATTTGCATACTTTGTTGTCTGGTTTATGAAAACTGTCTTGCATGTTTACTTTGCAGAGAAAGCCAGAAATCACACCGAAGTATCACACTTACCAGAAGGTGATTTCTTTTTTCTTTTCAAAAAGGTATTTTTAATATAATTCCAAGGCTATAACAAAAGTTAAGTCACTAGCCTTTGTACAATAGTTATAGAGCTGTGTATGAGTATTAAAGTAGATGCCTACCTTTTTGTATTTCTCAGACTACCTATTTGAAGTGGCTGTTGAAGTCAACTTCCTTGTGACGCCAGAGGAGAATTGGGACCATCTTGTGAGATCACTGTTGATCTCTGTGAAGTCTCTGGTGAGTTATCTCATGTACAATAGAGCCCGACAGTGGAGGTGTCATAATACCCATAAAACCTAGCAGTCAAACAAGGAAATGGGTCCAATTGTTTTTCCACCATGAATTTTTCCCATAGGAGATTTTAGAAACACTTAAAATAAGGACTGTCGTTTTGTCTTACCTTGGCGTGACATTTTGATATCCATGTAAATCTCTCTTAGACAAGGTGAGATATTCGGCTCTATTTACACTCAGATTAAAAAATTCTAATAAGCATCAAAGTAGACATCATGCAAAACTACAAATCCCTGTAAGCTCCTGCACGTCATCTCTAGCTGACACCTTTGCTAACAGGTATTGTATCAATTTAAAACTTGCACAAGACGGTTCCCAAAACTGTCTATTTTAAAGAAATGTAGCCAACATGAGAGGTAATACAGAGATTCTTACCTTTGCCTCGATTCGACAGTCTCATCCAGATCATGGCATTTGTTCTTTATGATGGCCACATTAGTAGCCAATTAGTATTTCAGTTTTTTTGGGGGGTAAATACAGGCGAATACAGTGCCTTTGGAAAGTGTTCAGACCCCTTGACTTTTTCCACATGTTAGGTTACAGCCTTATTCTAAAATTCTCATCAATCTACACACTACCCCATAATGACAAAGAAAAAACATGTTTTTAGAAATGTTTGCTATTTTGTAATTTGTTAAACATCACATTTACATAAGTATTCAGACCCTTTACTCAGTACTTTGTTGAAGCACCTTTGGCAGCAATTACAGCCTTGAGTCTTCTTGGGTATGACGCTACAAGCTTGGCACACCTGTATTTGGGGAGTTTCTCCCATGCTCTCAAGCTTTGTCAGGTTGTATGGGGAGTGTTGCTGCTCAGCTCTTTCCAGGTCTCTCCAGAGATGTTTGATCTGGTTCAAGTCCGGGCTCTGGCTGGGCCACTCAAGGACATGAAGACTTATCCCGAAGCCACTCCTGCGTTGCCTTGGCTATGTGCTTAGGGTTAATGTCCTGTTGGAAGGTGAACCTTCCCCCCAGTCAGGTCCTGAGCGTTCTGGAGCAGGTTTTCATCAAGGATCTCTCTGTACTTTGCACCGTTCATCTTTGCCTCGATCCTGACTAGTCTCCTAGTCACTGCCGCTGAAAAACACCCCCACAGCATGATGCTGCCACCACCATGCTTCACTGTAGGGATGGTGCCAGGTTTCCTCCAGACGTGATGCTTGGCATTCAGGCCACAAGGTTGAATCTTGGTTTCATCAGACCAGAGAATCTTGTTTCTCATGGTTTGAGAGTCCTTTAGGTGCCTTTTGGCAAGCTCCAAGCGGGCTGTGATGTGCCTTTTAATGAGGAGTGGCTTCTGTCTGGCCACTCTATCATTTAGGCCTGCTTGGTGGAGGGCTGCAGATTATGGTTGTCCTTCTGGATGGTTTTTCCATTGCCACAGAGGAGCTTTCTGAGTGACCATCAGGTTCTTGGTCACCTCCCTGACCAAGGCCCCCCCGATTGCTCAGTTTGGCCGGGCGGCTAGCTCTAGAAAGGGTCTTGGTGGTTCCAAACTTCTTCCATTTTAGAATGATGGAGTCCAGTGTGTTCTTGGGGACCTTCATTGCTGCAGACATGTTTTGGTACCCTTCCCCAGATCAGTGCCTCGACACTATCCTGTCTCAGAGCTCTACGGACAATTCCTTAGACCTCATGGCTTGTTTTTTTGCTCTGACATGCACTGTAAACTGTAGGACCTTATATAGTCAGGTGTGTGTGTGTGCTTTTCCAAATCATGTCCAATCAATTGAATTTACCACAGGTGGACTCCAATTTAAGTTGTAAAAACAACTCAAGGATGATCAATGTAAAACAGGATGCACCTGTGCTTAATTTCGAGTCTCATAGCAAAGGGTCTGAATACTTATGTAAATAAGGTATTTGTTATTTTTTTTAGAAATTTGCAAATGTTCATAAATCTGTTCTCTTTGTTATTGTGTAGATTGCTGAGAATTTTTATTTATTCAATTTTAGAATAAGGCTGGATTGTAACAAAATGTCAAGGGGTCTGAATACTTTCCAAAGGCACTGTCCTAAGTCACCTTGTCCTAGAGAGATTTACACGGTTATCAAAACGCCACGCCAGGGTAAGCCTAAAGGCCCCTGTGGGGGAAATTAATGATGGGGAAACATTTGGAAACATTTCCCTGTTTGACCTCTAGGCTTTATGGGATTTATGACCGGCTGTGGTTCTCTAACTTTCTTCATAAATGAATGTCATCTTACAGTGCGTTCAGAAGGTATTCATACCCCTTGACCTTTTCACCATTTTGTTACAGCCTGAATTCAAAATTGATTAAATATACATTTTTCCCTCACCCATCTACACACTACCCCGTAATGACAAAGTGAAAATATCTAATTTACAGTTGAAGTCATAAGTTTACATACACCTTAGCTAAATACATTTAAACTCAGTTTTTCACAATCCTGACATTTAATCCTAGTTAACAATTCCATGTCTTAGGTCAGTTAGGATCACCACTTTATTTTAAGAATCGGAAAAGTCTGAATAATAGAATGTTTTATTCTTTTCATCATGTTCCCAGTGGGTCAGAAGTTTACATATACTCAATTAGTATTTGGTAGCATTGCCTTTAAATTGTTTAACTTGGGTCAAATGTTTCGGGTAGCCTTCCACAAGCTTCTGAATTTTGGCACATTCCTCCTGACAGAGCTGGTGTAACTGAGTCAGGTTTGTAGGCCGCCTTGCTCGCACACGCTTTTTCAGTTCTGCCCACACATTTTCTATAGGATTGAGGTCAGGGCTTTGTGATGGCCACTCCAATACTTTGACTTTGGAAGTATGCTTGTGGTCATTGTCCATTTGGAAAACCCATTTGCAACCAAGCTTTAACTTCCTGACTGATGTCTTGAGATGTTGCTTCAATATATCCACACAATTTTCCTACCTCATGATGCCATCTATTTTGTGAAGTGCACCAGTCCCTCCTGCAGCAAAGCACCCCCACAACATGATGCTGCCACCCCCGTGCTTCATGGTTGGGATGGTGTTCTTCGGCATGCAAGCCTCCCCCTTTTTACTCCAAACATAACGATGGTCATTATTGCCAAACAGTTATATTTTTGTTTCGTCAGACCAGAGGATATTTCTCCAAAAAGTACGATCTTTGTCCCAGTGTGCAGTTGCAAACCGTAGTCTGGCATTTTTGTGGTGGTTTTATAGCAGTGGCTTCTTCCTTGCTGAGAGGCCTTTCAGGTTGTCGATATAGGACTCGTTTTACTGTGGTTAGAGATACTTTTGTACCTGTTTCCTCCAGCATTTTCACAAGGTCCTTTGCTGTTCTGGGATTGATTTTCACATTTCGCACCAAGGTACGTTCATCTCTAGGAGACAGAATGCTTCTCCTTCCTGAGCGGTATGACGGCTGTGTGGTTCCATGGTGTTTATACTTGCATTTTCTTTAGATTTTCCCATGATGTCAAGCAAAGAGGCACTGAGTTTGAAGGTAGGCCTTGAAATACATCCACAGGTACACCTCCAATTGACTCAAATTATGTCAATTAGCCTATCAGAAGCTTCTACAGCATGACATAATTTTCTGGAATTTTCCAAGCTGTTTAAAGGCACAGTCAACCTAGTGTATGTAAACTTCTGACCAACTGGAATTGTGATACAGTGAAATAATCTGTCTGTAAACAATTGTTAGAAAATGTACTTGCGTCATGCACAAAGTAGATGTCCTAACCGACTTGCCAAAACTAGTTTGTTAACAAGAAATTTGTGAAGTGGTTGAAAAACTAGTTTGAATGACTCCAACCTAAGTGTATGTAAACTTCCAACTTTAACTGTACATGAGTATTCCCACACATGACTGGAGACTTTGTAGAAGCACCTTTGGCTGCAATTACAGCTCAGTCTTTCTGGGTAAGTCTCTAAGAGCTTTCCACACCATTTAAAAACACAACATTATTTTCAGGTCTTGCCATAGATTTTCAAGTAGGAAAGTTCAAATTTTAGTCAACTAATGCAGCCACTCAGGAACATTCACTGTCTTTTTGGTAAACAACTCATGTAGATTTGCCCTTTTTGGGTTATTGTCCTGCTGGAAGGTGAATTCTTCTCCCAGTGTCTGGTGGGAAAGACTGAACTAGGATTTTTATCCTGGAAAAACTCCCCTTAACGATCACAATAATTCCTATAACATTATGCAGCCACCACTATGCTTGAAAATATGGAGTGGTACTGTGTTGTATGGAATTTGCCCCAAACACACAACTTTGAATTCAGGACAAAAAGTTGAATGCTTTTTTGCACTATTACTTTAGTGCCTTGTTGCAAATAGGAAGTATTGTTTTATTCTGTGCAGGCTTCCTTTTCACTCTGTTAGTATTGTGTAGTAACTATACTGAACAAAAATATAAACGCAACATGTAAAGTGTTGGTTTCATGAGCTGAAATAAAGCTGAAGAGTTCCATATGCACAAAAAGCTTATTTCTCTCAAATGTTGTGCACAAATTTGTTTACATCCCTGTTGGTGAGCATTTTTCCTTTGCCAAGATACACCACACCTGTCAGGTGGATGGATTATCAAGAAGCTGATTTAAACAGCATGATCATTACACAGTTGCACCTTGTGCTGGGGACAATAAAAGGCCACTCTAAAATGTGCAGTTGTCACACAATACCACAGAGGTCTCAAGTTTTGAAGGAGAGTGTCCACCAGAGCTGTTGCCTGAGAATTGAATGTTAATTTCTTTTACCATACAATGTCATTTTAGAGAATTTGGCAGTAACCCCAACAGGCCTCACAACCGCAGACCACGTGTAACCATTCCAGTCCAGGACCTCCACATCCGGCTTCTTCACCTGCGGGATTTTCTGAGACCAGTCATCTGGACAGTGAATGAAACTGGGTTTGCACAACCAATATTTGTTGTGGGGGAAGCTCAGCAGCATGCTCGTTTCCTCACCAGAGTCTTGACCTGACTGCAATTTGGCGTCATAAGTGGCTTCAGTAGGTAAATGCTCACCTTCAATGTCCATTGACATGCTGAAGAAGTGTGCTCTTCACAGGTGAATCCCAGTTTTGAACTGTACTGGGCAGATGGCAGAGAGTGTATGGTGTCGGGGAGTGGTTTGCTACGGACAACAAACGCAACTGCTTTTTATCGATGACAATTTGAATGCGCAGAGATACCGTGACGAGATCTTGATGCCCATTGTCGTGCCATTCATCTGCGGCCATCACGTTTCAGCATAATGCACAGCCCCATGTCACAAGTATCTGTACAGAATTCCTGGAAGCTGAAAATTGCCCAGGTCTTCCATGGCCTGCATACTCACCAGACGTGTCACCCGTTGAGCATGTTTGGGATGCTCTGGATCGACGTGTACGACAGCGTGTTCCAGTTCCCCTAGCGACTTTGCACAGCCATTGGAAGAGCGGGACACATTCCACAGGTCACAATCAACAGCCTGATCAACTCTACGCGAATGAGATGTCTCGCTGCACGAGGCAAATGGTCACACCAGATACTGACTGGTTTTCTAATCCACTCCCCTACCTTTTTAAGGTATCTGTGACCAACAGATGCATATCTGTATTCCCAGTCCATGTAGAAGGGCCTAATGAATTTATTTCATCTGACTGATTTCCATATGAATTAACTCAGTAAAATCTTTGAAATTGTTGCGTTTTTATATTTTTTGGTCAGTATACAATGTTGATCCATCCTGTTTTCTCCTATTACAGCCATTAAAGTCTAACGGTTTTAACGTCACATTGGCCTCATGGTGAAATCCCTGAATGGTTAACTTCCTCTCCGGCCACTGAGTTAGGAAGGACTCCTGTGTCTTTCTAGTGACTGTATTGTTACACCATCCAAAGTGTAATTTAGTCACTTCTCCATGCTCAAAGGGATATTACTTTTTATTTTATTTGTAGGTGCTGTTCTTTGTGAAAAACAAACCCATTCCACTTTGACATTATGGGTTATTGTGTGTAGGCCAGTGATGACAAAAAAGTCTAAATTGAATCCATTTTAAGCTAAGGCTTTAACAAATCAAAATGTGTAAAGACTGTATATGGCTTTTGGTCAATATTTACTGTGACTGGACTGGTGCAATTATTAATTTGTTTTTCAGGTTAATGAGCAGTTGGAAATTGTCCACAAACCCAAAACCCTATCCTCCAAAAGAATAAAAAGGTTGGTTTACTACATTTTGTAACCAAGAGCTCCAAATGCCTTTCTTGACTGCAAACAAATACTTGTATTTTTACTGCATAAAAATGGGTTGTTGGCAGTTGATTGATAAAAATACGAAAAACTTTTGCTGAATTTTGCTGAAATACAACTGATGGATTGAATGCCTTTTTTAACAGTTTTTTTGCTTTGTTGTATCAACAGGTTGAGTGCAGGAGTGCTTTATATCCTCTGGCTGCATATTGGGGGTGGGCCAGAAGGGGTGAAGATTCACAGGACCCTGCACCCGGCCCTGCAGGAGCTGTTGGAGATGGTGGTTAGCCCCAGGGACAGCTCAACACAGGGTGTCATCGTCTCTGTATCCACCGCTGGTAGGTCTCAAAGTTTCCTACAAACAAATATAAATCTGTAGCTTATTTTGCACTGTACTCTGATCTTTACAAATGGCACTAAAGGTTACTGCAGATGTTTAAGATATTGTGTTGTATAGATATAGTATAGCTTGCAACTAGGTGTCTTGGGGCTCAATGAGGTGAGAAATGTATTTGTTTGACTTTAAATCATTTGATTTGAAGTGATTTGTTTTCATATTTAATAACTCCATTAATCAACGTTACTTATGCACCCTTTGTCTCTCAGATGTGAATGAGTGTGTGACTCAGCTGGTGCTGTGTGACATCAACGCTGAGTGTGTGAACCGCTTTGGTTCCTACTCATGCCGATGCCACTCCGGGTTCAAGGATATGTCTAGGCTGGGCTCAGGTGGAACCATTTGCGTGGACACCAAGGCCGCTGATACGGACCGGCACAACGAGTCGACGATTACGGTGGATCAGCATAGTCCTGAGCAGCAGCAGCGTAACACTGGTACTCCATAGATTTTGGTAGAATTATTGTTCTCTGAAGTACAAGGAAAACATACAGTATGACATTGGTTAGTTAAAAATCAGTGGCACTGAAGTTGATAAGTTAGACCACCACCCTAATATTCCCGATTTAACCCCTGAAAATGGGTTCGTTAGGTAACAGAATGTGTAACCCTAACAGAATGTTAGACAAAGGTGCATGGTTATGAAGGTGACTGGACTAGGTAAATTGTGTACATCTAATCCTTGCCTAACCTTTGACCTTAGGCTGTACTTCAGTGTGGTCCAGCGGGATGGTCAAAGGCATCTACGTGGTGTGCTTCCTGCTCAGCTTCCTCATCCTGCTGCTCCTCGGTACCGTGGGCGTGCTGTATCACCGCCACCACCGGGGGGCCTTCCTGGTCCACTGTCGGAGCAGCAGCCACGGGAGCGTCCCCCCCATCCCCCCTCCTGACTACAAAAACGACGGCAACGACAACACTTCCATCCGCACCAACTCGGAGCTGCCCCCTCCGCTCCCACCCATACGGCGCCCTAAGGAGGGCTGGGCTCGCCCTAAGGAAGGCTGGGCTCACCCCAAGGACTGCTGCCCCTCGGTGGACCTGCCCCTGCTGCGCTTCAGCCCCCTGCTGCCTCTTGATGGGTACATGGAGCCAGGGGAGGGTGTCAAGCTTTGAAGAGAAGATTGCTCTGTGGTTGTCCTGAATGTGCAATGAGAGCATTGAGACCCCGTTCTGGGCAGGTTGACTTCACTGTTTCCTAAGTTCATTATTTTTCTGTTTATCTTTGCCTTTTCTCTATTTTGATGAAATATCTTGACTGTTATTACTTTTTGTATTACATTGTCTTTGTGTGTAGTTTTGATGTGCTACTTGATATATTCTTTGGATCATTGTATATAGTATATTTAACAGAGTAACTTCAATTAAATAAATGTTAACTTGGCTCTACATTGAATATATATTAAAAAAAAGATTTTTTTAAATATTGAAATGGGAAAGTACAATTTCTATAACAAAGTAGGCTTCTTTGTTTTATATGCAGGCATATCTGCTGTTTTGGCATTATGCCTCAAAATACAATGGATTTACTTGAGGGGAAAAGGCCACAGAAAACGGACCTTAAATAAAAATACCGATGTCACAGCGCTATTACGCGATGTTGTGCTTTTCCCACAAGGTGGCAGCGCGTGCTAGGAAGTGTCTCTGAAAAGCTTCGTTTTCGACTGGGTAAATACTAAGTTTGTTTTGCTCTGTGCTTCTTAAATATGTTTAAAAAACCAAGGGTATACTGAAAACGTAAAACAAATACAGGAGCAGAGGCACGCACCAATGACCCCCACCGTCGGAGAATAGATGAGGAAACGGTAAGAATGAGCCATTGTGCCTCTGAAAGATGATGAAATTCTAGACCCCCGCGCACCTAATCTGTGGCCCGAGCTCAGAAATGTTAATCCCCAGTCTCTGTAGAAAAAAAACTTAGTGGTAGATTGTGTTTTGTCGGTGAAATGGCACGGTGTCAAACCTTACTCTTTCATTTGTTCCACTGCCAGAATGCTATGCAAGGAAATTGCATAATGATAAAGGTCGCTGACTGAATTTCATTAGGCTACCTGCTCTGCTCAGCGGCCTAACCAGTTATCCGAGCCAAATTATTAATATTTCAGGAATGACAGGACTATTTTAAATTGTGTAGCTAGGCCTACTAAAATTCCTTGCATGATTCACCAATGTCCACAATAAAACATGTCCACCTTTCTCTCAAAAGTGCTTTGATTGTAATTGGAGTGTAAAACATTGCCACATGCCTGGCTGAGAAGTTTGACATTCTCCTTTACTCATGGCATTGCCCTAATAAAGATAAAAAAACAAATGAATACAATATGGATGATAAGAGAGAACTGCTCTTTTGAAGGGAAACAAATCCCATGTGTATTTGAATGGTAGAGAAGGTAACAAGTTACGGGTGGGCAGACAGGTTCCTATCTGAATTGTTGCTATTGGATGAGGAGTAGAGTTTGCATTTTATGCAGGCGGGAAGTGCGTTTAACAGGCTAATCTTTGGCTGGCCAGGCAGGGTGGGGAGACAGGGTGGTCCACCTAGTCCAAACCACATTAATAGGCTTACACCACCTAATCCAAGGCAGTGTGCTGTCACATGGGAAGTCTGCTGACCTTACTTTATTTTATTGCAGGGCACTTGCTCTTCAGCCCTTTTGTGCTCAAACCCGCTCAAACCCTGTGTTCTTTTCAGGAGTAAATGTCCCTTTATAAAATTCCCGGTCCCGTTCCTTCATGTCCGTGTTCAAGGGCTGGACATGAAATGAGACTGTCACTGTGATGTGTAGACTAGACTTACCGCCACAGTAGTCCTCCAGCCCTGAGGCAGTACAATTTGAACAAACTGACTCGAGCCGTTCTATCAGAATCTCTGTCTCTTTCTTTAGGCCTATGACACATTGACAGTTATGTACAGCATAACAGCTAGACTAAATGTAAACTAATAGGCTATATATGATAACATTTTGGTTGGAATGGATTTCAAGCTTGATAATGGATATGGGGTCCTCATCTGAGGCTTTGATCCACCATATTGTGTGTGTCTGTGTGTTTTAATGTTGTCTGTGGTGGTCTGGTAGGTGGGGGACAGACAGATCACTTCTCCAGATGTGCTCTCAGCATCTGCTCTTCCACTGCTGCCTCCCTCTCTCACCCCACGCTGGTCCCCCCCCCCCCCCCCTGTGAATCAGATGCCAGGGCCCCTGAACCTGGGACTTCTTTGTTGCTGCTCTGAATGCCTCTCATGTCTGCTAGGTAGAATTGGCAAGGACAGCGGGCTCTGGGCAGCGATCCACAGGGCAGTGGGAAGAGGTGACGCCTCCGGCCGCTCACAGTGGGCCCTCTGGCGGAGCCGGGGGTCGAGGAGGGCACCCTTCCCTGTGGTTGGCCTGGCCTGGTCCCCTCCTGCCGTCCACCGAATCACGCTGAGCTCACCTGCCTGCCAGGCAGCGTCATCTGGCCATAATCCTCTCCATCCCCCCACCTTCCTCTGCTCAGATGCATTGTAACAGTGGGTGTGAGACTGTTCTGTTAAGAATGGGGGAGTGGCAATCTCGTCTCTGTGTGGTGGTTATGCTCAAGTATGTATTTTCTGTTGCTTGGCTTTGGGTGGATCTGGCTGCTCTGAGGCGTTCCACAAAATGGTATTAAGAGGTCTCAGATATTACACGTATTCACCCACGAGCTCGACCCTCAGGGGGCACAAACAGAAGGGTTTGTATGACGATGACAGTGATGACATCTGCAGTGGTATGTTTTACGGGCCTAGACTACGGTATATAGTAGGGGTATATGCTACATGCACACGCCTGTATATTGTACTGGTTACGATTTGGGCCGACGTTACGGTGCTATGTTTCTGTCCGATGCTCACTGGTATCTGTACGGCTGAAGGTCAGGGCCATTACACTTAAGCGTAGCAATGTGGAGACCCGAACTGGGAGCCATGTAACTACCTAAACTCAGCAGAAAAAGAAACGCCCCTTTTTCAGGACCCTGTCTTTCAAAGATAATTTGTAAAAATCCAAGTAACTTCACAGATCTTCATTGTAAAGGGTTTAAACACTGTTTCCCATGCTTGTTCAATGAACCATAAACAATTCATGAACATGCACCTGTGGAACGGTCGTTAAGACACTAACAGCTTACAGATGGTAGGCAATTAAGGTCACAGTTATGAACACTTAGAACACTAAAGAGGCCTTTATACTGACTCTGAAAAACACCAAAAGAAAGATTCCTAGGGTCCCTGCTCATCTGCGTGAACGTGCCTTAGGCATGCTGCAAGGAGGCATGAGGACTGCAGATGTGGCCAAGGCAATAAATTGCATGTGCCGTATTGTGAGACGCCTGAGACAGCGCTACAGGGAGACAGGACAGACAGCTGATCGTCCTTGCAATAGCAGACCACGTGTAACAACACTTGCACAGGATTGGTAAATCCGAACATCACACCTGCGGGACAGGTACAGGATGGCAACAACAACTGCCCGAGTTACACCAGGAACGCACAATCCCTCCATCAGTGCTCAGACTGTCCGCAATAGGCTGAGAGAGGCTGGACTGAGGGATTGTAGGATTGTTGTAAGGCAGGTCCTCACCAGGCATCACCGGCAACAACGTCGCCTATGGGCACAAACCCACCGTCGCTGGACCAGACAGGACTGGCAAAAGGTGCTCTTCACTGACGAGTCGCGGTTTTGTCTCACCGGGGGTGAGCAGGGGCCTTGTCATGGACGAAGGAATGAACGTTACACCGAGGCCTGTACTCTGGAGCGGGATCGATTTGGAGGTGGAGGGTCCGTCATGGTCTGGGGTGGTGTGTCACAGCATCATCGGACTGAGCTTATTGTCATTGCAGGCAATCTCAAAGCTGTGCGTTACAAGGAAGACAACCTCCTCCCTCATGTGGTGCTCTTCCTGCAGGCTCATCCTGACATGACCCTCCAGCCATACTGCTCATTCTGTGCGTGATTTCCTGCAAAACAGGAATGTCAGTGTTCTGCCATGGCCAGGGAAGAGCCTGGATCTCAATCCCATTGAGCACATCTGGGACCTGTTGGATCAGAGGGTGAGGGCTAGGGCCATTCCCCCCAGAAATGCCCGGGAACTTGCGGGTGCCTTGGTGGAAGAGTGGGGTAACATCTCACAGCAAGAACTGGCAAATCTGGTGCTGTCCATGAGGAGGAGATGCACTGCAGTACTTAATGCAGCTGGTGGCCACACCAGATACTGACTGTTACTTTTGATTTTGACCCCCCCCCTTTGTTCAGGGACACATTATTCAATTTCTGTTAGTCACATGTCTGTGGAACTTGTTCAGTTTATGTCTCAGTTTGTTGAATCTTGTTATGTTCATACAAATATTTACACATGCTAAGTTTGCTGAAAATAAACGCAGTTGACAGTGAGAGTACGTTTCCTTTTTTGCCGAGTTCATATGTGGGTTGCATCCAAGCCTCTTGCAATACAGTGGCCATGCCTCCAACACACTAAAGCTAATGTTTACGAGCATAAAGGATGACCTAATGGTAGTAGCCAATGCCACCAGCTAGATCTCTCTGCCTGATACTTCAAGCTAGCTCTGCTAGCTTATGCCACAAGCATCTCGATGTGCTGTTACCTTGTTGTGTGTTATTTACAGTTTTTCTCGATTGCTTGAGCACATTTGTTCAAACGGAATTCACTATTTTCTAAACAATTAACACGCAGCCCCAAACTGTAGGTCAAAATGACACCTTTAATTTGCTAAGTGTATTAAGACAAAACATTAAATACGTGACACAAAATCAATTACCTCCATTAAAACATACAACTTGTTATCTAATGAAAAGTAATTTCAATCAATTACTATAAATACTAATTAGCAATATATCCTAACATGGTTATACCTCTTTTATATGTCTGTGCCATGTGTTGATACTAGAATTATAGTATGCACCATAAAAGGCAAGTAAACATATCACTGCATGGGCTGTATTCTTTTTTCCTAGAATGATTTTACCAAAGATGACCAATTCAGAAACATGTCACTCAAGAGCATAAATATCCAGGAACAAAAGGCTTTATTTAACCTTTTTCCATTTGAACTGAGAGCTGAACTATACTACATGGCTAAAAGTATGTGGGCAACCGTTCAAATGAGTGGATTAGACTATTTCAGCCACACCCGTTGCTGACAGTTGTATAAAATCATGCACACAGCCATTCAACCTCCATAGACAAACATTGGCAGTAGAATGGCCTGCACTGAACAGCTCAGTGACTTTCAACGTGGCACCATCATAGGATGCCACCTTGCCAACAAGTCAGTTCGTCAAATTTTTGCCCTGCTAGAGCTGCCCCACTAGAGCTGCCCGGTCAACTGTAAGTGCTGTTATTATGAAGTGGAAAAGTCTAGGAGCAACAAAGGCTCAGCCGCAAAGTGGTAGGCCTCACAATCTCACAAAACGGGACCGACAGAGAGCTGAAGCACATGGCGCGTAAAACTTGTCTGTTCTCAGTTGCAACACTCACTACGGAGTTCCAATCTGCCTCTGGAAGCAGCTTCATGAAATGGGTTTCCATGGACGAGAAGCCGCACACAAGCCTAAGATCACCATGTGCAATGCCAAGCCATCGGCTGGAGTGGTGTGAAGCTCGTCGCCATTGGACTCTGGAGCAGCAGAAACCCGTTCTCTGGAGAGATGAATTACGCTTCACCATCTGGTGGAGGAGGTATAATGGTCTGGTGTCTTTGACAATTTTTAGGGTCTTCCTCTGACACCGCCTGGTATAGAGGTCCTGGATGGCAGGAAGCTTGGCCCCGTTTGCACTACCCTCTGTAGTGCCTTGCGGTCGGAGGCCGAGCAGTTGCCATACAGGCAGTGACGCAACCAGTCAGGATGCTCTCGATGGTGCAGCTGTAGAATATTTTGAGGATCTGAGGACCCATGCCAAATCTTTTCAGTCTCCTGAGGGGGAATAGGTTTTGTCGTGCCCTCTTCACAACTGTCTTGGTGTGCTTGGACCATGTTAGTTTGTTGGTGATGTGGACACCAAGTAACTTGAAGCTCTCAACCTGCTCCACTGCAGCCCTGTCGATGAGAATGGGAGTGTGCTTGGTCCACATTCTAGACAATTCTGTGCTTCCAACTTTGTGGCAACAGTTTGGGGAAGGCCCTTTCCTGTTTCAGCATGACAATGCCCCTGTGCACAAAGTGAGGTCCATACAGAAATGGTTTGTCAAGATCGGGGTGGAAGAACTAGACTCGCCTGCACAGAGCCCTGACCTCAACCCCATAGAATACCTTTGGAATGAATTGGAATGCCGACTGCGAGCCAGGCCTAATCACCCAACATCAGTGCCCGACCTCACTAATGCTCTTGTGGCTGAATGGAAGCAAGTCCCCGCATCAATGTTCCAACATCTAGTAGAAAGCCTTCCCAGAAGATTGGAAGATATTAATGCCCATGATTTTGTAATGAGTGTAACGAGTGGGCTGAGAGTCGGGAAGCAAGTTCAGGGAGTGAGAGTTTTAATAAATAAAAGAAACAATGAACACGAAACACAAACAACGCACCAACATGAAAACAGAGTCAATAACTCCTGAGGAAAGAACGACGGGGAGTGACAGATATAGGGAAGAAAATCAAGGAGATGATGGAGTCCAGGTGAGTGTCATGAGGCAACAAGTCAGCACCTCAGGAGTAAATGTCAGTTGGCTTTTCATAGCCGATCATTGAGAGTATCTCTACCGCTCCTGCTGTCTCTAGACAGTTGAAAACAGCAGGTCTGGGACAGGTAGCACGTCCGGTGAACAGGTCAGGGTTCCATAGCCGCAGGCAGAACAGTTGAAACTGGAGCAGCAGCACGGCCAGGTGGACTGGTGTCGTGTCTTTGCTATCATTAAATTGAAGACTTATAGTTTTTATCAAAGATCCCTGTAATTAGGGATTACGCGATCACTTGAGTAATAACGTAACTAATTAACTATGAATTTGAGCGCACCAGGGAAAGTTATTAGATTACAAAGTTATAATTTCCCAATATAATCTTTCAGATATTTTCATATCTGATCAATAGTCTTCTGATTAATGATTTATTTACTTTACCTCACGTTAGTCTCATTCCAAACGTCGTAAATTGTTGATTATCTGCACGAACCCAGTCTTCACTATGAGTCATCCATACATCAATTGTCTTAAATCATTTATTTATTACTAACTAATTAATTCACAGAAATGCATAAACAAATAAACATAAACCTAAAAATAGTTACATGAAATGATGGGAGAAATATGCCCTAGTGGGCTGAACCGGCATATCGGCTTGTTAGACAAAGGGAAAATTGCGTTCGACTAAGAATTCACTACAGAGTCCATAATTATAACAATTGACATGCTAATCCTTACACATGAACGCTCACTCATTCGGGAACAATTGCAATCAATATATATATAGTTACGCTCGGTGTGTGTCGTCTTGATCGTTGGAGAGAAGTTAGTTTCTGTTGGAGTGAAGTTAGTTTCTGTTGGAGTTCCTTCTGTCTCGGTTATTGTGGATAGTTCAGAGTGACATTCGTTATAGAATGGATGTTTCGGCGGTTGTCTTTCTTCGCGTTCAATGATACCGAATTCCTAGCTGCAGACTAGTAGTCAATATCAAAACTTGTTCTTATTCGTATAAGAGTTTAACCACGTGGTATGGTTAAAGATTCAGCAATGTTACCTTAACCTTCGTTCTCCCCATGGAGAGAAAACATGGTCTAATGGTAATTTCTCATAGTTGGCTTTTATTCAGATAGCAGGAAGGGGCTGTCCTTGGATGTCTGACCCAACTGGCTCAGGAGCGGGTCCTCGAGGTTTAGTTCAAATCAAAAAGGGATTTGTATTTTTCTTAATTAAACAGTCCAAAATCATATTACACAATTATACAAACAGTATCATACTCACTCATTCATTTTATACAACAAACAGATGTAAACCTCATATCTGAGGTTATTATATAAACAGCGGTATGGTAATGTAGTCCCACAGTCTCTCATGAGTTTCCCACGTAGTGGCCAATGGGCATGTTAATAGCTGGACTCTCCACCGATCTTTTATACTTTTGCAGGAACATGAAATATGTTCGTACCTCAAGTTCTGTGAGGTGGGAGAAAATTCCTTTGTCCTGAAAGTTTACCCTCTCTCTTAATACTGTTTGGCCATGAGGAGATTCTCAGGAATTTACGACGTCTCTCTGTGATCACAGCATGGGTTGAAGAAGGAAAGGGAAAGGCAGGGAGAGGGGGATGGGGTTTGCAATACCCAAGCAGGCGACGTCATGACATACCCCCCCTGGTGGTTTGGATCTTGTTTGTCCTGCAAGTTAAAAATCAACATAAAATCATGAACACGTGGTGTCCTGTTTGTAGATCATCGTTGCAGTCCCCTCTGGTGGTTGAACTTGGTAGGCTTCTCTGAAAGCGGAGCAGTCCACCACAAGGTTGGCAGTTGATGTCCGGTTGGTGATCGCCGTTGCGGTCCCTTCTTTTGATGTACCTTGGTAGGTTCCCTGGAAGCTGCAAAGTACCCCAGGGAGGGCCAGGGGATGTCCTGGTTGGTGATCGCAGTTGCGGTCCCCCCCTTGGTGGTTTACCTTGGTAGGCTCTCTGACAGCGGGCATGCCGCCACAAGGATGGGCCGTGGGTGTCCGGATTTGGGGTCGCCGTTCCGGACCCGTCGTCTGGTTGTCGTCCAGACTGGAAGATCTGAGCAGTAACTTAGGCAGATGTTAACAACGCACACACACTCATGAAATATATATATAATTACATTCATTCCCCAATGAGCGGCGTTGTGGCACTAAGTGAATGTTGTATGGGGAAGTTGTTTATGGCTCTATCACTTCCTAAATCTCAAAGGAACTGAACCGAAAAGGAATGAAAGCATAAACAAAAAAAGATACAAAATATAGTTCTCACACAAAAATCATCTAATTGGACTGTATTCTATATACGTCCAATGTTCTGGCAAAATGACTATCCTGGCATTGTCTCTAATGCCATATCTAGGGTTTTCCTACTTGGTGTGTTGCTTAGGCACTATCCTAAGTTGATAACTATATGATAACTTTACAGCTGTAAGGCACTAGTTTTGGGCAGTCTACAGGGATGACCTATGGATTTCTGGGAAGAAAACTGGTGAGTGCTGTAGAGACAAAGGCCTAGAAGTAAATGTTCAACTTTACTAAGGCTGGTATTTTGCTTGGACCCTTAAGTGATCCTAGCATAAATCCTAATTGGATGTTCCGTTGTGCATGTGCGTTTATGCTTAAACAAGTGTGCATGTCAAGGGAAGAAAACCAAGTATCCTGGCAGATTACAACTTGTTCAGAATGAGTCTGACGTAGTCAGGTAATTTTCAGGTCAATGCCTGGAGGTCAGTCAGAATTGTTGTCGAGGGAGTCTGTAGTAGTTTTTTCTAAGTCACTGTGTCTTCCACTATTGTAGTGGTGATAGGTATGAAGTCTACTTCATAGCTATGTTGTCCACGGAGGAGCTAACCTCACGACTGAAGTACTATAAGTATTGGACCAGTCGTACGTGGTGTGATCATGGTTAATGATTCTAATAATTTTCCTCCTGAATGAAGGATTCTATTTATTAGTGGCATGTGTGTTAACCATTGGAAGAGTGCACTGGAGATTCCCTTCCCTGTGTTGCACTCTGAGTGACTCCTATGTCGCTATTGTCAAGGGTAATTTGATTGGTTAGGTCTCTAACCTTCTTACTGATTGTAGCTAGACTGACTGTTGCTGGTATTGGTGCTGGTGCTCAAAGGGACCAGTTATCCTACCGATTTATTCTGAAATATTATACTACCGGAACACATGATTGGAGCATTTTACTAGTTGTATTGTAGTTGAACCTACACATGGCAAGGAATGATTATTGTTGCCATTTGTTTTGGAGGTGGACAAGTCCACTGGACTTCCTTTACGACCAATGTGGTACACCTTAGTACTATTTTAGATGTGTTCTAAGATAATCCCCGTCTAGGGGCCTGTCTGCTTCTCAATGTTCTCATAGGGGAGTTTACAACTAGATTTGATTTATGCTCTGGCGGCCTCGTACGGTGTTGTCCGTAGTCTTGACCCCCCCACCGGCCTCGATGAGGCTCATCATGGGTCTGGGCTACTATTCCCCCCCTTTGTGTCTCGGGACCCCCCCACCAGTGGGCGCAAATGAAAAGATCGGACCCTATGTACGAGTTGTCAGCGGCCGCGTTATGAGAATGGCTGTAACCTTTCAACCAAATCTCCTGGTGTTTGTGCTTCAAAACACTCAGTGGCTGTCGAGGCATGTCAGTCACCACCGCGTCCGCGTGTGGCAACCTCTTCAGTACCTGCGAACTGAGACGAGGATATCGGTCTGTGGTATCGCAAAGTGTTTCACCAGTGGGAATCATCGGGTCAGTTGCTGGACTGACGCCATTAGTGTCATTGTAAGGGTTGACAGTCCCCAACAAAGCGGATGGTGTATCATCGGAAGCAGAGTATACTCTGCGCATCAATGTTTTTCTTGCTGAGACGGCCGCAGTGCTTGCGGAAATGTCTGAAGGGCAAGAGGAGTTCATCTCAACTACCGTATTGCACGACTGCACAGAGGAGGGAAGTTGCTTATTAACAGAGACAGCTGGCTCGAAATCATGAAAAGAATGGTCAATCAGGTTGGCTGATGGAATGTGTCGAGGTATCGTAATATCTCCTTGGATCGGATTCTGCCCCAAGAGGTTTTTAAACCTCTTTTTCCCAAGGGGTGCTTTTGACAGATATCCCTCATGACTGACTGCGTTGCAGCTAGCGTTAGGGGAAGACAGTGTGGTCAGTGGAGAAGGCACTGTGGCCTGTGACCATACCTGGTTTGTTTTCCAATCCATCAATGGGAGTAACCGATCCATCAAGTCTGCTCCAAGTAGCAGGGGTACAGTTTCGAGGCTGGTACCATACACAGGGTGAATGAGCGATACGTCCTTGAAGTGTAGTTTCAGCATGACTCTCAATGTGAGAGCCGAGGTAGTCTGAGTGACCCCTCGAAGTGTAGTGTTGCATCGTTCCACTTTTAACCAACGTTTAGTTGGCTTCAAAGCCCTTTTTAGATCATCAAACAATGTTTGAGAGATGAGTGATATTGTCTCACCCGAATCAATTAGGGCATGACAAGTTAAGCAGTCCTCCAGGACTGTTTCCAGGTACGGGCGTTTAGATTCGTGGTTAGTGGACATATTCCCCACAAAGTGGAGTGATTGTTCGCAACAACGTGAAGTGTCAATTCTGTTCAAGGTGGAAGCAGATCGACTTTTCAGATTTTGAGTGGGCTTGGCTTTAACGAAGCGTTTGACCTTTTTCTTCGCAACCTTTGTATCAGAGTCTATAGACAAAGCCCGGGGGCTTGTTTCTTGATCAAGCGGGCCCTGGATAGGGTCTTGAATGAGAGCGGGAGAAATTTGAACTTTAACGTCCTTGCTATGGGTGTTAATTCCTGCGGACCTGGTGTCCGGTAATTCCCCGTCTAGTCCTTGTGACTTATCTTTTACCCTTTTCTCAAATTGTTCTCGCTTTAGTTCTTCCCGTAGTGGAACTTCTGGAGAACATTGGTCTACGTTTTGATTGTCCTTTAACTCTTTGTTACCCTTGTGCTCTGACACTTTTTGTGGGTTGGGTGCAGGAACGTAGCGAACAGGTCGATTGTAGCGGTAGTCATGTTGATTGCGACGTACTTTACAGTTATTTCGACCGCGGAGGTTATTGGAATCATGGTTTCGTGGTAGAAACTGTTGTTGTGCGTCATCTCTCAACGCTCCAATACCTGATAATGCACCCTCTAGCTGGAGTGAGTGCTCCTGGTCAAACTTCAAAACCGAGTGGTCAGGGCTCATAGCGTTGTGAACTTTTGATGCCTCAAAAGCTGTGCTTGCAAGCTCTCTGAGTTGTAAGATAGGCAAGCCAACGTGGGCGGCAGGGCCCAAGTAGGTAATGAAGGTAGGATACATGTTCGACAGGAACATTTGTTTAAAAGGTAACAGGTCTTCCATGCCTGTTTCAGTGAGTAGGCCAAAGTAAGCTGAACGAAGCCTATGATAGTAAGCTTGTGGGTGTTCGTTCCGAGCTTGTTTGACGGTGTTAGCCAGTGAGCTATTGTGTTTGCGAGTCGCAGAACCACTGAATTCTACTTTCAAAGCTGTGGCAAGTTTAGCGTAGTCATTTAGCACGTGTTGCTGTTGTAGACGAATGAACCTTGTCACGTGTCTATTTGACGTTCGCTTCAACAGGTAAACCCTGTCAGAACCTGTAGCGTTCGGGTAGCCATCCAACGCGTCCTCTATGTCAGTTAGGAATGTCTCAGTATCGTTTGGCTGACCTGGAACGGGGTCAAAGGTGGGGAAATACTTGACGAGTTTGTCAAGGTATTCCGCGCCAAGCGGGCGGAGAGGGTTGGCTTCATCCTGTGGAGAGATTGGGGCCGAAAGGCCAAGAGAAGAAGCCAAGCCTTGTTGTTGTTGGCCAAGAGGTGCAATATTACTCAGTGCCGAATGGCCAAGAGGAGAAGACTGAGGGACACATGAGGGAGGCAAGGTCTGAAACCTATCGTCTTTACTCCTGTGAGTACAGGGCTCCGGTTGCTTGGATTGGTAGTCGCGCTGTAGAGCGTGACCATTCTGGACTTCATCCAGATGGTACCTAAGGGTGGTATTCTACTGCATTGCAGAGTCCACTTGAGCGCTTAGAGTACTGATTTTGGACACGTGAGTGTCACACTTGCTCCTTTCGGTCTCAAACTTATCTGTCATGGTTTGCAAATAGAGGTCTCGAGTACGGAGCGAGAGATTCAGGGATGAGATTTCCGCTGCTTGCTTAGAAATCAATATTTCCATCTTCATCACCTGAGTTCTCTCATCATTCATTTTGTCAGCGACTTCAATGAGTTCTGCTGATTTGTCATCCAACTTTGTCATTATGTTCATTAACTGATCGTCTTTGGTCTGCAGCGTTTTGAGTAGAACCGTGTTATTTTGAGTAACGTTCAACATAACTGCATGCATGTTATCAAGTTGAGCGCTCCTGTTTGTAGATAACTCTTCAGATTTATCTAGTTTGGTGTGGACATCATCGTATTTAGTTTTGTATAAATCGAGTTGTTCCAGTAGCATTTGATTTTGTTCCTGTAGAAAACGATTTTGTTGAAGAGCTTGTGCTTGTTCATCGTCATACGTTTTTGCAATTTTATTTAATTGTTCAGTTTTCAAGCGCAGCTCCATAGCTAGCAGAATTTTTCAATTTTCTGCATTTGTCATTAGTTTCCCGGTTCTCTCCACCTGTCCCTCCATGTCTACCATCACCTGCTCGTGCTTCAGCTGTGCACTGCGGTATTGGACAGATGCCAATCTCGGGTGGCAAGACATCAGGGCTAGACTGGAGAGAACCTTTACGAGGCCTGCGCCTGATGGTTGATTTTGGAAAGTGTTGTTGTCTGCTTTTCCACTAAGGGCATAATTAGTGTTGGTATCTCTGCTGAGGTCAGAGATCAATCCATTTGCGGGTGGAGGTTCACTAATTAGCGGGCGGGTGGGGATTACCCCCTCTGATTGCTTGCACATTATTAGAACATTTTGAAAGGAAAAATGTTTTTCCTAATTTTCCTAAATTTGGTTTTGGAATATATTGGGAGCTGCAAAGACGATTTTTATCTATTTATAGACGTTAATGATCTATCAGTACTGGACAGTACTGTGGAAGTTGGACGTGAATGAATTTGCAAAAGCAAATTGAATTAATCAATGATCATGATTAATCATACCTGGATAGGCTATCCGGGAATTAAACCTTAAATTAACCTGGGAAGTTGGTTCATCTAGGTTACAATTGCAAAGTTTAAGATGTCTCATTTAATTGGAAGAACCTAGAAAGGTATGTCTGACAATTTAAATAAATAAATTGAATGAGACAATAATACCCAAGCAATTGAGATTGCTGGATTATCATAAAGGTAATGTTAGGTACATTTACAACTATGGTACACTTTCCCCTCAGGCCATAGCCATATGGGATTCCCGCTGGAGGCGGGACTGATTGATTATTCTTTGCAGAAGCAAATTTTACGGATTTATCAAATTTAATGAATATTCAAACCTGTATAGGCTATCTGGGAATTAAACTTTAAATTTACCTGGGAAGTTGGTTCATCTAGTTTATTATTGCAAAGCTTAAAGTTGTCTCATTTAATTGGAAGAACCTAGAAAGGTGTGTCCGGCAATTGAGATTGCTGGATTATTTAAACGTGATCCACGTTTGGATTTCGCCACCTCTTTTAAGGGATGTACTTGCCGTTCTTTACCACCAGGATGCGAAATGCTGAAATCAAACGGAAGTACAAAGGGCGGGACTTCCGTCGCGCGAGGTGGAGGAATTTAAACAGCACACAGAAAGTGAAAAAAAAAATCCCTCTATGTTAGCTTGCATCTCGTGAATTTCCCACCTCGTGCTAGCTTCTCCTATGTTGTTCAGAAATATCACGCACAAAAGGGTTCCTCTCACCATGGAGAGAGTAGGTTTACTAGTGACGTCTCACATTAAACCCTTCGGCATACTTTGCTAGCGTTATGTTGACCGGAGCGACACGGTACATAAATACAACTATGCCTGTAGTCAGTCCACACTGGTTTAGTGTGGTAGGCCGACAAATTACTCCGGCTCGGTCACCGAACGAATATCTTCTAATTTCTAACCTTATTGGCTCTAGAAGTTAATATTGACCGACAGAAATAGTACCGTTTGGCCTAACGGACTAAATCTGGAATGTATCACTCACTGCTCTGACGCTAAAAGACCGCTACCGGAGGCGATATGTAGCCTCTTCAAATAGGAATACACACACGCAACCAATTTTTATAGAAAGTAGTCTGTTTGTACAATTTCTGTTTTCACAATTGGTATATAGAATTACACAGCAGAGTCTAATTCTATCTTAGATTCCTCACACGGGGCACCATATATGTCGTGTCTTTGCTATCGTTAAATTGAAGACTTATAGTTTTTATCAAAGATCCCTGTAATTAGGGATTACGCGATCACTTGAGTAATAACGTAACTAATTAACTATGAATTCGAGGGCATCAGGGAAAGTTATTAGATTACAAAGTTATAATTTCCCAATATAACCTTTCAGATATTTTCATATCTGATCAATAGTCTTCTGATTAATGATTTATTTACTTTACCTCACGTTAGTCTCATTCCAAACGTCGTAAATTGTTGATTATCTGCACGAACCCAGTCTTCACTATGAGTCATCCATACATCAATTGTCTTAAATCATTTATTTATTACTAACTAATTAATTCACAGAAATGCATAAACAAATAAACATAAACCTAAAAATAGTTACATGAAATGATGGGAGAAATATGCCCTAGTGGGCTGAACCGGCATATCGGCTTGTTAGACAAAGGGAAAATTGCGTTCGACTAAGAATTCACTACAGAGTCCATAATTATAACAATTGACATGCTAATCCTTACACATGAACGTTCACTCATTCGGGAACAATTGCAATCAATATATATATAGTTACGCTCGGTGTGTGTCGTCTTGATCGTTGGAGAGAAGTTAGTTTCTGTTGGAGTGAAGTTAGTTTCTGTTGGAGTTCCTTCTGTCTCGGTTATTGTGGATAGTTCAGAGTGACATTCGTTATAGAATGGATGTTTCTGCGGTTGTCTTTCTTCGCGTTCAATGATACCGAATTCCTAGCTGCAGACTAGTAGTCAATATCAAAACTTGTTCTTATTCGTATAAGAGTTTAACCACGTGGTATGGTTAAAGATTCAGCAATGTTACCTTAACCTTCGTTCTCCCCATGGAGAGAAAACATGGTCTAATGGTAATTTCTCATAGTTGGCTATTATTCAGATAGCAGGAAGGGGCTGTCCTTGGATGTCTGACCCAACTGGCTCAGGGGCGGGTCCTCGGGTTTACTTCAAATCAAAAAGGGATTTGTATTTTTCTTAATTAAACAGTCCAAAATCATATTACACAATTATACAAACAGTATCATACTCACTCATTCATTTTATACAACAAACAGATGTAAACCTCATATCTGAGGTTATTATATAAACAGCGGTATGGTAATGTAGTCCCACAGTCTCTCATGAGTTTCCCACGTGGTGGCCAATGGGCATGTTAATAGCTGGACTCTCCACCGATCTTTTATACTTTTGCAGGAACATGAAATATGTTCGTACCTCAAGTTCTGTGAGGTGGGAGAAAATTCCTTTGTCCTGAAAGTTTACCCTCTCTCTTAATACTGTTTGGCCATGAGGAGATTCTCAGGAATTTACGACGTCTCTCTGTGATCACAGCATGGGTTGAAGGAGGAAAGGGAAAGGCAGGGGGATGGGGTTTGCAATACCCAAGCAGGCGACGTCATGACACTGGGGACAGCAAGGAGTTATCATGCCAGGTAGTCCTGAGGCATGGTCCTAGGCCTCAGGTCCTCCGAGAGAGAGAAAGAAAGAGAGAAAGAGAGAATTAGAGAGAGCATACTTAAATTCACACAGGACACCGGATGAGACAGGAGAAATACTCCAGATATAACAGACTGACCCTAGCCCTCTGACACATAAACTAATGCAGCATAAATACTGTAGGCTCAGCCAGGAGGGGTCAGGAGACACTGTGGCCCCATCCGATGATACCCCCGGACAGGGCCAAACAGGCAGGATATAACCCCACCCACTTTGCCAAAGCACAGCCCCCACTCCACTAGAGGTTGTGTTTACTCTGCAAAAATGTGCCTAGCATTTTCATTGTGTTAGTAATCAAGACAAACTGTAATAGTATGTTTGTTGTGTGGTAGTGTAGTGTTTTGTCATTGGCATTACACATTCAGATGTTTTAGTACCATATAGGCCTACTACTAGACAGATTGAATGGGAATAAGATTCTGGTCTAGATGCAGCAATGTAATGCAGGGATCTGTAGGCCTAAGCTAATGACACTGGTCGAATGCAGAATATTAATCCTTAACAGCCAGACAGAGCATACAGTTGGCATAGTAGTTATTTATTATTTCATATTTTTAAAGCACATTTTTGTGTATGCCGCTACACAGTACGTGAGTTTTCGGGTCAAAATTGTTCTCACCTTTTTTTGCCCCTCACCAGGTTGCATACTTGGTATTGTTTCACATCTGTATTTATATTCAATTTATAAACAAATAAAGTGGGATTTATGTATCTTTATAATTAGACTGAACTTTACATTTTAAGTTGAAGACTTGGTATTATACCTCCTAGCTAGTGATATTCCATTCAGGTGAGGTCTTAGTGATTTGGAGGTCCCAGGCAGGGGCCAGTCTGAATGTGCCATGAACACAACCAGTCATAATGTTTGAGTCAGATACTGTACTCCTCTGTGAAGGTTTTGTTTTACTTTTGAGTCAGATACAGTACTCATCTGTGAAGGTTTTGTTTTACTTTTGAGTCAGATACAGTAGTCCTCTGTGACGTTGTCTTTTCCAGTCTGGATGACTCTCTCCCAGTGAGTCAGTTAGATGGAACACAACGTGCCTCCCTCCGTCTCCGTGGGGGTCTGACGCCTGTCTTTGTGCTCTGGGCCACAGTGACAGTGGACTTCTGTAGCTCTCTGTTTGTGGTGGAGCCAGTGATCTGCTCCGTTAGGTCCACAAGGGAGCACCGCCACAATGATGGAGTGACTTTACCCGTCCGGTGTGTCAAGAGACTAGTTAATGAACCTCTGCTCACACTGCAGCTGCAAGCCTCAGCCTGGGTGGTCAACATGTCTGCCCTCTAATGCCCACATTGCTGTTTCATCATGGATTATCATTGAACATAAACATACCATAGTAAGGCAATGTTCAGCCATCCTGTCAAAGCAGAACCTGCCCCACAGGAACAGTTATTTGGGGATTTGGCAGTTGTATTAACTTTGAGCACAAGTATCGATCCCACCTTTGCTGCTGCTCCATAGCCTGTCTAATTTACAACGTGGGCCTATTGATTGTAATACATCTCTCTTTCCTTCTCTCTCTGACCTCAGTGAGCATACTGCTGAGTAGAGGGCCTTACTCCCCCCTCTGTTGCGGGGCAGAGCTGGACGGGGACTAATATGACAGGAGGGCTATGTGTGTGTTCCAGAGTACGCCTGCATGTTCATAGGGAAACGGCCATATTGCTTGTCCCGAGGGAGAGCCGCCGTTGGAGAAAACCGCTGACCTTGCATCTCCTAAACAGGATGAGTCCACTGACAGTCCATTAGATTTGTATTAACCTGATATGACTGTTGTGTTGCTATTATATCAGAGGCAGGAGGGAGTTTTTTCCCCCTTTCTACTCATGGCACAATGTATTGGAATTGGCCTCTGCAATTTATTTTTCTATTAGCCAAGTCCTCTGAAGTGTGATTGGGCTGTGAGCCAGTGGTAACTGGTCAGGCCGGTGGAGGGTGGACTGGCCGAGCTGATAAGGCTAGAGTCAGTCCAATACTCTACACAGCACAGTGACTCTGGCTACGGATGGACCGCTTTTACAACTGTGATTGAATCTAGATATGAGGAACTGGTCTGACCACCCATCCCCCCCTAGAGACAAGCTCCACCATACACAACCAGGGGTGACTTCCTGTTCCAGCTCTCTATAAACTTACAGTACCTTACCTTGGCTGAGCTCGAAAGGCATCAACAAAACAGTCTTCATTTTTCCTAAGCTGTGATGTGCTGTGTATACACAGCTGATCAACTGCAGCTATCAAAAGCTTTTGAATTGCTGTAAGTAGGGCAGATGGCTGTGGTATTTTGTGTCTTCACTAATCCAGGCTGGATATTTACTGGTAACATTTCACAAAATGGCTCCAGGGCATTGACGAGAAGGATGTGACAGAAGAGTTTTGGAGGGGGGGGGGGGGGGGTCTCTAACCAGTGCACCCCTCACCACCACTAACTCTATCCCCTTTAACAGTGATGCCCCCCCCCCCCCTCTCCCTGGCACTTGGACCAGCTGTGGATCAATACAGGGACATCTGTTGGTGTTTCAGCCTTTGTGCCCCATGGCTCACCTGCTACTGAACATACCATGTAGCTGTAGCAATACAGGCATAGTGTTCTCAGTAACTACTGCAACTCTGGGGCTCATAGTGATAAGTGGAAATTGAATCTTATTCCCAACCCCGGTCACTGAATTGGCTAGATCTTCCATTCCATTTCCAAAATATTGCAGAACCATTTTCAAGCTATGACTTGATATCTCTTGATACAGTAGTTTGTTTGAGGTCAGTTTCCCTTGAAATGAATGAGGAGATAAATTAGACCAAAAAACAACAACATAGACTAATCAGTTCTCAGGGGTACTTGAGGACCAGCTTTTAGACTCCTTGCCAGATTGAACCAATGACATACTGTAGACCTACCAGTACTGTATGTGTGACGCTGCAGCAAGTTAGAATAGTCTATAGGGGGCAGTGCACAGCCTTTTCCTGCTACACCCTCTTCTCTCTCCTCCCAATGCAGGACTTTAATCATTCTTTGGATACAACAATAGGAGAAACATTTATAGTCATATCCCGGTAATGAAAGAGGTGTCTCGTTGTCCTCTTTCATTTAACACATTGTCACAACCCAGAGCCCTAATCTCGCTCTCTGACGGACAGTTGCATCCTGGGAAAGAGGCGCATGTCATTGTTTGAGTGAGTCAAATCTGTTAAGCCCTTATTCTTCCGAGGGGTATTTGCATATTCGGAAGTATTCCTTTAGTGGCGGGCCAAATCCTCCTTATATGTGATGTGATGCATTTTTTTTGTCTCATTTGTGAAGTATCTACATGCACTATTAGCGCTGCATAATACCGCTGTATAATCTCAGAGATAAGATGGCTTCTCTAAAGTGTAGCATTACGCCGGGATGAAACAACGCAATTTCAAGCAGACTCAAAGGGGCTCAAATGTCAACGGAAATGTCAAGTGCTTTCGCAACGGCCGAATACCGGAATACCTTTTTTTTATCACCACCACCACCATCACTATTCCTCACTAGGCCTGGACTCTGTAATATGTGATAACACCAGCTCCCTCTGACACACCTGGCCTCCCCTCCCCCTCTCTCACGCCTCCTCTGATTTATAATCAGGATGGCTTTCCTAATTCCACAGCGAGACTCCGTCCGTTATCTACACTTTGGCGTTCAGCGCGGCGAGGTACATGGCACAGTCTGGTATGCGCACCTCCGCGTGTCTGTCTGTGTCCGCGTCAGGCAGTGCAGCCCCCCAGGAGTCCCTTCTGCGCATCGGGGCCTGGAACGACCACAGTACCATTGTTTAGTTCAGGTGGTAACCTGGTAACTGATAGAATAGAGTAATGGAGGTATACTACTATGAAGATGTACTACTGCAATCCTACGAGTGAGCCTACCATCTGTCTATGTACCTATACATGTACAGTATGCATGTATATGCAACGTAGACTGTCATTCAGAACCGTACTCTTTGTACTGTACCATATTCATGAGACACAACCGTACCATCGGCTCGCTTCTCCCTCCTCTGGTTCGTTCCAATGTCATATCAGAGACGGAAGACATTTTCAGAGTCACTTTGCATCTGTTCTGTGGCTGTGTTTGTCTATTTGTTTTGTTCTTCCCTGCTGTGTATCTAAGCGTTGATTTCTGCCGGCGAGGGACACATGAAAAGAGCCATGGCACGAACAGAAAACAAGCCCTCAGAGACGGGGAGGATGAAATGAAAACACAAGGAAAGGAAACAAGGCCCAGGAATAAGCTGCGATTAAACCGCAAACAATCAAGCAGGCAGGGACGAGGAGTTGGAGAGAACAAAAACACAACAATGCAAGCAAATAAAACGGGCAAACAGGGAACGCCACGTGTTTATGGAAAGATCTTGGCGAGGACAAATTACACCAACTGCCGATTAACAGAGCGGCGTGCTTTGAAGAAAAAAGAGAAGGAAAAATGTGTTTTGTTGGAAATGGGAACCGTTTCTTTGACAAAGAGATGTCATTGGATATCATTGTAGGAAATGGACGCCTCTGTGAGTGTTATCATGCTGTAGCTGCACTAGAAAACAATACACCAACAATCCTGAACCTGTTTTCGCTCGCCATTGCTTTAAAGACCTGTAACATTTCAGCAAAACAAATATTCTTGCGTCATCTGAAACAGTCAGCATTCTTTTGGCACTTGGGTCTTATTGGCCTTGAAGCTAATCTCTCTCTCTCTACGTCCTACAGTAGAGAGCTTGGTCGAAACTCTTCAAGTGGAACGATGGTGGTGTTTCCATACAATTGACTGCGCTTCTGAAGTCCTGACACAAGGTCCCTTATGACAGATGAGGGCTTTTTAATGGTCTCCATGTGAACGCACTGGACTGGTTCCTCTTAATTAGTACTTTGTCTCTGGTTAGAAGTGACCTTTTCTTTTTCACCCTCCTCTTTTGCACTTTTACTCTGCTTCTGTCTCTCTCTCCTTGGTTATGCTTGGCTTTGCCCCTATACCATACTGTATAGTCAGCCATTTTGACAATGCCATTCCAGCAAGATGGCCCTTTCTGAATCGCTAATGATACCACACTGTTTCGTTCCAAAATTGGCCCCTTTGAATTCCTGGCCACTTTATGGCACAACCTTAAACCACAAACCCATCCAAAAAGCACAACCAGCAGTGTCCCCCTGTCATCCCGCTCTCTCTCCCAGGCGCAACCATGGTTTCTCTGGCATGTCTGGAGAGCGGCTGCAGCCATCGCCTCCTCCATTTGGAGAATCAGAGATGACCTTTCCATGAATAAAGTCAAAGAGGATTAAGGCAGAAGAAGCCTTCCCAACGTCGGGCGAGGGGAGCGGCAGATGCAACCTCCTCTGAACGTGGCTAGAGTGTTGATGCCTCCGCCGCCTGAAGGCAACGCTTACGAGGGCTGAGTGTGTGTGTGTGTGTGTGTGTGTGTGTGTGTGTGTGTGTGTGTGTGTGTGTGTGTGTGTGTGTGTGTGTATTTAAATGTTGTGCAAAAAAAGACAGACCTGGCTCTAAGTGGAATGATAGGAGAAAAGAAAACAGTCAGAGAACATGTCTTCTTGAGATGCAAAAAAAAAAAGAGTATATTTTCAAAATTCCTGCTAATCCCTTATTGAAGATATACATTGAATTATTGCCCCAATCATTAATCCGTTCAATTTGCGGCGATAGCATCGCAACCTAATATCCTTATCTGATTTATTTGCCACTCCTATCTAATCCATAGGTTACAAGATGTACGAACATGGGGTGTATTGCGTTAAGTAAAAGATCTGCCCATCACACACTCAGGATTATAGCAATTGTGCTTAGCCTACCTTTCTTCACAGCTGAGCTAGAGCCAGGATGAGGGATGTGTATTGACGCCCCCTGCCTTTGATCAGTCTGAACGAAATCTTATTTCTTCATTAGCATTAATGCATTTGGCGGATATTGATCTTTGATATCAGACAAACGAATGATAACTGATCCCCTTATATATGTTGATTCTTCCCCTCCATTGTCCTCAAATCACCACCTGCTCTCATTGGGTTGCTTTGTGTCGTTCACACATCGCTTTGTACTGTGTGTGATGCAGTATACCTAAAAGCTTTGTCAAAACTGGTTTTGGATCAGTCCTGGATCTCAATCGTAACAGAAACCTTTTGGGGTCCACTATGGTAGTAGATAAAGTGGGCGCCTGTTCTGTTGTATTCATTTGGCAGAGTCCTCGTTGCCTTAAACCGAGTCAGAAGCGCAGGCCTCCCCGGTGGAGTCAAAGGTTGGGCTGCTGCTAATCTGTGCAACATTAGGAGAGTAATCCTCAGGGTTGAAGCTTGACTGTTAACAGTTTTCTTCTTCCCTTTTGTCTTTGTGGTAAGTGATCTTGGAAGATTTTGAGGGATGCCCCTGGTCCACAGAGGTAGCATTAATCGTGGGAAAGAAATTCTTCCACTGCTACTACAGAATTGTGGTTGTGGTTTTTTAGTTCTTTGTGTTGTAGTTTCCACTGCTATAGGCTACAGAATTGTGGGTTTTTTAGTTTGGAGGATATTGACTTCTTTTCACCTCTAAACCACCTCTCTCGACTCAGACTGATAAGAAAATGATGTTCCACAAACCACTTGGACGAAGGAGTGGGAAGAAAGAATGAGAAATATATAGATAAATCCTCCTTTTTCCTCGACCTATACCAGCTAAACCACCTGCTACTCTACAAAGAGAAATTCCCAGGCTTAGGGAATGAAAGAGCCCTTCAACACAGTGGGTTTTGTCTCCTTGTGCAAATGGAGAGAAGCAGGGCATGTCAGATTGACGTGGCACTTCTTGTCATTCAACACAAGTTTTCGGCTTAATCCCCCTTCTGAATCCACTTCTTGACTTCAGTGTCCGTGGGTTTTATTTCTGCGGTCTTCATATTTCTAAACGTCTGTTTTCAGTAAACAGAAGTAGTGTAAGAAGTAGATACAGAAGAAAGGCAGATTTCTGTTCTGTGTGTTTCAGTGTCTGTCTCTGTGTGTGTGTGTGTGTGTGTGTGTGTGTGCTTGCTTGCTTGCTTACACAGTTCCTGTGTTAAGTGCTTAAAAATCACCCCCAATACCCACGCACATCGGTATAGGAACGCTTTACAAAGCCTTGTGTAATCTTCCTTTTTGGTGGGTCCTTAGTTTCATCTGCAGGGGATTACTGTACGGCTTTTTTTTTGGAATCTGCAAAAGAGGAGGGATGTACAAAATGGCGGAAAAAGGAAAACAAATTGTATTGTAATCTCTCGAGAGAAAAGGACGCTTGAGTGAGGGAGTCCCATTGACCCTCCATCTTTTTCCCCCTTCCTGAAAATCCCATAATCCTTCATGTTTGATGTCTCAAAGCTAATGGCGTTTATTAGGACGGCCCAAAAGGCGCTTTGTCCCCGGCATGGTTGCTGTTGAGGTTTTGAATGACATTGCGGAGAGAGAGCGGGTAACTTTAGCTTAATCTGGGCTTATCTGGCCCCGACGCACACACAGGTGTGTGGCCCTTAAGCCCAGGGGAGGCAGGCCTTCTTCTGCAACCCACCACCAAAGATCAATCCAGCTCCTCAGGCCAGAGACATCCAGAGGAACATACACACCGCACCTTTAACCCAAGACGCTTTATCCTCCTCATGGATTGAAGTGCTCATTATCACATTTTAATTAAATTAAAGCCAATGCTCTTTCTCGATATCTCTTTCTCTCTCTGGTGCAGAAGACCCAGACCGAACTTAAACTTGCTTGAATCAGTTTTTGTCTTGTGAGTGAATGGAGAAGGCAGCTATACGGGTTTGATTGTATGCTCCATAATGGTTTGGTTTCAGGCCTATACCTTTCCTTTAAGCTTCTACTTCATGACATTGCAGTGGGCGATGACTTTTGCCCTCTTTACATAAGGCTCCTTAAAGAAACGTCTTTGCCTGTGTTTGTCCATTACATTATACCAGGTATTGTCTTTGAGCTTTTGATACTTCATTTGCTGTATGTGGTAAATTGGTCACAGCTATAACTATTTCAGCACTAATTGTTTAATTTAAGATATCATATGTGCATCAAACCTGGTTGACGTTGCTGCTATGCACACTGTGTCCGTTTGGAAAATGTAGGCCTATAACATACATCAACGTGTGGCCGAGGAGTGCTGACGCTCTTATTGGATTTGGAAGCCGCTCCTTCAATAAAAATAATGAATTTCCCAAAATTCAATAGCAGATATAAAGGCCAACGGCCCAGTGATCCATAAACACTACGATGATGAGGTCATCTTCTCCAGGTTACGTGTGGAAAGTATTAAGTAATTAAATACAGCAATGAAATAATAGTAGAATACATTTACAATTCAAATATGGTTTCCATAATGAACGATACACGTTATTTAAGTGCAATGATAGGAGATGGCAAGCATTGTAATCGATGTGTTGTGTACAATTTTAAGAGAATAATCCTACATATCTGTAGCTTAAAAAGCGTTGTGTCGAATATGTCAATCTTACCCACCAAAGCATTAAGGTGACTTAACTTTAGGTCATATGTTTTCTGTCAAGGATGTAACCTTCAGGGGTCGTCCTTCAAACCCCTCCCATGCACATAGTAAAAAGGGGTGGGATCCAAAGGAAGAGGAACAGTAATATCTGTCATACCATTTTCTCTTGAAACTCCTGCACCCCCTAAACTGGTGAGTTTAGGGTTCCTCATCTGCCTTCCTTCAGCATTGCTATTGAGTTTGATTCCCGTATGGTCCAATATGATAGATTTACTGTATCAGGTCTATTGACTAATTAACTACAATTTAACGTCCTCTTTCGTGGTTTCATTTTCCTCAAGGGCGACCTGTCCACTTAGCCACTGTATGCTCCATATCAGTACCTTCTATTTAGATAGAAAACAGACGTTGAGAATAATGTCTAGATAATCCAGGAGTAGACTCAATCTGGCTCTGGGAAACTGACCCCAGACGATACCTGTTCTATTGGACCTTTCTCTCATTTGTCTCCCTAGCCCCCAAGTCACTTTCCCTCGCTGCCCCATCTCAGTAAATGATGAGTCGTCACTGTACAGGGCGATAGCTGGACCGCCTCCATTCATTCTCTCTTGACATTTTGTCACCTCTAACATAATGACTTTGGGTGACCAACAGGGGGCATTAGCCAGCAGCTTTAAAATGGATGCTTTGATATCCCTAAGCTGTTGATGTAAGCTTCTCATATCAGTGACAGAGGGAGATGAGCAGCATTCGCTGCTATTTATGATCAAGATTACATTTTGGTCAATTACCTCTCTCCTCCCCATCCTATTATTAATGTGCACTAGTATCTTATTGCTGATGTCGGTGTTTTGTGTGTGTGTGTGTGTGTGTGTGTGTGTGTGTGTGTGTGTGTGTGTGTGTGTGTGTGTGTGTGTGTGTGTGTGTGTGTGTGTGTGTGTGTGTGTGTGTGTGTGTGTGTGTGTGCAAGCCTATAGCATGGGTATGTGCGTACGTGCGAGTGCATTTTTACGTGCATGTGCGTAGCTACACGTTTTCGTTTTAGGAAGCCAGAGCACAGTAGACGTTTGTATGGCATAACAAGATTACACTGCAGAATCCTAGCTCCCAGGGAAAGAGCGTCACATCACCCTCAGCCTTTTTCTCTCGGCGTCTGTCTCTCTTTCACCAGGCTTAGACGCGCTGATCTCAGATACAACCATCCTCTAATCCAAGCCTTGATAAGGCTTCAAAGCAACATGCCATTAATAGCGTGTTTGACATTATCCGTGGAAATACGCTGGTTTGAACATATGACCCCCTCATTATGAGGACCCATATGTTCTCATACGCCACATTATTCCATTGAAGTGTTAGCTCTTTAGACTAAGCACGCCTGCAGGGCGATACTCAGTGTTTATTACTGTTAAATGAATGTGATGATATTTTCAAGGAGTTAAAATGTCAGGGCCTTAATCAGAAATAACACATTGCGGTGACGTTAACCCAGGTTTCTGCAATATTCAAAATGACCATAGAAAAAGTGCTCTCTACATTGACTCTGAAAAACTGCAATAGAGCACACACAGGACAGTATTCAATTCAATCACATTTTTGGGCAATCATTGCTGGTAGGCATAGTAGGCATGTAGTCTACTATCCTGTAGTCAAACTGCAAAGTTACTCCATAAAAAGAGTACTGTATGTTCGGTATGGTCCATGATGTTGAGACAGCCAGCACAAAGAACATCTGTCAGCCCCTCTCCAGAGCAGGCCCTGGGCCCTCTGTGTATCAAGCAGTGAGGGGGTTGCCCCTGCCATGTGCTTGTCATGTGCCATGGTAATTGTGGCCCATTGTCCTCAACCGGACTCCTGCCTTGCCCTTTTGATGTGAATACACAAATTTCTCATTTTTCTCCCCCCCGCATCCCTCTCTCCATCCATATATGGCTCTAGTGTTTCTCCGAGCAGCCTTTGATAGTGGCGCAATAACGTTAATTGTTTTGTACTTTTCTGCAGCCGGTCCTCGTAGTGTGTGAGAGAATAATACGGACACCAAAGCCTAGACCCCCATGCAATGTCAGGACCCCATGCTCTGAGAAAATAGGTAATTAGTGGACCGTTGTTTAAAGTGACGGACGGACCCTATCTCGATTCTCGTCACTATTTTGAAGGTATTGGACATCTCGCGTCTTGTCGGCGGTTGTCGCAGCTGGAAAACAAAGTAGGAACTCTTTCCGCACGCCGCTGGTCCCAGTAGCGCCTTTGATTTCGTAAATTGTCTCATTAAAGATGAGACTGGAATCACCGTGGAGACTTGGCCCGAGTGGGAATTTGCCCTCGGTGCTGAAGAGCTGTTAGCACATCGGAGCGGCAGATTCCCAAGGCTTTAGGCCTGGGCAATTAGGCCTGGGAGTCAGGGAGGCAAAAGCATGTGCAAGCAAGGGGAGGGAGGGAGGAAGGGGAGAGTCCAGGTGAGCCTCCTCCTCGTGATCACTGGCATGTTAGAATTAGTTTAATTGGGGCTCCGTTTGATTTTCACCGACGACAACCCTCCCCCCACACACACTCAGACGCACTCACACAGACAGACGCACCCAACTCCACCCCCTAACTTAATGGCAGAATGGTGACTTGTCAAAGTTGACAGCGACCTCGATGTCAGAGAGAGGGGAATGGGGAGAGGGGGTAGTGAGAAACCCTTTGAAGTGTGGCACCCACTCCTTTTGCCCTGCCTACTTTTGAGCACAGCATTTTCTTGTCTTTTTCTGGAAGAAACGTTTGAAAACAAATTGACACCTGGCCTTTGGGTCTTCTCCTCTGCTCCTCTGAGACCACGAGGTATTTTTCTAATGTCACCTGCTGCAGATGACTTCAATGGGATTACCGCATTCTCTTCTTGAGGTCGTGATTAGACATGGTGTGGTTACCTGAACTTTTCCCCAGGTTGTCAAGACTTTACGTGAACTTTTAACTCTCTTCCAATGATGTGTTCATCCTGAGGTGTCTGCTTTGTTGAATTATCGCCAGCCCTTCAATAGTCCTAATTGGGACGGTTGGTTGTCATAAGGTAATGATAAAAAGAAGAGGGAGAAAGAACCCCAACTAATTTCCATTGGTGTGTCATGCTTGCTGGAAATTCACATTTAAACAGGCCAATTAGGGCCGGCAGACCTCCCCGGTCATCACACGCCGGTCGGTCCTCGGCACAAACAAACACACCAAGGACCCTATTATCCTCCTTCCCTCTCAAAGGCAGTCAAGCAATGTCTCTCCTTAAGTAGTGCATTTTAAGAAGCTGTACTATCTAATATTCTGCCACTCTCACCCACTCTTGTTTTTCTCAGCGTCCTAGGGGCAGGTTTCTGCTTTGTGCTCTTCCTCCCCCCCCCCCCCTTCTTCTTCTCTCTGTTGAGGAATCTGGCCTAAATGAAAGCACATAGTTGGTGCGGGCGACTCATCGGGGCCTGGGCATCAGAGTGTTTCGTGCCGCCCCGTCAGTTGATGTTCTTGAATTGGTTTGAAGGGAGATCAAAGGGTCCCTCCGAATGGAGAGCCTGCTGTCGGAGAGAGAGACTGCTTCCTCGACCGAACCGCGGGCTCTGCTGATCAAGCCGTCACATGTGCCTTCCGTTTCCCTCAGCCCTGGCAGGGAGCACCACTGCGGAAACTACGGGGACGAACATGGGAACATTTTTTGTTTTTCACTTTGACCTCTCCTGGTGTGTTGACGTCTGCTGAAGCGTGATGACGTCCGTTTTTCTTTTTCTTCACCCCACATTGCACCTCTTTGCGTTATTTTGGGGGTTGTTGCCAAAGCTCATTTGGTACATTGTTGACTGAATTTGCTCTACTGCAGAGAGCACTGTTCATTTTCGTAATCATCTTTCTCAGATCTCTATATTGAGGGACTCAGTCTTCCCTCGTGTGACATTACAAATTACATTCCCTCTGTAAAATGTTTGTTCTGTTCCTCATGAAGAGAGTGCATCATGAATGCACAACCGCCCCCGCCATTTGTCTCCATGTTGTCTACCCCCAGCCCCCCTGTAACCCCTCCAGCCTCATCCCACCCCACCATCACCGCCCCCACCACCGTCCCGCCGCCGTATCATCGGCACACACACACGCCGCATCATAATTAGGCCATGTACCGAGTTCCCCGATAACATGTACAGTTTATTTTCCCGTCTTAATTCCTTATCAGATGCATTGATCGCGCCGCGCCTGCATTGATCTGGGGCCACTGTCTGGAGAGCAGCGATAAGCGGTGGCTCGTCTCCCTCTCCCCGTGCCTCACCCTCGGTGTTCACCGCGCCTCCGCGGGCCGGAGGGGGGAGCGGAGGCCCGGGATTAGCACCTTATTAGCTTCACAGGAGGCTTCGCATTTTTTAAAGCTGACACCTCGACAGCCGCGCCGGGGCTACGTTACCAATGGGGAAACATGCACACCGGCTCGACTCCATGACAATACACGCTTCAAAAGGCTCAGAGGGATGAGAGGTTGGCTGTTTTTCATAGCCGTTTTTTTCCCTCTCTCTTTAAAGATGTGCCGTATATTTACATAGAGTGACACTTCAATACGGACACAAACCTTTAGCAACTATTGTCATTCTACCTGTTCTTAACCGCAGGCAAAACATGTATTAGCAATTCAAATTCTAAATGCTTTAGATGTTGATCTCAGAGCGATATAACCATTTGCATTTATTTTCGTTGTTGCAGGATTGTCGATGGCACGGTCACACACAGCGACAAGAAGACTGCTTGGGTAAGTGTCATTTCAGGCCTACTGTCCATAAAGCACTTGTCTGCAATAGGCTTTGCTCTTGTTTGCCATTAGTCTTAGACCAGGTGAGAACAGGTGACGTGTATGTTTGCGTTGAAAGGAAGTGGTGATCAGTGAGAATTAATGCACAAGCACACTCCCCACACTATTTGTCACACACACACACACACCCTCTATCTCTGTCACACACACACGCACTCATGCACCAACACAAATGCACAATCACTCCTATCTGATCAGCGAAAGATGAACTAGTGTCATTCAGGCCCCCACAAGACAGAGGGGTTTGTTGACGGTTGGGTTTCTCTCTCTTTATGCGTTGTAACCTGCCCTTCGTTAAGCCCCAGCTAGGCCTTAAAATGCATCCGTCGCTCCCCGAGGGGAGGGTTGCACCACCAGTGCCTCTGGGCTAATGGCCATGAGCGGCCAGCCCATTAGGCCCCTGTTATTGGGACTCCCTCATTAGCATCTGGGCCCATTGTGTGGCCAAACAATGGCAACAAACAAAACATTAACATGGAAATGGGCGAAATGTACCTAATTAGTTTTCTGTGCTTGTATTGTTAAGCTCTAAAAAGATAGAGCTAAATTGCTTTGGATTTCAACGAGGTTCCAAAGCCCCCCTCCTCCGCTGTGGTTTCTGGAAAGTCACCGAGAAAGAGAATGGTGTGTGTCAATCTCCACTGGTCTATGACTATTGTAAGGACAATGTAGCAACATGTCATAAAAGGAAAATGAAGTACATTTAAAGAGCGATTTCTGCATAGTCCATTTCCTGGTTGCAAAAATTCGAATAGTTCGCCTAATTTCAGTTTATGTGACTAAACAAGAAAGTATAGTGCAGAGAATCATTGGGACCATCTAAACCGCAGTGAAATCTATTTTTCATAACCACAAATATTGTATTTTCAGCTGTTTGAAACTGGTGTACAAAATCGAAAGTAAGCTAAAATTTAAATTAAGAACGGGAAGCCTATAAATAGTGCACATAGAACAGATATACCACTTCTTAGACTTGCTTTCAATGCAAAGGACAGATCTATAAAACACATTTCTATGTGAATTTGCTTAGGTCGCCCAAAAAGTTACATATTGCAGCTTTAAGTGTTATATATGTGAACATATTTCTTATACATAGTATTGGCATGGCTATTAATCACATAACATCTAAATGTTAGGTCTTACTGGCAAGATGAATACAAGGACTGTCTTACCTATATAGTATAATGCTCCTGTGTATTATGTTCCTGAAGTGTTGCTTTTAGTGTGCATTCATTGGTCTGTCCTTTATACAATTGAGTTTGTCATTGTCTTTGTTCATGTGAAGTTCTTGGAATGTTCGACGATGATAACTTTCTGTCAGCAGTTGCTATTTTATGGAAGACCTTTATAAGTGGTACGGTAACTCAAGAGGGCCTTTCTCAACAGCAGTCCTTGTGCTGAATGAACAACCTTTTGGTTTGTGGAATGAATGACCCCCTTCCTCCCAAACGCACCCTGGGCATGTTTATTGAATTTCTTGTCGGCCATCTTTGTTTACATCATTAAGGCAAAGTGGGAATCCCTCGACTCACACAGAAAGGGATTAACGACACTTCGCCCATGACCAAACCAGACCGGTGGTATAGAAGAATGACCAATCTTCATAACCATGACCAGCCCTGTTTAACATTCAGCTTGGAGACTTGGCCCGTTTCCCCAATCATGTTTTATTTTTACCATCTCGCTCTTGTTTAGTGTTGTTTTGACTGTCACTATCCAGGGTAATATTCCCTCAGTACATCACAAAAATGTGGCTGTAATGAGAGAGCAGAGAAAATGATTTCTCACTAGCTCTATTTTTGATGTTGTCTCTGGCCTCCTTCCCATTGAAATAGAGACACATTGACTGACAGTATCAGCTTGTTAATTAGTCGTTATTGGTTGTCCTGAACAAGCTCTTTGACTGGGGAGCCCTTACCAGTGACCTTGGTAACCCCTGGCCATTCTACCTCAGACTCCAACACGGTGGATGCTCATCATTAACCGCTCGTCAATCACCGTTAACACACTGCTCTGCCAAGCTGCCTGCCACTACACAGCCGGCATCCACACTCTGCTCTTTTTGTTAGCGCAGTCTGCTCTATGGGCCAGTTTTTTTTTTATACCAGTTTATACTCTTGGATTGGTCCATTTTTGGACCAGTTTATACTCTTGGATTGGGCCAGTTTTGGACCAGTTTATACTCTTTGATTGGGCCAGTTTTGGACCAGTTTATACTCTTGGATTGGGCCAGTTTTGGACCACTTTATACTCTTGGATTGGGCCAGTTTTGGACCACTTTATACTCTTGGATTGGGCCAGTTTTGGACCAGTTTATACTCTTGGATTGGTCCAGTTTTGGACCAGTTTATACTCTTGGATTGGGACAGTTTTGGACCAGTTTATACTCTTGGATTGGGCCAGTTTTGGACCAGTTTATACTCTTGGATTGGGCCAGTTTTGGACCACCAACTACTACAATCCTATGGAACTGGATGACATCTGCAGTTGCCATAGATGCCAAAAGTATTTTCCGGATTGCTGACTGTTTGGACAACACCAAGGTAAGTCTAAAGAAAAGGTAGAACTTTATTTTAGTTTTACTATCCTTTTAAGTGTCTTGGATTGGACCAATTGGGACACAGCTTTCCTGTTATTATCAGCTACTAGCCACCTGGATTATTCTATTGATTGTTCTGGAGCCTTTGCATCACTTCCTGCGGATCCAGCAGACCCAGCTGATGATGTCTTTAACTCTCCCTCCCATCATCCACGAATCCTGGACCCAGTCAACCCATTTTCCACCCTATCAACAGAGGATCATATCAGTATCATATGCATGGTCTTCATGATCCCCTCTGAATGATATTCAATACCTCCATTTGAAGACTGCACATTTCATTACAAGAGGCACCCCTGAGTGATATGATTCACGCCTGTTCCTGTGTAGACACTGGACGTTCTTAACCCCCTCAGATTGCTCCACTACTCTGTGGTGTTTGCATCATTAGGCCTCCAGAGGGCTTGGGGGAATTTAAACAAATACCATTTGTTTGAGTGGCCTCTGGCACCCGAGCGCTTGAGCCAGAGGTTTATCTCCTATGCCGATGAGCAACTGACTGCCGGGGAAGGTTGCAGTGTATATTATGGTTTTAGATTAAAGAGCAGCAAAGCTCAGGAACAAGGCCTAATCCCACTCCTCGGTGCAGCTCACGGAGCAGTCGTGTTGACCGTGACCTTTTTGGGAAGGGACGATTTGGTTGAAGATGCCCCCAGGATTGTGTGTGGGGGTACAGAGTCAGGACAGGCCGCCAGTTAATTGATTTTAAATGTATAATTTTTTTTTGCTGTCAAATCCCAGCAGGCTCTAGATCGAAGTCTCCCTCTCGCTCTCTCTGTCTCTCTCTTTGTGCTCTAAATAAGGGCAAAGCTGTTTTTGTTGCCGTTTTTTTGTCGCCGTGTTGATGGAGTTCTATTTATATGTACTGTAGTTCCCTCTCCCCCGAGATACACAGCCCGATTCTATGCAAAGTCTTAGGGCCTTGAATGTTTCTTTGTGGGGTTTTAGGGCTAAAGGAGGAGGATAAACAGCTTCCCTGTCCCCAGGAGGAATGGGTATCCCCATGCCCCTGGAGGCAAGAGAATGGGGCTTGGGGAGAACCCCCCCTCTGCCCTCCATTGGTGATTTGTTCCTATGCTAAGGGACACTGCTGTTGTTATGTTGTAGGTTGCATAGGGCCTGATAACTGCCTGTGTCACACTGCAGCTCGCCTCATTAGTCACGCACCCTAGCCCCAACGTGATTTACTATCAAAACACATTGGTGTGTGTGTGTGTGTGTCTGTGTGAGAGTTATTAATGTTCATCCTTAAAATGAAACAATTGCAGCTGCTTTAATGTGGTTTATTGTGTTAAGTAAACATAGTAGAACAATTGGAATTGATTCAGTTCAACTACCGAATTTACATGACAGTGTTCAATTTCGTCAAGATACATCATTGAAGTCATTACAGCCAATGCTATGCCAGATCCTAGGAGCCATCCTTAGTATCTCCTCGGGGAGATACAGCAAGGTTAGGGAATTTCCCTACCTGCCCCAGTGCTGTTGGCACAGGGTTAATAGGTGTTCAACCCTCCCATTATCCATGAGCGTTTGTGAATTACCAGCCGAGTGATGTTTACCATTGATATCATATATATGCTAATTTCCCCACTTAATTAGTGGGGAGGGGCCGGCGGGTGGGGCAGCAGGAGGAGTGAGGGAGGGGGCGATCATGTGTAAAATTGATTTGTGAGGGGTGATATTTGATAGACCGCAGGGGAGTGGAGGCTCTTTGGAGAGAGAGCAGGCAGGGGGTGCTGCCATGGGGAGTGGGCTCAGAACAGAGACTCCTCATAGAAGAAAGTCAGACTTTTATTTTGGTCTTTCCTCCATCCATGACAGTTGAGGTGTAGTTAGGCTGAAACAAACTTGTGTATCACAGTTAAACCTATTTCTCTGCATGCATGAATATGATATAAAAAAAGATGACGGTATGAGGTTTTTGATTCAGGGCTAAATTGAGTGATTTAACATCCTACTTTACATAATTAAGTAGGTTTTTGCACAATTGCCCTTTAAGGTTATTGTGGCTGCTTTTGTTGTCCTCCATATTAAATAGTTAATTGGTAATAGTTCAATTTCCTAATCGTTGGTTGGGGAATTCCCTCTCTAACTACCGTTAATTACAGTAGTGCCTTAACGATGCTCACCAGAGAGCTCAGAGCAGCCAGCATATTTAATTAACTTGTTAGTCTTTCATCAGGGGTTACTGGAAAATAACACTGGGAAATAATACTATTAGAGGAATTCATAATTCTGATAACAAAACAATAGTTGAATTTGCTAAATGCCAGATTTGGGGGATTGTATTTTTTACTACAGAAACACACACACACACACACACACACACACACACACACACACACACACACACACACACACACACACACACACACACACACACACACACACACACACACACACACACACACACACACACACAGCAAACCTTTCATGGTAGAAGGACATGTCCTAACCTCTATATGCATTAAAATAAAACATTTATATTCTTTATTTTACACAGGCCCTCAACTTAAAAGTTTCCTAGATGACTCTCAGGTGTTTACTTTCTATCCTTATTTATTTAAATTGTGTTTTTTTGCATTCGTTCTCACAATTTAAACTACATGAGACAAAAATACATATATTGAGCACAAATATGTTTTGCTTTGATAAGTTGAAAATGCACTTCTTGTGCCAGCCGGCGTGCTCATTGTCAAGTCCCTGGTTTTAGCCAAAGGTTTAAGCCGCCGTACGTGAGACGCATGGCTAAATGTCTGCTGGCTCTGAAACAAACAGCCCGCACCCAGCTTTAAGTATATTATCAGCCAAGTTCCTTTAGGAACGTATTGCTAAAGAAGCTTACCATTTAATTAATGTAAGTTCGGCACAGATTACACCCAGGCCAGTCTTGTAAGCGGAGGCTAGTCTTATTGACCTCCTATGCAAGAGCTTAAAGACACAAGAATGGCATTTTTACTCAACTTTAATGGGATAACTAGTATAATCTATCCGAAGTAAGGGAGGAATAAAGTGTTTTAAACATAATACTCTTCCAAGTTGAAAGTGGGAGAAGGTCTGTGATGTGAAGTGCAGGGCTGACATAGCTACTTGTTTATTTGGGCATTAACTAGATATTTGACATATTTTTGCCTGCCTGGGATTTTCAGTTGATTTCTTTTGTATTAATTTATCTGTGTCACCATTTTTTTGGAAATAATGCTGACATTTTTTGGGGGCTAGCTTTTTTGGAATTCTTTTTTTCCCGATGTTTAAAAACTCCTCAACAGGCAAAGTTGGAGATGAAATGACAGAATGTTTATAGATGCTCATTTTGTCTAATGATTTGATCGTGTTTTGTTAGAAGGAGATACCAATGTCTAATTGTGAATTTCTTAAAATTAGAAGGAAAAAATGATACAGACAGACAACATAAGAGATGAACATATAGACGTGTTAATAGAACTGTAGAAGTTTGAAGAAGTATGTTTTATATTCACTGGAATGACATTTAGTAAGATCAATAGGGTTTGTTATTTTTGGTATATTACTTCAGCATTGTTTGGCTGACACACAAACTCCACAAATGGCACTATTTCACACGGAATGCAATACGCAAATTATATAATCTAGAACGAAAGCCGTTTTATTTGTTTATTTGCAAATTCTCCACCCATCCCCCCCCCCCCCCACCCATCCATCCTCCCTAACCCATTTTACCACAGATGTTGCTGTGATTTTTTTCTCTCTTCTTTTTTTTAGTTTCGATGTCACCCTTTTCAAACATTCTTTAACAGTAGGATAAAGGGATGGGGGATAGAGAAGATTAGGCAACGGGATCCTCCAGGCATTGTCTGAAAATCTGCAGATAAAAAGCATTGGTTTGGTGGAATGGGAGGGGAGCTGGAAGGGGTGGGACTGGGAGGGATTCGTAGCGTACGGGGGCAGGTGGTGGTGGGGGCGGGTATTTTGGGGGTGCTTAGAAGCGATAGAGCCAACTGAGAAAAATGATATTGATATTTTGATATAGCAAGCCAACCAACCCCTTATCATAAGGACCTTGCATTGCATGTGAGGCTGTCTTCAGCTGCTGAATATTGATGTCAGCAATAAGCTGGTGAAATTTGGCATGGTAACAGCACATTGCCAAAAATAGGACAGTGATCGGAGCTCATTGTATCATCTTAATGGAAATATTGGGACAGGATTCTTCGTCTTTTAATCTTGCAGCATCTTCTTCGGAATTGACCATATTGTCATAGATAGGAATTTCAATGTCTATCAAATCTGTTTGGCAAAGGATCGCTGTTAACAACAATCCAGAGCATTTTGTTCAAGTCTCTCCAATTTCTTTATATAAAAAGTAGGCCAACATTCCTCCCATAGCATTGAAGTGCTTGATGAACAATCCATGTGTATTGACGAACCCATTAGCACCCTCATTTGAATCCATTGAAAGGTGATACTGTTTTCCTAACCTTGATAGTCCATTAATTTAATCCACATTTGTTTCCTCAATGTTTTTTGGGGGAAGGATTACACATTCTGCCACATCTAAACTAGAAGAAGCCAAAGGCATAGTTTATCATTAGGTGAGGACAGGGTAACTTTGCCTAATTGATCATCATTTAGTTGACAAATTATGTCCTGACAGTGTAATTGAATTTGATTTAATGTGGTCCATCAAGGGATCCATTGACATGTAAACTGATCAAGACGCTCATATCAGTTAATGGTCAATGACTGGGAGCCTGCTAATGATGCCCCTTCATTGACTTGCTAAACTAGCCATTCCATTCCTTAAGTAGTTGTTATTTCCTTTAGCCTAGAGTGTATTTTGACTGATAGACATCCAGACTCCAGGAATTGTAATGCAATTGATCGTTTTCTTGTGAACATATTCACATTTTTGTTTTGCAAAGGCTATTCTTGGTGAGCAGGCCTAATGTTAAACTATATTTATTACTTCAATTTAACAGTTAACATTCAAGTTATTTATTTTAGGTGTTGCCCACCCCCCCTCATCCCATTTGATAAGTATAGCACCAGGTTCTTGCCTTTCGAGCCAGGCCCATGGTGGTGCAACAACAAGCAGCTAATACCAGTTAAACCAGCACATTACATAAGAGATAAGGTAATAGGAAAGGAAATGACCCTCTTGTATTTTGGGAAGAGCTTTTGCCTTCCCCCTAGCTTTCTTTAAACAATTCAAGGAGATGGAAAAGGGAAAAAAACTCCCTGGTGGAATTCTTTCTCCAGATGCTTTGCCGTAGACTAATGGTGTTAGCGCAGCCATTAGCCCGGCAGATTCATTCATTAAGCTAATGTGAGGCTAACCCTGTCGGCCCTGCTGAAACGCATGCAATATGACACTGCTCAAATTTGTTCTAACACATGCCCTGGGGAGCCAAACAGCCCGGTGCTAATGGGGGAGGCGGAGCCAATTACGCTAATTAAATTGGTGCTGTCAACAGACTGTGGTAGAACTGACTGACTAGCTATCTCTTCTTTCCACCTCTCTGCTTGCGTTCCCCCCTCGCTCTCGCTCTATTGCTCTTTTCCTTCATGTCTTTTCACCTCTGTTTTCGCTCCTCGTTTCACGTCTTCTTCTTCCTCCTCTCGTTCACTTCTCTCTTTCTCCTCCACTCGTTTGCATCTTTTTCTTCTCCCCACTCTTTTTCTCTGTCTGTGCGTCTGGTGTGCAATGGGAAGCGTATGGCCCGTGCTAGGAGAGCGATAAGGCCTGTTTGTTTGCATGTGGGGATGGGTGGTCTTGAGTCTTATTTACCTGCAGGTGAAGAGGCTTTTACATTCAGGTCTCTGCAGGCCTATCTTTACATTGTGCTCCCTGCCGTTCTGTCAGCACTCATCTGGAGCACTGTTGAATTAATAGTCTGCAGTCTCACACCAAGGGCCCTACACAACATATGGCCACCGGCACCAATACACTCTCCCATGGAGCCTCTCACAAGCCACGGCCAGATGAGCATCAGTAGAACCACCCTTCTGAGGAATATGTGTGAGCTAAACTCAAATTGGTTGTAGTCGTAGAACTGCTTTGAATAGGTATTTGTTTGCTAGATATTGACAAAAGTAGTGTATAGTCATTAGCCAGTTGTGATCAGAGGCTTATAGACAGCGTTGCATTAAGTCTACTTAATCACTATTGGTGTCAATCTAGCCAACGGTTCCAAACTCTTGCTGCATCTGGTTGGCTGAGGCAGAGGGAGGCCTGATCTGGTGGCTGGCCGGGCCTAGATATGTCACGCAGGTGCTGCTTCTTCCCCCCCGGAGCCCAACATTCTTCCATAGCCATGTGTGCCTGGGCAAACCACGCATACGAGGAGCGTCGTCCCACCGCTGACTAATCAGTACCCCGGCAACATGCATTGTTGCTCTATGCAAATCCATTCACATTGGAATAGGGGGCTGGGGGGGGGGGGGGATCCCGAGCTCAGGCAACAGAGTTGGATAGAAAACTGAGGCCAGCCAATAAATGAAAGTTTGCCTTAAATCCGTGGGATAATAGAAGCAGGGTTGGGGCCGAGCCTCGAAGCCGAGATAAACAGAGGGATTACTCCTCGGTTTTGCATCACTCGCTCTCCTCTGGGTGGCCCTTAACCGTCAAGAAAGCAGAGGGGGAGAGAGGGAGAAGAAGAAAAAACGTTTAACGCATGGACATTCACACAGCACATGGGGGAAAGGAGTGAGCCTAATTCCATCAAAGACGGAGAAATTAGCAATTAATTTATTCGAGCCTCCTCCCTTCCCCCCACCCTCCCTCTATTTTAGGCCCAATTGTTGGTCAGTTCTGCGACATCTGGTCCTGAGCAGTCCGTGTAGCTGACGACTGATGGCCTCTCCACTAAAGTAGCAGACAGAGAAATCGCCCCTTTTTCATTCATTTCTTTCCCCCTCGGAGATTAGTTAGGAACGAGGAAAGTAATCATTAAAAATGTTGCTCTTTTTCCAGGCCATGCATAACCACAGGCGGCGACTTTATTTGCAATTGTAATTTAAAGAATAATTAAAATAAGTTAAATGATTCTGTAAATGTAGAACAACTTGAGTCTTTGTGCTCAAGGGTGCATGAACCTCCCTCCTATGGCTGGTTGCTCTGATAAACTCGCTAATGAAAGGATGTTGCTCGACACTAATGACAATTTTTAAGTGTTTTTGGATTTGCCTCATCCCTCCGTCCTCTGTGCACTTTCTCTCTGATGGTGGTGGTGGCATGCGTTTTGTAATGGGGGGACAGCAGTTCTGATGCTGGGAATCCTATTTATTTGATTTGCTGTAAACATTGATGAAACATTATTGTAATAATCATTCATACATTTTTGCCTTTAAAGGCCAAAAAATCGGTAACTTCTGAGAACATAGATTGTGTATTACAGATAAAGATAGGAAAGGGAATGAACCCTGTATTGATGCATGTCATGTCTGGTGACTTTAAAGCCTTTTTTATTTTCACCTGGAGCTAATGCTGCTCAATCAAATGCAGATTGTCAAGGGGAGAGGAGATGGCCTGCATAACGATACCAGAGCGTTTTTTAAATTCAGTGTTTGAGATATGGGCTTTTGAGCAGCAGCAGATTATAGCTCCCTCCAGCTCTTGTGGAAATGAGCTGTTGACATTCTTTGGGGTCATTGTCCAAGATAGCTGGGCCAACCACCAGGATTTAGTAGATAAACCCTTCCACTGAGACCTTTATCCATTTCACATTTCGCCACAACTTGAAAAGGTTAACAAAATGATGCTTGGCAATGTACACCTCTATAGTCCTATCTCCCTCACAAATACTGACGTCAATATGCTGTCTGCGTTAAATAAATAAGAGTTCTGTCGAGCTATTCGAAGGTAAGTTTGTATATTTGCACGTATAGGCCTATGTTAACACGGCTTCTCACATTTATCTTGCTTTGCCTGCAAACCTGCCTCATATTTTGTCTGATATTGGACCCTTTGGAATAGACCTTCGACCATGCTTGTCCATCTTGCACCGTTGGCAATTGTGACTGATCTTGGCTTCTCTTTATGATACACATAAGGCTATAGGACCATATATCGCAAAATGGCGTGAAGAGGAGCCACAAGCATTCACTGAAAGGGACTTCTTTAATCATTTAGAAACAAAAACCCAAGGAATTTCTCATTAAGAACGCGGTCAAAGTACAGGAAGGCGATGATGTTATTGTTTTTTTCCCATGATCCTTTTGGCAACCTCGGGTCTTAGGAAAACAACCCAGACGACATGACAAAAAAAGAACTTGAAAGGACACAAAAGCACAATGAGGGACGAAGGCAAGGCGCACCACTGGCGGCTGTCTCGGACCCAGCGGAGGAGTAGGCCTCGCCATACAGCCCCGGCCACTCCAATTCTGAGCCGATGCTAATGAGGCCGCTCTGATCCCTCCGGCGCTTCCCATGTTTTCAACACCTTCAAGGACCACATGGCGCTAGCAGCATAAAGACAACTAAATGAGAAATCGGAACATTTTTTTGTGGAGCTGGGACTCTCGGTGGCGGCTTGCTTTTCAGGCTCGGACTGCTCATTGAATATTCCCTCCATGAAAAGAAAAGATAAGAAAGAGGTGCAACAGGGGGTAAGGATGACTAAACTTCTACGAAAAATGGACATATTTGCCGATAATCGATTTATGGGTCCACAAGGCGCTGAAGCCACTGACGAAGAAAGAAGAAATGATCCTGAGATTTGAAATCGGAAAGAAAGAAAGAAAGAAAAGGGAGAAGATGGTCAAATTTTGGCGGGTGTTTCTCACAAGCACCATAATGAGATCACTAACATCTTGAGTCGGCCTCAGCTATAGTGGGCCAAACAACAGCCTGGCAGATGAAAGGTGAATGGGCCCTAGGTTCCCGCTGGCTGTTTTAGACCCCCTTTAATAGCACTGAGCCCTATGAAAGGCTCCTGGGCAGTAGCTCATATTAGCGCCCAGGCACACTGGTTAATAGGATGATGCCTTTTGGCTTTTGTCATGAGATTATTAAGGGTTCTGTTGTCACCGGTGCCTGTTGAGCACAAGCCCCTAGAATCGTCTCCCTGCGCTCATTGTCTGGTTTATGTGGTAAAAGGGGTCTTTTGATGAGACACCTCTCAGCGCTCTATCAGGTGAGCTCTGCTCAGGGGTCTCCCATCTACTACACCCTCAGGAAAATCTCAAGTGCTCTGTTTCCCACTAAAGACCCTTGAATCTGTCATCATCTTCGACAAAGCCAAAAGCTACAGAAGGTAGGTAGAGGCAGGAGGAAAAGGGAAATGAATAAAGCGATCTCTCGGTCGTAGAAAAATGAAATATGTTTGAATTAATTAATTAATTTACCCTCTTCCCCTTTTCCTATGTAGTATAGTAGGGCTATACAAACTGAAGGAGAGAGGTATAGAATGTTGAACTAAATGGAATCTGCTTTACATTGTAGTACATCATTTGAAACAGTGAAAGGTTTTAGTAAAGAGGAAAATCCCCTCCCTGTGTGTGTGTGTGTGTGTGTGGTGTGTGTTAGTATGCCTAAATGTATGTATCTGTGTTCTTCTGCAAGACTCAATTCACCCACCCAACAAAACAATTCATGTTGTGAGATTTACGGATGATTACAGCTGTGAGTCTTTCTGGGTAAGTCTCCAAGAGCTTTGCACACCTGCATTGTACAATGTTATTATAATATATATTTTTAGGGGGTAGATCAGCTTTAATATTGCAGAGAGATTGTAACTTCCATCAATGTAATTATCTGCATTATTTCCAATCCCCCATATATATGTTTGTAAATATATATATTTATACAGTACCAGTCAAAAGTTTGGACACACATACACATTCAAGGGTTTTTCTTTATTTGTACTATTTTTTACATTGTAGAATAATAGTGAAGACATCAAAACTATGAAATAACACATATAGAATCGTGTATTAATCAAAAAAGTGTTAAACAAATCTAAATATATTTTAGATTCTTCAAAGTAGCCACCCTTTGCCTTGATGACAGCTTTGCACACTCTTGGCATTCTCTCAACTAGCTTCATGAGGAATGCTTTTCCAACAGTCTTGAAGATGTTCCCACATATGCTGAGCACTTGCTGGCTGCTTTTCCTTCACTCTGCGGTCCAACTCATCCCAAACCATTTCAGTTGGGTTGAGGTCGGGTGATTGTGGAGGTCACCTGATGCAGCACTCCATCACTTTCCTTCTTGGTCAAATAGCCCTTGCACAGCCTGGAGGTTTGTTTTGGGTCATTGTCCTGTTGAAAAACAAATGATAGTGCGCAAACCAGATGGGATGGCGTATCGCTACAGAATTCTGTGGTTAAGTGTGCCTTGAATTCTAAATAAATCTAAATAAATAATTCTAAATAAATCACTGACAGTGTCACCAGCAAAGCGCCCCCACACCATCACACCTCCTCCTCCATGCTTCACGGTGGGAACCACACATGCGGAGATCATCCGTTCACCTACTCTGTGTCTCACAAAGATACGACGGTTGGACACCAAAAATCCCAAATATGGACTCATCAGACCAAAGGACAGATTTCCACCAGTCTAATGTCCATTGCTTGCGTTTCTTGGCCAAAACAGGTTTTTAGAAATGTTTTATTACAAATAAATGAATCACAAATAAAAAACTGAATTAACCTATTTACATAAGTATTCAGACCCTTTGTTATGAGACTCGAATTTGAGCTCAGGTGCATCCTGTTTCCATTGATCATCCTTGATGTTTCTACAACTTGATTGGAGTCCACCTGTGGTAAATTCAAATGATTGGGCATGATTTGGAAAGGCATACACCTGTCTATATATTGTCCCACAGTTGACAGTGCATGTCAGAGCAAAAACCAAGCAATGAGTTCGAAGGAATTGTCCGTAGAGCTCCAAGCACAGATCTGGGGAAAGGAATTAAAAAGAAATCTGCAGCATTACAGGTCCCCAAGAACACAGTGGCCTCCATCATTCTTAAATGGAAGATGTTTGTAACCACCAAGACTCTTCCTAGAGCTGGCCACCTGGCCAAAATGAGCAATCGGAGGAGAAGTGCCTTGGTTAGGGAGGTGACCAAGAACCCGATGGTCACTCTGACAAAGCTCCAGAGTTCCTCTTTGGCGATGGGAGAACCTTGCAGAAGGACAACCATCTCTGCAGCACTCCACCAATCAGGCCTTTATGGTAGAGTGGCCAGACGGAAGCCACTCCTCATTAAAAGGCACATGACAGCCCGCTTGGAGTTTGCCAAAAGGCACCTAAAGACTCTCAGACCATGAGAAACAAGATTCTCTGGTCTGATGAAATCAAGATTTAACTTTTTGTCTGAATGCCAAGCGTCACGTCTGGAGGAAACCTGGCACCATCCCTACAGTGAAGCATCATGCTGTGGGGATGTTTTTCAGCGGCAGGGACTGGGAGACTAGCCAGGATCGAAGGAAAGATGAATGGAACAAAGTCCAGAGAGATGCTTAATGAAAACCTGCTCAACAACCCTAAGCACACAGCCAAGACAACGCAGGAGTGGCTTCGGGGCAAGTCTCTCAATGTCCTTGAGTGGCCCAGATGTTCGATCGGACTTGAACCCGATCGAACATCTCTGGAGAGACCTGAAAATAGCTGTGCAGTGATGCTCCCCATCAAACCTGACAGAGCTTGAGAGGATCTGCAGAGAAGAATGGGTGAAACTCGCCAAATACAGGTGTGCCAACCTTGTAGCGTCATACCCAAGAAGACTCGAGGCTGTAATCGCTGCCAAAGGTGCTTCAACAAAGTACTGAGTAAAGGGTCTGAATACTTATGTAAATGTGATATATCCGGTTTTTATTCTTAATACGTTTGCAAAAACGTCTAAAAACCTGTTTTTGCTTTGTCATTATTGGGTATTTTGTGTAGATTGAAGAGGGGGAAAAACGATGTAATACATTTTAGAATAAGGCTGTAACGTAACAAAATGTGGAAAAAGTCAAGGGGTCTAAATACTTTTCGAATGCACTGTATATATACATAACTCTTTAAAATATATTTCCTTTATTATTTTCCAATACCCCTACCACCCCTCCCCTATTTGGAGTAAACTAATGAACAATAACACTTAGGCTTTTACTTCCAGCTTATACACACTATATACCTTTTACGGACATAATCTATTTTACAATAATTATATTTGTTTTTGTTTTTAGTCATGTCCTTCCTCTACCCTCAACCTCTCCCATGTATTTCTGATGTCCATCCAGTTTCTATTTGCAATATATTTTCAACTGTGCTGTGATGCTTCACAAAAGTTCTGATCCTTTCTATTCTCATAGTTTCTACATATTGTAAATTAAAGATAAACATTTTGTATTAGTGATGCACCGATATTACATTTTTGGCCGATACCGATATCCGATATTTTCCTTGCCAAATAACCCGATACCGATACGATAACCGATATATAAAAAATTGAGCATCTTTTTAAGCATTCTAGTACAGTTAAATAGTTAAAACACACACACGGACGCAGCGGTCTAAGGCACTGCATCTCCGTGCAAGAGGCGTCACTACAGTCCCTGTTTCGAATCCAGGCTGTATAACATCCATTGGGAGTCCCATAGGGCGGCGCTCAATTGGCCCAGCGTCGTCCGGGTTTGGCCGGGGTAGGCCGTCATTGTAAATAAGAATTTGTTCTTAACTGACTTGCCTAGTTAAATTAATGGTGGTCGGACCCATTTATGTGGAGCTAGCCACAATAAGGATTAGCCACAATATTGGACTTTGTGGTTAGCCTTCAAAATAGAATGATGTCATTGACAGTGATGCAAATTAATACAAATAATAGAATTATGCCATAATTTAATAGATCATGCTAAACGAGGTTGGAATGTTGTTATATAAAATCAACAAAAGATAATAATTTGTTAATTTGACAATCTGTTGAAATCACACTGGATGTATTATACTTTAGAATTGCATTGGGGGCATACTTATTTCACTGTACAGCCTTACCTATCAAATCAAATCAAACTGTATTTGTCACATGCGCTGAATACAACAAGTGTAGACTTTACTGTGGAATGCTTACTTACAAGCCCTTAACCAACAGTGCAGTTCAAGAAGAGTTAAGAAAAGATTTACCAAGTAGACTAAAATAAAAAGTAATAATAAAAAGTAACACAATAACAATAACAATAACGAGGCTATATACAGGGGGCGCCGGTACCGAGTCAGTGTGCGGGGGTACAGGTTAGTTGAGGTAATTTGTACATGTAGGTGGGGGTTAAGTGACTATGCATAGATAATAAACAGCGAGTAGAAGCAGTGTACAAAAGGGAGGGGTGTCAATGTAAATTGTCCGGTGGCGATTTTATTTTTTTGTGTACCCTTTGTTGTTCTTTTGAACAAGTCTTATGGCTTCAGGGTAGAAGCTGTTGAGGAGCCTTTTGGTCCTAGACTTGGCGCTCCGGTATCGCTTGCCGTGTGGTAGCAGAGAAAACAGTCTATAACTTGGGTGACTGGAGTCTCTGATGATTTTATGGGCTTTCCTCTGACACCTCCTATTATATAGGTCCTGGGTGGCAGGAAGCTTGGCCCCAGTGATGTACTGGGCCGTTCGCACTACCCTCTGTAGTGCCTTACGGTCAGATGCCGAGCAGTTGCCATACCAGGCGGTGATGCAACCGGTCAGGATGCTCTCAATGGTGCAGCTGTAGAACCTTTTGAGGATCTGGGGACCCATGCCAAATCTATGGATTGTGGATCATTGACATGAGGTATCAGTCTACTCAGTGACACCCAGAGAGCATTAGCATCGTAGCTCTTATTGCGGGACTCTGAAACAACTGTGAATTGAGCCACATTTATTGTCAAATTATGTGTATTGAACACTATTCCCAAGGAAAAACAATGGATGTTTTGGAGTCTGATAACTCTGAGTAGGACGTTGGGAAAAAATATATTGGGTATTGAGTAAACTGTTACCCATTTCATTGATCCCCAATCCCCGATCCCCAAATTTGCACAGTGTAATATGAATGTCAATACACACAATAGACTGACTGGGAGGTGATTTCACACAGTCACAGTCCTGTGATAAGAGCTACAACGCTAATATTTGCATAAACTCTTCACAGTTGTGTTCTGTGGGTGTCACCGAGTAGACTGATACCCCATTTCATTGCTTCACATTCCAACCTTGTTTAACTTTATCTAGTCTAAATATGGCATGATTCCACCAATTGTAACCTTCTGCATCACTTTCAAAGAGGTACTTTTATTTTGAAGGCAAACCGCAAACGCCACTATTGTGCCTAATCCTTATTGTGGCTAGCTTCACAACACATAACCCGGTCAGGTCGAGCCTCACTAGCCAGAAGAAGCTAGCTGGTTGCTTATAATGTTAGCTTTGGGCAACAGGGTTAAGTAGCTGGCTAGCTATTTATTTTCATGAACTGAAGTTACATTTCAATAGGCAAACAACAAGTGGCTACTTAGCTAATGCTTACTCACAAGGATTGTTAAATCATTACTAAGAATAGTGAAAATGACTGCAGTTTCTACTGGTCATTGTTTTCAGGCTGGTTGTATTGATGCTTTCTAGGTACCAAGCTAAAGCTAGCTAGCTACCTCAGAAGTTGCGGTCGAACAAATAATGCTTTATTACCAACGCGGTATTGTAAACACATCGTTCATGGCCGGTGTTTGCTTGTTTGCAGACCTTTTTTGTACATCTTTGACAGTGCTACTGATAGTAGTGGTGGCACTTGGCTTGCCCATGCAAATTCAGAACACACAGCATTCTATAATAGAGCTGTGTTATTTGACGTGTCAAATTAAAAGCTTATTTAACGTGTCAAGTAGTGTTATTGTCAAATAGCGTTATTTGATGTGTATCTTTTTTGACACGCAAAGATCCAAATGACGTTCCATAGTATGTTGTGAAGCTAATAGCAGTGACGCTATTATTGTGTAAGTCCGGTAGGGCAACATCTGAATAATAGCGCACTTGGTAACGTTAGTGTGTACTGGTGCTCAACCAGTTGCGAAAGCCAACATCAACCACGACAGAGAACGGTTGATTGTCAAGGGCAATTAATTCCATTATCTTGGCTTTAATGGATTTCGCCTTTGAGTTGTCTCGCTGAAATGTTCTTACTCTTTCAAATGACTACTCGACTTGTTGACTGCTCAGTCCACACAGCAGACATTGTGGTCTAGGTTAGGAATGCTGTGTTGCACATGTAGCGCAACATTTTGCGTGGCGTCTTTACGTCCTGTACCTACATTATATAAGTATGCACGTCAGCTTTGACATCGGTTTTTCACATTGCCGTTAAACTAGACATCGGGCCGATGCCGATGTTGCCATTTTTAGCTAATATCAGCCGATTCCGATATGTTAACCAATATATCGTGCATCCCCATTTTGTATTGTAAAATATTTCTTCAAGCTCTGTCATGTTGGTTGTTGATCATTTCTAGACAGCCATTTTCGAGTCTTGCATAGATTTTCAAGATGATTTAAGTCAAAACTGTAACTATGTCACTCAACATTCAATGTTGTCTTGGTAAGCAACTCCAGTGTAAATGTGGCCTTGTGTTTTAGGTTATTGTCTTGCTGAATGGTGAATTTGTCTCCTAGTGTCTGTTGGAAAGCAGACTGAACCAGGTTTTCCTCAAGGATCTTGCCTGTGATTAGCTTTATTCCATTTATTTTTATCCTGGAAAGCTCCCTAGTCCTTGCCGATGACAAGCATACCCATAACATGATGCAGCCACCACCATGCTTAAAAATATGAAGAGTGGTACTCAGTGATGTGTTGTGTTGGATTTGCCCCAAACATAAAACTTTTGTATTCAGGACATAAAGATAATTTCTTTGCCAAGTGTTTTGCAGTTTTACTTTAGTGATATATTGCAAACAGGATGTATATTATGGAATAATTGTATTCTGTACAGGCTTCCTTCTGTTCACTCTGTAATTTAGTTAATATTGTTACAACAATGTTGTTGATCCATCCTCAGTTTTCTCCTATCACAGCCATTAAAGTCTGTAACTGTTTTAAAGTCACCATTGGCCTCATGGTGATATCCCTGAGCAGTTTCCTTCCTCTCCGGCAACTGAGTTAGGAAGGACGCCTGTATCTTGTAGTGACTGGGTGTATTGATACACCATCCAAAGTGTAATTAATAACTTCACCATGCTCAAAGGGATATTAAGTGTCTGTTTTTTTACCCATCTACCAACATGTGCCCTTCTTTGCGAGACATTGGAAAACCTCCTTGGTCTTTGTCGTTGAATCTGTGTTTGAAATTCAGTGCTCGAATGAGGGACCTTACAGATAATTGTATGTGTGGGGTACAGAGATGAGGTGTCATTAAAAATAATGTTAAACACTATTATTGCACACAGAGTGAGTCCATGCAACTTATTATGTGACAATTTTAAGTAAATATTTACTCAATAACTTATTTAGGCTTGTCATAACTGTCACGTTCTGACCTTAGTTCCTTTGTTTTGTCTTTTGTTTTAGTTGGTCAGGGCGTGAGTTGGGTGGGTAATCTATGTTTTCTATTTCTGTGTTGGTTTTCTGTGTTTGGCCTGATATGGTTCTCAATCAGAGGCAGCTGTCAATCGTTGTCCCTGATTGGGAACCATATTTAGGTAGCCTGTTTTCTGTTGGGTTTTGTGGGTGGTTGTCTTCAGTCTTTGTGTGTCTGCACCAGATAGAACTGTTTCGGTTTTTACTTTTGTTGTTTTGTATTTTGAAGTGTTCTGTGTTTTGATTTTTATTCAATTAAGATGAACACTAACCACGGTGCGCTTTGGTCCTCTCCTTCCACCGACGAAAGCCGTTACAATAACAAAGATGTTGAATACTTATTGACCCTAAACCTTTCAGCTTTTCATTTGTAATTAATTTGTAAAAATGTCTAAACACATGATTCCACTTTGACATTATGGGGTATTGTGTGTAGGCCAGTGACACAAAATCGCAATTGAATACATTTTAAATTAAGGCCGTAACAACACAAAATGTGGAAAAGGTCAAGGGGTGTGAATACTTTCTGAAGGCACTGTAATTAAGGATTACATTCTCGAACATCTGTCAAAATGCCATATGTAGCTTTTTCTCATTTTTAAGAGATTACACAATGATCTGGATAAAGGGAAAATAATTGAGCAGAACTTGGATAACGGTTATCCAGGTTGACGTTAAACAATGAACACTCTATGTCCATTTTGCAATGAAGACCCTTTCAATCACAAGTGCTTTATACCTCGAGATTAGTTTTGGTGACTTAAGGAGCTAGACTACCTCGGTATACCCCACCATCTGCCCCCAACTCCAACCCCTTCACAGAAATAGCGCAAGGATACTGCCAGCCTTTTCACTCACTTCTTAACAAGAATCCTCCAAACACAGGCCCACTTCAAGTAATTAAATCAATCCCTTTGTGCTTCTCCAATATTCTCCTTCAGTGGGTGACTGCCCCACATCTGATTATGGCTCTTCATGCATATTCAGGGTGAAATCCGCTCGACTTCGTCCATAACGAGCTCTTACTTTTATGTTTGTGTCATGAGCTGGTCATGTTTGCCAATTTTTCTTCTCCTTTTCTTTTTGGAAATCTATCCATCTACATCTTAGTCTGCAGATTGTTTCAGCGAGTCGTTAGACTGCGAAACGAGGAGTGGTCACTTCAAACGGCCATGTAGGAAAAATAACGTAGATGAGGAGAAGTTAGGGTCGAAGCCCGATAGACAAATTGGATTAGTGAGTATTGGATTAAACGGAAAACGGAGGGATAACAAACAAGAAAAGCTGGCTGTGATCACAGGGTTTAATATATTTATTTTCCTCCGATCCCTTTCTTCTCCCTCCCCCTTTTATTTCTTTTCTTTTGGAGTAAAGACCCCTTGGTTTTTACCCTCCGGGTCAACTGAAGATTTGTTATCTAAAGCAAACAGGAAAAATTGTACTATAACAACTCGACAAGAGCTTTAAGTGAGATTTGAGGTTTAGAGGAAGGTGTTCTACTTATTTGAACAAGGAAAACGAACCCTAGCAGGATATTTTGGATGTGTGTGTGCATATTTGTACAATGTAAAGCCTTGATAGTCCATCCTTATAATGTTGAAATTGTGCACCTCATGTCTCAATGAATCAATGAAAATAGATAATATAATTTCCCAAACACACACACATCCATTAAAAAAGAACTTGAGCCATATAATACTGAACATATTGAAGCATTGAAAAAGGAACAATAAACAAGAAACAACAAAGCAGAATCAAGCCTAATTCTATGAGCGTATTCACAAAAGGCCCTCATTTTTAATCAGCCGAAGATCCAAAGTAGTAGAATTGAGACACTGGGCCACTCTCATTAGCTTCATCTTTTTAATGTAGCAGTGGCTAAAATGGTAATCTTAATCTTATTTGGTTATTGAGGCTCTGCTCGGGTCTCCCTGGTTGGTTTTCGAAGGCCTTTGGGGACATAGCCCAGTCCCCATAAGCCCGGGCCCCACAAACCACCAACTGCTGCCTCAATCCCTGCCACAGCAGCTCAACCTATTCCACAAGGTCGTAGTTCAAGGGGCTCAAGGGGTTGAGCTGAGGAGCAGGGAGACTGCCTGGGAGTAGTAGACCACCCTCCTCAAAGATCTCCTCTGGAGAACCAGACCGCCGAGGTCTACCTGAATCATATGTCACGTATGTCAGTCCAAGCTGTTTCCAGGCCAGTATTGAGTATTCAGAAAGCAGCTCAGAGTAGGAGTACTGATCTAGGATCAATTTGACCTTTTTAGATAGTAATGGATACGTTTACATTGACAGGGCGGGTGGACCTGATCCTAGATCAGCACTCTTACTCTGAGATGTTTTATGAATACCCTAAACTCATCATCTAGGACCAAACATTTAGCTGTGATGACCTTTTATTTCCATTCAGCGAAGGCTAGTTAGAATACTACTCCATTTCATTACCTTCTCACTAGCACAAAAACTAGTACAACAATTACATTTTAAAGGGTTTTATTTTTATATAACATTTCACATGACATTGTTCAAACAGTGAGGGTTTTTGCCAAGAATCTGGAGCGGGACAAGAGGAAACATCTTGAAGGCCGCCTAAAGAGGGAGGCCTCAGTGGGGTTGTATTCAGTGGGGTTTTGTCTTGCCGCAAGATACAACAGATACAACCCCACTGAGACCTCCCTCCTTAGACGGCCTTCAGGACGTTTCCTCTTGTCCCGCTCCAGATCTCCGCAGTCCTCTTGCTTGTCTTCAGAGCTGTTGTGTATGATTCCATTTGCTCTACCTATCCAATGCATTGTTTTAACTCTTTCATATTTCTGCCTTTACATCGTTTTTTCATACACTTCACACCTGAATAGGAAAATGCCGTTCTGTTCTATTACACGTATATCGCTGCCTCTCCAGCCTCTTCCCAGGAAGCAGAAACATCATACCACTCTCCCACTCACCCACCTTCATACTGTACAGTACAATGACATCTAATGGTATTTGAGTTCTGCTATCTATCTGAGCATGTTATGTGTATGTGCTTACTTGTGTGTGTGTGTGTGTGTGTGTGTGTGTGTGTGTGTGTGTGTGTGTGTGTGTGTGTGTGTGTGTGTGTGTGTGTGTGTGTGTGTGTGTGTGTGTGTGTGTGTGTGTGTGTGTGTGTGTGTGTGCAAATGCATTCTCTGGTGATGCTACTACACACTTGTGCCTAGCAAAGTCACACACCTGCTCTTGCAAGTGCAGTAATCTAAGCTGTTTGCCCAACAAAGAAATACCAGTTTGTCTATTGACATGGGCATCGTCCTAAGTGTCTCATGTTTGTCTATTTAATACACATTTAGCACACGTCCTGTGGTGCGCTGTCAATCACAGGTGTTCAAACAAAGTCCTCTGGATCACAAATAAAAGTCCTCTTTATCAGGGTGTGTGTGTGTGTGTGTGTGTGTGTGTGTGTGTGTGTGTGTGTGTGTGTGTGTGTGTGTGTGTGTGTGTGCGTGTGTGCGTGCGTGCGTGCGTGCGTGCGTGCGTGCGTGCGAGCGTGCGTGCGTGTGTGTGCGCACCTGCCTGTTTACGAGTCTGTACTAGTGCTATTAAAATTGGATTGGATTTGTTTGCTACAGTGCCTCAAAGTATTCACACGCTTGACTTTTTCCACATTGTGTTGTGTTACAGCCTGAATTTAAAATTGATTACATTTAAAAAATGTTGTCACTGGCCTAAACACAATACCCCATAATGTCAAAGTGGAATTATGTTTTTAGAAATGTGTACAAATGAATCAAAATAAAAAGCTAAAATGTTTTGATTCAATAAGTATTCAACCCCTTTGTTATGGCAACACCTTTGTTATAAAGTTTGGATGGTGTATCAATACACCCAGTCACTACAAAGATACAGGCGCCCTTCCTAACTCAGTTGCCAGAAAGGAAGGAAACCGCTCAGGGACTTCACCATGAGGCCAATGTGACGTTAAAACAGTTACCGACTTTAATGGTTGGTGGTTGAAGATATCCCTCTAGTGGTGTGGGGGCTGTGCTTTGGCAAAGTGGGTGGGGTTATATCCTTCCTGTTTGGCCCTGTCCGGGGGTATCATCGGATGGGGCCACAGTGTCTCCTGACCCCTCCTGTCTCAGCCTCCAGTATTTATGCTGCAGTAGTTTGTGTCGGGGGGCTAGGGTCAGTTTGTTATATCTGGAGTACTTCTCCTGTCTTATCCGGTGTCCTGTGTGAATTTAAGTATGCTCTCTCTAATTCTCTCTTTCTCTCTTTCTTTCTCTCTCTCGGAGGACCTGAGCCCTAGGACCATGCCTCAGGACTACCTGGCATGATGACTCCTTGCTGTCCCCAGTCAACCTGGCCATGCTGCTGCTCCAGTTTCAACTGTTCTGCCTGTGGCTATGGAACCCTGACCTGTTCACCGGACGTGCTACCTGTCCCAGACCTGCTGTTTTCAACTCTCTAGAGACAGCAGGAGCGGTAGAGATACTCTTAATGATCGGCTATGAAAAGCCAACTGACATTTACTCCTGAGGTGCTGACTTGCTGCACCCTCGACAACTACTGTGATTATTATTATTTGACCATGCTGGTCATTTATGAACATTTGAACATCTTGGCCATGTTCTGTTATAATCTCCACCCGGCACAGCCAGAAGAGGACTGGCCACCCCTCATAGCCTGGTTCCTCTCTAGGTTTCTTCCTAGCTTTTGGCCTTTCTATGGAGTTTTTCCTAGCCACCGTGCTTCTACACCTGCATTGCTTGCTGTTTGGAGTTTTAGGCTGGGTTTCTGTACAGCACTTTAATATATCAGCTGATGTAAGAAGGGCTATATAAATAAATTTGATTTGATTTAAATTTGATTTGATTTGCTAGGATAAAACTAATGATGGATCAACAACATTATAGTTACTCCACAATGCTAACCTAATTGACAGAGTGAAAAGAAGGAAGCGTGTACACAATAAAAATATTCCAAAACATGCATCCTGTGCATAAGGCACAAAAAAAATATTGTCAAAAATTTGGCTAAGAAATGTCACTTTTTGTCCTGAATATAAAGTATTATGTTTGGGACAAATCCAATACAACACGTTACTGAGTACCACTCTCCATATTTTAAATCATAATTGTGGCTGCTTTTTTATTTATTTTATTTTTATTTTACCTTTATTTAACTAGGCAAGTCAGTTAAGAACAAATTCTTATTTTCAATGACGGCCTAGGAACAGTGGGTTAACTGCCTGTTCAGGGGCAGAACGACAGATTTGTACCTTGTCAGCTCGGGGATTTGAACTTGCAACCTTTCGGTTACTAGTCCAACGCTCTAACCACTAGGCTACCCTGCCGCCCCAACTGTGGCTGCTTCATGTTATGGGTATGATTGTAATCGTTAAGAACTGGGGAGTATTTCAGGATTTTTTAAAAACGGAATGGAGCTAAGCACAGGCAAATCCTAGAGAAAATCCTGGTTCAGTCTGCTTTCCACCAGACACTGGGAGATTAATTCACCTTTCAGCAGGACAATAACCTAAAACACAAGGCCAAATCTACACTGGAGTTGCTTAGCAAGACCGTGAATGTTACCGAGTGGCCGAGTTACAGTTTTGACTTAAGACCTAAAATATAGCCTTAAGACCTTAAGACCTTGTCTAGCATTGATCAAGAACTAATTAGAATATTTAAAAGAATAATGGGCAAATGTTGCACAATCCAGGTGTGAAAAGCTCTTAGAGGCTTACCCAGAAAGACTCAAAGCTGTAATCGCTGCCAAAGGTGCTTCTACAAAGTATTGACTCGGGAGTTATATTTCTGTATTTCATTTTCAATAAATTTGGAAACATTTCTAAAAACATGTTTTCACTTTGTCAATATGGGGTATTGTGTGTAAATGTGTAAGAAAAAAATGATTTAATCAATTTTGAATTCAGGCTGTAACACAACAACATGTGGAATACTTCAAGGGGTATGAATACTTTTTGAAGGCACTGTATATTGTAATGATCAACTATGATTGTTGCCCATGCATACTGTGTTCTCTAGTTGGAGTAATTAGCTACAGTGCTTTCAGAAAGTATTCATGCTATGACACTCCAAATTGAGCTCAGGTGCAACTAATTTCCTTTAATCATCCTTGAGATGTCACTACAACTTGATTGGAGTCCACCTGTGACCAATTCAATTATTTGGATGATTTTGAAAGAAAGACACCTGTCTATATAAGGTCCCACAGTTGACGGTGCAAAAACTATACCATGAAGTCCATGGAGCTGTCCCTAGATCTCCTAGATATTTTCATGAGGCATATATCTGTGGAAGGGTTTAAAAAAATGTCTAGAGTGTAGAAATCTTCCAAGAACCTGGTGGTCTTCACCATTGGGAAATTGAAAAAATACGTAATTACCCAGACTCATCCTAAAGCTAGCCATCCAACCAAACTGAGCAACAGGGCAAGGATCTTGATCAGAGAGGTGATCAAGAACCCAATGACCACTCTGACATAACTACAGAGTTCTTTGGAAAAAGCTGCCAGAATGATAACCATCTCTACAGCACTTGACCAATCTGGGCATTATGGGATAGTGGCCAGACAGAAGCCACTCCTGAGAAAAAAAATAACATGACGGCATGCATGGAGTTTGCAAAAAGGCATATGAAAGACAGATCATAATGCAAAAGAGTCTGTGGTCTGATGAGATAAAAATGTAACTCTTTGGCCAGAATGCAAAGAGCTATGTCTGGAGAAAACAAGGCACATCGGCCATTTAACACCATCCCTACCGTGAAGCATGGTGGTGGCAGCGTCATGCTATGGGGATGCTTTTCAGCAGCCGGGACTGGGATAGAGGGAACAATGAATGGGGATAAATACAGGCTAATCCTTGATGTGAACCTGCTTCAAAGTGCAAATGACCTTAGACGGGGGCAAATATTTACTTTCCAACAGGACGATGACCCCAAGCATACATCCAAAGAAACGCTGGAATGACTTCAGAACAAGAATGTGAAAGTCGTTGAGTGGCCCAGCTAAATCCCAGACTTGAATCGCATTGAAAATCTATGGAAAAACTTGAAGATTGCTGTTCACCGCCACTCCCCATCTAACGTAACAGAGCTTGAGAAAATCTGTAAGGAAGCATGGGAGAAAATCTCCAAATTCACATGTGCAAAGCTGATACAGACTCAAAGCTATAATCACCTCCAAATGTGCTTCTACAAAGTATTGACTCACGAGTGTGAATACTTATGTAAATGAGATATTTCTGTATTTCATTTTCAATAAATTTGCAAAAAAATCTAAAACATGTTTTCACTTTGTCATAATAGGTTATTGTGTGTAGATGGGTGAGGAAAAAAATATATTCAATCAATTTTGAATTCAGGCTCTAACACAACAGAATGTGGAATAAGTCAGGAGGCATGAATAATTTCTGAAGGCACTGCATTTTCCCCTTGGTATAGAAAAGCAGTTACAAAATCAATCAAAGTGCATTCCAGTTCGACAACAAAAAAGGCAGTGTCATCATGCAAAGTGGTTAAACTAGCTGTGTTCTCTTCCCTGTTAAGAGAAAGTATGATCAATTTCTCCTCTCGTCTATTACTGTTGGTAATCCTTACCCAAATTGCCCTCCATTGCAGTTTGTGTATCAGCTATTTGCAGTGGATTAATGTGAGTCACTAGTGGCAAGTGTTCAAATCAATGTTTATTAATGGTTTCTTTAAGTGTTTAAAGATTAAGTAATTAACATATTGATGAACTTTTCCCATGTTGCCCAGGGAGAAAAGAGCTTGTAGTGGAGATGCTGAACTGACGCCAGTTTCAACACTGAGGTGGAGAGTCAATGTTTCTGGGGGATTTCTTAAATAATGCTGTGCCTGTAATATCATTATTGCTGACTTTGTATCATGTCATCATACAGTGGTATATTTAGTTAATGATAATTTCAACAATAGCATCTGGGTTAGACTCCAGTCTTTGTTGATAATGTGTAGCTCTTAGACTACATATTTATCTATTTGTAAGAAAGTAACTCAGGCTTTTCTCCATCTTTTTATAACATCTGCGATTTTTGTTATATCCCTGTTACGTTGAATCAACGTCGCTTGTGTACATTTTACACCAGCGACAGTGTCTGCCCTCTCTCCCTGCAATAGGGAGACGGGTACAGTCAGTCACTCAACGCAGATTGATTTTGCCATTCGACGGCGACCCGCCACAACCCTTTGGCTCGCCATGGTAATTCCCTCTCGCACCTGATAAGGTACCCGATCCATAAGAAATCAATTGTAATTAGTTTGGGGGGGGGGGGGGGGGAGCTTGGCTTAGGGGACTCTGCGCTCTCTCTTGTTTTTTTCTCTTTCTGCGGTCTTTCGGAGTGCTTGTTTATTATTCCGCCGACAGTCATCTGCACACCTGATATCAGTTGATCTCCTGATTATTAAGTGAGGATTATTGATGGAAGGGGGAACAGCTGTATTTTGTTCTGCGCTCCTATCAAGGACGTAAGGTTCTAGATCTATCTATCCTCTGAATAGCTTTTCTTGGCTACTCAGTGCTGCTCCTGTCAGAGACGCATTGTGTGTGCGTGTGTGCGTGAGTGCGTGCGTGTGAGACCCCCCTGTTGGGACTGATGGCTAGCTGTCAGTCTGACAAACGTTAGCGTAGTCGAAGGGAGTCGAAGGTGAGACTGACTCCGCAAGGTGACAGCAAACAAACACTGAGGTGTCGAAAGTTTGTCAAATAAAGTCATTAACATACTACTTAGGCTACTATTCTCACTACGATATATGAAGGAGAGTCTGAGTAGCGGTGGCAAAGGAGAATTCGACTTCAATTCACATTACATCCTTACCTTACCTTTCGTTGTGGTTGGCAAAGCGACATTCTTTGTCCGCAGCTCAAATTGATCGTAAACATCACAGTAGCCACTAGCCAGTAAGCACAAACTATTCAAAAATGACAGAAACTTTTCTTCTAAAACATTACACTATTGAATAATGCAACAATTCACTAGCATGTATGTGCAAACAATTAAAGGGTTTATTTTCTACGTCTGTAGGCTACACTCATTGCATTTTAGCTTCAAGACCAAAGCACAGAATTGCTATAACAGCTAGTCTTCATCAAGTCACGTTAGCCAAACAAGAATTTACGATGAACCATCAAATACAAATATAAAAGTACAGTAGGCCTACCTTACAACGTTATAAAAGACCAGACTTCATTTTTATCAATATCATGCAAATCATTACATGTGTTGAAAGCAAATTGCGACTGAAAACGTGGGTATGTGTGAATTCACCCCAACAAGCTGTTTTATATGGAAGCCCATAACCGCCACCCCAAAAATGTAATACAGTTTCCCTTATGATTTGTCAACGTGCACAATTAGTCTGTGCTTCAGTCTGATCAACTGTAGCCTACTGATAACAACCACAGCTGCAGGTAGCCAAGAGAAGCCTGTGCGCTCTGATCCTATCTGGGCCAGGGGGAACATAGCGTCATGTTTTTAATAGCTTAAATGTACTTAGAGCCTTAAATAGGCCCATTTATTTGTGTTCTGAGAAAATGTGAATGTGATCAAATTGGGTTTATATTATATTCGTATATTCACACTTCTGGTGGCTAGGCTGCCTTGGCCTTTTTAATCCAAAATGATTGACTGGAATTTATCAATCAACACAATAGTGATGACATAATGTATGAGTATCTTTTTAATTACAGATGCAAAGGCCTATTCCATGCAACCTTGCATACAGCAAACTCAGCCCTGTTTGTTTGTTCGTTTTTGGCCAATCGCAGTTGTTCTCTTTGTCTGTGTGAAGAGTTTTAATGTTTTCATCCTCCCTAGGGCCAGGAGTTTTTCCTGGATTTTTTTTTTAACCATATGATTAGAAGAGCTATCTGGTCCCACCATAGCCCATATAAAGCCCATAAACATTTTTTTTTTTAAATCTGCTGATTTATTACAATGTCATACACTACAACTAGGGTCCGGAGTTGGTTAGGTTAGCCTCCTACCAGATTTGGAAAAACTCTGAGCCCCAGGAAAACAATTCCCCCCCACACCTTCACCTACTCTGGGACCTGCCACCTCTGAAATCATCCCTCAATGTTACAAATGAAGAAAAAAAACGAAGCCTATTTGTACATTTGACATGTTTTTGGTGGTGAGGATGGGCTTCCATAGTTTTACGTGGCTCAGTGCAGCCGGCAGCTACTGCAACAATTTCAGGTAAAAACTCAAAACAAGTCTAAAATATTATGAAAATGTCTACACATTTCAGCCATTTCAAAAACATTGCTCTGCTAATACCATTCATACTGTATGCTCAACAAGACAATACTGTTTTACACTGCCCTGCTTCAAGGGAGGCAACTGTCTGTCATTTGAGTAATATGTGTAACCACCATATTGACCTCAAAATGGCTCCGGAGGGGAGGGCTGCCGTTTTATCGTCTCTTAACCAACCATGCTATTTTTTAAAGTTTTTTTTGCGTCGTTTTTAACTTGTTTTGTACATAATGTTGCTGCTACCGTTTCTTATGACCGAAAAGAGCTTCTGGACATCAGAACTGGGATTATTCACCTCAAATTGGATGAGGAGTTCTTCTTCAATGAGTCAGATGGGAGCGATATACTACTACAGACACCCGACCAGGCCCAGATCCCCCGTGATTCGCTGGAAAGGAAACAGAGGTTTCGCGGAAGGAGATCAGGGTGCCTTGTCCTAATCTGCCCTTGCCTTCCATCCTGCTAGCTAACGTTCAGTCGCTGGAAACTAAATGTGACTAACTGAAAGCACGTATATATCCTACCAACAGGACATGAAAAAGTGTAATATCTTATGTTTCACATAGTCGTGGCTGAACGGCGGCATTAAGAACATACAACTGGCGGGTTATACACTCTATTGGCAGGACAGAACAGCAGCCTCTGGTAAAACACGGGGCGGGGTCCTATGCATATTTGTAAACAATAACTGGTGCATGATATCTAAGGAAGTCTCAAGGTTTTTATCGCCTGAGGAAGAGTATCTCATGATAAGCTGTAGCCACTCTATTTACCAAGAGAGTTTTCATCTGTATTTTTTGTAGCTGTCTACATACCACCACAGACCGAGGCTGGCACTAAAACCACACTCAATAAGCTGTATACCGCCGTAAGCAAACAGGAAAATGCTCATCCAGAGGCGGTGCTCCTAGTGTCCGGGAACTTTAATTCAGGGAAACTTAAATCAGTTTTACCTAATTTCTATCAGTATGTTAAATGTGCAACGAGAGAAAAAAAATTCTAGACCACCTTTACTCCACACACAGAGACGCGTACAAAGCTCTCCCTCGCCCTCCATTTCGCAAATCTGACCATAACTCTATCCTCCTGATTCCTGCTTACAAGCAAAAATTTAAGCAGGAATCACCAGTGACTCGGTCTATAAAAAAGTGTTCAGATGAAGCAGATGCTAAATTACAGGACTGTTTTGCTAACAGAGACTGGAATATGTTCCGGAATTATTCCGATGGCATTGAGGAGTACACCACATCAGTCACTGGCTTTATCAGTAAGTGCATCGAGGACGTTGTCTCCACAGTGACTGTACGTACATACCCGAACCAGAAGCCATGGATTACAGGTAAAGGGTAGAGCTGCTTTCAAGGAGCGGGACTCTAACCTGGAAGCTTATAAGAAATCCCGCTATGCCCTCCGACGAACAATCAAACAGGCAAAGCATCAATACAGGACTAAGATCGAATCGTACTACACCGGCTCCGACGCTCGTCGGATGTGGCAGGGCTTGCAAACTATTACAGACTACAAAGGGAAGCACAGCCGAGAGCTGCCCAGTGACACAAGCCTTCCAGATGAGCTAAATAACTTCTCTGCTCGCTTTGAGGCATCTAACACTGAAACATGCATGACAGCATCAGCTGTTCCGGACGACTGTGTGATCCGCAGCCAATGTGAGTAAGACCTTTAAAGGTCAACATTCACAAGGCCGCTGGGCCAGACGGATTACCAGGACATGTACTCCGACCATGCGCTGACCAACTGGCAACTGTCTTCACTGACATTTTCAACCTCTCCCTGTCTGAGTCTTTAATACCAACATGTTTCAAGCAGACCACCATAGTCCTTGTGCGCAAGAACACTTAAGGTAACCTGCCTGAATGACTACCGACCCATAGCACTCACGTCTGTAGCCATGAAATGCTTTGAAAGGCTGGTCATGGCTCACATCAACACAATTATCCCAGAAACCCCAGACCCACTCCAATTTGCATACTGCACCAACAGATCCACAGATGATGCAATCTCTATTGCACTCCGCTCTGCCCTTTCCCACCTGGACAAAAGGAACACCTATGTGAGAATGCTATTCATTGACTACAGCTCAGCGTTCAACACCATAATTCCCTCAAAGCTCATCACAAAGCTAAGGACCTGGGATTAAACACCTCCCTCTGCAACTGGATCCTGGACTTCCTGACAGGCCGTCCCCAGGTGGTAAGGGTAGGTAACAACACATCCGCCACGCTGATCCTCAACACGGGGGCCCCTCAGGGGTGGGTGCTCAGTCCCTTCCTGTACTCCCTGTTTACTCATGACTGCACGGCCAGGCACGACTCCAACACCATCATTACGTTTGCTGATGACACAACAGTGGTAGGCCTGATCACCGACAACGATGAGACAGCCTATAGGGAGGAGGTCAGAGACCTGACCATGTGGTGCAAGGACAACAACCTCTCCCTCAACGTGATCAAGACAAAGGAGATTATTGTGGACTACAGGAAAAGGAGGACCTAGCATGCCCCCATTCTCATCGACGGGGCTGTAGTGGAGCAGATTGAGAGCTTCAAGTTCCTTGGCGTCCACATCACCAACAAACTAACATGGTCCAGGCACACCAAGACAGCCGTGAAGAGGGCACGACAAAACCTACAGCTGCACCATTGAGAGCATCCTGACGGGTTACATCACTGCCTTGGATGGCAACTGCTCAGCCTCCGACCGCAAGTCACTACAGAGGGTAGTGCGTACGGCCCAGTACATCACTGGGGCCAAGCTTTCTGCCATCCAAGACCTCTACATCAGCCAGTGTCAAAGCCAGTGTCAAAGACTCCAGCCACCCTAGTCATAGACTGTTCTCTCTGCTACCGCACGGCAAGCGGTCCCGGAGAGCCACGTCTAGGTCCAAGAAGCTTCTAAACAGCTTCTTCCCCCAATCCATAAGAATCCTGAACAGCTAATCAAATGGCTACCCAGAATTTTTGCAATGCCCCCCCCCCCCCTCTCTTTTATGCTGCTGCTACTCTCTGTTATTATCTATGCATAGTCACTTTTATAATTCTACCTACATGTACATATTACCTCAATTACCTCGACACCAGTGCCCCCACACATTGACTCTGTACCGGTACCCCCTGTATATAGCCCCGCTATTGTTATTTACTGCTGCTCTTTAATCATTTGTATTCTTATCGCTTACTTTTTTGGGGGGGGGGGGGGTATTTTCTTAAAACTGCATTGTTGGTTAAGGGCTTGTAAGTAAGCATTTCACTGTAAGGTCTACACCTGTTGTATTCGGCGCATGTGACAAGTAAAATCGTATTTTATTTTATTTGAAATGCAAGGTGGAGTTGTAGTGATTCCCTGCAACAATGCGCTGCTACCACACCTCACCCCTGGCCTTTGATTTTGCTTTTTGGTTCATGCTCGGGGTCTCCGTATTTGAAAGTTGACGCTGCTACTCTTAAAGGGGGGGATTCATGCACAGACTACTGCCTACTTTTGTACTGCGTCTCGGGTTTTGTATGATAAGTTTTATTTTTTTATACATTCAAAATCAATATGTAATCCTGTGCAGGGGCTTATCCCGTGCACTAGGCCATTTTGTGAGGCTCTTTGAGCTTTGTTACAGGTCTTCTGGCAGCTCTATGCCATAGATTGATTAGGTGCAGTGCCAGAATCCTATCAAATGGCCAGCTCTGATGATGGTGCAAACTCTTTCAGGGCCTCTAGTTGACTGGAACTGGAGATAAGGCTGGATGGCAATTCCCTTCCCTCCTGCTGCACTCTGTGTAGAGAAAAAAATAGTGTTAGTATATGTTGTAGGAAGTTGTGATTTGCTCCTGTGCTCCAATTGCACTTTAGTAGCTATTTTCAATATTTGGAAATAATCTTGTGTTGCATAGCTCATCTCTGCTTTCTTTGCCTAATTGAAGGCATTTTAACCCTCACAAATATACACAAATGGCAAATGCTAATGTAACAACTGCCTTTAACTCTAGGTTACATTGACATTCCATTTTTCAATTGGGTTTTAAAATTAATTTGGATTAACATCTTTACATTTTCTAAAATCAATTACTTTCTTTCTCTCTCTCCCCTCTCTCTCTCTCTCTCTCTCTCTCTCTCTCTCTCTCTCTCTCGCTCTCCCTCTCTCCCTCTGATCTTGCCAGTCCTTTGTTAACCAGGTAACCCTGTGGTTAAAAGTGAATCCTTTTTCAGCAACTCATTCTACATCGATGAGGCAAATCCACCTCATCTAAAAAGTAGGCCATCCTAATGGCATTTGAATGACCAGAAAATAATATAAATAGATTGGGCTGGTAAGGGATAATAGAATTCTACAGGTAATTTGTTACCATCGGAAACTCCTCCCTTGCCAGTGTGGCGCATAAGTTGATTATCTTGCTTCCCCAATTATTTAGGCTATCTCCGGAAAAAAGTAAAAGCACTGAATTACAGGTTTGATTCCAAAAACCATTATGATTGGCTTAAAATGAGTCATTTTAGGTTTGGTAAATAAGCACCCCAAGTCTCTCTTCCCTCAAGCTGCTGAGAAATGCAGTGTCGCCTTCAGTATATTTTCCTCCTCTTTTTTTTCTGTGCATAGGGAGGGTCACGGGGAACTGAACCTGTGCATTCTTGTGTGGCTTGCCAACGCTCACATGGTTACCACTGGTGCGCATTGTTAGGGATATCTGAATGAGCACTGGCCATGCAAGTTTTAACGTGATTGCCCGGGGGCAGTAGAGTGAAAGAGAGGAGGAACAGAGTGAGGTAGAGAAAGAGAGGGAGGGAGGGGGGGGGGGAGAGAGAGAGAGACTAATCCTAAAAGGATTGAAAGTTGCCCTACTCTTTGCTCAGGGTCCCTCCCCCTCACTCACTCTGTTTTTTGGGGGATTGCGATGGGGGTGTATGTATGGTGGTTTGGGTTGGTTGGGTGACTGTGGGCTGTGGGATCTTTAAGCCGGTGTCTGATTTCTCCCTCCTGCTCCTCATTTGTTCTGCCATGTCTCTCATCATTTCTACTCATTGTTTACCTTCCTAATGAGAGGGGCGGGAAGGCCCGAACCTGTGACAGACAGCTACATGCTCCCCTCTGCTCTCTCCCTCTCTCTGCTCTCTACCTCTCTCTAGCTCTGCTCTCTCTCTCTGTATCTCTGCTATCTCTCTTTGCTCTCTCTCCCTCTGCTCCCCCCCTCTCTCTCTTTCACTCTTCCTTTTCTGCCTCTCTCATTGTACATGTATGACTGTTTTTCACTGCTATGTTCATGACACATTATGACTTCCTTTCTTGTTCCTGTTTAGTCATGTGAGCTGTCAAAAAATGTAAGTTGCAATGTAGCCTAATATTTGCACTCACTTGACAGTCAATTCGGAAATTGACGTCATGCCAATACCACAAAGAGGGCCTATGAAAATAAAGTGAATGTCAAATTTTTAAGATGATAAATTGCGTAATGTTTTGATGTTCAATATATGAAGTCCATTTTAAGAGATGTTAAAAATAGGTATGACACGTTGCACTCTCAATACTTGGGTCTTGTCAAATTCTTTATTGAAGCACTAATGGTTATCACCAACACCAACTTTAGTAATGGTGTCTTCAAGACTTACATTTAAATCTAAGTTCTGTGTCTCATGTCAAGGACGTCATGCCCACTTATCCATTTGTGCGCAGAAAAAATAGAAGAAATTGTTCTTTTCACTCAAAAATATCAAATTTGTCCATCTCTTAAAAAATATTAGGTGCATGGAGCCTCAGTCTCGTGTTTTAGTCTATGGCAGCTGAGTGCCAGGCTGTTGAGTTTTGGTCATTCTCCTTTAGGTTAGGCTAGGTAATGATACAGTGTTGTTGAATGCAGAAAGTGCTGGGCACCCTGGCTAAGTGACTACCCTTGACTCCCCCATTAAGTGCCAGTGTGGAACAAAGAGAAACTGAGTGCCAGGACAGTAGACAGGCCTTGTGTGATAAGTGCATGACAGGCCTTGCGTGATAAGTGCAGGTCCTCAAAATTGCTATCCTTCTGGCTGTGTTATTCAGATTACATTACAGGAGAACCGTTCATTTTTTTATCAACCACCTACTGTATGGGAAAGCTGTACGTCAACCGCCTTTCAAATCTCTACATCTCATCAATTATTTCCATGGGATTACTCCTTTACTTGTCAGTTTGAAGCCAAATGATCACCATTTTGGAATGCATTTGATAGGCTACTGTTACCTTTGGTTGTAGGCTAGCAGTTATTTGCAGGGACAGTGAGTAGGCTAGCTACCTGTCAACCCATCTGACCTCCCAGTGCCCTGTTGAAGGCTGGCGTGCCTAGGACTTCATGATGCTCGTGCCTCCATTGTGAGGAGAACACCAGGTGATATTTTAGACAGGGAAACTAGCTCCATATGAAACAGTACAGTACATCCCTATCCCACGTGTTTACATTACGGCACAGTATCAAGCAGCAGAGTCTCACAACACATCACACTCACTCATCCTGTTGGTCATGTGATCTCTAAGCACTTGTGGAGCTATTGCATAGCCTAATAGGCCTGATTCTTGTCATTGATAATAAATCATACGAGATGGTTAATGGAAAGGATGCAAAAATGATCTATTAGTCAAAAAAGTCAGTTGATGAGCAGAGAGATTAAAACCAACAAAAAATGCATCACAAATATGTTTTCAAGTCTCCTGAGCACCTTCGATAATGATTTTATAGTGCTTGCTGTAAATTTGCCATAGATATTGACTTTACTGTAAACAAGATTTATTTTGTTTGTTTCATGCGGTTTAATAATTTGGCATGTTATTGCAATAGTAATAAGTATGGGAGTTAATGACCCACTTTCACTTATGGTATAGGCCTACAATTTAGAGGAGCAGACTAGGCTACTCTAAAACAAAATGTCTAACATCTTAATAACAATGCAGTCATCATTTTTATATTTTAAAAATCATACAGTTTATTTTGATATTTCTATGCCTTTGAAGCTAAACAGATATGGGAATGTTTTATGCATTCTGAATGATTAGGATTCCAACATGGATTCATTTTCCTATGATTTTTTTTTGCATCAAATGGTTTATGTGTTTACATAGCCTGGATTTATTTCCACTAATTCTGTAAATAGAGCCGAGATTTGAATTTCATGATTCGAATTTTATGGTTTTAGTCAGAAGATTATTCATATGGGTTACTATTTCACAACACAATTTCATCTATAATAATGTGTGGATGTAACGGAATGCATAGCACCAGTCTTACTCATACGTATTATCCTGTGCATATTGTTATTCGAATAGACGTTTTGACTTCTGTGGTCGGGTCTCGTTCAGTTTCAGGTCCGTCAAAGAAATGGCACGGCTCCACGTACATCAATAATATAGTCATTTAATCTGCATGGGAGTTTTCATTGTAGTAGACCTATACTCCGTTGACTAATGTAGTGGAAATCTCTCAATTGAAAGTTTGTACAGTAGTAGCCTATAGGCTACACCTCGGTGAAAGAATGTTTTGAAATAATATAGCCTATTTAAAACTTGCCTATAGGCTATTTCGTTATTAATGGCATAGATAGGACTATGTTATTTATTGAAAACAATTCTCACCATTATTTCGCAATGTGCAGTTAAACCTGCTGCTATGGAAATCTTTCAAATACAATATTGAGCCTCAAAACTAAAATTCCATGTGCACGATACAATCTTGCATGACAAACCATGATCATTTGATTACTGTCTCCAACCAGAGTTCCGTATTAAGGTGAGCACCTTACCTCTGTGTATTTCCACCATTGCGTAATGCTTCACTTTTACGCGTGTATCCAAAATAGAAAAAAAACAGCCACCCAATCCTTGACACCGACTATAAACCCATAGATAAAGTATTTTTGAGTTTAAAAACTTCGAAATAAGGTGCTGGTCTTCTTGCGTAGTGCTATAGCTGTAGCATACACGCCATAGGTATCTTTCTGGGAGAACGGATTGCCCCCCTATGTATTGCAGATGTGCAAGCTTTGAGATCTGTTGCTATTACCGCGCATGCAGGTGTTGATCGTGGGTGGATTTTGCAAAGCCCGTTCCACAGCCACAGGTTTTTCTTACAAAAGGCAGAGGGAGAGAATACCGACTCCGTGTGCCCATGCTTTCTGACAACTTGGGGGATTTTATGCATCATCGTTTTAATAAGCACCGACAACTTATGCGACCTTCTCCAATCCTGCCAGCTAAAGAGACAAACCTTACACCCCCACCCCTTGAGTTGCCCTGATCCCTGGTTTTACGGGCTTAGCATTAAGAAAATTCTACTGCAATTTGGGATTAGGTCCAATACTCTTTTCACAATGGGATTTTGCTATTTGATATCTTGATACTTGTGTGCGATCGATCACATTGGCGTTGACAGGTCTAGGCCTATATGTTGGGCGCTTGAGTCATACAATATTTGGAGCAAACGTGTGAGATTAGCCAATAAATATCGCTTTTTATATTTTTCCCTGGCCATTGTAATATGCATTGGGCCTGTTTGGCCCTGACAAAAACTTAATTGACTTGCCTATTGGAATTTACCTTGAATTACTAATATTATTTCGTTCATAGCCAAAGCCTACCATATAAAATGGCACCCATAATTTGTGTGAATAAATGTAAAGTGGAAAGTGGAAACCTGTTGTCATTCGAAACGCTCATGATTTGCCTCCAACCATTAACAGCTTTTATTTTAGCGCTGTTACGTCGTTGTTTCGATTAGGCCATTCTAAAGATCCAAAGAGGATGTTAAAGTGCCTTCGTTTGATATCACATTTAGTTAACTAATGTTCTTGACAGTCCTTTGATTATTTGCTCGTGATTGATTATTGCAGCTCCGGCTACAATTAGAGTTGAGCTCAACAAAACACCAGCCGAGGCGGTTGCAGTGGAGACAGACGAGTCATGACGGTCTCAACAATTAATCCCGAATATAAATATTATTTGTATTTTCCATTCTTTATGCACATTTATCTATTGAATTTTTTTTAAAATGTTTTTATTTTAGGTTATAGGATATAGATAGATGGTCGATTCCACCTCCAGTTTAATTCATATAAAACTTTATTTGAGAGGAGAGCCTCGTTTGGATGAACTGCACTATTATTCTGAAATGGAAATCCAAGCTAGGATTATGTCATTCATTAATATTCATGAAAATATATTACACGGTTAAATCAGAGCCTCTTCACCACTTTTAGAAAGTATTCCGCTGCTATGGAAAAAAATGCTCAAATTTGTATAAACGATGGTGTTGTTCACAAACAATTACAGGCAAAATGACAACGTTGAAAGGTTATTTTCTCTGAAGACCCACACAGGGTCCAAAATGCATTACTACCGAGGGCAAGCAGTTTTCTTGTTATTTTAATCAATCACATAGGTTACACTAAAGCTATATTCGGTTTTAAGACATTACATTTTGTTTTAGGCAATCTAATTTATTTTCTTAGTTGCCATTTTTTCATGTTAGGCCTAGTTCCCAACCCACTTTACGTCATCGCTTTTGATGAGAAAATTGTTAATTCACGCGCTTAAAGATTCTCTCAAGCGTTCGTTTTTTTCATGAGCGAAATAAACACTGAGACCTGCTTAAAATGACCTTTTACGGTAGCCTACATATTTAGTTTTTATGCAAACGCAAAATCTACTACATGCAAATTAAATTAAGAACAACGTAGGCCTACTCCATAAGTAGAGCTTTCAATGTAATGTTTTTTTTTTTTATTAAGTATAACTTTTTCCAATTGTGGGCTCTCACGTGGTATAGATTTATTTAAGCATTTGAAGGGGAGGGGTTTTCTTGCTATCCTCGCAATTGACTGGTTACCTCTGTCGCCTGTAAGGGCGCACGGGCGCTTGGATTGGACGAAGTGTGCCGTTCTGCATGTGTTTTACGTTCATAGAAGGGCAGGGTAGGCAGAAGGTGATCAATCTCCATCGGTCAACATTGGCAATCACCTTACCACAGTGTAAGACGCACAAGATAATGCGATTGATTTGATTTTTATAATATTTTTTCCAATTGTGAAATTTTCCTCTGACGCACAACTGGGGTTCAAATTGGAAAACTGCGTTGGTTGATGTAAACTCCTTATTTGCAGTTTGCGTATTTCTCATCCATTTGTGTGCGCAGCTTCTTATGGTTGTCTCGCTTTCAAGAACATTTTCTCCATGTGGATATTCTTGATGTACGGGATCTTCTTGGCTTGACTACAAATAAAGCAAATAAGAAAACAGGATCCCAAACGCAAGGTGAGTGGTAAATGCAAAGTTTTCCTTGTCTTATATAGGCCTATGTAGTCCGTTCAGGCTACTTCCTTCTGGGTTGTTATTCGTCATTTTGATGGAATTATTTATACTATTGAGGTTACTGTAATCTATTCATATTCTTTTAAAACGATGTATTTGTATTTGATAAGACTACGAAGTTTGTATTTAGGTGCAACTTGCGTTGGAAACTGTTGTGCGCTCATTGAAAATGGTCATTGTAAATGGTCGTTGTAAACAATCACGCTCGTCAGGGGAAGCTATCAAGAATTACCTGACAGTAAACTCCCCATTGGAAATTCAGTTTTTATAGTAAATTAATATCCTAAATGCTACTTCTGGTTTGGTTGTGCACTTGTTATTTAAATGGAAAAACTCTGAGGCCTGACAAGACACATGGAATGTATATCTTTGAGGTGTTGTTAATTAATTTTGCTCATAAGACCTTTTCTTATAATGGTATCCCTGGGGCTCTCATCTGAATCGCAATAGAGTAAATTTTTCGCCATTTACATTTGCTTAAACTCCTTCCTGCGGTTATGGAAATACAGTGAAGTATTTACGCCTCAATACAAATCCATCAGCTGCTCCGTGTCCACAGCATGGACCCAAGTAGGTCTATTTAGAGGCCAAATACATTGTAGCCAGTCAATGAAGTTAAAAAAACAAACCTATTTGTTTCAACCTTTACATTAAGGCACCCCGTCCAATTACTGAACTGCATCTACATATGATATCATATATGCCATCAGGTCTGTTGGTTTGATTTGATATCTACATTTGAATATTTTTCTAACTTGATACGCTTTGGAGCATATTTAAATCGGATACACATTTTATTATCAGGGTATAACCATGTAATAACAATGATAACAACGATTAAAATCCATCATTAGTGTTATTTATTCTATTTTAAAAAAATAATCTAAGTTACAAACAAGCCATTTGATAATATGTGACATCTGGTCTCTGCTGAAAGAGAATGTTCCATTAGGCCGTCGTGTAGAACACACCTCAGAAGATGTGGATATTATATAGGCCTAGAATATTTCTTTGTCAAATATAATGTCATGCAATAATTTGACAAGCAGCCAACTCCATTTTCATGTCAACATGAAACTTTGGACAATTTGTTATTTTACGCAGGCGTAGCATGTCGGCCCTGTATAGCCTATAGGCCTATACAAACTACGTTACGAAATAGTCTAAAGTTGTGCTGATTATGTCATAAAATGGCCTACATCAACAGTGAAATGGATTATAAGGCAGTGTATGTGTAGTGTATGTGTAGTTTATACAACGCTTGGTGAAATCTATAATTTATGCAGGCTGTTATGACTCTTGACATGTTTGTGAACCCAATTATCTGGGTCCAAATGCATGCTTTATTTTATTGATCAAAGTCATTCATCTTATCTCGCAGGCCTCTCTCTATATGCACCGAAAATGTGCGTAATGGCGAATGTAATGTTTTTAACAGTGGATGCATTTATCAAAACAAGGGTTTAGAGGTTGGCCATAGGAGTCATGCGTCAAATGGAATTAATACACGACTGGCGACAGATTTCATCCGTAATTATTTCTTTACTGTAGTGATGGATGACTGCAACCTGAGTTTATAATTGGATATCATTTAGCCACGTTAACGCGTCATGTCATACTTTGTTTGAAACCTTTGTAAACGGCTAATCTTTGGATTTTTGTTGAGGGAATCGGCTTTTTGATTCACTTTTGATACGACTCGGGTGAAAGTTTGAAGTCTCAATCAAAGAGTCCTATAGGCTACTGGAATTTAGCAACGTTTTGAAATTGGAAATATAATTTGGCTTTGATATTGTCTCAGGCTATTTCCAATTGAATTAACCATCATTTGAATATAGGGACATTTTAATTATTCAAATCAAATGTAGTTTGCTGAATTGCTCTTTGTAGGCTACTAAATATAAATGAGTAACCAACAGAAATATATATTTTCACATTCTACTCACAATGCGTTTTCAATTGCAGGATTTCATCAAGGGACTGCAACATCGGGGGAATCGAACTTTTCCGCACCGACTTTGGTTTCCCCGTTTCCGTTTCTAGCATGATGTCATACCTCAAACAGGCCCCGTACGGCATGAACGGAATGGGGCTCAGCGGTACGGCCATGGACCTACTGCACCCATCAGTGGGGTATCCAGGTAAAACGCCCCCCAAACACTTCACACTAACTGTGCCAAATCCGAATCACCTGTGACGTTATATTGGATAGTTGTCTGTTGCGCATTATAGAAAAATTTAGGACCGGGTAGCACACACTGCTCTCCGGAAATACATCCCATGTGCATTATCACACTTCCAAATGCACGGAAACGCATAATTAAACACAAGTTGGTGTCAACTTATAGGATGGTATGATTTAATAACAAGATTAATTCCTTCGCACTATTTTCCGTTTCCACATGTTACATGACTAAGTAATAACTGTTAGACCTAGTGTGATTACAGTGAAGGCCTATTGTAGTGCAGAATATTATGTGATTTAAACCTGTTATATATATATATATATATATATATAATTCACAGGTTATTTTCGTTTTGAAGAAACACTTAACTTTGAAGCTAGCTATTTCTGAAATATATGAAAATATGAGATGGAAGCTTTGAATATTTATATTGAACCTCGTTTGTTTTGGTGAACAATGTTTTTTTTTCCATTTCGTTTTATTATCAGATCGAAATGGCTTCGAAGAGTTTCCATTGACAGGTTTCTATTCCATTTCAGCGCATCCGAGGAAACAGCGGAGAGAGAGGACAACTTTTACTCGTACTCAGCTGGACATTCTGGAATCCCTTTTCGGCAAGACGCGCTACCCAGACATTTTCATGCGGGAAGAAGTCGCACTGAAAATCAATTTGCCTGAGTCTAGAGTCCAAGTTTGTACAGAATTGCAATTATTTAGTTACTACTGTACTGTAGCCTACAATTGTTTGTGTGAACTTGTGGGCCATTTGTGGGGACTTTCTGAACTTGCAGTGCAAAACTGCAGCGACCAGGACAAGGCCTATTACTGCACATTTCAATCAATACTTTACCTTTTATTTTGGATTTTAATGAGTTTCAACAAGGTTGAGTATTTATTTGGGCTAAATGTTATATAGCCTACACTGCAATTCAGCTCTTAGCTGCAATTGTATACTACACAAATAAACAATATGCAAAATCTGTTATCATAACTGGTTCTGATAGTTCAACAAACACATACAATTCCATGTTTTAAAATATCATTTATGTTCAGCTCTCACATAAGGGCCGTCTTTAGAACTTATGAGCCCCCTTTTGAAATGGGTGTGAGAGCCTTTATGTAACCAGCTTTTGTACCCCTCTCACAGGCTTACTGCAATTATGGCAGCTTCCTCTAGAGTTTCACTGATTTGGCTGAGAAATGTGCACGGTATGCAGGGTAGGCAGCCAAGACTGTGCAGAGGTAGCCTGCGAATCGAACACTGACTGCACAACAGTTCCATGCCATTTCCAAGTGTTTGCAATGCCTGAAATGGGATAGGAGAATCAGCGAATAAAGAATCATGTTGTTTTGTTGACCTACAAGAAGATATGACCGATTGGTTGATAGAGTTGATATTAGTTATGCCTTTGCAATGAAGTACTATGTATGCCATTAATTGTACAAATGACAAAGCATTCAATATTATCAAATTTAAATAGTTATTCAGTTTGTCGCAAGTTGGCATGACCAGTTTGACAACTGCTTACTCAATCAATGTTTTGCAAATTTGTTTGGACAGTTGACAGACAGCATTTTAAAGTTGACCTCTTTGCCTCTTGTTGTGCAGGTATGGTTCAAGAACAGGAGAGCCAAGTGCCGTCAGCAGGCCCAGAGTGGAAACAATGCTAAAGTCCGGCCTGCCAAGAAGAAGTCCTCTCCAACCAGGGAGAGCACAGGCTCAGAGAGCAGTGGTCAGTTCACCCCTCCGGCAGTGTCCAGCACCGGCTCCTCTTCCTCTTCTGGTGGCTCTCATCCCTCCGGCCATGGAGGCCAAGGCCTGAGCAGCACTTCTACCTCCGTCACCGCCCCAGTGTCCTCCATCTGGAGCCCTGCGCCCATCTCCCCGGCCCCTGCACCACCCCCTGTCCCCGACCCTGCTCCTCCAACCAGTGCCTCCTGCATGCAGAGGTCTGTGTCAGGTACTGGAGGCACGTCCTCCTACCCGGTGTCCTACAGCCAGACAGCGGCGTCCTATGGGCAGGGCTACCCCGCCCCGGCGTCAACGGGCTCCTACTTCGGAGGGGTGGAATGCAGCTCGTACCTGGCCCCCATGCACTCTCACCACCACCCCCACCATCCGCACCAGCTCAGCCCCATGACGGGCTCCTCCATGTCTGGCCACCCGCACCACCATATAGGGCAGACCTCAGGGCACCACCACCATCACCACCCCCACCACCACCAGGCCTACAGCGGGGCCGGGCTGGCCTTCAACTCCTCAGACTGTCTGGATTACAAAGAACAAACGGCCGCGGCCGCAGCCTCTTCCTGGAAGCTCAACTTCAACACCACCGACTGCTTGGACTACAAAGACCAGGCCTCCTCCTGGCGGTTCCAAGTCTTGTGACTTTTTTCCCCCCTTTCAAATAAGTATTTTTGTTTAGTTTTTTTGTTGAAGAGCTATTTTCTTCAAAGCATTAAGAAGTTAACTAATAGTAGAGACAATTATCAAGCCTTTTTTAAGTTAATGTTTGGAAAATTCAAGTGACGCACAGATGAAAAAGCCTGTCTTCTTCTTTGACCATTTTATGAATCAACAAGCTTGAATTGGATCCACTCACCCAGACTTTGGGACATCAAGGAATATTTTTCTACACATGAACTCTGAAAACTGCCCTCCAACAAGTTCAAAGTATGTAGTTTATCCCTTTGAGTTAGAATAGTTTTTTCAGGATGGAGCAAGAGCACTGTGTTATGGATTTTCCATAAATATTCCCAAGAGCGAGCAATTGAGGGCGAACCTTTGTCACAAAATTTGTTTTATGGAAAAATATGATATTTTATGCTCATGTATTTGATATAGGCCTACCCATTAGAGACCATTTAATATTAGAAAATAAGATGCTGCTATTGTTTTCAGTTTGCTGATATTCAAATTTATGTTAATTCCAACTTGAATATTGTTCATTGTCCGGACTGTAGTGTTGTATTTTGGAAGTTTAATTGCAGCACTTGTTTATAAGGTCAAAGATTTTGCTATTGTTCTTTACGAAGAAAATGTGAGTTAGACACGCAATGTCAGTATTCCAATGAAATTTAAAATGTACATTCGTGTCTTTATAATAAAGATTCGTTAAAAACATGGTTGGTTTTTCCAATGCAAAGAGTGTTCTTATCTGAAAGTAGTGGTGCTTAGTGGTGCTTTTGTTGGCAGGTTTAGATTACATTAATTTAAATACTTGGACGGCCCTCAGAACTTTATTAAGATACTTTATTAAGGAATTAACATATTTTAAAAGTAGTATGTTGTAAACAAATGTAATTTTAAAATCTAAATTCAAAGGCTATTAATGGATTAATGGACTTGGCCTGAAGATGGTTTTATTTCTCTATTCATGTGCCACTTTATTGCCATTATGATTAGGGCTCTGTGTTTTGTGCGATCATGTGACATGCCTTGATTTGAATATGTATTTATAGCCTTTTCATCAAACTATCCTCTTTTCATGTCAGATATTCCAGCACCATCCTTAAACAATTGCTTACATTTTGGGCGTATTTCTAATTTCTGCATCAAGCTTTAAATGCAGGATAACATCTTGCTATGTCATATGATCACGCAAAACACAGGGCCCTAATTATGATATATTTTCATTATCCCCCTGAGAGAAGTTGTCATTTTTATATGAATGTTGATGAGACAAAATAGCACAACACATTTTATTATGAACACACGCATTTTTACATCCTGTTCAACCCGTCTCCATTCATGTCAAATCGAAGAAAGACTAGGTATGTTATTTTGACTTAACATTCGGTGAACACAAAATAAAATAACCAAAATCATGCCCTTAGATTATCCCATTTTATAATAGGCCTACTTCAGTGATATAGGGTATTCATTAACAAGTTTGTCTTTTTAAATTGAAGTGCGGCCTCAAATGGGAACGAAATGGGCCTACGAATGACAATTGCAATAGGCTATCGGTTCTTATCATTTGTGTTACATCAAGTCACATATTTGTAGTGATCCTTCATCACAAAATGCATAATAACTTTCAGGTTTTGCGTTTATTTGTTTTGAGGAGTGGAAATTTGGTGTATTTCCCAAGAGATATGTAATTATAACCCACAATAAGACGTCAATCTCCATTATGTATTCTCAGATGTATTTAATAACACCCAAAATTATGTTCATGTTTATTTTGGGCTCTGTGATTTAATTTGAGGGACTGTCAAATGTGTGTGTGTGTGTGTGTGTGTGTGTGTGTGTGTGTTTTTGGTTTTACTATCCTTCCTTGTGAGGACCAGAAGTCCTCACAAGGATAATAAAACACGGAACATTTTGGGGGACATAAAACAATAGGTTTAGGGGTTATGGTTAAGGGTTTGGAGTTAGGGGTTAAGGAAAATAGGATTTTGAATGGAAATCAATTGTTTGGTCCCCACAAGGATAGTAAAATGAGTGTGTGTGTGTGTGGGTGGGTGTGGTGCAAAACTATGAATGTGTATATGTGGTGCAAATTGTAATATTCCTATACTTAGAAAAGCTTATTTGCATTTCCACTACCAACACAACGCAGGAAATTCCTAACACAATCCCTCCTGTGGCCCAAAGATGCATTCTCCTTGGCCACCACCAGCTCAATGAGTAAACTTCACAGAGGTTCAATCATAACATATTCAGATTAGCAAACATGTATCCTGGCATGCTGAGCATTTATCTTTGCATGTTGACAGTAATGTATAATGTTGTTGATCCAAGACACAAAAAGAGGACAAATCACGATTTTAATTAACAGAAATCCCTGCTCTTGCGCTGTTCCAAGCCACAGTCGACCAGCTGGACAAACAGGTTTGGGTAAACATGGCGTCCAGGAGGAGTAGCCGACATGACGTGTGTTTGCCTGGCTGTCTCCCGCTGGGCAGTGCCAGTATGCCGCCACCAATCCCCCCCCCCCCCCCCCCATGCAAACAGGCCTGAATTTACTACATTTGCATCCAACAAGGAATAACTAATCTCCAGGCCATGTTCAAGGAAACATGGCAGCTCATTTTTCTGAGCCGTCCCTGTCCCAAACACCTGTTCTGATGTCCCATCACTACAGCAGCCAACTGCTCCTATGGATGTGTGCAGTATTGTTCAGATGTGGAAACTTTGACAACACAATGTGGGGACAGGGTGCTGTATTGTCGTTAATGACAAATGGCGTTGTCCTACTAGACTCACGTTGTCCTGTTAGATTGTCAGAGTTTGATAAACAGTAACGTTTGCTTTGATGGTATACTAAAAAGTACGACTTGTAGAATACTTAACTGCTTATGATTAGAATTAAAGTCGCCATCTAAACTCCGACTATTCCGACCGTCATGACTTGGGGAATCTACATAGATCTACAATCAATCTACATTTTGAATACATATCAAGTGGCCTGTCCTTTCACACAACCAAAAACAGCTAAGTACAGAAAGCGGTTATAAACTTGGGTCAATTTAGTTGACATTGCTTTAAAGGGGATATCCTCATCCTCACCCGGTCCTTACCCTCAGTAACCCCTCAAGTAGAAACTCTTGAGTCCTATCTCAACTAGAACCAGGTGACACTCTGACCTTGGCGGCCTAACTCAACCTCGGTCTAAATAATTCACAGAGGATGTGGCAGCCAACAGCGAACGGAGCTACTTCCTTGATTGCCTTGGAACCTGCCAGTGACCTGGGTGCTCGTAGACGAGGCGTCTGTCCGCCAGCTGAACCGTGACAGTCGTCTAAAGTTTGCATGTGGAGGGCTGGCTGAGTTTGAAGGAAGGGAGATCCGCAGAGAGATGGCTGGATACAGGCCTGTCCAGGGCTCAAATAGTATTTGAAATCTTTCAACATCTTCCAAATACTTTGAGCATTTGCTTGAACCTGCCTGGAGTCCCAGATGGGTGAGGTTTGACGTTTTGGAATATTCCATTGGTTCCTTTGTGCCAGACAAGCTCAAGCATGCACAGCTCAAGTATTTGAGTGATTTGAACCCAGGTCTGATACAGGCTGTAGCAATTCCAATCAGGTGCAGTACAGGAGGCTCCACTCATGCCATCTGATTGTGGGCCTCTAAACAACAGCTATACTCAAAGCCATAATCAAATCTATGAATGAGTATATGAATCAAATATATCTGTGAATCTCTGTCTGAAAGACTAACAGCTATACCTCAATGTTTTCCAATCTGATTTGACTTGCTCCTCCCTTGGCTACAGAAAATTGCCAGCGTTGTTGTTGTAATTATGATGTAACTAGGTAGGAGAAGGTTCAGAAGGAGTTTTGTTGGAGTTGAATTGCTAAGATTTGAAGTGCATTGAATTGTCTTCAGAGAATCATATTTAAGTGATGAGGTCTGTCGTGTAAGGTACACACCCCGCAAATGGTATTTAACAATTTTTTTGCTTTTTCTCAACCACCTTGTCAAACCTCCGTCGTACCCTAAGGCTGACGAACCTCTAAAAGATCCTCCAACACACTCTTAATATGTTTATCTAAGAGAAAATACAAAATGGAGGGCTCCTTTCCATCCGACCACATCTTCCTCAGTCACAACCCTGCGAAACACCAACAAACAAAACAACACAACAGCAGTGCTTCTGCATGAACGAAACACCAACAAACAAAACAACACAACAGCAGTGCTTCTGCATGAACGAAACACCAACAAACAAAACAACACAACAGCAGTGCTTCTGCATGAACGAAACACCAAAGAGGGGTGAAAAAAAGCCAAATCGTGGCTTCTGATATTGTGCACTTTGCCACTTCCAGCATATAGCCTCCTTGTGTATATTTTCATATGGAAATCCCCTTAGCATGGCGGGTAAATAGATTACGATACAGTGGGGGATTAAGGATCGCCGTGCACTGCAGTCTCGCTAATCCCAAGAGCAGACTGTCAACAGCCCCTGACATGTTCGGGACGGGACTCCTTCTTCTCACACAAAATGGCTCCTTCCTCCGCTACTTAAAAATCAAATCTGGGGCCTTCCCGTCATGAATATTCCCCCACTTGTTATTCTATCCCGAGGAGTTGAGGACAGTTCACGATTGAAACAATTATTCACTTGTGTGGTTTTGGGTGTTGTAACTTTGTAGTAACTTTGTTGATATGGAAGTACACGTTTAGTACACTCAAATGTAGTATGTATGAGATGCAATGGTTTTCCCGTAAACATCCTTCACACATACCACTGTATTTCAGTTCAAATACAGTGCATTTCAATATATAGTACAAGAGTTCAGTGTATCCGAACAAAAACACAGTGTGTATCATGAAGGATACCCTGACATGGAAGCACTACCTCCAAGTGGCTCTTCCAGCTGAGTATCTGTGAGCTAAAGCAGGGCCTCTCCTTGAAACAAACGGCGATGGGGAATCTCTTTGTCGGGCCGTGCCTAAGCCTAATCTAATGATTCAGATGACTGGGGGCCGTACTTAGTGGGATAGCCAGTGGCTCGGTTCAAACAAACCCATACGGGGGGGGAAGTTTCCCAAGGATGAAAAAATAAATAAATAACGTTTTCAATTCTAGCGCCTTCCAGGCAACCCCCACTAACTTTAGTCTTGGAGTGCCAGGAGGAATGCGAGAGCTGGGCATTTTGCTGAGCTTGATTGAAGTCAGGTTTAAAGGGACTAATTCATTACACTACACCCAAAAAGAGCTCTTTACTGGTGTTGTATTTGGGGCCTCGAACATTTAAACTTGGTAACCAAATAGCCTCAAAGAAAACATAATTTCCCTTATCAAATTTATGACCATGTTTAACGTTTTAATAAATAAAGAAATCCCTTCTGCCACTTCATGTAAACGTATTTACAGAACATTTTAAACCAGGTTTCATTGACTTGGGCTCAGATTGTTGACATTACTCCCGTGATGTCACACACACCACATGCACTCCCGGGGCTCCTGAGTGGGGCAGCGGTCTAAGGCACTGCATCTCAGTGCTTGAGGTGTCACTACAGACAGCCTGGTTCAAA